>NC_134361.1:15432163-16032163 GCF_048569485.1 Anomaloglossus baeobatrachus
GGAGTGATACATTGTGAGTGTGATGGGACGATTAGATTGTAGGTTCCTAGGGATGATGGGAGTGATACATTGTGAGTGTGATGGGACGATTAGATTGTAGGTTCCTAGGGATGATGGGAGTAATACATTGTGTGATGGGACGATTAGATTCTAGGTTCCTAGGGATGATGGGAGTGATACATGGGAGGTGTTTAATGCTTGAAATTTGAAATTCCTAAGATCTGAGACGACTGGAGTGATACAGTGGGGAAAAAATGTATTTGATACTCTGCTGATTTTGGACATTTTCCCACCTATAAAGAATGAAGAGACCTGTAATTTTTATTGTAGGTAACTACTACATTGAAGACCTGCACAAGATGGGATGGGCTACAGGACAAAAGGCAAGCAGCTTGGTGAGAAGGCAACAACTGTTGGCACAGTTATTAGAAAATGGCAGAAACACAAGATGACTGTCAATCTTACTTAGTCTGGGGCTCCATGGAAGATCTCGCCTTGTGGGGTAAGGATGATTCTGAAACAGGTCAGGAATCAGCTCAGAAAAACACAGGCGGACCAGGTCAATGACCTGAGGAGAGCTGGGACCACAGTCTCAAACATTACCATTAGTAACACAGTACACCTTAGGGCACACAAAGTCCCCCGGCTCACACCAGCACATGTCCAGGCCCATTGGAAGTTCACCAATGACCATCTAGATGATCCAGAGGAGGCATGGGAGAAGGTCCTGTGGTCAGATGAGACCAACACAGAACCTTTTGGTATCAACTCCACTCGCCGTGTTTGGACATAGAAGCAGAATGAGTACAACCCCAAGATCACCGTCCCAAACGTGAATCATGGGGGTATAGACGTCGCACTTTAGCGGTACTTGTCTGCAAAGGTATGCACTGTATTGAAGGGAGGATGGATGGGGTCATGTAGCTCAAGATTTTGCCCAGCAATCTCCTTCCCTCAGTAAAAGCACTGAAGATGCGTAGTGGCTGGGTCTTCCAGCATGACAATGACCTGAAACACACGGCCAGGGCAACTAAGGAGCTGCTGAGTAAGAAGCATTTTAAGGTCCTGGAGTGGCCTAGCTAGTCCCCAGACCTGAACCCAATAGAAAATCTATGGAGGAGCTGAAACTCAGTGTTGTCCCAGGACAGCCCCGAAATCTGAAAGATCTGGAGAAGATCTGTATGGAGGAGTGATCTGAAAAATCTGGAGAAGATCCGTATGGAGGAGTGACCTGAAAGATCTGAAGAAGATTTGTATGGAGGAGTGACCTGAAAAATCTGGAGAAGATCCGTATGGAGGAGTGACCTGAAAGATCTGGAGAAGATCTGTATGGAGGAGTGACCTGAAAGATCTGGAGAAGATCTGTATGGAGGAGTGACCTAAAAGATCTGGATAAGATTTGTATGGAGGAGTGACCTGAAAAATCTGGAGAAGATCTGTACAGAGGAGTGATCTGAACGATCTGGAGAGGATCTGTATGGAGGAGTGTGTCCTGAAAAATCTGTACAGAGGAGTGACCTGAAAGATCTGGAGAAGATTTGTATGGAGGAGTGACCTGAAAGATCTGGAAAAGATCGGTATGGAGGAGTGACCTGAAAAATCTGGAGAAGATCCGTATGGAGGAGTGACCTGAAAGATCTGGAGAAGATTTGTATGGAGGAGTGACCTGAAAAATCTGGAGAAGATCCATATGGAGGAGTGACCTGAAAGATCTGGAGAAGATCATTATGGAGGAGCGACCTGAAAGATCTGGAGAAGATCTGTATGGAGGAGTGACCTGAAAGTTCTGAAGAAGATTTGTATGGAGGAGTGACCTGAAAAATCTGGAGAAGATCTGTACAGAGGATTGATCTGAATGATCTGGAGAGGATCTGTATGGAGGAGTGTGACCTGAAAAATCTGTACAGAGGAGTGACCTGAAAGATATGGAGAAGATTTGTATGGAGGCGTGACCTGAAAAATCTGGAAAAGATCTGTACAGAGGAATGATCTGTAGAAGATCTGTACAGAGGAGTGACCTGAAAGATCTGGAGAAGATCTGTATGGAGGAGTGGCCTGAAAGATCTTTAGAGCATCTGTATGGAGGAGCGACCTGAAAGATCTAGAGAAGATCTGTACGTAGGAGTGACCTGAAAGATCTGGAGAAAAGCTGTTTGGAGGAGCGACCTGAAAGATCTGGAGAAGATCTGTATGGAGGAGTGACCTGAAACATCTGGAGAAGATCTGTATGGAGGAGTGACTTGAAAGATCTGGAGAAGATCTGTACGGAGGAGTGACCTGAAAGATCTGGAGAAGATCTGTACGGAGGAGTGACCTGAAAGATCTGGAGAAGATCTGTATGGAGGAGTGACCTGAAAGATCTGGAGAAGATCTGTACGGAGGCGTGACCTGAAAAATCTGAAGAAGATCTGTACAGAGGAATGATCTGGAGAAGATATGTACAGAGGAGTGACCTGAAAGATCTGGAGAAGATCTGTATGGAGGAGTGACCTGAAAGATCTGGAGAAGATCTGTATGGAGGAGTGACCTAAAAGATCTGGAGAAGATCTGTATGGAGGAGCGACCTGAAAGATCTGGAGAAGATCTGTACGGAGGAGTGACCTGAAAGATCTGGAGAAAAGCTGTTTGGAGGAGCGACCTGAAAGATCTGGAGAAGATCTCTATGGAGGAGTGACCTGAAAGATCTGGAGATCTGTATGGAGGAGTGACTTGAAAGATCTGGAGAAGATCTGTACGGAGGAGTGACCTGAAAGATCTGGAGAAGATCTGTACTTAGGAGTGACCTGAAAGATCTGGAGAAGATCTGTATGGAGGAGTGATCTGAAAGATCTGGAGAAGATCTGTACGGAGGAGTGACCTGAAAGATCTGGAGAAGATCTGTATGGAGGAGTGACCTGAAAGATCTGGAGAAGATCTGTATGGAGGAGTGACCTGAACGATCTGGAGAGGATCTGTATGGAGGAGTGTGACCTGAAAAATCTGTATGGAGGAGTGACCTGAAAGATCTGGAGAAGATCTGTACGGAGGCGTGACCTGAAAAATCTGAAGAAGATCTGTACAGAGGAATGATCTGAAGAAGATATGTACAGAGGAGTGACCTGAAAGATCTGGGGAAGATCTGTATGGAGGAGAAACCTGAAAGATCTGGAGAAGATCTGTATGGAGGAGAAACCTGAAAGATCTGGAGTAGATCTGTATGGAGGAGCGACCTGAAAGATCTGGAGAAGATCTGTACGGAGGAAGAGTGACCTGAAAGATCTAGAGAAGATCTGTACGGAGGAGTGACCTGAAAGATCTGGAGAAAAGCTGTTTGGAGGAGCGACCTGAAAGATCTGGAGAAGATCTCTATGGAGGAGTGACCTGAAAGATCTGGAGAAGATCTGTACGGAGGAGTGACCTGAAAGATCTGGAGAAGATCTGTATGGAGGAGTGACCTGAAAGATCTGGAGAAGATCTGTATGGAGGAGTGACCTGAACGATCTGGAGAGGATCTGTATGGAGGAGTGTGACCTGAGAAATCTGTATGGAGGAGTGACCTGAAAGATCTGGAGAAGATCTGTACGGAGGCGTGACCTGAAAAATCTGAAGAAGATCTGTACAGAGGAATGATCTGGAGAAGATATGTACAGAGGAGTGACCTGAAAGATCTGGAGAAGATCTGTATGGAGGAGTGACCTGAAAGATCTGGAGAAGATCTGTATGGAGGAGTGACCTGAAAGATCTGGAGAAGATCTGTATGGAGGAGCGACCTGAAAGATCTAGAGAAGATCTGTACGGAGGAGTGACCTGAAAGATCTGGAGAAAAGCTGTTTGGAGGAGCGACCTGAAAGATCTGGAGAAGATCTCTATGGAGGAGTGACCTGAAAGATCTGGAGAAGATCTGTATGGAGGAGTGACTTGAAAGATCTGGAGAAGATCTGTACGGAGGAGTGACCTGAAAGATCTGGAGAAGATCTGTACTTAGGAGTGACCTGAAAGATCTGGAGAAGATCTGTACTTAGGAGTGACCTGAAAGATCTGGAGAAGATCTGTATGGAGGAGTGATCTGAAAGATCTGGAGAAGATCTGTATGGAGGAGTGACCTGAAAGATCTGGAGAAGATCTGTACGGAGGAGTGACCTGAAAGATCTAGAGAAGATCTGTATGGAGGAGTGACCTGAAAGATCTGGAGAAGATCTGTATGGAGGAGTGACCTGAACGATCTGGAGAGGATCTGTATGGAGGAGTGTGACCTGAAAAATCTGTATGGAGGAGTGACCTGAAAGATCTGGAGAAGATTTGTATGGAGGCGTGACCTGAAAAATCTGGAAAAGATCTGTACAGAGGAATGATCTGTAGAAGATCTGTACGGAGGAGTGACCTGAAAGATCTGGAGAAAAGCTGTTTGGAGGAGCGACCTGAAAGATCTGGAGAAGATCTCTATGGAGGAGTGACCTGAAAGATCTGGAGAAGATCTGTACGGAGGAGTGACCTGAAAGATCTGGAGAAGATCTGTATGGAGGAGTGACCTGAAAGATCTGGAGAAGATCTGTATGGAGGAGTGACCTGAACGATCTGGAGAGGATCTGTATGGAGGAGTGTGACCTGAGAAATCTGTATGGAGGAGTGACCTGAAAGATCTGGAGAAGATCTGTACGGAGGCGTGACCTGAAAAATCTGAAGAAGATCTGTACAGAGGAATGATCTGGAGAAGATATGTACAGAGGAGTGACCTGAAAGATCTGGAGAAGATCTGTATGGAGGAGTGACCTGAAAGATCTGGAGAAGATCTGTATGGAGGAGTGACCTGAAAGATCTGGAGAAGATCTGTATGGAGGAGCGACCTGAAAGATCTAGAGAAGATCTGTACGGAGGAGTGACCTGAAAGATCTGGAGAAAAGCTGTTTGGAGGAGCGACCTGAAAGATCTGGAGAAGATCTCTATGGAGGAGTGACCTGAAAGATCTGGAGAAGATCTGTATGGAGGAGTGACTTGAAAGATCTGGAGAAGATCTGTACGGAGGAGTGACCTGAAAGATCTGGAGAAGATCTGTACTTAGGAGTGACCTGAAAGATCTGGAGAAGATCTGTACTTAGGAGTGACCTGAAAGATCTGGAGAAGATCTGTATGGAGGAGTGATCTGAAAGATCTGGAGAAGATCTGTATGGAGGAGTGACCTGAAAGATCTGGAGAAGATCTGTACAGAGGAGTGACCTGAAAGATCTGGAGAAGATCTGTATGGAGGAGTGACCTGAAAGATCTGGAGAAGATCTGTATGGAGGAGTGACCTGAACGATCTGGAGAGGATCTGTATGGAGGAGTGTGACCTGAAAAATCTGTATGGAGGAGTGACCTGAAAGATCTGGAGAAGATCTGTACGGAGGCGTGACCTGAAAAATCTGAAGAAGATCTGTACAGAGGAATGATCTGGAGAAGATATGTACAGAGGAGTGACCTGAAAGATCTGGAGAAGATCTGTATGGAGGAGAGACCTGAAAGATCTGGAGAAGATCTGTATGGAGGAGTGACCTGAAAGATCTGGAGAAGATCTGTATGGAGGAGCGACCTGAAAGATCTGGAGAAGATCTGTACGGAGGAAGAGTGACCTGAAAGATCTAGAGAAGATCTGTACGGAGGAGTGACCTGAAAGATCTGGAGAAAAGCTATTTGGAGGAGCAACCTGAAAGATCTGGAGAAGATCTCTATGGAGGAGTGACCTGAAAGATCTGGAGAAGATCTGTATGGCGGAGTGACTTGAAAGATCTGGAGAAGATCTGTACGGAGGAGTGACCTGAAAGATCTGGAGAAGATCTGTGTGGAGGAGTGACCTGAAAGTCTTGGAGAAGATCTGTACGGAGGAGTGACCTGAAAGATCTGGAGAAGATCTGTATGGAGGAGTGATCTGAAAGATCTGGAGAAGATCTGTACAGAGGAGTGACCTGAAAGATCTGGAGAAGATCTGTATCGAGGAGCGACCTGAAAGATCTGGAGAAGATCTGTATGGAGGAGTGACCTGAAAGATCTGGAGAAGATCTGTGTGGAGGAGCAACCTGAAAGTCTTGGAGAAGATCTGTGTGGAGGAGTGACCTGAAAGATCTGGAGAAGATCTGTATCGAGGAGCGACCTGAAAGATCTGGAGAAGATCTGTATGGAGGAGTGACCTGAAAGATCAGGAGGAGATCTGTATGGAGGAGTGACCTGAAAGATCTGGAGGAGATCTGTATGGAGGAGTGACCTGAAAGATCTGGAGAAGATCTGTATGGAGGAGTGACCTGAAAAATCTGGAGAAGATCTGTATGGAGGAGTGATCTGTATGGAGGAGTGATCTGAAAGATCTGGAGAAGATCTGTACGGAGGAGTGACCTGAAAGATCTGGAGAAGATCTGTATCGAGGAGCGACCTGAAAGATCTGGAGAAGATCTGTATGGAGGAGTGACCTGAAAGCTCTGGAGAAGATCTGTGTGGAGGAGTGACCTGAAAAATCTGGAGATCTGTGTGGAGTGACCTGAAAGTCTTGGAGAAGATCTGTACGGAGGAGTGACCTGAAAGATCTGGAGAAGATCTGTATGGAGGAGTGATCGGAAAGATCTGGAGAAGATCTGTACGGAGGAGTGACCTGAAAGATCTGGAGAAGATCTGTATGGAGGAGTGACCTGAAAGCTCTGGAGAAGATCTGTGTGGAGGAGTGACCTGAAAGATCTGGAGAAGATCTGTATGGAGGAGTGATCTGAAAGATCTGGAGAAGATCTGTACGGAGGAGTGACCTGAAAGATCTGGAGAAGATCTGTATGGAGGAGTGACCTGAACGATCTGGAGATGATCTATATGGAGGAGTGTGACCTGAAAAATCTGTATGGAGGAGTGACCTGAAAGATCTGGAGAAGATCTGTACGGAGGCGTGACCTGAAAAATCTGAAGAAGATCTGTACAGAGGAATGATCTGGAGAAGATATGTACAGAGGAGTGACCTGAAAGATCTGGAGAAGATCTGTATGGAGGAGAGACCTGAAAGATCTGGAGAAGATCTGTATGGAGGAGTGACCTGAAAGATCTGGAGAAGATCTGTATGGAGGAGCGACCTGAAAGATCTGGAGAAGATCTGTACGGAGGAAGAGTGACCTGAAAGATCTAGAGAAGATCTGTACGGAGGAGTGACCTGAAAGATCTGGAGAAAAGCTGTTTGGAGGAGCGACCTGAAAGATCTGGAGAAGATCTCTATGGAGGAGTGACCTGAAAGATCTGGAGAAGATCTGTATGGAGGAGTGACTTGAAAGATCTGGAGAAGATCTGTACGGAGGAGTGACCTGAAAGATCTGGAGAAGATCTGTACGGAGGAGTGACCTGAAAGATCTGGAGAAGATCTGTATGGAGGAGTGATCTGAAAGATCTGGAGAAGATCTGTACGGAGGAGTGACCTGAAAGATCTGGAGAAGATCTGTATCGAGGAGCGACCTGAAAGATCTGGAGAAGATCTGTGTGGAGGAGTGACCTGAAAGCTCTGGAGAAGATCTGTGTGGAGGAGTGACCTGAAAGTCTTGGAGAAGATCTGTACGGAGGAGTGACCTGAAAGATCTGGAGAAGATCTGTATGGAGGAGTGATCTGAAAGATCTGGAGAAGATCTGTACAGAGGAGTGACCTGAAAGATCTGGAGAAGATCTGTATCGAGGAGCGACCTGAAAGATCTGGAGAAGATCTGTATGGAGGAGTGACCTGAAAGATCTGGAGAAGATCTGTATGGAGGAGTGACCTGAAAGATCTGGAGACGATCTGTGTGGAGGAGCAACCTGAAAGTCTTGGAGAAGATCTGTGTGGAGGAGTGACCTGAAAGATCTGGAGAAGATCTGTATCGAGGAGCGACCTGAAAGATCTGGAGAAGATCTGTATGGAGGAGTGACCTGAAAGATCAGGAGGAGATCTGTATGGAGGAGTGACCTGAAAGATCTGGAGAAGATCTGTATGGAGGAGTGACCTGAAAAATCTGGAGAAGATCTGTATGGAGGAGTGATCTGTATGGAGGAGTGATCTGAAAGATCTGGAGAAGATCTGTACGGAGGAGTGACCTGAAAGATCTGGAGAAGATCTGTATCGAGGAGCGATCTGAAAGATCTGGAGAAGATCTGTATGGAGGAGTGACCTGAAAAATCTGGAGAAGATCTGTATGGAGGAGTGACCTGAAAGATCTGGAGAAGATCTGTATGGAGGAGTGATCTGAAAGATCTGGAGAAGATCTGTACGGAGGAGTGACCTGAAAGATCTGGAGAAGATCTGTATCGAGGAGCGACCTGAAAGATCTGGAGAAGATCTGTATGGAGGAGTGACCTGAAAGATCTGGAGAAGATCTGTACGGAGGAGTGACCTGAAAGATCTGGAGAAGATCTGTACGGAGGAAGAGTGACCTGAAAGATCTAGAGAAGATCTGTACGGAGGAGTGACCTGAAAGATCTGGAGAAAAGCTGTTTGGAGGAGCGACCTGAAAGATCTGGAGAAGATCTCTATGGAGGAGTGACCTGAAAGATCTGGAGAAGATCTGTATGGAGGAGTGACTTGAAAGATCTGGAGAAGATCTGTACGGAGGAGTGACCTGAAAGATCTGGAGAAGATCTGTATGGAGGAGTGACCTGAAAGATCTGGAGAAGATCTGTATGGAGGAGTGACCTGAAAGATCTGGAGAAGATCTGTATGGAGGAGTGACCTGAAAGATCTGGAGAAGATCTGTATCGAGGAGTGACCTGAACGATCTGGAGAGGATCTGTATGGAGGAGTGTGACCTGAAAAATCTGTATGGAGGAGTGACCTGAAAGATCTGGAGAAGATCTGTACGGAGGCGTGACCTGAAAAATCTGAAGAAGATCTGTACAGAGGAATGATCTGAAGAAGATATGTACAGAGGAGTGACCTGAAAGATCTGGGGAAGATCTGTATGGAGGAGAAACCTGAAAGATCTGGAGAAGATCTGTATGGAGGAGAAACCTGAAAGATCTGGAGTAGATCTGTATGGAGGAGCGACCTGAAAGATCTGGAGAAGATCTGTACGGAGGAAGAGTGACCTGAAAGATCTAGAGAAGATCTGTACGGAGGAGTGACCTGAAAGATCTGGAGAAAAGCTGTTTGGAGGAGCGACCTGAAAGATCTGGAGAAGATCTCTATGGAGGAGTGACCTGAAAGATCTGGAGAAGATCTGTACGGAGGAGTGACCTGAAAGATCTGGAGAAGATCTGTATGGAGGAGTGACCTGAAAGATCTGGAGAAGATCTGTATGGAGGAGTGACCTGAACGATCTGGAGAGGATCTGTATGGAGGAGTGTGACCTGAGAAATCTGTATGGAGGAGTGACCTGAAAGATCTGGAGAAGATCTGTACGGAGGCGTGACCTGAAAAATCTGAAGAAGATCTGTACAGAGGAATGATCTGGAGAAGATATGTACAGAGGAGTGACCTGAAAGATCTGGAGAAGATCTGTATGGAGGAGTGACCTGAAAGATCTGGAGAAGATCTGTATGGAGGAGTGACCTGAAAGATCTGGAGAAGATCTGTATGGAGGAGCGACCTGAAAGATCTAGAGAAGATCTGTACGGAGGAGTGACCTGAAAGATCTGGAGAAAAGCTGTTTGGAGGAGCGACCTGAAAGATCTGGAGAAGATCTCTATGGAGGAGTGACCTGAAAGATCTGGAGAAGATCTGTATGGAGGAGTGACTTGAAAGATCTGGAGAAGATCTGTACGGAGGAGTGACCTGAAAGATCTGGAGAAGATCTGTACTTAGGAGTGACCTGAAAGATCTGGAGAAGATCTGTACTTAGGAGTGACCTGAAAGATCTGGAGAAGATCTGTATGGAGGAGTGATCTGAAAGATCTGGAGAAGATCTGTATGGAGGAGTGACCTGAAAGATCTGGAGAAGATCTGTACGGAGGAGTGACCTGAAAGATCTAGAGAAGATCTGTATGGAGGAGTGACCTGAAAGATCTGGAGAAGATCTGTATGGAGGAGTGACCTGAACGATCTGGAGAGGATCTGTATGGAGGAGTGTGACCTGAAAAATCTGTATGGAGGAGTGACCTGAAAGATCTGGAGAAGATTTGTATGGAGGCGTGACCTGAAAAATCTGGAAAAGATCTGTACAGAGGAATGATCTGTAGAAGATCTGTACGGAGGAGTGACCTGAAAGATCTGGAGAAAAGCTGTTTGGAGGAGCGACCTGAAAGATCTGGAGAAGATCTCTATGGAGGAGTGACCTGAAAGATCTGGAGAAGATCTGTACGGAGGAGTGACCTGAAAGATCTGGAGAAGATCTGTATGGAGGAGTGACCTGAAAGATCTGGAGAAGATCTGTATGGAGGAGTGACCTGAACGATCTGGAGAGGATCTGTATGGAGGAGTGTGACCTGAGAAATCTGTATGGAGGAGTGACCTGAAAGATCTGGAGAAGATCTGTACGGAGGCGTGACCTGAAAAATCTGAAGAAGATCTGTACAGAGGAATGATCTGGAGAAGATATGTACAGAGGAGTGACCTGAAAGATCTGGAGAAGATCTGTATGGAGGAGTGACCTGAAAGATCTGGAGAAGATCTGTATGGAGGAGTGACCTGAAAGATCTGGAGAAGATCTGTATGGAGGAGCGACCTGAAAGATCTAGAGAAGATCTGTACGGAGGAGTGACCTGAAAGATCTGGAGAAAAGCTGTTTGGAGGAGCGACCTGAAAGATCTGGAGAAGATCTCTATGGAGGAGTGACCTGAAAGATCTGGAGAAGATCTGTATGGAGGAGTGACTTGAAAGATCTGGAGAAGATCTGTACGGAGGAGTGACCTGAAAGATCTGGAGAAGATCTGTACTTAGGAGTGACCTGAAAGATCTGGAGAAGATCTGTACTTAGGAGTGACCTGAAAGATCTGGAGAAGATCTGTATGGAGGAGTGATCTGAAAGATCTGGAGAAGATCTGTATGGAGGAGTGACCTGAAAGATCTGGAGAAGATCTGTACAGAGGAGTGACCTGAAAGATCTGGAGAAGATCTGTATGGAGGAGTGACCTGAAAGATCTGGAGAAGATCTGTATGGAGGAGTGACCTGAACGATCTGGAGAGGATCTGTATGGAGGAGTGTGACCTGAAAAATCTGTATGGAGGAGTGACCTGAAAGATCTGGAGAAGATCTGTACGGAGGCGTGACCTGAAAAATCTGAAGAAGATCTGTACAGAGGAATGATCTGGAGAAGATATGTACAGAGGAGTGACCTGAAAGATCTGGAGAAGATCTGTATGGAGGAGAGACCTGAAAGATCTGGAGAAGATCTGTATGGAGGAGTGACCTGAAAGATCTGGAGAAGATCTGTATGGAGGAGCGACCTGAAAGATCTGGAGAAGATCTGTACGGAGGAAGAGTGACCTGAAAGATCTAGAGAAGATCTGTACGGAGGAGTGACCTGAAAGATCTGGAGAAAAGCTATTTGGAGGAGCAACCTGAAAGATCTGGAGAAGATCTCTATGGAGGAGTGACCTGAAAGATCTGGAGAAGATCTGTATGGAGGAGTGACTTGAAAGATCTGGAGAAGATCTGTACGGAGGAGTGACCTGAAAGATCTGGAGAAGATCTGTGTGGAGGAGTGACCTGAAAGTCTTGGAGAAGATCTGTACGGAGGAGTGACCTGAAAGATCTGGAGAAGATCTGTATGGAGGAGTGATCTGAAAGATCTGGAGAAGATCTGTACAGAGGAGTGACCTGAAAGATCTGGAGAAGATCTGTATCGAGGAGCGACCTGAAAGATCTGGAGAAGATCTGTATGGAGGAGTGACCTGAAAGATCTGGAGAAGATCTGTGTGGAGGAGCAACCTGAAAGTCTTGGAGAAGATCTGTGTGGAGGAGTGACCTGAAAGATCTGGAGAAGATCTGTATCGAGGAGCGACCTGAAAGATCTGGAGAAGATCTGTATGGAGGAGTGACCTGAAAGATCAGGAGGAGATCTGTATGGAGGAGTGACCTGAAAGATCTGGAGGAGATCTGTATGGAGGAGTGACCTGAAAGATCTGGAGAAGATCTGTATGGAGGAGTGACCTGAAAAATCTGGAGAAGATCTGTATGGAGGAGTGATCTGTATGGAGGAGTGATCTGAAAGATCTGGAGAAGATCTGTACGGAGGAGTGACCTGAAAGATCTGGAGAAGATCTGTATCGAGGAGCGACCTGAAAGATCTGGAGAAGATCTGTATGGAGGAGTGACCTGAAAGCTCTGGAGAAGATCTGTGTGGAGGAGTGACCTGAAAAATCTGGAGATCTGTGTGGAGTGACCTGAAAGTCTTGGAGAAGATCTGTACGGAGGAGTGACCTGAAAGATCTGGAGAAGATCTGTATGGAGGAGTGATCGGAAAGATCTGGAGAAGATCTGTACGGAGGAGTGACCTGAAAGATCTGGAGAAGATCTGTATGGAGGAGTGACCTGAAAGCTCTGGAGAAGATCTGTGTGGAGGAGTGACCTGAAAGATCTGGAGAAGATCTGTATGGAGGAGTGATCTGAAAGATCTGGAGAAGATCTGTACGGAGGAGTGACCTGAAAGATCTGGAGAAGATCTGTATGGAGGAGTGACCTGAACGATCTGGAGATGATCTATATGGAGGAGTGTGACCTGAAAAATCTGTATGGAGGAGTGACCTGAAAGATCTGGAGAAGATCTGTACGGAGGCGTGACCTGAAAAATCTGAAGAAGATCTGTACAGAGGAATGATCTGGAGAAGATATGTACAGAGGAGTGACCTGAAAGATCTGGAGAAGATCTGTATGGAGGAGAGACCTGAAAGATCTGGAGAAGATCTGTATGGAGGAGTGACCTGAAAGATCTGGAGAAGATCTGTATGGAGGAGCGACCTGAAAGATCTGGAGAAGATCTGTACGGAGGAAGAGTGACCTGAAAGATCTAGAGAAGATCTGTACGGAGGAGTGACCTGAAAGATCTGGAGAAAAGCTGTTTGGAGGAGCGACCTGAAAGATCTGGAGAAGATCTCTATGGAGGAGTGACCTGAAAGATCTGGAGAAGATCTGTATGGAGGAGTGACTTGAAAGATCTGGAGAAGATCTGTACGGAGGAGTGACCTGAAAGATCTGGAGAAGATCTGTACGGAGGAGTGACCTGAAAGATCTGGAGAAGATCTGTATGGAGGAGTGATCTGAAAGATCTGGAGAAGATCTGTACGGAGGAGTGACCTGAAAGATCTGGAGAAGATCTGTATCGAGGAGCGACCTGAAAGATCTGGAGAAGATCTGTGTGGAGGAGTGACCTGAAAGCTCTGGAGAAGATCTGTGTGGAGGAGTGACCTGAAAGTCTTGGAGAAGATCTGTACGGAGGAGTGACCTGAAAGATCTGGAGAAGATCTGTATGGAGGAGTGATCTGAAAGATCTGGAGAAGATCTGTACAGAGGAGTGACCTGAAAGATCTGGAGAAGATCTGTATCGAGGAGCGACCTGAAAGATCTGGAGAAGATCTGTATGGAGGAGTGACCTGAAAGATCTGGAGAAGATCTGTATGGAGGAGTGACCTGAAAGATCTGGAGACGATCTGTGTGGAGGAGCAACCTGAAAGTCTTGGAGAAGATCTGTGTGGAGGAGTGACCTGAAAGATCTGGAGAAGATCTGTATCGAGGAGCGACCTGAAAGATCTGGAGAAGATCTGTATGGAGGAGTGACCTGAAAGATCAGGAGGAGATCTGTATGGAGGAGTGACCTGAAAGATCTGGAGAAGATCTGTATGGAGGAGTGACCTGAAAAATCTGGAGAAGATCTGTATGGAGGAGTGATCTGTATGGAGGAGTGATCTGAAAGATCTGGAGAAGATCTGTACGGAGGAGTGACCTGAAAGATCTGGAGAAGATCTGTATCGAGGAGCGATCTGAAAGA
Organism: Anomaloglossus baeobatrachus; assembly: GCF_048569485.1. NCBI lineage: Eukaryota > Metazoa > Chordata > Amphibia > Anura > Aromobatidae > Anomaloglossus > Anomaloglossus baeobatrachus. The sequence continues at coordinate 15,446,027 of NC_134361.1, forward strand.
TCTGGAGAAGATCTGTATGGAGGAGTGACCTGAAAAATCTGGAGAAGATCTGTATGGAGGAGTGACCTGAAAGATCTGGAGAAGATCTGTATGGAGGAGTGATCTGAAAGATCTGGAGAAGATCTGTACGGAGGAGTGACCTGAAAGATCTGGAGAAGATCTGTATCGAGGAGCGACCTGAAAGATCTGGAGAAGATCTGTATGGAGGAGTGACCTGAAAGATCTGGAGAAGATCTGTACGGAGGAGTGACCTGAAAGATCTGGAGAAGATCTGTACGGAGGAAGAGTGACCTGAAAGATCTAGAGAAGATCTGTACGGAGGAGTGACCTGAAAGATCTGGAGAAAAGCTGTTTGGAGGAGCGACCTGAAAGATCTGGAGAAGATCTCTATGGAGGAGTGACCTGAAAGATCTGGAGAAGATCTGTATGGAGGAGTGACTTGAAAGATCTGGAGAAGATCTGTACGGAGGAGTGACCTGAAAGATCTGGAGAAGATCTGTATGGAGGAGTGACCTGAAAGATCTGGAGAAGATCTGTATGGAGGAGTGATCTGAAAGATCTGGAGAAGATCTGTACGGAGGAGTGACCTGAAAGATCTGGAGAAGATCTGTATCGAGGAGCGACCTGAAAGATCTGGAGAAGATCTGTGTGGAGGAGTGACCTGAAAGCTCTGGAGAAGATCTGTGTGGAGGAGTGACCTGAAAGTCTTGGAGAAGATCTGTACGGAGGAGTGACCTGAAAGATCTGGAGAAGATCTGTATGGAGGAGTGATCTGAAAGATCTGGAGAAGATCTGTACAGAAGAGTGACCTGAAAGATCTGGAGAAGATCTGTATCGAGGAGCGATCTGAAAGATCTGGAGAAGATCTGTATGGAGGAGTGACCTGAAAAATCTGGAGAAGATCTGTATGGAGGAGTGACCTGAAAGATCTGGAGAAGATCTGTATGGAGGAGTGATCTGAAAGATCTGGAGAAGATCTGTACGGAGGAGTGACCTGAAAGATCTGGAGAAGATCTGTATCGAGGAGCGACCTGAAAGATCTGGAGAAGATCTGTATGGAGGAGTGACCTGAAAGATCTGGAGAAGATCTGTACGGAGGAGTGACCTGAAAGATCTGGAGAAGATCTGTACGGAGGAAGAGTGACCTGAAAGATCTAGAGAAGATCTGTACGGAGGAGTGACCTGAAAGATCTGGAGAAAAGCTGTTTGGAGGAGCGACCTGAAAGATCTGGAGAAGATCTCTATGGAGGAGTGACCTGAAAGATCTGGAGAAGATCTGTATGGAGGAGTGACTTGAAAGATCTGGAGAAGATCTGTACGGAGGAGTGACCTGAAAGATCTGGAGAAGATCTGTATGGAGGAGTGACCTGAAAGATCTGGAGAAGATCTGTATGGAGGAGTGATCTGAAAGATCTGGAGAAGATCTGTACGGAGGAGTGACCTGAAAGATCTGGAGAAGATCTGTATCGAGGAGCGACCTGAAAGATCTGGAGAAGATCTGTGTGGAGGAGTGACCTGAAAGCTCTGGAGAAGATCTGTGTGGAGGAGTGACCTGAAAGTCTTGGAGAAGATCTGTACGGAGGAGTGACCTGAAAGATCTGGAGAAGATCTGTATGGAGGAGTGATCTGAAAGATCTGGAGAAGATCTGTACAGAGGAGTGACCTGAAAGATCTGGAGAAGATCTGTATCGAGGAGCGACCTGAAAGATCTGGAGAAGATCTGTATGGAGGAGTGACCTGAAAGATCTGGAGAAGATCTGTATGGAGGAGTGACCTGAAAGATCTGGAGACGATCTGTGTGGAGGAGCAACCTGAAAGTCTTGGAGAAGATCTGTGTGGAGGAGTGACCTGAAAGATCTGGAGAAGATCTGTATCGAGGAGCGACCTGAAAGATCTGGAGAAGATCTGTATGGAGGAGTGACCTGAAAGATCAGGAGGAGATCTGTATGGAGGAGTGACCTGAAAGATCTGGAGAAGATCTGTATGGAGGAGTGACCTGAAAAATCTGGAGAAGATCTGTATGGAGGAGTGATCTGTATGGAGGAGTGATCTGAAAGATCTGGAGAAGATCTGTACGGAGGAGTGACCTGAAAGATCTGGAGAAGATCTGTATCGAGGAGCGATCTGAAAGATCTGGAGAAGATCTGTATGGAGGAGTGACCTGAAAAATCTGGAGAAGATCTGTATGGAGGAGTGACCTGAAAGATCTGGAGAAGATCTGTATGGAGGAGTGATCTGAAAGATCTGGAGAAGATCTGTACGGAGGAGTGACCTGAAAGATCTGGAGAAGATCTGTATCGAGGAGCGACCTGAAAGATCTGGAGAAGATCTGTATGGAGGAGTGACCTGAAAGATCTGGAGAAGATCTGTGTGGAGGAGTCGCTGAATCCCTGCTCCAGTGTGTGCAACCCTAGGCAAGAACTACCAGAAACGTCTGACCTCTGTAACTGCAAACAAAGGTTTCTACCAAATATTATGTTGTTTTTCTATTGTATTAAATATTATTTTATGCAAATTTATTACTGTATTTATAACTCATAAAATTGAATTTTCTGTTTTTTTTTAATTCTATCACAGGTGGCTTCCTATGATAAAAATTCTAGATCTCTCAATTCTTTGTAGGTGGGAAAACTTGCAAAATCAGCAGAAGATCAAATACTTTTTTCCCCACTGTATATTCTGTGAGATTCGGACATTAGATTGTGAGCTCCTGGGTTTAGGGAAGACAAGACTGTGAGAGTGCTGCACTTTGCCCACCTCAGAGGAACACAGAATAGACACATGATAGATACAACATAGAGGCATAAAAGATACACGAGAGATACATGTGATACATGCAGACAGATGATACAATGTATACGCTTCTATGCAGCCAAACCATCCGGAATCCCAATGAATCGCATTTAGGGCAGACGTGCCGGCGATTTCCGCAGCTTCTTCTTCAGGGTTTATGTTTCCTCCGGAGTTTTCACATTTTTAGTTCTTTCAGATGTAAGAAACGAAACAATCGTTGATGTTCATGTTCAGTTCAGGATAAAAGGCGAGAACACGAGATGCAGCGAATGTCAGGAGAGATACGGAGGAAATCCTCAGCGATGTTTCCTCTGCTCGGACCCTCCCTCCAACAGGTAAAAGGGATCTACGGGGTGTTTAAAAAAAGAGTAAAGTCACCATAACCGAATAACCACCTAATCAATCCCCAGCTCCAGCGACCACATCATATATTATTCACACGACCGCTGCAGTCAATCACTGGGCTCAGTATTTACAAGCAAATTCAATGTGGAGTCATTTAAAAATATGTTGAAAAATTCTGGATGATCGCCGTCAATCCTCCAATTAGTCTTTTTTTTATCCTTTACTTTGTTATCTTTTAAGTATGTCATTTTTTTTTCACTCCAGTCACCTCCAGAGCTGCATTCACCATTCTGCTATTTCATCATGTCTTATACTCCATTCACATCCAGAGCTGCATTCACCATTCTGCTATTTCATCATGTCTTATACTCCATTCACATCCAGAGCTGCAGTCACCAGTCTGCTGTTACATCATGTCTTATACTCCAGTCACATCCAGAGCTGCATTGATAATTCTGCTGTTAGGTCATTACATTCTAGTCACATATTTTTGTGGGTCACCGCGGACTTGTTTAAGCGCTCCAGATGTTTTTATCAGATTTATCAATTCCAATTTTTTTCAAAGTGGCAAAAAAAGTCACAAATCACCCAACACAGGGCGGCATAAAAACTTGAGTAACAGTCCTAGAACAAAGTGTTTTTTGGTTTTTTTTTTATGAACCTAACTTATCAAACATCATGCAACATTTGTAAATTTGATGCACAACTCGATGCCTTTACATTATCTATAATCCCAAAAATTACTAAAATATTTCCCTGATAATACAAAACCCACTATGTCTCACACTTCAGTCACATGCAGAGCTGTATTCACAATTCTGTTATTACATAGGGTATTATACTTCAGTCACATCCAGAGCTGCATTCATAATTCTGCTATTACATCATGTCTTTTACTTCACTCACTTTCAGAGCTGCATTCACAATTCTGCTATTACATCATCTATTACACTTCAGTGACATCCAGAGCTACATTCACAATTTTGCTATTACATAGTATATTATACTTCAGTCACATCCAGAGCTACATTCACAATTCTGCTATTACATCATGACTTGTACTTCACTCACTTTCAGAGCTGCATTCACAATTCTGCTATTACATCATATATTACACTTCAGTGACATCCAGAGCTACATTCACAATTCTGCTATTACATAGTATATTATACTTCAGTCACATTCAGCGCTACATTCACAATTCTGCTATTACATCATATCTTATATTTCGGCCACATCCAGAGCTACTGTCATAATTCTGCTATTACTTCATGTCTTATACTTCAGTTGCATCCAGAGCTACATTCAAAATTCTGCTAATACATTGTGTATACTTCAGTCACATCCAATGCTCCATTCACAATTTTGCTGTTACCTGAACTCTTATATTTCAGTCACAGTTTAAGTATTTCATTATTTCCAATACTTCAGTTCATTGGCGGACAGAGACAGAAAAGGGCCCCGTGTAAGAACAGTATATGGGCCCTTTGGGGTCCAATAGTTCATCATAATGCACAATTACACCTGCTTTGGAAGTAGAAACGGACCCCAGACCTCTTGGGCGCTTGTGTGACTGCACTGGTTGCACCAATGATATGTCCATCTCTGCTTCAGTTACATCCAGAGCTGCATTCACAATTCTGCTATTACATAATTTCTTTTACTTCAGTCACATTCAGAGCTGCATTCATAATTCTGCTTTCTTATATTTCAGTCACATCCAGAGCTTCATTTATAATTCTGCTGCCGGCTGTCACATGAAGTTCACCAGCGCTTACATTTCTGGATACATCTCTAACAGCTTATCTGAGCCCTACAAAGTCAGAGGAAACAGTAAAGATATAAGAGGTTACAAAGGAAAAGAAATGAGTGGCGTGAAGCCTCGTCCCCTGTCCTGTGGACGGTAACCCTTTGTTAGACATATTTACAAAAATATCAAATTCAAGAAGTGCAACAAAATAAAATAAAACTTTTGCAAAACAAGACAATATATTATATATCCTTGTGAGCAAGAACTGTTTTTCTAAGTCCTGGCCTCTAGGGGCGCCATTATATAAATGTTCTTCTATACATTTTGCAAAAAAATAAAATAAATAATCCCTTTTAACCCCCCCAAAAAATAAGAATAAAAATAATAATTCAACAAAAATGAGACAATTTTAATTTAATTTTAATTATATCAAAATATAAGAATTTTTTAAGGCATCTTGACACCTGAGAGTCTCTGTAAATATCTATGATGCGTTTTGATACATCTAAAAGTATTTCTTAATTTTAAAAAATGTTAAAAATCTGAAAAATATTTTCCGTATATATTATATTTTATTTAGAATTGTTTTATCCTTAAATTTAAAGTTTAAAAAGTGAAATATTTTAATATTAAAGAAATAAAATATAAGTATAAAACTATTTTAAATAAAATATAACAAATATTTTTCAGATTTTTAACATTTTTAAAATGAAGAAATACTTTTCGATGTATCAGAACACATCATGGATATTTATGAAGACTCTCGTTTTCACCATTTGTTTGCAGAAATCGATATAAACAACGACTTCGCTCATATTCTACTTTTTTGAACTTTTGGGAACTTTTTTCCGTTTTTGGCTGAGTTTTTGCAGATTCCTCAGAATTGTTGATAATATTTTTATTTTCTTTCTAAACTTCCGGCATTTTATGAGAATAGTTGGATTTTGCCTCTGGTCACCTTACGTTTTCCCATCTACAGGACAATGATTAACTCCGCAGCTTTGTTATTACGTCTTGTGCATTAATTAGTTTCCTGCGTTTAATGAACGATAACGAAGGCAGATAACAAATATCGGGTTCCGTGGAGGAAGTTATACGTTCAATACAAAAATGTCAATTTAAGGTAAAAGTTCAGCCCCGTTACAGGAATCAGAAATGAGAGCAACAATAGTCCAAAATATACAAAGACAATAAACAATCCTATAAAAAAATGCCAAGAATACAATAGAAATAAATGAGAAGGATACAAATAATACTAATATAAAATAATATAAAGAAATTATAAATTCAAATAATAAAACATTTTCATATATCCCTAATATAATATTTCTATAATATAATAAGTATAAAGTGCTAATGACAATAGTATATATGAATTCTATTGTACAAATACCCACAATATAACATCAACCCCGATGCATGTGACCAGACATATATTAGACGCTTTTCCTTCTCCACTTCTTGATGGATTTACTTAGGATCAAAAATAAATCTGCTCTAAAGTCTTTTCTGTGCCTTATGAGCTTTTTCGGGTTTTTTCACCTGCAGTTGTTACGGCTTTAACACTAGAACTACTGAGGTAATCATTTTGACTACTTTGCACCATGTATTTCTATATAGGTGTCACGAGTCCAGTAGTTCTAGTGTTAAAAGTCATATTGGGTGCACGAAAATAAGTGATGGCGGCAAGTATAACACTGCGGAGCGAAATCCTCTGTGTGGTGATGGCGAGAAATCCTGGATGGCCCCTCGAAAAATATGCACATGACCCAGAATCCTCTGGAATCCGAGGACTCATTACTGAATCAATGGGAGAAAAGTCCAACAAAAAAACCCAAAACAAACAACAAACTGTCAAAATACAGTAATGAGTAAAATAATAAACTGACCCTGATTGTAACTGCAGATATAAACAATACAGACCATAATAATCACAGCAAAAGATGACATTATAAAAATATCACCATCACAGGTGCTTTATACTGGTCCTGTATTATAGTAATCATATTCTTCTACATAGGGGCAGTATTATAGTAGTTACTTCCCCCTATGTACAAGAATATAACTACTATAATACTGCTCCTATGTACAAGAATATAACTACTATAATACTGCCCCTACGTACAATAATATAACTACTATAATACTGCCCCTATGTACAAGAATATAACTACTATAATACTGCTCCTATGTACAAGAATATAACTACTATAATACTGCTCCTATGTACAAGAATATAACTACTATAATACTGCCTCTACGTACAATAATATAACTACTATAATACTGCCCCTATGTACAAGAATATAACTACTATAATACTGCTCCTATGTACAAGAATATAACTACTATAATACTGCCCCCTATGTACAAGAATATAACTACTATAATACTGCTCCTATGTACAATAATATAACTACTATAATACTGCCCCCTATATACAAGAATATAACTACTATAATACTGCTCCTATGTACAGGAATATAACTACTATAATACTGCTCCTATGTACAAGAATATAACTACTATAATACTGCCCCCTATGTACAAGAATATAACTACTATAATACTGTTCCTATATACAAGAATATAACTACTATAATACTGCCCCTACGTACAATAATATAACTACTATAATACTGCCCCCTATATACAAGAATATAACTACTATAATACTGCTCCTATGTACAGGAATATAACTACTATAATACTGCTCCTATGTACAAGAATATAACTACTATAATACTGCCCCCTATGTACAAGAATATAACTACTATAATACTGCCCCTATGTACAAGAATATAACTACTATAATACTGCCCCCTATGTACAAGAATATAACTACTATAATACTGTTCCTATATACAAGAATATAACTACTATAATACTGCCCCTACGTACAATAATATAACTACTATAATACTGCCCCCTATATACAAGAATATAACTACTGTAATACTGCACCCTATATACAAGAATATAACTACTATAATACTGCCCCCTATGTACAAGAATATAACTACTATAATACTGCCCCCTATGTACAAGAATATAACTACTATAATACTGTTCCTATGTACAAGAATATAACTACTATAATACTGCCCCTACGTACAATAATATAACTACTATAATACTGCCCCAATGTACAAGAATATAACTACTATAATACTGCCCCTATGTACAATAATATAACTATTATAATACTGCCCCTATGTACAATAATATAACTATTATAATACTGCCCCCTATATACAAGAATATAGCTACTATAATACTGCCCCTATGTACAAGAATATAACTTTTATTATACTGCCCCTATGTACAATAATATAACTATTATAATACTGCCCCTATTTACAGTAATATAACTACTATAATACTGCCCCAATGTACAAGAATATAACTACTATAATACTGCCCTCTATGTACAAGTATATAACTACTATAATACTGCCCTCTATGTACAAGAATATAACTACTATAATACTGCCCTCTATGTACAAGAATATAACTACTATAATACTGCCCTCTATGTGCAAGAATATAACTACTATAATACTGCCCCTATGTACAAGAATGTAACTACTATAATACTGCTCCTATGTACAAGAATATAACTACTATAATAGTGCCCCTATGTACAAGAATATAACTACTATAATACTGCTCCCTATGTACAAGAATATAACTGCTATAATCCACCTATGTACAAGAATATATTATAGCAGTTATATTCTTACATACGTTACATTCGTACATAGGGCGCAGTATTATAGTAGTAATATTCTTCTAGATAGGAGCAGTATTATAGTAGTTATATAGTTATATTCTTTTACATAGGAGCAGTATTATAGTACTTTTTGGTACATAGGGGCAGTATTATAGTAGTTATATTCTTGTATATAGGGGCAGTATTATAGTAATAATGTCCCCCTATGTACGAGAATATAACTACTATAATACTGCCCCTATGTACAAGAATATAACTACTATAATACTGCCCCTATGTACAAGAATATAACTACTATAATACTGCCCCTATGTACAAGAATATAACTACTATAATACTGCTCCCTATGTACAAGAATATAACTACTATAATACTGCTCCTATGTGAAAGAATATAGCTACTATAATACTGCTCCTATGTAGAAGAATATTACTACTATAATACTGCACCCTATGTACAAGAATATAACTGCTATAATAATTCCCCCTATGTACAAGAATATATTATAGCAGTTATATTCTTACATATGTTACATTCGTATATAGGGCGCAGTATTATAGTAGTAATATTCTTCTACATAGGAGCAGTATTATAGTAGTTATATAGTTATATTCTTTTACATAGGAGCAGTATTATAGTATTTTGTGGTACATAGGGGCAGTATTATAGTAGTTATATTCTTGTACATAGGGGCAGTATTATAGTAGTTATATTCTTGTACATATGGGCAGTATTATAGTAGTTATATTCTTGTACATAGGAGCAGTATTGTAGTAGTTATATTCTTGTACATAGAGGACAGTATTATAGTAGTTATATTCTTGTACATAGGTGCAGTATTATAGTAGTTATGTTCTTGTATATAGGGGCAGTATTATAGTAGTTATATTCCTGTACATAGGAGGCAGTATTATAGTAGTTATATTCTTGTGCATAGGAGCAGTATTGTAGTAGTTATATTCTTGTACATAGGAGCAGTATTGTAGTAGTTATATTCTTGTACATAGGGGGCAGTATTATAGTAGTTATATTCCTGTACATAGGGGGCAGTATTATAGTAGTTATATTCTTGTACATAGGGGCAGTATTATAGTAGTTATATTCTTGTACATAGGGGCAGCATTATAGTAGTTATATTCTTGTACATGGGGGGCAGTATTATAGTAGTTATATTCTTGTACATAGGGGCAGTATTATAGTAGTTATATTCTTGTACATAGGGGCAGCATTATAGTAGTTATATTCTTGTACATGGGGGGCAGTATTATAGTAGTTATATTCTTGTACATAGGGGGTAGTATTATAGTAGTTATATTCTTGTACATAGGGGCAGTATTATAGTAGTTATATTCTTGTACATAGGGGCAGTATTATAGTAGTTATATTCTTGTACATAGGGGCAGTATTATAGTAGTTATATTCTTGTACATAGGGCAGTATTATAGTAGTTATGTTCTTGTACATAGGGGGCAGTATTATAGTAGTTATATTCTTGTACATAGGGGGCAGTATTATAGTAGATATATTCTTGTACATAGGGGGCAGTATTATAGTAGTTATGTTCTTGTACATAGGGGGCAGTATTATAGTATGTTCTTGTACATAGAGGGCAGTATTATAGTAGTTATAGTCTTGATGTCATCACCCTTGAGTTGGGGCTGACAACTTCTCGCCCAGGCTATACAGGCTGGTTGTCAGCATTACTAGATGATTATCTGGTAATATAGTATAAGTTTTGTGTCCTTTATTACAGATGATGAATATCACCCACGTTGTTGGTTTTATGTTCTCAGATATGATTTATTGCTGAGATTTTGCTCCTTTTTGTATCATAAGTCTCAGAAGAGATAACTGCTTTGCATTGTACAGCAGCGCAGCATTCCAGGTTAGAACAAATAACTATTTCTATAAGGGGATTATCCTGGACCAGGGTCGCGTCTTTGGATATTTTTTAAGGGTGGAACCATTGGCGGACACAGACAGAAAAGGACCCGTGTAGAAGAACAATATATGGGCCCTTTGCAGCACAATAGTTCATCATAATGCAGAATTCTATCTGCTTTGGCCACACAGGTTATATCAATGATATGTGCGCCCCTGGGTAGAAAATTCTCTATCTATCCCTCTATCTATCTATCTATCTATCTATCTATCTATCTATCTATCTATCTATCCCTTTATCTATCCTTCTATCTATCTATCTATCTATCTATCCCTCTATCTATCTATCTATCTATCCCTCTATCTATCTATCTATCTATCCCTCTATCTATCCCTCTATCTATCTATCTATCCCTCTATCTATCTATCCCTCTATCTATCTATCTATCTATCTATCCCTCTATCTATCTATCTATCCCTCTATCTATCTATCTATCTAGCTATCTATCTATCTATCTATCCCTCTATCCCTCTATCCCTCTATCTTTCTATCCCTCTATCTTTCTATCCCTCTATCTTTCTATCCCTGTATCTTTCTATCCCTCTATCTTTCTATCCCTCTATCTATCTATCTATCTATCTATCCCTCTATCTTTCTATCCCTTTATCTATCCATCTATCTATCTATCTATCTATCCCTCTATCTATCTATCTATCTATCCCTCTATCTATCCCTCTATCTATCTATCTATCCCTCTATCTATCTATCCCTCTATCTATCTATCTATCTATCTATCCCTCTATCTATCTATCCCTCTATCTATCTATCTATCTATCTATCCCTCTATCTATCTATCCCTCTATCTATCCCTCTATCTATCTATCCCTCTATCTATCTGTCCCTCTATCTATCCCTCTATCTATCTATCTATCTATCCCTCTATCTATCCCTCTATCTATCTATCCCTCTATCTATCTGTCCCTCTATCTATCCCTCTATCTATCTATCCCTCTATCTATCTATCCCTCTATCTATCCCTTTATCTATCTATCCCTCTATCTATCCCTCTATCTATCTATCCCTCTATCTATCTATCTATCCCTCTATCTATCTATCTATCTATCCCTCTATCCCTTTATCTATCTATCCCTCTATCTATCTATCCCTCTATCTATCCCTCTATCTATCCCTCTATCCCTTTATCTATCTATCCCTTTATCTATCTATCTTTCCCGCTTCATTTATCTTCTTTTCCCTTTAATATTATGTATCTCTTTATCTTTTCAGTCTTCGCTGGATGATACATTCCCCCAATGTATAAACATAAAAAATACAAGGTTTACAGGTAAATAATAATAATATTGATTTTTTTCAATCACTCATATAGCGCTATTAATTCCACCACATTTTACATACGTGATCTCTATATATTTATATGGAAGGAGAAAGGCTATGAATATGGACACATTTCCACTAATGTCTCAGGTGTTCCCGGTGTGGCTCGGCCCGGAGTTGCATTTCGGTGATCGGGGGCGATCGGAGCCCTCGGCCATTCTGGTTAATTTTTACACAGGAAATGTTCCGATTTCCCCCCTCGCCGCATTGTGTAAACTTCCCTCAGGCCCAAATCACTGAAGCCGAACCTGACCCGGCTGAAAAAAACCCGACAAATTGAATTTTTCTTACGCTACAACTTTAAGAAGGAACGCAACAGGAAACCTGTGAATTTCCATGGCGGACGGATCCTTACTGTGTATTCAGATCACATCCCCTCCGTCGGGCACTGAGCTCTGATTCAACATGGAAGGCCGGGCCTTTGTGCGGATGACTGATGTCCCGGCCATTTAATACACAGAGAGGACGGCATTTATATCACACAAAACACCAGCACAAGGCATCCTGGGATTTCTCCAGGAAGAGTCGCCGCAGCTTCACGCCCCAAATAATCAGAATAAGAAAATAGTAATGATGGCCGCCGCTCAGTGATGAGCAGAAAAATACGGGAAAAAATAACAACGCAACTATTTCATATTCACAGATTTGGCTCATTGCTTCTTAATTCTGGAGGAAGGGGGCATTTAGTTTACAATTTAATTTGCACATCAAAGCCTCCAAAAAATAAATAAATGTGGCCATCGGCCTCAGGGATACAAATTATATGGAAATTCCGCAAACTTACAATATATGTTCAGTTGTTAACCACAAATATTTTTGAATTTTCCTATAAACATTTTTCCTTTTTTGTTTTTAATTAATTTGGTCACGTAATTACAACAAATTTACTATGAGCAGCGTTTGATTTATCTTATAACTCCAGGGCCTATATTCTGAGCATCTCACCATCACAACACACAAATTCTTTTTTTTTTTTTTGAATTTTTTTGCAATTTTTTTACATTAAAATTAATGTCTGTTCACAAATGCTAATTTTATTACATTAAATTAAACTACATAGTTTTATATTTTTATTTTTTTTTTACAAATTTTCCGTCACTCTAGAAAATTGTATTCCAGGTCATTATTCGGGTTTCTATTTATTTGAATATTTAGGGTCATAATTTTATAATAGATATTATATATGTATATGTATATATATATATATATATATATATATATATATACACACACACATATATACATACATATATACATATTTTTATATATATATATATATATATATATATATATATTATAGTATTAGTATATATGTATGTATAAAATATATTATAATATTATTATATGTGTGTGTGTATATATATATTCAGGTTTCTATTTCTATTTATTTTATATAACTAGGGTCATAATTATATTATATATATATATATATATATAGATATAGATATAGATATATATACACATATATATACACATATTTATATATATTATAATATTAGTATATATGTATATATATATATATATATGTATGTTATGTATGCATAAATATATTATAATATTATATGTATGTATGTATGTATGTATGTGTATATATATATATATATATATATATATATATATATAGTTTATTTCTTTTTATCTGATATTCCAGGGGGGTTATATTTATAATTCTAAAACTTATATTTAAAAAAATATAAAAATTTCCAAAAATTCTAATTGAAAATATGATGCTAAATACATTTGTAATAATGGGATTCATGTAATAGCAAATACGGTTATTTCTAAATTGATTTACAAATTTGATTTACAAATTTTTAATTCACCCAAGAATTTCAAGAATTTATAAAATCTCAATCTATTAATTTATAATGCGTCGTCATTAGTATTATATGTTTTGGAGAAACCGTAATAAAAATATTAATAGTAGAAATAATGAAAATAATCCAACGAGATGATTGATAGGGAAAATTGCAGAAAAAGACAATTAATTAAGAAACTTTCTTAATTTTTTTTTTCCATTTCACAAATGTCCAAATCAAAATTTAGTGCAAAAGAAAATAGGACAACAATTAAAATAATATTTACAATCAATGAGTCACATAAAATTACTAAAATCAATTATAGACAATTGTTTTTTACTATTTTCCGGGCTGTCCATCACCCACAATATCCAATGTATCAATATAATTAAGTAATCGCTATAATTAATAAATGCCGCAGCGATGACACACACACAACTGAGTTATTTGTCATTTTGTAAAAATGTTTATTTCTTTATATTTTTTTCTTTCTTTTTGATTTTTTTTTACAACAAATAAAGTATTGTGTCATTATTATAAACCCTAAAACTAAAACCAGGTGACAAACAAACAATAACATTAGATTTTGTGTCTTTGCGCTCGATTTAATCTTTGTTCTGTTTTATTGTTTTTTTTTGTTGTATTTTTTTGTTTCAAACAGACAACAGAATTTATTGAAAATAAATAATTGGTAACTTTAATAGGCAATTCTGAATAAAATTGTTGAAAAAAGCAACTTTTAATGAAAATAGCGTTTATTATACATCAGATACTAAATGGATAAAGTAAATGATCTTTTTTATTATTTTTTTTTTCTTTTAAATTAATAAATTCAAAAAGTTCAATATACAAAACTGTACATTTATAAAGTTGGCAGAAACATTTCGATTGATTGTTTGGGGCTAAATTTTAGCTCTGACTGGAGAAGAATTGAAAATATCAAAATGATTGGGATGAAAGAAAACACCAACAGGTAACATTTCTGACAATAGATGAAACCAAAATTAACCAAAACTCTAAACTTAAATTGTAGAAGGTCTCAGACGGGGGCAGATATGTGACTGCACATGAGATATGCACATATACAGTTAATATACCTTGGATAATGGGTTTGTGATGGGCCTGGATTTGAGTCAAGTAAGAATTAAACAAAAAAAATAATTTTTGGGTGCAAAAAAATTATCCTAATATTTTTGAACAATTATAGAAATATTTGGACTTTGTAGCAAAAGATTGACCATATAGATGTGATTTTAGGCACGCACCTCTTGATATAATCCTATGATATCTGTCATCTGGAAACAGAGCTTTATATTATATAATATTGCAAAAATTAAATGAAAAAGAAATATATATAATGTGATATATAAATATGCAAACCATAGACATGCAAATGGAGAATATGAGCCATAACAATGAGCAACATAATGGATACTTGGACTGACGTGTAGAACTCATGTAATATGGGCATTATGGATTATCAGCCCCTTATAAAGGTTTTACAGTCACATACAGAGACCCCCACCAGCACTGAGACCACCAACAGCCTTGGAATTTCATTGGAGAAGGGGACAGAAAGAGAGAAATAGACAGAGATAAAAAGATACAGAGGAATACAGAAAGAGGGTCCAGGCTGCTTCTGTCCTTGCTGGGCCCCCCCAGACAATAATAATGACACCCCAATAATAATCAGCAAACTAGGGATAACATATGGATAAATGCGTAAAATGCGCGTTTGTCTGGATACATGACATGCACAATGGTTACTATAGCCAGTATGAACAGTCACTTATAGGACACAGCAGAGAAGGATTCTGCAGAGAGTAGTACCTTGTCACACAACAGTTAACACTACAGAGGATGATGAGGGTGATGATAGCTGCAAGGACCATCCTGATACACAAGGCTGGATGAAGCAAGAAATCGCCTTCACAAATATTGTGTACAAACCGCATGGAAAAAAAAAACACAGGGGAAAAAAAACAACCAAAAACTTGGAATCCCAGATCCATCTCCAGAGAGAGGAGAAACGATTGTAAAACCGAAGTCACCTGAAATCTTAGCTGTGACGTCACAAGGCGCAGGAAGGTGAGAGGCACAGGTCTGATCGCACAGAAGAAACCGCAAGCTCCTCTTCTGGTCGTAAACAGCAGGTCTGTCTCATTATATTGCCAGATAAGGAACAAGCAGCTCCTCGAGTCTTTATTGATTTTTTTTTTTACTTTTTTTTCTTTTTTTGCAAAAGTTTTTGTGTCATTTTCGTTCCGCCATAAAGAATAGAACATAAGTTAAAAGAAAAAAAAAAAAAGTTAAAAAGAAAAAAAAAAATATTTTCCACTGTTTCTCAGTCCAGGAAAGAGGTCACGGGCCTATAGTCAAAGATCATGACATGAGGGGTCTGTTTTGACATTGTGGGAGAAGACCTCGTGCTGCTGGGGGTCCCCAGGTGGGGTCATCCTCTTCTCCTTTTGTCTTCTGTTGCAGAACCAGACCCGCACCACCTCCTTCTCCAGCTGCAGGCTGTCTGCCAGGGACGAGATCTCCTGGGCGGCGGGTTTGGGGCATTTTAGGAAGTGGGTCTCCAGCACCCCTTTGACACTCACCTCTATGGAGGTCCTCTTCTTCCTCTTCCTGCCCTGGGCCGCTATCTTGTCGATGCTGGTGGGGCTACCTGTGGACGAGTCCGCTTCCTCCAGCCACTTGTTAAGCAGTGGCTTGAGCTTGCACATGTTCTTAAAGCTGAGCTGCAGAGCCTCAAACCTGCAGATGGTGGTCTGCGAGAAGACATTGCCATACAGGGTCCCCAGGGCCAAGCCCACATCTGCTTGGGTGAAGCCCAGTTTGATGCGTCTTTGTTTAAACTGCTTGGCAAACTGTTCCAACTCATCTGAGGTCGGGGTCTCCTCGTCCGAATGGTCCTGGCAGTGGTGGGAGCCCAGGTCCACGTGGTCGCCGGTGTCTCCTCGAAGCACAGGGTGCAGGCTCTGCGTGTTGACCGTCTGTGGAGGGGGGGTGAGCCCACCATGGTCCAGCATGCCACTGACCGTGAAGCCGGGCTGGGAGTAGACATGGAGAGCCTGGCCACTGGAGGTGAGCGAGGGGTTGTGAGCTGGGCTGGCCCCCCAGGCATTGGGGTGGTTTGTATGGGGCGAGTGATGGCTGACATGGGGTGACCTGTGATGGATGATGGTGCCCAGCTGAAGGTCTTCTCTGCCCGGTTTAATGTCCTGTTGGTCCAATGGGCTGCTGGCTAAACTTGAAGACCAAGGGTTGGCATCGCCCAGGCTGCCCATCCAGTGGTGTCCCAGGGGGTGGCCATTGCTGGGCACCCCCTGCAGATAGTCACTTTGGAGTAATTTTTGGGGGTTCCTGAAGGGGCTCCCTTGCTGCATGCCCGCGGAGTCTGCATGGACCAGGGATGTGGTGCTCAGGATGCTGTAGGGATTAGAAGCAGCTGTGGCCATTGCTCGCTGTGGATCCCCTACCAGCTATAATGTGGTACGGGTGCAGCTCAAGCCTTTGACATCTACAAGGCAAGGAAGCCAAATCACTAACCGGTGTGTGAGTGACAGCCACTGCAGCCAATGGGGACCCCTCCTCTGCTGGCTGGCCTTCCCTTCTGCCAATGGACCACCAGGAGGAGGGACCCTGCATCCACAGCAGCCGGGGAAGCGGAAGGGTTAAATGGGACTGAGTAGGAAGTGAGCAAGTCTGGATCCTTCATTGGCTCCTGCAGGCTGAGTGTCCAGAGCGCCGCATTAACCCTTCCCTGCCCGGCAGCAGCCATCAAAGCAAACCGCATGTCACAAATGCAATAATTAAGATTAATTCGTGTTATTGCATGGAGTGCAGCTGAAGATGTCCCCCGGCTCCATCCTGTGCATCCAGCAAGAAGAGCCGTCACCTCTCAGGGCTCCAGCCTCACAGACACGTCCACATGCAGCACACAGCAGCTCCACGCGTGGAAGAAACACGCAGCGCGTGATCTCTGCAGCCCCCAGGATCCCAGCGGGGCAGCTCAGTGTGAACAGTCCCCGGAGTGTGGAGGAAGCCTGCATGCACGAGACGTGGAAAGGAAAAGAGGACGAGTGGATGTGTGAGATGGAAAAATGGTGAAAAAAAGGAGAAATCCTCCCTCTGCAACCTCCTACTAGATAAATGGCTGTATAGAAAGTGTATACTGTGCCTGTCCGGTGCCCCGTGGAAATCCCTGCTGTCCTCCCCGGGGCGCAGCATTCGGTGCATTTCCTGGGGTCGGGGGCTCCCACGCAGACTTTGCGCCCCGTGTGCTGCTGTTCGCAGTGTTTCTGCGCAGATTTCCACCCTCGTTAAATACCTTTAACAAACCCCTTAGTTAAAAAAAAAAATGACCTTTCCCTGCATAATAGACGAGGATCCGCGCCGCTGCCTAATTATATTTGCACTTATAGAGCTGCGCATCAGCCTCTTATTGGTTTGGAAATTCCATTAAATATATTGCCGGGCTCCCAGGTTAAGCTTGATTTACATTAGCATACATTTTCATCTGTTTAGCCGAAATAAAGGAAGCAGCCCCGTGCACAAAGTCATTAAGGCTTTAGTTTCTGGAAGACGCCACAACTGGGGGAAAGTGGGAGAAAGCTCCACAACAATGAGACCCTGCTCCCGAGAAGAAGGTAAGAAGTTAGGGAGCAGAAAAGAAGAACTAGAGGCACAGGGAGAACAGAAAAGAGGAACTAGAGGCACAGGGAGAACAGAAAATAAGAGATGGAGGCACAGGGAGAACAGAAAAGAGGAACTAGAGGCACAGGGAGAACAGAAAATAAGAGATGGAGGCACAGGGAGAACAGAAAAGAAGAACTACAGGCACAGGGAGAACAGAAAAGAAGAGATGGAGGCACAGGGAGAACAGAAAAGAAGAACTAGAGGCACAGGGAGAACAGAAAAGAAGAACTAGAGGCACAGGGAGAACAGAAAATAAGAGATGGAGGCACAGGGAGAACAGAAAATAAGAACTAGAGGCACAGGGAGAACAGAAAAGAAGAACTAGAGGCACGGGGAGAACAGAAAAGAAGAACTAGAGGCACAGTGAGAACAGAAAAGAAGAACTAGAGGCACAGGGAGAACAGAAAAGAAGAACTAGAGGCACAGGGAGAACAGAAAAGAAGAACTAGAGGCACAGGGAGAACAGAAAAGAAGAACTACAGGCACAGGGAGAACAGAAAATAAGAACTAGAGGCACAGGGAGAACAGAAAATAAGAACTAGAGGCACAGGGAGAACAGAAAAGAAAAACTACAGGCACAGGGAGAACAGAAAAGAAGAACTAGAGGCACAGGGAGAACAGAAAAGAAGAACTACAGGCACAGGGAGAACAGAAAATAAGAGATGAAGGCACAGGGGGAGCAGAAAAGAAGAACTAGAGGCACAGGGAGAACAGAAAATAAGAGATGGAGGCACAGGGGGAGCAGAAAATAAGAGATGGAGGCACAAGGGGAGCAGAAAAGAAGAACTAGAGGCACAGGGAGAACAGAAAAGAAGAACTACAGGCACAGGGCGAGCAGAAAATAAGAGATGAAGGCACAGGGGGAGCAGAAAATAAGAGATGGAGGCACAGGGGGAGCAGAAAATAAGAGATGGAGGCACAGGGGGAGCAGAAAAGAAGAACTAGAGGCACAGGGAGAACAGAAAATAAGAGATGGAGGCACAGGGGGAGCAGAAAATAAGAGATGGAGGCACAGGGGGAGCAGAAAATAAGAGATGGAGGCACAGGGGGAGCAGAAAAGAAGAACTAGAGGCATAGGGAGAACAGAAAATAAGAGATGGAGGCACAGGGGGAGCAGAAAAGAAGAACTAGAGGCACAGGGAGAACAGAAAATAAGAACTACAGGCACAGGGAGAACAGCAAAGGCACAGAGGGAGCAGAAAATAAGAGATGGAGGCACAGGGGGAGCAGAAAAGAAGAACTACAGGCACAGGGAGGACAGAAAAGAAGAACTAGAGGCACAGGGCGAGCAGAAAATAAGAGATGGAGGCACAGGGGGAGCAGAAAAGAACTACAGGCACAGGGAGAACAGAAAATAAGAGATGGAGGCACAGGGCAGCAGAAAATAAGAGATGGAGGCACAGGGAGAGCAGCAAAGGCACGGAGGGAGCAGAAAATAACTACAGGCACAGGGCTAGCAGAGAATAAGAGATTGAGGCACAGGAGGAGCAGAAAATAAGAGATGGAGGCACAGGGGGAGCAGAGAATAAGAACTGGAGGCACAGGGGGAGCATAAAATAAGAACTGGAGGCACAGGGCAATAAGAGAATAAGAGATGGAGGCACAGGAGGAGCAGATAATAAGAGATGGAGGCACAGGGGGAGCAGGAAAGAAGAACTGAAGGCACAGGATGAGCAAGAAAGAAGAACTAGAGGCACAGCAGAAAATAACTGATGGAGGCACAGGGCAAGCAGAAAATAAGAGATGGAGGCACAGGACCAGCAGGAAAGAACAGGAGCTGGAGGCACAGGGAGAGCAGAAAATAAGAACTACAGGGGGAGCAGAAAAAAAAGAGATGGAGGCACAGGGGGAGCAGAAAATAAGAACTGGAGGCACAGGAGAGCAGAAAATAAGAACTGGAGGAACAGGAGAGCAGAAAATAAGAACTGGAGGAACAGGAGAGCAGACAATAAGAGATGGAGGCACAAAGCGAGAAGAAAATAAAAACTGAAGGCACAGGGGGACCAGAAAATAAGAACTGGTGGCACAGGGCGAGCAGATAATAAGAAATGGAGGCAAAGGCCAAGAATAAAAGAAGAACTTGAGGCACAGGGCAAGCAGAAAAGAACAGGAACTGGAGGGACATGGGAAGCAAAAAGAAAAATAAAAAAGAATTGGAAGCACAGGGAGAGCAGAATGGAAGAAGAGGAGCTGGAGGAACAAGGGGAGCAGGATGGAAGAACTAGAGGCACAGGGGGAGCTTAAAAAAAAGAGGAGCTAGAAGCACAGGATGAGCAGAAAAGAGGAGCTGGAGGCACAGGGATGCAAAATAGAAGAAGAGCTGGAGGCACAGTGGGAGCAGAATGGAAGAACTGATAGCACAGGGAAGACAGGAATAAAAAAAAAAGAACTGGAGGCACAGGGGGAGTAGTGAAAAAAGGGAGCTGGTGGCACAGGGGCATCAAAAAAAAAAAAAAAAGATGGAAGCAGGGGAGCAGAAAAGAAGAACTGGAGGCACAGGGGGGGAGAGATGGAGGCACAGAGGTAGCAGAAAAGAAGAGGAGCTGGAGGGGGGGCAGAAAAGAAGAACTGAAAGCACAGAGCTACCAGAATTGAAGAAAAAGAGCTGGAGGCACAGGGGGAGCAGAAAATAGGTGCTGGAGGCACAGGGGAAGCAGAATAGAAGAAGAAGAGCTGGAGTCGCAGGGGGGAACTGAATGGGAGATGAGCTGGACGCACAGGAGGAGCAGGAAAGAAGAGGAACTGGAGGCACAGGGGAAGCAGAATACAAGAAGAGCTGGAGGCACAGGGGAAGCAGGATTAAAGAAATGGAAGCACAGGGGGAGCAGAATAGTAGAGGAGCTGGAGGCACAGGGGGAGCAGAAAAGAAGAGGAACTGGAGGCACAGGGGAAGCAGAATACAAGAAGAGCTGGAGGCACAGGGGTAGCAGGAAAGAAGAGGAACTGGAGGCACAGGAGGAGCAAAATGGAAGAAAAGGAACTGGAGGCACAGGGGGAGCAGGAAAGAAGAACTGGAAGCACAGGGGGAGCAGAATAGAAGAGGAGCTGGAGGCACAAGGGTAGAAGGAAAGAAGAGGAGCTGGAAGAACATGGGGAGCAGGAAAAAAAAAGTAGAGCTGGAGGCACTGGGGGTCAGAATAGAAACTGGAGGCACAGGAGGAAAAGGAAAGAAGAGGAGCTGGAGGCATATGGGGAGCAGGAAAGAAGAAGAATTTGAGGCACATGGGGAGCAAAATGCAAGATGAGCTGGAGGCATAGGGTAAGCAGGAAAGAAGAAGAACTGGAGGCACAGGAGGAGCAGAATATAAAAAAAAGAGCTGGAGTCACAAGCGGAGAAGGAAGGAGAGGACCTGGAGGCACAAGGGGAGCAGAATATAAAAAAAAGGAGCTGGAGTCACAAGGGGAGCAGAATATAAAAAAAAGGAGCTGGAGTCACAAGGGGAGCAGGAAGGAGAGGAGCTGGAGGCACAAGGGGAGCAGGACAAAAAAAAGATGAGCTGGAGGCACAGGGGGAGCAGGACAAAAAAAAGAGGTGCTGGAGGCACAGGGGGAGCAGGAAAAAAAGAGGAGCCGGTAGGCACCGGGGGAGAAAGAAATAAGATGAGCTGGAGACACAGGGGGAGTAGGAAAGAAGAGGAGCTGGAGGCACAGGGGGAGTAGGAAAGAAGAGGAGCTGGAGGCACAGGGGGAGAAGGAAAGAAGAGGAGCTGCGGGCCGGGCACAGGGGGAGCAAGATAGGAGCCACCACACAAACAAATGGAGTAATATGCAAGGTACGGGGGGCAGGGGAACACGGCGTGGGTACAAAGGGAGGAGGGTGAACTCGGGGCAATGGGGTTTTCCGGGGACACTATTTCATCCCTCAGTACTGACTGTGCAGGATAGTTATCGTGGTACCGGGCAGGCTTTAGCTGTTGCTCTTATGGCTGGAGGTAAATACAGAGGTGGCTGTGATTGGGATATAGGAGTGTATATATACGTTCCGGGGGCTAAGACTTTCCGGCAGAATGTTACTCGATTTCCCCGCAGCCGCCCCCGCTCCCAATGCAAAGACTATTCTTCATGCAAAATATTTACACTTATCTTTCAATTGTTTATATATAAGTGTAAGTTTGTGGAGGCGAATACTAAGGCAGTGCATAAACCAGTGTATAAACCAGTGTATAAACCAGTGTATAAACCACTGTATAAACCAGTGTATAAACCAGTGCATAAACCAGTGTATAAACCAGTGTATAGTGCAGCAGAGCAATGCATGGGATTGTGTTTCCAGTGTCGGGCGATTTGCTTTGCCCGTGCAGTGTGAATGTGCCGATATCTGGGTGCGACTTTTGCAATAAACTGATTCAGCAATATCTCTCTGCTCCTCTAGGCTTCTGTTACAATGTATCCACCTTTCCTTCTAAGATCTATGTCTGATTTAACTAATTACAGGTGTCAACATTGCACCATTCCTATGGGAGGGGGGTGACATTATAGGTCTGAACGAAAGCTGAGCCCCTGGGTGCTGATCCTCTCCGCTCATGATATTACCCCTGAATATGGCATTCCATGGGCATCTATGGGCACATCCGCTCTGTGGCGTCGGTTGCGGCTTTAACTCCTTTATGTTTCATAGTTTCTCAGTTTATAGTCATCCCCTATATGTGACATAAGCTAAGTAGTTACCCTATTATTTGACATTATTTCCCAGTTGCGTATATTAGCTTTCTATGGCATAAATTGCCAGTTCCATACATGAGCAGTGTAGTTACCCCCTATATGTGGTATTATTTATTTCCTCTATATGTGGTATTATTTATTTCCTCTATATGTGGTTACCCCTATATATGACATTCTTTGTTTCCTTTATATGTAGTTACCTCTATATGTGACATTATTTGTTTCCCCTATATGTGGTTAGCCCTCTATGTGGCATTATTTCTTTCCTCTATATGTAGTTACCCCTATATGTGACATTATTTGTTTCCTCTATATGTAGTTACCCCAGTATGTGGCATTATTTCTTTCCTCTATATGTAGTTACCCCTATATGTGACATTGTTTCCTCTATATGTAGTTTCCCCTATATGTGGCATTATTTGTTTCCTCTATATGTAGTTACCCCAGCATGTGGCATTACTTACCAGTATGTTAGCTGTCAGGTAACTCTATATGTGACATTATTTGTTTCCTCTATATGTAGTTACCCCAGTATGTGGCATTATTTCTTTCCTCTATATGTAGTTACCCCTATATGTGGCATTATTTGTTTCCTCTATATGTGGTTACCCCAGTATGTGGCATTATTTGTTTCCTCTATATGTAGTTACCCCTATATGTGACATTATTTGTTTCCTCTATATGTAGTTACCCCAGTATGTGGCATTATTTGTTTCCTCTATATGTAGTTACCCCTATATGTGACATTATTTCTTTCCTCTATATGTAGTTACCCCAGTATGTGGCATTATTTGTTTCCTCTATATGTGGTTACCCCAGTATGTGGCATTATTTCTTTCCTCTATATGTAGTTACCCCTATATGTGACATTATTTGTTTCCTCTATATGTAGTTACCCCAGTATGTGACATTATTTCTTTCCTCTATATGTAGTTACCCCTATATGTGACATTATTTCTTTCCTCTATATGTAGTTACCCCTATATGTGGCATTATTTGTTTCCTCTATATGTAGTTACCCCTATATGTGGCATTATTTGTTTCCTCTATATGTAGTTACCCCTATATGTGACATTATTTCTTTCCTCTATATGTAGTTACCCCTATATGTGGCATTATTTCTTTCCTCTATATGTAGTTACCCCTATATGTGGCATTATTTGTTTCCTCTATATGTGGTTACCCCAGTATGTGGCATTATTTCTTTCCTCTATATGTAGTTACCCCTATATGTGGCATTATTTGTTTCCTCTATATGTAGTTACCCCAGTATGTGGCATTATTTGTTTCCTCTATATGTAGTTACCCCAGCATGTGGCATTACTTACCAGTATGTTAGCTGTCAGGTAACTCTATATGTGACATTATTTGCCGGTTTCTTCCATTGGTTGTGTAGTTTTCCCCCAGTATGTGACATTAGTCGCCAGTGTGTTTTTCCCATGAATGGCGCATGGGCTGGGATTTTTCGCTCTTGTATGTGACATTATTTGGCCTCACTGGAACTTTCCTCCATTGTCTGAAGCTCCTGGGTTTAATGTGTTTATGTCTAATCCCAGGTTCGGGCTGCAGAGAGGTGTTAGTGCCTCTGCCTCCTGCTGCTTCTTAAGCTGCTGCTGTTGTAGTTGCCAGTGTTGGAGGATAATGTAATGATTATGTGGCTGCAGTGATCCTGTGCTGTGCAGGTGAGAGCTGCATCCAGAAATGTCTAGATAAATGGATGGATTTATAGATAATAGATGTGTCTGTGTTAGTGTGAATTCATCCTTATTGGACTTTCATGTTCTATTTTTTGCATTTATTTTTTTGCAGTAAGTTCTGTCTTGTCCCTCTTTTCTTGAAGTCCTTGTCCCCTAGGTGAGGCTTGTCTATCTCTTTTCCAGTCCCTTTTTGGCATGTATGGTCCCTGTCATGTTGCAGGCTTTATTGCACTGTGCATTTCCAGTTTTTGCTTATTTAATTTGGCAGTGAATCTAGTTTTGGTCTCAGACTTGTTCATTATTTGCAGACTGTCCCTCTGCTGTGTGGATGTTGTCCCTCTGCTGTGTGGATGTTGTCCCTCTGCTGTGTGGATGTTGTCCCTCTGCTGTGTGGATGTTGTCCCTCTGCTGTGTGGATGTTGTCCCTCTGCTTTGTGGATGTTGTCCCTCTGCTTTGTGGATGTTGTCCCTCTGCTTTGTGGATGTCGTCCCTCTGCTTGTGGATGTTGTCCCTCTGCTTTGTGGATGTTGTCCCTCTGCTGTGTGGATGTTGTCCCTCTGCTTTGTGGATGTTGTCCCTCTGATTTGTGGATGTTGTCCCTCTGCTTTGTGGATGTTGTCCCTCTGCTTTGTGGATGTTGTCCCTCTGATTTGTGGATGTTGTCCCTCTGCTTTGTGGATGTTGTCCCTCTGCTTTGTGGATGTTGTCCCTCTGCTGTGTGGATGTTGTCCCTCTGCTTTGTGGATGTTGTCCCTCTGCTGTGTGGTTGTTGTCCCTCTGCTTTGTGGATGTTGTCCCTCTGCTTTGTGGATGTTGTCCCTCTGCTGTGTGGATGTTGTCCCTCTGCTTTGTGGATGTTGTCCCTCTGCTTTGTGGATGTCGTCCCTCTGCTTGTGGATGTTGTCCCTCTGCTTTGTGGATGTTGTCCCTCTGCTGTGTGGATGTTGTCCCTCTGCTTTGTGGATGTTGTCCCTCTGATTTGTGGATGTTGTCCCTCTGCTTTGTGGATGTTGTCCCTCTGCTTTGTGGATGTTGTCCCTCTGATTTGTGGATGTTGTCCCTCTGCTTTGTGGATGTTGTCCCTCTGCTTTGTGGATGTTGTCCCTCTGCTGTGTGGATGTTGTCCCTCTGCTTTGTGGATGTTGTCCCTCTGCTTTGTGGTTGTTGTCCCTCTGCTTTGTGGATGTTGTCCCTCTGCTGTGTGGATGTTGTCCCTCTGCTTTGTGGATGTTGTCCCTCTGCTGTGTGGATGTTGTCCCTCTGCTTTGTGGATGTTGTCCCTCTGCTTTGTGGATGTTGTCCCTCTGCTGTGTGGATGTTGTCCCTCTGCTTTGTGGATGTTGTCCCTCTGCTGTGTGGATGTTGTCCCTCTGCTTTGTGGATGTTGTCCCTCTGCTGTGTGGATGTTGTCCCTCTGCTTTGTGGATGTTGTCCCTCTGCTTTGTGGTTGTTGTCCCTCTGCTTTGTGGATGTTGTCCCTCTGCTTTGTGGATGTTGTCCCTCTGCTGTGTGGATGTTGTCCCTCTGCTTTGTGGATGTTGTCCCTCTGCTGTGTGGATGTTGTCCCGCTGCTTTGTGGATGTTGTCCCTCTGCTTTGTGGATGTTGTCCCTCTGCTGTGTGGATGTTGTCTCTCTGCTGTGTGGATGTTGTCTCTCTGCTGTGTGGTTGTTGTCCCTCTGCTTTGTGGATGTTGTCCCTCTGCTTTGTGGATGTTGTCCCTCTGCTGTGTGGATGTTGTCCCTCTGCTGTGTGGATGTTGTCTCTCTGCTGTGTGGTTGTTGTCCCTCTGCTGTGTGGATGTTGTCCCGCTGCTTTGTGGATGTTGTCCCTCTGCTTTGTGGATGTTGTCCCTCTGCTGTGTGGATGTTGTCTCTCTGCTGTGTGGATGTTGTCTCTCTGCTGTGTGGTTGTTGTCCCTCTGCTTTGTGGATGTTGTCCCTCTGCTGTGTGGATGTTGTCCCTCTGCTTTGTGGATGTTGTCCCTCTGCTGTGTGGATGTTGTCCCTCTGCTTTGTGGATGTTGTCCCTCTGCTTTGTGGATGTTGTCCCACTGCTGTGTGGATGTTGTCCCGCTGCTTTGTGGATGTTGTCCCTCTGCTGTGTGGATGTTGTCCCTCTGCTGTGTGGATGTTGTCCCTCTGCTTTGTGGATGTTGTTCCTCGTCCTTAGTTCTTCTGTAGCAGGCTGATCCTGTCACACGTTAGGGCCCACATTCTTGATTTCTTGGGATTTTCAGGGTTGATGGTGCAGGGACTGTCACTTTCTTCCTTTCTTGCACTGGGGCTCAGTCTGCTCCTGTTTTCTAGTCTTTCTGCTTTATTATTTTTCTTCTTGCAGTTGATTGCAGGATGTTTTCCTGTTACCTGCAGTGGATTTCTCTGTTTCTGAAGTCATTTTCAGGAGGGATTTCCCTTAGCAATGTGCAGTCCTTGTATTCCTTGAGTCCCTGCCTCATTTCTGGCCTTCCCATTGCATTGGTAGATTGTTCCTGCCTTGGCTTTGTGGCATTGATTTTCATACAATTCATGTTTTCCTGCAATATACTTTATGTCACCCTTCAGAAGCATCTGCCAATGGAAGGAGTCTCTTCTTCTTGTAGTGGTCTCCATGCAATGTGTTTACAAATAATTAATGCCCTGCCTCTGTGCAGAATATTGTAATGATGGATGTTGTACTTCTATGTCCCTGTTGTCTTCATGCAGTCACTGTGGGTTACCTATTATTTGCCTTTAGTTACAATTAATTTCTTGAACTGCATCTGAGTTGTCCCTACTTTCTTGCAGTTCAGGATGTTCTCTTTTTTTCGCAGTGGCTCTCAGGCTGTCCTCCTTTATTAAGTGGATCTCAGGCTGTCCCCCAATTTCTTGCAGTGGATCTCAGGCTGTCCCCCCTTTTTTGCAGTGTCTTTCAGTCTGTCCCTCCTTTCTTGCACTGCATTGCAGGCTGTTCCACCTTTCTTGCAGTGGATCTCTGTCTGTCCCCCTTTTTTTGCAGTGGGTCTCAGGCTGTGTCCCCTTTCTTACAGTGGCTTTTAGGCTGTCCACCTTTTCTTGCAGTGGGTCTCAGGCTGCCCCCTCCCCTTCTTGCAGTGGCTTCAGGCTGATTCCCCTTTTTGCAGTGGGTCCCAGACTCCCCTCTCTTTCTTCCAGTGCATTTCAGGCTGTCCCCCCATTCTTGCAGTGGATCTCAGGCTGACCCCCTTTCTGTGCAGTGCATTGCTAACTGTCCCCCATATCTTGCAGTGGCTCTCAGGCTGTTCCCCTTTTCTTGCAGTGGCTCTCAGGCTGCCCCCCCCCCTTTCTTGCAGTGGATCTCAGGCTGTCCCCCCTCTCTTGCAGTGCATTGCAGGCTGTTCCCCCTTTCTTGGAGTGGGTCTCAGGCTGTTCCCCTTTCTTGGAGTGGGTCTCAGGCTGTTCCCCTTTCTTGCAGTGCATTGCAGGCTGTTCCCCCTTTCTTGCTGTGGATCTCAGGCTGTTCCCCCTTTCTTGCTGTGGATCTTAGGCTGTTCCCCCTTTCTTGCTGTGGATCTCAGGCTGTTCCCCCTTTTTTGCAGTGTATTGCAGGCTGTTCCCCCTTTCTTGCAGTGCATTTCAGGCTGTTCCCCCTTTCTTGCAGTGCATTGCAGGCTGTTCCCCCTTTCTTGCAGTGCATTGCAGGCTGTTCCCCCTTTCTTGCAGTGCATTGCAGGCTGTTCCCCCTTTCTTGCAGTGCATTGCAGGCTGTTCCCCCTTTCTTGCAGTGCATTGCAGGCTGTTCCCCCTTTCTTGCAGTGCATTGCAGGCTGTTCCTTGAGATGAAGCTGAGAGGTCTCTGTAGCTGGGAGCTGTCACTCTCACTCCCCCAGTGTAACAGATGCGGCCCTGTCCCCTCGTTCCCTTTATTCACTCTCGCATTTTTCTCTCCATGATCCGGGTTTCCATAGAGAGCAGAATAAAGGGGAGACCATGGCCACAAATCCCCTGCCCTGCGCGGAATAAAAGGAGCCTCATTCAATAGGCGACCCCGTCTGGACCTGGGAGAAAGGACTCAGCAGAGGAGGAGAAACTGTTACAAGGAGAAAAGATCACAGGGAATTCACAGCCACTAAAGTGCAACATGGAGGCTAATCCCGGACTCCTGCGCCCACTCCCTGCCCTGCACACCCGGCCGTGGGGGGCTGCGCCTTATCTCCAGCTGCAGCAACAAAGCACGGACCATGCACGGGCCATTGTCAGATAATAGCAACAATTAGAAGAAATACATCATATAAAGAGCAATGTGCCCACTGCTGGGGGCCATAATATAAAGAGCAATGTGCCCACTGCTGGGGGCCATAATATAAAGAGCAATGTTCCCACTGCTGGGGGCCATAATATAAAGAGCAATGTGGCCACTGCTGGGGGCCATAATATAAAGAGCAATGTGCCCACTGCTGGGGGCCATCATATAAAGAGCAATGTGCCCACTGCTGGGGGCCATAGTATAAAGAGCAATGTGCCCACTGCTGGGGGCCATCATATAAAGAGCCATGTGCCCACTGCTGGGGGCCATAATATATAGAGCAATGTGCCCACTGCTGGGGGCTATAATATAAAGAGCAATGTGCCCACTGCTGGGGGCCATCATATAAAGAGCCATGTGCCCACTGCTGGGGGCCATAATATATAGAGCAATGTGCCCACTGCTGGGGGCCATAGTATAAAGAGCAATGTGCCCACTGCTGGGGGCCGTCATATAAAGAGCAATGTGCCCACTGCTGGGGGGCCATAATATAAAGAGCAATGTGCCCACTGCTGGGGGCCATAATATAAAGAGCAATGTGCCCACTGCCAGGGGCCATAGTATAAAGAGCAATGTGCCCACTGCTGGGGGCCATCATCTAAAGAGCCATGTGCCCACTGCTGGGGGCCATAATATAAAGAGCCATGTGCCCACTGCTGGGGGCCATCATATAAAGAGCAATGTGCCCACTGATGGGGGCCATAATATAAAGAGCAATGTGCCCACTGCTGGGGGCCATAGCATAAAGAGCAATGTGCCCACTGCTGGGGGCCATCATATAAAGAGCCATGTGCCCACTGCTGGGGGCCATAATATATAGAGCAATGTGCCCACTGCTGGGGGCTATAATATAAAGAGCAATGTGCCCACTGCTGGGGGCCATCATATAAAGAGCCATGTGCCCACTGCTGGGGGCCATAATATATAGAGCAATGTGCCCACTGCTGGGGGCTATAGTATAAAGAGCAATGTGCCCACTGCTGGGGGCCGTCATATAAAGAGCAATGTGCCCACTGCTGGGGGGCCATAATATAAAGAGCAATGTGCCCACTGCTGGGGGCCATAATATAAAGAGCAATGTGCCCACTGCCAGGGGCCATAGTATAAAGAGCAATGTGCCCACTGCTGGGGGCCATCATCTAAAGAGCCATGTGCCCACTGCTGGGGGCCATCATATAAAGAGCCATGTGCCCACTGCTGGGCGCCATAATATAAAGAGCCATGTGCCCACTGCTGGGGGCCATCATATAAAGAGCAATGTGCCCACTGATGGGGGCCATAATATAAAGAGCAATGTGCCCACTGCTGGGGGCCATAGTATAAAGAGCAATGTGCCCACTGCTGGGGGCCATCATATAAAGAGCCATGTGCCCACTGCTGGGCGCCATAATATAAAGAGCAATGTGCCCACTGCTGGGGGCCCGGGGGGCCCAATACACAGCGACCACAGCACTCAGTGCAGCCTGCTGATCCAGAGCAATCCAGACATAAATATTAGCATTATTAACAGATTAATCCATACTGATCCCACACTTTGCATAATATATCTCCACTATCCTAGGGCATACATGGGAAGATACATAATAAAAAATACATAAATAACAATAATTATTATTTTAATAATAATAATAATAATAATAATAATAATAATAATAATAATAATAATAATATAAACATAGTAAATAATAATAATTTGCTTTTATCCCAACCCAGAAATTAGGAGGAAACTTCTGTTGCACTTTGAGCTTTGTGTGTTACTTTGCACTTTCCATTTTCCAATTCTCCAGGCAGTGATTGATATTCGCTGAGTGGCTGCAGCGGTAACAGATCATTTCGGCCCCTTCATCTTCAGGTCACTCTGACACCTCCACGCTCAGTGGGACTTTTGAGGGGATTTGTCTCTTTAGCAATTTTTTTCACCTTACCCGCAGAGCTGACACTTTAGTACTGAGATCTATACAGGGATAGCGAGGAACAAATAATGGGGAGGGGAAGTATAATAATACAGGGGGTCTATAATTCAGGGGGGACTATAATAATACAGGGGGTCTATAATTCAGGGGGGACTATAATAATACAGGGGGTCTATAATTCAGGGGGGAGTATAATAATACAGGGGGGTTTATAATACAGGGTGAGTATAATAATATAGGGGGGTATAATAATACTGGGAGTCTATAATATGGGGGGAGTATAATAATACAGGGGGGTCTATAATTCAGGGGGAGTATAATAGTACAGGGGGAGTATATTATACGGGAAGGGGGTGGGAGTCTATATTACAGGGGGAGTATAATAATACAGGGGGAGTATCTATAATTCAGGGGGGAGTACAATAATACAGGGTGAGTATAGTAATACAGGGAGGGGTGGGAGTATGTAACATGGGGTGAGTATAATAATAAAGAGGGGGCTATAATACAGGGGGAGTATAATAATACAAAGGGGTCTGTAATACAGGGGGAAGTATAATAATTCGTCGAGAGATTGGAAGTCTATAATACAGTGGGTAGTATAATAATACAGGGGTGGGAGTCTAATATCCCGGGGGGGGGGGGGTCCTGCTGTAATAATAGGCGGGAGGCTGAGGATGGAGCAGTTGCCTGAATTGATGGCGAAGAGGAAAAAGACCCCAAATTTAAAAAAAAAGCTTTGTCTTGTTTTCGTGTGTCGTAAGTTGAGAGGGGCTGATGCTCTCCTCTTGTGTTACTATCAGTAATTATATAGCAGATCGGATCTGGACGATGTCACCCGATGTTGGATCTCGCACCCGACATCATAGAGCTCGTTTCCTAAATCTGTATAATGAGGCTGATGTCGGTTGTTCGTTTCTTTGGCTTCACATTATCTTTTATACATTGCATCAAAGGTTTATTTTTTTTTATTTTTATTTTTTTTTGCGCTGATCAATAAATCGCAGGAATGGATCAGATTTTTGGCGCAGAAGATTCTTCATTGAATGTCGCAGACGGGAACTCGTGCGGAAATGACAAGTTGGTCGCTCTACATCGTCCGATTTACCCTAAATATTTCAGCACATTTCCATGATATATTTTGTGTACCCGTTGGTTGAAAAATAATAACCTTTTTATTATTATTATAATTTTTATTATTATTATTGGCAGATAACTGGGGGCATAATCTGCTTATTCCGCTGCTCTGATGTATCAGTAATCTGGGATATTAGAGGAGGGGGCGCAGAGATCAGTTTCCTTCTGTTGGGAGCAATGTGCTTCTAGTTACACGATGACAAATGAGTCTCTCAGGTTTAATCAGAAGCCATGGCCGCCCCCTCCCCTAATAACAGAGCACGTGACCCCCCAAAAACTCACAATCCCCCTTCTCCTCTGCAGTTCCCCCCGACTCCTGAAATAGAAAGATATAGAAGAATACAGAACATTAATTCTATATGAATAATGCAACATATAGGTGCCCTGGAGATCTGCAGCATGTGTATACAGGGGCAGCACATAGCACATACAGGGGCAGCATATAGTACATATATACTGATATATACAGTGTATATACAGGGGCAGGATATAAGAAGTGTATATAATGACATATTGATTAATTTATACAGGGGCAGCACATAGGACATACTGTATATACTAATATGGATGTGTATACAGGGGCAGCACATAGGACATATATACTTATATATGGATGTGTATACAGGGGCAGCATATAGTACATATATACTGATATATACAGTGTGTATATACAGGGGCAGGATATAAGAAGTGTATATAATGACATATTGATTAATTTATACAGGGGCAGCACGTAGGACATACTGTATATACTAATATGGATGTGTATACAGGGGCAGCACATAGGACATATATACTTATATATGGATGTGTATCCACGGGCAGCATTTAAGGAGTGTATATAATGACATTATTGTGTGTGTATATGAGAAAAATATAATGATACAAGGTTTTGCACATATAGAGGAATGTATCTTTCTATATGCTCTCCCTTATATATCCACACTGGTGGTCGCAGGTGACGGATTTCTGCACTGACCCTTCTGCTATAATATTTCCTACTGAACTGATATATATATATATATGAGATAATACAGGAGGGGAAGGAGGGATAAGAAGATATAAGACGCCAGGTGTGAACCTGAAGGAGAAGGCGATGAGCAGAAACCTGGTTTATGTCCTTACAAATAATTAATTTATTTCACTCTCATATATAACACCATGAGCTCTACAGCACCTTACAGAAATTATCATCTGATTGTAGAGATTACGCCCCCATGCAATATTATTATTATTATTATTGACGAAATGAATATGAAAACTGGATACAGAAAAGGTGAAACGTGTAGCATCCACTATGTGCCATAACTACATAACTATAAAGTATATATATAGATAGATAGATTCACATTACATACATATATTTACAAACATGCAGAAGATAATCCATATCATCTACATAGAGGTCAATGAATATGATACATACTGATAAGGATAAATAGTCTATTATGTACACAGGTCAGATGCAATCTGGTGATGGTCGGTACAGTATATATTATATAGTCAGCTCTAGTACCTGTAACTTCAGTGCTATATTTGTTATATTATATATAGTATATGTTATATAGTGGTATATATGTTATATAGAGGTATATATGTTATATAGAGGTATATATGTTACATATAGTGGTATATAGATTATATATATGTACAGTGTCATATGTTATATATAGTGGTATATGTTTTATATATATATATATATATATATATATATATGTATATATATAGTGTAATTTATGTTATATTGTTATATATAGTGGTATGTTATATAGAGGTATATATGTTATATAGAGGTACATCTGTTACATATAGTGGTATATATGTTATATAGTTATATATATACAGTGTCATATGTTATATATAGTGGTATATGTTATATATAGTGGTATATAGTGTAATTTATGTTATATGTAGTGGTATGCTATACATAGGTATATATGTTATATATAATGGACTATATAATATATAGTGGTATTTGTTATACATAGTGGTATATATGTTATATAAAAGTATATATGTTATATGTAGTGGTATATATGTTATATGTAGTGGTATATATGATATATAGTGTTATATATGGTGGCATATATGTTATATATAGTTTTCTATATGTTATATATAGTGTTATATATTATATAGAGATATATGTTATATATAGTGGTATATATGATATATAGGTATATATGATATATAGTGTTATATATGGTGTCATATATGTTATATAGTTTTCTATATGTTATATATAGTGTTATATATTATATAGAGGTATATGTTATATATAGTGGTATATATGATATATAGGTATATATGATATATAGTGTTATATATGGAGGCATATTTGTTATATATAGTTTTCTATATCTTATATATAGTGTTATATATATTATATAGAGGTATATGTTATATATAGTGGTATATATGATATATAGGTATATATGATATATAGTGTTATATATATTATATAGAGGTATATGTTATATATAGTGGTATATATGATATATAGGTATATATGATATATAGTGTTATATATGGTGTCATATATGTTATATATAGTTTTCTATGTTATATATGGTGTTATATCTATTATATAGAGGTATATCTTATATATAGTGGTATATATGATATATAGGTATATATGATATATAGTGTTATATACAGTATGTCATATATATAGAGGTATATATATTATGTAGTGCGATATATCTTTTATAGAGCCTGGACTAACAGTTTACACTACAATCGGTCTTGTAGGGGACGTCACCTATGTAAAGTCTCACCTTCCTTTCAGTGTTGCCTCCTTGCTGCAGACATTGAAGATTAATCAGGGACAGTAATGAGGCTGCTGGCACATTCTGGGCGTGGCCAAGTGCACTATTCTGCCCGCCTCCTTCAGAAGTGATTGACAGCTGTGGTTTGTGTGACCTTTCACTGCAGATAGAGCTTTCTTAAAGCGCACCAATCACCAGGATTTTCGTATATAACCTAAAGCCAGTGCTATACTGGCACTATCAGGCTGATTCTATACATATCTTTAGTGGTCAGCTCGGATGTTTAGATTTTGAAACACAAGAAAGTAAAGTTTATAAAATTATCAGCTTCTTGAGTGACAGCAGCTGAAGATCAGATAATATCTGGGGGGAATTCATAATTATCCTCTCCCCTTTAAAATTAGCATAAGTATTATACAATTGATTTACTTTTTGACTTGAAGGACCTGTGGTGAGGTCATACCCATGTGACCAGAAGGGGCGGGGCCTCTGCCAACAAAGTTAATACCAGGAAGCAACATTTTTCTGCTTGCTGAGGCCCCGCCCCTTCTGGTCACATGAGTATGACCTCACACAGGTCCTGCTAGGTCGATGGTATAATACTTATGCTAATTCTAACAGGGGGAGTGGATAACAATGAATAAACCCCCAGATATTATCTGATCCTCAGCTGCTGTCACTCAAGAAGCTGCTGATTTTATAAACTTTACTTTCTTGGATTTCAAAACCTAAACATCGGAGCTAAAATCTAAAGGTATGTATAGAATCAGCCTGATAGCGCCAGTATAGCACTGGCTTTAGCTTATATACGAAATTCCTGGTGATTGGTTCCCTTTAAGGTAACAGAGCAGTAATGGGAGGGGGCATGCAAAATCAGTGGGGGTAATCCTAATGAGTGTAAAGCATCCTAATGAGCATATCTGCTAAAACTTCAGTTACTGCAGGATATAGACCGTGATTACAATACTACAGTGCAATATTTACAGGGGCGATATCCCCTACAAGGTGATGTGCTTAATTTATACCGACAGTTTGGGCAGACACACTCCCTTTAAGAATACAGGGATATAATGCACACTAAATAACAATAATAATATAGGTGCTATAATGTAGATATACTGATTATATAAGGCTATACAGTGTATGTTCAGGACATATGGCACGTGTTCATCATTTAAAATGTATATATATACATATGGTGTCTATGATGTATACATGTTATATAATGCTGAGGATATGGGGTCTATGATGTATAACAGTGGCTCAGTGGTTAGCACTGCAGTCTTGTGGTGGCTCAGTGGTTAGCACTGCAGTCTTGTGGTGGCTCAGTGGTTAGCACTGCAGTCTTGCGGCGCTGGGGTCCTGGGTTCAAATCCCACCAAGGACACCATCTGCAAGGAGTTTGTATGTTCTCCCCGTGTTTGCGTGGGTTTCCTCCGGTTTCCTCCCACACTCCAAAGACGTACAGTTAGGGAATTTAGATTGAGAGCCCCAATGGGGACAGCATTCCTGATGTATGTAAAGCGCTGCGGAATATGTTAGCGCTATATAAAAATAAAGATTTATTTTTTATTATTTATATAATGCTGTTGATATGGAGTCTATGCTGTGTATATAATGCTGTGGATATGGGATCTATGATGTATACATGTTATATAATGCTGTGGATATGGAGTCTATGCTGTATACATGTTATATAATGCTGTGGATATGGGATCTATGATGTATACATGTTATATAATGCTGTGGATATGGAGTCTATGCTGTATACATGTTATATAATGCTGTTGATATGGGGTCTATGATGTATACGTTATATAATGCTGTGGATATGGTGTCTTTGATGTATACGTTATATAATGCTGTGGATATGGTGTCTGTGATATATACATGTTATATATTGTGGAGGATACAGAGTCTATGATGTATACATGTTTTATAATGCTGACAATATGGCGTCTATGATGTATACATATTATATAATGATTAACACTGTGGCATGTGGTAGAGATTATACAGTATGTAGATCTTGAGTTAATAGGTCACTTGTATTTCTGTATCCTTTTATTATATTCACATTAGTGTGCAGCACGAAATCTAACAGCAAACAAGGGGAAATATACAAATGGTGCAATAATAAGATAAGAGGTATACAACTTACAAAATCAGGTAGTAACAGTAAATAAATTAACACTGACATGCAAAAGGGTAACAATATTTGCACTTGTGACTTTCAGTCTCCAGATCTCATCATCCTCTACAGCTCTGAGCGTGAAACGACCTTCATTTTATAGACAATCATCTTCTTTATCTCATACATAAATGTGACTGCAGCTATTTATCATATGATTAGTTATGCAGATTCTTCTCATGTCACTGCATTGTTACTGTTTTGCTCCTAAAAATATAAATCTAAATTTGTATTATTTTGTTAGTATTTTCTAAATCTCCTTTGGCTTTCACTCCTTCCTAAATCCCTCTGTGTTCTCGATCAGATTCCAGCATGTCTCCACCAAAATCTGATCCCAGGTCTCTTCTCCACGTTCCCAGTGTTGGTGTATACTGGTCAGGTCTCTTCTCCACATTCCCAGTGGTGGTGTATACTGGTCAGGTCTCTTCTCCACGTTTCCAGTGTTGGTGTATACTGGTCAGGTCTCTTCTCCATGTTCCCAGTGTTGGTGTATACTGGTCAGGTCTCTTCTCCATGTTCCCAGTGTTGGTGTATACTGGTCAGGTCTCCTCTTCATGTTCCCAGTGTTGGTGTATACTGGTCAGGTCTCTTCTCCACATTCCCAGTGTTGGTGTATACTGGTCAGGTCTCTTCTCCACGTTCCCAGTGTTGGTGTATACTGGTCAGGTCTCCTCTTCATGTTCCCAGTGTTGGTGTATACTGGTCAGGTCTCCTCTTCATGTTCCCAGTGTTGGTGTATACTGGTCAGGTCTCAGTGTTGGTGTATACTGGTCAGGTCTCTTCTCCATGTTCCCAGTGTTGGTGTATACTGGTCAGGTCTCTTCTTCATGTTCCCAGTGTTGGTGTATACTGGTCAGGTCTCAGTGTTGGTGTATACTGGTCAGGTCTCTTCTCCATGTTCCCAGTGTTGGTGTATACTGGTCAGGTCTCTTCTTCATGTTCCCAGTGTTGGTGTATACTGGTCAGGTCTCAGTGTTGGTGTATACTGGTCAGGTCTCTTCTCCATGTTCCCAGTGTTGGTGTATACTGGTCAGGTCTCTTCTTCATGTTCCCAGTGTTGGTGTATACTGGTCAGGTCTCAGTGTTGGTGTATACTGGTCAGGTCTCTTCTCCATGTTCCCAGTGTTGGTGTATACTGGACAGGTCTCTTCTCCACGTTCCCAGTGTTGGTGTATACTGGTCAGATATCTTCTCCATGTTCCCAGTGTTGGTGTATACTGGTCAGGTCTCTTCTTCATCTTCCCAGTGTTGGTGTATACTGGTCAGGTCTCTTCTCCACATTCCCAGTGTTGGTGTATACTGGTCAGGTCTCTTCTTCATGTTCCCAGTGTTGGTGTATACTGGTCAGGTCTTAATGTTGGTGTATACTGGTCAGGTCTCTTCTCCATGTTCCCAGTGTTGGTGTATACTGGACAGGTCTTTTCTCCATGTTCCCAGTGTTGGTGTATACTGGTCAGATCTCTTCTCCATGTTCCCAGTGTTGGTGTATACTGGTCAGGTCTCTTCTTCATGTTCCCAGTGTTGGTGTATACTGGTCAGGTCTCAGTGTTGGTGTATACTGGTCAGGTCTCTTCTCCACATTCCCAGTGTTGGTGTATACTGGTCAGGTCTCTTCTCCACGTTCCCAGTGTTGGTGTATACTGGTCAGGTCTCTTATCTACGTTCCCAGTGTTGGTGTGTACTGGTCAGGTCTCTTCTCCACGTTCCCAGTGTTGGTGTATACTGGTCAGGTCTC
The DNA here is from genome assembly GCF_048569485.1 of Anomaloglossus baeobatrachus. Classification (NCBI taxonomy): domain Eukaryota; kingdom Metazoa; phylum Chordata; class Amphibia; order Anura; family Aromobatidae; genus Anomaloglossus; species Anomaloglossus baeobatrachus. Next base: position 15,484,794 of record NC_134361.1, read on the forward strand.
TTCTCCATGTTCCCAGTGTTGGTGTATACTGGTCAGGTCTCTTCTATATGTTCCCAGTGTTGGTGTATACTGGTCAGGTCTCTTCTCCATGTTCACAGTGTTGGTGTATACTGGTCAGGTCTCTTCTCGACGTTCCCGGTGTTGGTGTATATTGGTCAGGTCTCTTCTCCACGTTCCCAGTGTTGGTGTATACTGGTCAGGTCTCTTCTCCATGTTCCCAGTGTTGGTGTATACTGGTCAGGTCTCTTCTCCATGTTCCCAATGTTGGTGTATACTGGTCAGGTCTCTTCTTCATGTTCCCAGTGTTGGTATATACAGGTCAGGTCTTTTCTCCACGTTCCCAGTGTTGGTGTATATTGGTCAGGTCTCTTCTCCACGTTCCCAGTGTTGGTGTATACTGGTCAGGTCTCTTCTCCATGTTCCCAGTGTTAGTGTATACTGGTCAGGTCTCTTCTCCATGTTCCCAGTGTTGGTGTATACTGGTCAGGTCTCTTCTATATGTTCCCAGTGTTGGTGTATACTGGTCAGGTCTCTTATCTACGTTCCCAGTGTTGGTGTATACTGGTCAGGTCTCTTCTCCACGTTCCCGGTGTTGGTGTATACTGGTCAGGTCTCTTCTCCATGTTCCCAGTGTTGGTGTATACTGGTCAGGTCTCTTCTATATGTTCCCAGTGTTGGTGTATACTGGTCAGGTCTCTTCTCCATGTTCCCAGTGTTGGTGTATACTGGTCAGGTCTCTTCTCCATGTTCCCAGTGTTGGTGTATACTGGTCAGGTCTCTTCTCCATGTTCCCAGTGTTGGTGTATACTGGTCAGGTCTCTTCTATATGTTCCCAGTGTTGGTGTATACTGGTCAGGTCTCTTCTCCACGTTCCCATTGTTGGTGTATATGGGTCAGGTCTCTTCTCCATGTTCCCAGTGTTGGTGTATACTGGTCAGATCTCTTCTCCACGTTCCCATTTTTGGTGTATACTGGTCAGGTCTCTTCTCCACGTTCCCGGTGTTGGTGTATATTGGTCAGGTCTCTTCTCCACGTTCCCAGTGTTGGTGTATACTGGTCAGGTCTCTTTTCCACGTTCCCAGTGTTGGTGTATACTGGTCAGGTCTCTTCTCCACGTTCCCAGTGTTGGTGTATACTGGTCAGGTCTCTTCTCCACGTTCCCATTGTTGGTGTATACGGGTCAGGTCTCTTCTCCATGTTTCCAGTGTTGGTGTATACTGGTCAGGTCTCTTCTCCACGTTCCCATTGTTGGTGTATACGGGTCAGGTCTCTTCTCCATGTTCCCAGTGTTGGTGTATACTGGTCAGGTCTCTTCTCCATGTTCCCAGTGTTGGTGTATACTGGTCAGGTCTCTTCTCCACGTTCCCATTGTTGGTGTACACGGGTCAGGTCTCTTCTTCATGTTCCCAGTGTTGGTGTATACTGGTCAGGTCTCTTCTCCACGTTCCCGGTGTTGGTATATACTGGTCAGATCTCTTCTACATGTTCCCAGTGTTGGTGTATACTGGTCAGGTCTCTTCTTCACTTTCCCAGTGTTGGTGTATATTGGTCAGGTCTCTTCTCCACGTTCCCAGTGTTGGTGTATACTGGTCAGGTCTCTTCTTCGTGTTCCCAGTGTTGATGTATACTGGTCGGCTCTCTTCTCCACATTCCCAGTGTTGGTGTATACTGGTCAGGTCTCTTCTCCATGTTCCCAGTGTTGGTGTATACTGGTCAGGTCTCTTCTCCACATTCCCAGTGTTGGTGTATACTGGTCAGGTCTCTTCTCCACGTTCCCAGTGTTGATGTATACTGGTCAGGTCTCTTCTCCACGTTCCCAGTGTTGGTATATACTGGTCAGGTCTCTTCTCCACGTTCCCAGTGTTGGTATATACTGGTCAGGTCTCTTCTCCACGTTCCCAGTGTTGGTATATACTGGTCAGGTCTCTTCTCCACGTTACCAGTGTTGGTGTATACTGGTCAGGTCTCTTCTTCACCTCCCCAGTGTTGGTGTATACTGGTCAGGTCTCTTCTACACGTTCCCAGTGTTGGTGTATACAGGTCAGGTCTCTTCTGCACGTTCCCAGTGTTGGTGTATACTGGTCAGGTATCTTCTCCATGTTCCCAGTGTTGGTGTATACTGGTCAGGTCTCTTCTCCACGTTCCCAGTGTTGGTGTATACAGGTCAGGTCTCTTCTCCATGTTCCCAGTGTTGGTGTATACTGGTCAGGTCTCTTCTCCACATTCCCAGTGTTGGTGTATACTGGTCAGGTCTCTTCTCCATGTTCCCAGTGTTGGTGTATACAGGTCAGGTCTCTTCTCCACGTTCCCGGTGTTGGTGTATATTGGTCAGGTCTTTTCTCCACGTTCCCAGTGTTGGTGTATACTGGTCAGGTCTCTTCTTCACCTCCCCAGTGTTGGTGTATACTGGTCAGGTCTCTTCTACACGTTCCCAGTGTTGGTGTTGGTTCTGTGACCAGAACTGATAGACCTTGTGATGAGCGACTTGGTGACATCGATATTTTGCCTGGACGTCACCTCTGGGGTTTTGAATGGATGGACAGACTTCGTTTCTTCTTCTTCCACCTGTCATTGCCTCACATGATGCAGTTTTCTAATTTTCTTGGTGTAGAGAGACCTCTATTGATGAGCTGGATGATGTGGTTTCTCTTTTCTTGGGAAATCTTCTTCATCGCGGCTCCTCGATTTGAACCTGTCACGTTGGAATCAACCTAATAACTCTGAGCTATTAGGGAATGTGAGAACAGGTTGTGATTTGTAGTATACAGGAAGAAAAAGAGCAAAACAGTAACAATGCAGTGACAGTATGAGAATCTGCAGAACTAATCATATGCTAAATAGCTGCAAGTCACATTTATGTATGAGATAGAGAAGATGATTGTCTATAAAATTCAGGTCGTCTCATGTTCAGAGCTTTAGAGGATGGAGAGATATGGAGCCAGGAAATCACAAGTGCAAAACATTGTTACCCTTTTGCTTGTCACCTTACACCTCAGTGAAGCAAGTGGGTAACAACACCTAACACATATAAATCCTATAAGACATGATATGTACCCAAACTTAAGCTATAAGTCATCATTTATTAGTACATTCAGTTAGGTCCAGTAATATATGGACAGTGATAAAAAATCTCCATGATCTCGGCTCTGCAGGTCGCTATTTTTTATGTTAAATCAAACCAGCAGCGTATCGACAATGGCGGCTGACCATACGCCTGCTATGGGACCTGTGAGTCTCAGGGGGTGCTGGTGCCAGTGTCCCCCTCAGCATCACACCTTCACCTGCATTGTCTGATGTCTCAGGACAGCGGCCGCGATGACATCACTACTACGGCACGCTGTGCCGAGATGTGCAGCACTGCAGTATACACGCCACTGCAGAGACCAGAGCAGCGTGCGAAAGAGGAGAGGGGAGTATATACACTGGTGGCCAATGGCCATAATACTATATAGATGACTGGGGACATGATAATAGTCTAGTAGGGGCCTCTATACGGCGTGGAGTGGTATGGGGGCCATTATACAGCATGGAGGGCTGTGTGAGGGTCACAATTGGGCATTATACTGTGTTGGGGTCACCATACTTTACCAGAGTAGTTGAGGGGGTACAGTAGGGTCATTATACTGTGCGTGTGTAGATATTCAGTGTATGGGGGATAGGCAGAGCTGAATTACATCTTTTGCTATGGGGCCCATGATTTCTATGTAACCCTGAATGACTCTACTGACATGGAAGTGGAGACTTTCAGGGTTTATTAAAGGGGTTGAAAAAAAATTATCCTGTGAAACATTTAGGAATTGCAGCCATTTTTATACAAAGCCTCCTCATTTCAGGAGCTTGAAAAGTAATTGGACAAATTAACTTTACCATAAATAAAATGTTCATGTTTAATCCTTTGTGGAGAATGCTTTGCAGGTAATGACCCCTGAAGTCTTTAAGCAGTGGACATCTCCATTGCTAAACTCCTCTGGTGTGAGGTTACTGGCCATGGACGTCTCCATCACTGGTCTCATCCGGTGTGAGGCTTCTGGCCATGGACGTCTCCATCACTGGTCTTATCCGGTGTGAGGCTTCTGGCCATGGACCTCTCCATCACTGGTCTCATCCGGTGTGAGGCTTCTGGCCATGGACATCTCCATCGCTGGTCTCATCCGGTGTGAGGCTTCTGACCATGGACATCTCCATCACTGGTCTCATCCGGTGTGAGGCTTCTGGCCATGGACGTCTCCATCACTGGTCTTATCCGGTGTGAGGCTTCTGGCCATGGACGTCTCCATCGCTGGTCTCATCCGGTGTGAGGCTTCTGACCATGGACCTCTCCATCACTGGTCTCATCCGGTGTGAGGCTTCTGGCCATGGACGTCTCCATCGCTGGTCTCATCCGGTGTCAGGCTTCTGACCATGGACATCTCCATTGCTGGTCTCATCCGGTGTGAGGCTTCTGGCCATGGATGTCTCCATTGCTGGTCTCCTCCGGTGTGAGGCTTCCGGCCATGGACGTCTCCATTGCTGGTCTCCTCCAGTGTGAGGCTTCTGGCCATGGACCTCTGCATCGCTAGTCTCATCCGGTGTGAGGTTTCTGGCCATGGATGTCTCCATTGCTGGTCTCCTCCGGTGTGAGTCTTCTGACCATGGACATCTCCATCACTGATCTCATCCGGTGTGAGGCTTCTGGCCTTGGACATCTCCATCGCTGGTCTCATCCGGTGTGAGGCTTCTGGCCATGGATGTCTCCATTGCTGGTCTCCTCCGGTGTGAGGCTTCTGACTATGGACATCTCCATCGCTGGTCTCATCCGGTGTGAGGCTTCTGGCCATGGATGTCTCCATTGCTGGTCTCCTCCGGTGTGAGGCTTCTGACTATGGACATCTCCATCGCTGGTCTCATCCGGTGTGAGGCTTCTGGCCATGGATGTCTCCATTGCTGGTCTCCTCCGGTGTGAGGCTTCTGACTATGGACATCTCCATCGCTGGTCTCATCCGGTGTCAGGCTTCTGACCATGGACATCTCCATTGCTGGTCTCATCCGGTGTGAGGCTTCTGGCCATGGATGTCTCCATTGCTGGTCTCCTCCGGTGTGAGGCTTCCGGCCATGGACGTCTCCATTGCTGGTCTCCTCCAGTGTGAGGCTTCTGGCCATGGACCTCTGCATCGCTAGTCTCATCCGGTGTGAGGCTTCTGGCCATGGATGTCTCCATTGCTGGTCTCCTCTGGTGTGAGTCTTCTGACCATGGACATCTCCATCACTGATCTCATCCGGTGTGAGGCTTCTGGCCTTGGACATCTCCATCGCTGGTCTCATCCGGTGTGAGGCTTCTGGCCATGGATGTCTCCATTGCTGGTCTCCTCCGGTGTGAGGCTTCTGACTATGGACATCTCCATCGCTGGTCTCATCCGGTGTGAGGCTTCTGGCCATGGATGTCTCCATTGCTGGTCTCCTCCGGTGTGAGGCTTCTGACTATGGACATCTCCATCGCTGGTCTCATCCGGTGTGAGGCTTCTGGCCATGGATGTCTCCATTGCTGGTCTCCTCCGGTGTGAGGCTTCTGACTATGGACGTCTCCATCGCTGGTCTCATCCGGTGTGAGGCTTCTGGCCATGGATGTCTCCATTGCTGGTCTCCTCCGGTGTGAGGCTTCTGACTATGGACATCTCCATCGCTGGTCTCATCTGGTGTGAGGCTTCTGGCCATGGACGTATCCATTGTTGGTCTCTTCCGGTGTGAGGTTTTGCCGCCTTAACTGCGGTGACTTCACTTGTTTCTTGTGAAGGGGGGGAGCCGGGTGATAGCCGCAGGCTCCACTCACCTTCCTCAATCTGATGTTGTGCATGTGTTTCGCCCTGGCTGAGGGGTGCAACATTTACTTACGCCTTCTCTGCCCCATCCGCCACCCCGTCGCCGGTCACTGTTGGAGATGAAGTTGGAAAACACTTCACAAACTCAGTTTTTTTGTTACTCAATGACAAACATTTTATTTGTTTAGCCATCTTCATGACAGGCAGTTCCTGGACATGGCCACATTCCTCCTATGTTCCCGTTCTGCTGCCGCTGTTCTCTGGGGTATATTTCTGTCTAACCCGAAACAGAACCCTCTTTGCTGAACTGCACTTCTTCTGGCCTGTCCGGCCACCAACTCTCTGTGACTCCTCCCTCTGAACTCCACGGTTCCTAGTTTACCACAGACTCCATATCAAGAGCTGCACCTGCACATAACACTCTCTATTATTAACACATTCTATCTGCCACTTCACCCCCTCCTGCACACTTGGCCCCTACGTTACACTAAATCTTACCTTAAAATATTCCTATAGAATTATATGTTTAGAAACACATAACAACTTACACTTTACATGATAAAATACAATATTTCCCCCCAAAATAAAATCCTTTACATGAGACACAGTAGGATACAACATACAGTAATACACTTTTAAGGGCATTTTTACATATATACACAAAGCACAGTACGCACTCAGTAGGAGTGGAGCAATCTGACCACCTCCTATATACGTCCCTCCTTAAATCTGGAAGTCCTCGGCTAGAACTGTACTAGAAAAGAAACAGGTATATTAAAACACAGTTTTCAAGTCTATTTAACCACCTGGGTACCGGACAATAACACTAATAAAGAGTCACAATATAAAATTGCTTTCTGGCAACAGTCCTTCTTTCCTGCCGTGAGCAGAACTTGCACCTACCCATCCGGGCACAGCACAACACAGTCCGGGACCAACTCCTCAAGGTCCACAAGTTTCCCTTCTTCTCCTCACCTCTCCGCGAATGCTACTGCTGAGATGATCCAAAGCACCAGGGATGAACAAAGTCCATGCATAAAAGTCCTGGCGAAAAGGAGGGACAAGTCCTTGGGAGAAAAGGGCAATGTTCAAGGGATGAGGGTAAAGTCCATGAAGCAAGGGGAAATGTTCAAGGGGGAAGGGGTAGTATCCACGGGCAGAAAATGAGCAGCTTTTGTTAACACCCGTCTTTTCGGCATTCCAAAAGAAGGGAGCGCAAAAGGTGCAAACAAAATGTGGAATGGGAAACAAACAGAACCTTTTTCTTCCGGCTGCTATAACTGCGGGGGCCCCCTGGATAAATCCATATCCGCACTTGGAGTCTCAATGCCGGACGATCCCATGCGTCAACTGTCCAGCCACGGCTCCTGCTCCTGGCATCTGTAGTTGGGCCCGAATCCACTTCTCTTTTTTCTTCTTTTGGTCAATGACCCAGGACACCCTCTTAAGTTCCTCTGGGTGTGGAGTCGGGGGCATTGGCTCCACATTGACACGAGGGGGGGTGACTTCTGAGCAGATGGCTCTTCTTCTTTGGGCCAATTCGACCATCTTGGGTTCCGACAACGGCTCTTCAGGACCCAGTCTCAATTCTAACAACTGTGCTTGTAGTTGCTGCAGCCTTTCACCACAGCCGTAGGGCTTAGGGGCAGCCGTCCCCGCGGCTGACTGATCTGGTGTCGCCACCGAGGAACCGGGTGGAGGAGGCTTCCATGTCATCAGGCCTCCAGGCCGCACTTCCTCCCACTGCGCGACCGTCATCTACTCTCTCCACTGGGCTGATACTGACACGCGGTTGTGTCTCGGTCTGGGTCTCCATGCTTCTCAAGGCACACATAATTTCTTGTTCCTGCTTATCTAACATCATGCTCCAAAATGGCACCGATCGACAAAGTTTGGGGAGTCTCCCTTTTCCGGACCTCGCCCTCCAGTGTTGGGCCTCTTCCGGTTCTTCCGCCCTTTTCTTCTTGGCCCTGGCGCTGCCCATTCTTCCTCAGCTTCTTGGAGATGGCAGCATCTTACTTTCTGACGCACCTGCTGGAGACAAGCACAAATCTTCGTGGAATGTGCCTTAACATGTGATGCAGAGCTTCGCGCTTTTTCTCACCCTTTGATGAACTGGCCAAGGGTGGGTTATTCTGTAGATGGGGAGTTGCTTAATCCGCTGCTTCCCAGACCGTGTCTTACACTTTTTTATCTTGAGTACGCCCATGATGGGCGTTGCCCACGATCTGGTTTTGGCCATGTGTGTCCCTTTTTGCCTCGTGGTACGTCGTCTCCGCAGTCTGTCTTGACTTGGATCGATCCTGCTCGCAGCGCCACTTGAAAGGAGGGAATCGGGTGATGGCCGACAGGGACCACTCTCGTCCTTCAGTCTGGTGCTGTGCGTGTGTTCCGCCCCGGAATTACTGGCTAGTGATGGGCGAACACGAACTGTAAAGATCGGGGATCGTACCGATCACAAAGTGATCGTGTACATGATCCCGATCACGAGCTTTCCTAGGAAGCTCGTGTTATAGTTTGGGTCCAGGGGCTGTAAAAAAAAGCACATTATTAAAAAACATTATGATCATACTTACAGGTCCTGTGACGCGTCCTGCAGACTCTGTCTCCTGGCCGCTTCTGCTTCCGTGTCCGATCATTGCTGTGCCCCCTGGTAAGCACCACTGCCTAAAAGATCTTGCATGACGTCATAGACATCTGACCAGTCTGGTGTGAATGTTGTACAGACATTGGCTTGCAGGCTGGTCACATGACTATGACATCATCGAAGATCCTGTTAACTGAACTTTGACTGTCAGTGTGCGAGTGTCGCATCGCATCACGGCGCACGGGTCAGCTGCATGTATTTCCATGCAGCTGAGGCGCTCCTGTCCTGAGAGCATCAGGCCGTGTGGGGTGATGCAATGCGAGATGCAAGAGCAATCATACCCTCACTGTCAGCCTGCTTCTCGCTCTGTACAGAGTGATGTAGCAGAGCTGACAATGCTCTCTCTGCTTCTCTCTCTGTAGAGCCGCTTGTCTTTACAGAGTGATGAAGCAGAGTTGACAATGCTCTCCCGGTGGACTACATTGGACTAAGGAGTTATTTTTATAATAAAGATGGAGGCTCTAAATGTTTTTTTTTTGTTTTATTTCTAATAAAAAAAATGTTTCTATGTGTTGTGTTTTTTTTTTACTGTTTACCAGAAATTCATGGTCGCCATGTCTAATTTGGCGTGACACCATGAATTTAGGGCTTAGTACCATCTGAGAATACAAAGCTGGTATTAACCCCTTTATTACCCTGCGTGCCACCGCCGCCAGGGCCACTGTATGAGCCGGGTAAAGCGCCTAGAAATGGCGCTAAGAAACAATGCGCCATTTCCAGGGGTGGCTGCAGGCTGCGGAGAATCCCAGCCCCCAGCTGCCTGGCTTTACCTGACTGGTGATCAAAATATGGCGGGAGCCCACGCATTTTTTTTTATTATTTATAAATGTACCTCTTTTTGTAAGGCCTTGCATATTGGAGTCTGTGTCCCTGTATGGTGTACATATATAGTACTGGGCAGCCCGCCTGATCGAGAAGTATGGGCGTAACTAATAGGCTGCTACCAGATACTGTGCACCTACATGTGTGAACAGTGCCCAAAGCAAGCCATAAGTGTGCAATTTTACCATCAAGCAATCGCCCCCTGCATTTCTTGGATGTGTGAGTGATTGCTCCTTTTGCACCTGTGATGCCTCCATCTAGTAGAGGTCTGGCTGCATCCTACTAGTGCATTCGTTTTTTAGCCTGGGCAGCTTTACATCTGCTGCCTCTTTTCTGTGAGTATTTACTTAATCTTTGGAGGATTTTTCCTCTTTTTGCTGTTTTATACAGTGCTGGTGTGCAGTGTGTTTGTATTACAGTGGTGGTGTGCAGTTTGATTGTGGTATAGTGCTGGTGTGCAGTATATTTGTGTTACAGTGCTAGTGTGCAGTGTGTTTGTGTTACAGTGCCGGTGTGCAGTGTGTTAGTGTAACAGTGCTGGTGTGCAGTGTGTTTGTGTTACAGTGCTGGTGTGCAGTGTATTTGTATTACAGTGCCGGTGTGCAGTGTGATTGTGTTAGTGCTGGTGTGCAGTGTGTTTGTATTACAGTGCCGGTGTGCAGTGTGTTTGTATTACAGTGCCAGTGTGCAGTGTGTTTGTATTACAGTGCCAGTGTGCAGTGTGTTTGTATTACAGTGCCGGTGTGCAGTGTGATTGTGTTAGTGCTGGTGTGCAGTGTGTTTGTATTACAGTGCCGGTGTGCAGTGTGTTTGTATTACATTGAGGGTGTGCAGTGTATTTGTGTTACAGTGCTGGTGAGCAGTGTGTTTGTATTACAGTGCTGGTGAGCAGTGTGTTTTGTATTACAGTGCCGGTGTGCAGTGTGTTTGTGTTACAGTGCCGGTGTGCAGTGTGTTTGTATTACATTGAGGGTGTGCAGTGTATTTGTGTTACAGTGCCAGTGTGCAGTGTGTTTGTATTACAGTGCTGGTGTGCTGTGTGTTTGTATTACAGTGCTGGTGTGCTGTGTGTTTGTATTACAGTGCTGGTGTGCTGTGTGTTTGTATTACAGTGCTGGTGTGCTGTGTGTTTGTATTACAGTTGTGACACCCTGGACTAGCCAGGTCATCACAGATAACACACACACCCCCAACCCCCACTAGACAGTAACATTAGCCAAACACAAACCCTTGTTGCCTCCCTCCAGAGTCTGATGTCCACACCAGGTGGGTGGAGCCAAGTGGTTGGCCCCACCCACTGAGGAGTTCACAGGCCTTGAGGCGGGAAAAGTGTGAGTTTAGTTGGAGAGTTGAGTCTGAGAGAAGTAAAGTGGAGAGAGTCTGGGTTTGGAGCCCAGGCACTGACAACAAGGTTGGCAGACGGTGGTGGCCGTCTGCAGGAGTGGTGGATTGCCGCGGAACCGTAGGACCGGGGTCGGGCGTTGGCCCGCCGGTACCGACCGGGGAGCGAAGTGAAGCCAGCACACACAGGCAGGGCCATCGGACCCCGACCAGGCTTGGAGTCGCCGTCAACAGTCAAATCCGAGTGTGACAGGAACCCCAGGGGTTTCCTAACAACCAAAGACCCGTTAGAAGGCAACCGCCCACACTGTGAGGGTATACAGCTACCGCCTAAGGCTAGAGACCCAAGGGCCAGCGCCTGCGGGCAAAACGGGCTCCTCCGGTATCTATACACCGGGGAGCGGACTACCGTTGGGGATCCATCGTAGTCAAAACAGTACACACAGGTGCAGGGAGAGACAGCCGCCATCACCTGTCCGGGGAGAGACACTGCAGCCGGCTGCGGGACCCGTCCATCCAGCCGTTTGGTTTACCGGAGACTTTGTGCATCTCTTGCTGAGTGAGTACACCCGTGCCATCCGGCACCGCGCCGCGCTGTCCCTGCAACCCTGCACCTCACCGACCCTGCCTCCCCGTCACAGCACCGGACCCCGGGACCACCAACCCCTACCCACGGAGGGGGGAAAACAACATCCCAGCTGCTCCCTACCATCGCTCCCGAGATCCCCGTCACCAGCAGCGGTGGTGCCCATCTTCACCACAACCCGTGGGTGGCGTCACGGACTAAATCCCCCAAACAAACCACCCCTTTCACTCACGGGCGAGGAGCGCCGCTCGAGTCCCCGGATCTGGCCCACCACTCGAGCCACCGAGCAGCAGCAGCCGCAGCAGCGCCGGACCCGAGCGTTAGCGAGAGCGCAGCAGCGGCGTCCCCTCTGCCCGCGACACAGTGCTGGTGTGCAGTGTGTTTGAATTACAGTGTCTGTGTGCAGTGTGTTTGTGTTACAGTGCTGGTGTGCAGTGTGTTTGTATTACAGTGCCGGTGTGCTGTGTGTTTGTGTTGCAGTGTGATTGTGTTACTGCTGGTGTGCAGTGTGTTTGTGTTGCAGTGCCGGTGTGCAGTGTGTTTGTATTACAGTGCCGGTGTGCTGTGTGTTTGTGTTGCAGTGTGATTGTGTTACTGCTGGTGTGCAGTGTGTTTGTGTTGCAGTGACGGTGTGCAGTGTGTTTGTATTACAGTGCCGGTGTGTTTGTGTTACAGTGCTGGTGTGCAGTGTGTTTGTATTACAGTGTTGGTGTGTTTGTGTTGCAGTGACGGTGTGCAGTGTGTTTGTATTACAGTGCCGGTGTGTTTGTGTTACAGTGCTGGTGTGCAGTGTGTTTGTATTACAGTGTGCAGTGTGTTTGTGTTGCAGTGTCGGTGTGCAGTGTGTTTGTATTACAGTGTCGGTGTGTTTGTGTTACAGTGTCGGTGTGCAGTGTGTTTGTATTACAGTGTGCAGTGTGTTTGTGTTACAGTGTCGGTGTGTTTGTGTTGCAGTGTCGGTGTGCAGTGTGTTTGTATTACAGTGTGCAGTGTGTTTGTGTTGCAGTGTCGGTGTGCAGTGTGTTTGTATTACAGTGTCGGTGTGTTTGTGTTACAGTGTCGGTGTGCAGTGTGTTTGTATTGCAGTGTCAGAGTGCAGTGTGTGCTGGTTTCCCTGTATACGCTGTGCAGTTTGCATATGTGCCAGGTTTGCACTGCACCTCAGGTCGCCCCTAGTTCTGTGCTGTGCAGGTGTCTCGCCTGGAGGTTTGGGGTGTCTAGTTTTCATCAGATTGTCAGGAAGGATGAAGGAGGGGGCAATGCAGGGAAGGGGCAGTGTGGGCTCGGGGTCCCTACAGGCCTCGTCCTCCAGCTTTTCTTCTCTGGTTCCATACAAGTGCTGACTAGAAACGTCTGCGACTCTTTATACCGCGTGTATAATCCACAGCTGAGCTGCTCCGCTCCGAGAAATGTGCAGCGCAGCGCTGTGTTCCAGGGATTTATTCATTACTCTGTAGCAAAAGCCTCAGGAATCCATTACCACCATTCTAATGTATCTGCACCGTCACATCAGGCGCTTATTGTAATCACAGCCCCAAATCCCCCTGTAGATTGTAAGCTCTTGTGCTCACCGCCTCTTCTCTTACTCCTTAGGTAGGTTCTCTCCACTGAGGACGGCTGCGCCACATTCTTATGCATGTCTGGAAAAAGATGAATATTGCCAGGACGGGGCCGGAGAGCGTCCACAGTCACCGCTCCAGTGTATCCAAGCGAACGACTCCATCAGGACTGAGGTGGGGACCACGTCCTAATACCGAAGCCCCAATACCCAGCGAGGCGGGGAGCACCGCAGCAACAAGAAGTTGGCTTTATATTTTTACTGTTTTTTAGTCAGAATAAGAGTACCAAGCTCAGTATTCGTAACTAGTGATGAGCGGGCACTACCATGCTCAGGTGCTCAGTACTGGTAACTAGTGATGAGCGGGCACTACCATGCTCGGGTGCTCAGTACTGGTAACTAGTGATGAGCGGGCACTACCATGCTCAGGTGCTCAGTACTGGTAACTAGTGATGAGCGAGCACTACCATGCTCGGGTGCTCAGTACTGGTAACTAGTGATGAGCGGGCACTACCATGCTCAGGTGCTCAGTACTGGTAACTAGTGATGAGCGGGCACTACCATGCTCGGGTGCTCAGTACTGGTAACTAGTGATGAGCGGGCACTACCATGCTCAGGTGCTCAGTACTGGTAACTAGTGATGAGCGAGCACTACCATGCTCGGGTGCTCAGTACTGGTAACTAGTGATGAGCGGGCACTACCATGCTCAGGTGCTCAGTACTGGTAACTAGTGATGAGCGGGCACTACCATGCTCAGGTGCTCAGTACTGGTAACTAGTGATGAGCGGGCACTACCATGCTCGGGTGCTCAGTACTGGTAACTAGTGATGAGCGGGCACTACCATGCTCAGGTGCTCAGTACTGGTAACTAGTGATGAGCGAGCACTACCATGCTCAGGTGCTCAGTACTGGTAACTAGTGATGAGCGGGCACTACCATGCTCAGGTGCTCAGTACTCGTAACTAGTGATGAGCGGGCACTACCATGCTCAGGTGCTCAGTACTGGTAACTAGTGATGAGCGGGCACTACCATGCTCAGGTGCTCAGTACTGGTAACTAGTGATGAGCGGGCACTACCATGCTCGGGTGCTCAGTACTGGTAACTAGTGATGAGCGGGCACTACCATGCTCGGGTGCTCAGTACTGGTAACTAGTGATGAGAGGGCACTACCATGCTCGGGTGCTCAGTACTCGTAACTAGTGATGAGCGGGCACTACCATGCTTGGGTGCTCAGTACTGGTAACTAGTGATGAGTGGGCACTACCATGCTCGGGTGCTCAGTACTCGTAACTAGTGATGAGCGGGCACTACCATGCTCGGGTGCTCAGTACTCGTAACTAGTGATGAGCGGGCACTACCATGCTTGGGTGCTCAGTACTGGTAACTAGTGATGAGTGGGCACTACCATGCTCGGGTGCTCAGTACTCGTAACTAGTGATGAGCGGGCACTACCATGCTCGGGTGCTCAGTACTCGTAACTAGTGATGAGTGGGCACTACCATGCTCGGGTGCTCAGTACTGGTAACTAGTGATGAGCAGGCACTACCATGCTCGGGTGCTCAGTACTGGTAACTAGTGATGAGCGGGCACTACCATGCTCGGGTGCTCAGTACTCGTAACTAGTGATGAGCGGGCACTACCATGCTCAGGTGCTCAGTACTCGTAACTAGTGATGAGCGGGCACTACCATGCTCGGGTGCTCAGTACTGGTAACAAGTGATGAGCGAGCACTACCATGCTCAGGTGCTCAGTACTCGTAACTAGTGATGAGCGGGCACTACCATGCTCAGGTGCTAAGTACTGGTAACTAGTGATGAGCGGGCGCTACCATGCTCGGGTGCTCGGTACTGGTAACTAGTGATGAGCGGACACTACCATACTCGGGTGCTCAGTACTGGTAACTAGTGATGAGCGGGCACTACCATGCTCGGGTGCTCAGTACTGGTAACTAGTGATGAGTGGGCACTACCATGCTCGGGTGCTCAGTACTCGTAACTAGTGATGAGCGGGCACTACCATGCTCGGGTGCTCAGTACTGCTAGCTAGTGATGAGCGGGCACTACCATACTCAGGTGCTCAGTACTGCTAGCTAGTGATGAGCGGGCACTACCATGCTCGGGTGCTCAGTACTGGTAACTAGTGATGAGCGGGCACTACCATGCTTGGGTGTTCTGTACTGGTAACTAGTGATGAGCGGGCACTACCATGCTCGGGTGCTCAGTACTCGTAACTAGTGATGAGCGGGCACTACCATGCTCAGGTGCTCAGTACTGGTAACTAGTGAGGAGCGGGCACTACCATGCTCGGGTGCTCAGTACTGGTAACTAGTGATGAGTGAGCACTACCATGCTCGGGAGGTCAGTACTGCTAACTAGTGATGAGCGGGCACTACCATGCTCGGGTGCTCAGTACTGGTAACTAGTGATGAGTGGGCACTACCATGCTCGGGTGCTCAGTACTCGTAACTAGTGATGAGCGGGCACTACCATGCTCGGGTGCTCAGTACTGCTAGCTAGTGATGAGCGGGCACTACCATACTCAGGTGCTCAGTACTGCTAGCTAGTGATGAGCGGGCACTACCATGCTCGGGTGCTCAGTACTGGTAACTAGTGATGAGCGGGCACTACCATGCTTGGGTGTTCTGTACTGGTAACTAGTGATGAGCGGGCACTACCATGCTCGGGTGCTCAGTACTCGTAACTAGTGATGAGCGGGCACTACCATGCTCAGGTGCTCAGTACTGGTAACTAGTGAGGAGCGGGCACTACCATGCTCGGGTGCTCAGTACTGGTAACTAGTGATGAGTGAGCACTACCATGCTCGGGAGGTCAGTACTGCTAACTAGTGATGAGCGGGCACTACCATGCTTGGGTGCTCAGTACTGGTAACTAGTGATGAGCGGGCACTACCATGCTCGGGTGCTCAGTACTCGTAACTAGTGATGAGCGGGCACTACCAAGCTTGGGTGCTCTGTACTCGTAAGTAGTGATGAGTGGGCACTACCATGCTCGGGTGCTCAGTACTCATAACTAGTGATGAGTGGGCACTACCATGCTCGGGTGCTCAGTACTCGTAACTAGTGATGAGCGGGCACTACCATGCTCGGGTGCTCAGTACTGGTAACTAGTGATGAGCGGGCACTACCATGCTCAGGTGCTCAGTACTGGTAACTAGTGATGAGCGGGCACTACCATGCTCAGGTGCTCAGTACTGGTAACTAGTGAGGAGCGGGCACTACCATGCTCGGGTGCTCAGTACTGGTAACTAGTGATGAGTGGGCACTACCATGCTCGGGTGCTCAGTACTCGTAACTAGTGATGAGCGGGCACTACCATGCTCAGGTGCTCAGTACTGGTAACTAGTGATGAGCGGGCACTACCATGCTCAGGTGCTCAGTACTGGTAACTAGTGATGAGCGGGCACTACCATGCTCAGGTGCTCAGTACTGGTAACTAGTGAGGAGCGGGCACTACCATGCTCGGGTGCTCAGTACTCGTAACTAGTGATGAGCGGGCACTACCATGCTCAGGTGCTCAGTACTGGTAACTAGTGAGGAGCGGGCACTACCATGCTCGGGTGCTCAGTACTGGTAACTAGTGATGAGTGAGCACTACCATGCTCGGGAGGTCAGTACTCGTAACTAGTGATGAGCGGGCACTACCATGCTCAGGTGCTCAGTACTGGTAACTAGTGATGAGCGGGCACTACCATGCTTGGGTGCTCAGTACTGGTAACTAGTGATGAGCGGGCACTACCATGCTCGGGTGCTCAGTACTCGTAACTAGAGATGAGCGGGCACTACCATGCTCGGGTGCTCAGTACTGGTAACTAGTGATGAGCGGGCACTACCATGCTTGGGTGCTCAGTACTGGTAACTAGTGATGAGCGGGCACTACCATGCTCGGGTGCTCAGTACTTGTAACTAGTGATGAGCGGGCACTACCATGCTCGGGTGCTCAGTACTGGTAACTAGTGATGAGCGGGCACTACCATGCTCGGGTGCTCAGTACTGGTAACTAGTGATGAGCGGGCACTACCATGCTCAGGTGCTCAGTACTGGTAACTAGTGATGAGCGGGCACTACCATGCTCGGGTGCTCAGTACTGGTAACTAGTGATGAGTGGGCACTACCATGCTCGGGTGCTCAGTACTGGTAACTAGTGATGAGCGGGCACTACCATGCTCAGGTGCTCAGTACTGGTAACTAGTGATGAGTGGGCACTACCATGCTCAGGTGCTCAGTACTGGTAACTAGTGATGAGCGGGCACTACCATGCTCAGGTGCTCAGTACTGGTAATTAGTGATGAGCGGGCACTACCATGCTCGGGTGCTCAGTACTGGTAACTAGTGATGAGTGGGCACTACCATGCTCGGGTGCTCAGTACTGGTAACTAGTGATGAGCGGGCACTACCATGCTCAGGTGCTCAGTACTGGTAACTAGTGATGAGTGGGCACTACCATGCTCGGGTGCTCAGTACTGGTAACTAGTGATGAGCGGGCACTACCATGCTCGGGTGCTCAGTACTGGTAACTAGTGATGAGCGGGCACTACCATGCTCAGGTGCTCAGTACTGGTAACTAGTGATGAGCGGGCACTACCATGCTCGGGTGCTCAGTACTGGTAACTAGTGATGAGCGGGCACTACCATGCTCAGGTGCTCAGTACTGGTAACTAGTGATGAGAAGGCACTACCATGCTCAGGTGCTCAGTACTGGTAACTAGTGATGAGTGGGCACTACCATGCTCGGGTGCTCAGTACTGGTAACTAGTGATGAGCGGGCACTACCATGCTCGGGTGCTCAGTACTGGTAACTAGTGATGAGCGGGCACTACCATGCTCGGGTGCTCAGTACTGGTAACTAGTGATGAGCGGGCACTACCATGCTCAGGTGCTCAGTACTGGTAACTAGTGATGAGCGGGCACTACCATGCTCGGGTGCTCAGTACTGGTAACTAGTGATGAGCGGGCACTACCATGCTCGGGTGCTCAGTACTGGTAACTAGTGATGAGCGGGCACTACCATGCTCAGGTGCTCAGTACTGGTAACTAGTGATGAGTGGGCACTACCATGCTCAGGTGCTCAGTACTGGTAACTAGTGATGAGCGGGCACTACCATGCTCAGGTGCTCAGTACTGGTAACTAGTGATGAGTGAGCACTACCATGCTCGGGTGCTCAGTACTGGTAACTAGTGATGAGCGGGCACTACCATGCTCAGGTGCTCAGTACTGGTAACTAGTGATGAGTGGGCACTACCATGCTCAGGTGCTCAGTACTGGTAACTAGTGATGAGCGGGCACTACCATGCTCAGGTGCTCAGTACTGGTAACTAGTGATGAGTGAGCACTACCATGCTCGGGTGCTCAGTACTGGTAACTAGTGATGAGCGGGCACTACCATGCTCAGGTGCTCAGTACTGGTAACTAGTGATGAGTGGGCACTACCATGCTCAGGTGCTCAGTACTGGTAACTAGTGATGAGCGGGCACTACCATGCTCAGGTGCTCAGTACTGGTAACTAGTGATGAGTGGGCACTACCATGCTCGGGTGCTCAGTACTGGTAACTAGTGATGAGTGGGCACTACCATGCTCAGGTGCTCAGTACTGGTAACTAGTGAAGAGTGGGCACTACCATGCTCGGGTGCTCAGTACTGGTAACTAGTGAAGAGTGGGCACTACCATGCTCGGGTGCTTAGTACTCGTAACCAGTGATGAGCGAGCACTACCATGCTTGGGTGTTCGGTACTTGTAATCAGTGAGGTGCGGGCACTACCATGCTCAGGTGCTCAGTACTGGTAACTAGTGATGAGCGGGCACTACCATGCTCGGGTGCTCAGTACTCGTAACTAGTGATGAGCGGACACTACCATGCTCGGGTGCTCAGTACTCGTAACTAGTGATGAGCGGGCACTACCATGCTCGGATGCTTAGTACTCGTAACCAGTGATGAGCGAGCACTACCATGCTCGGGTGCTGAGTACTGGTAACTAGTGATGAGCGGGCACTACCATGCTTGGGTGTTCGGTACTTGTAATCAGTGAGGTGCGGGCACTACCATGCTCAGGTGCTCGTAACTAGTGATGAGTGGGCACTACCATGCATGGCTCGATCCCAAAATCTTCAGGAAAAATGCTAGAGTCCCCCCCATTGACTTCCATTATATATACAGTACAGACCAAAAGTTTGGACACACTTTCTCATCTCTAGAACAACTGATAAGAGGAGACTTTGTGCAGCAGCCTTCATGGTAAAATAGCCGCTAGGAAACCACTGCTAGGGACAGGAACAAGCAGAAGAGACTTGTTTGGGTAAAGAACACAAGGAATGGACATTAGACCAGTGGAAATCTGTGCTTTGCTCTGATGAGTCCAAATTTGGAAATTTTGCCAGGTCAGGCGGGCAAAACAGCACTATATAGGTGCATCTCGCACGGATAAACGAGACGCACAGTGTCTGAATAATGGCCTATAAATGACGCACAACACCAGGTCAGGCAGGTCAGTTAGCACTATGAGTACATGTCGCGGGCGGGGAGGAGGGTGCCGGCACCTCGCTCACCCCTCTGCTCGGGTCCGGCTGCTGCTGCTCAGTGGTGGCTCGAGCGGTGGGCCGGATCCCGGGGGTTCTCGAGCGGCACTCCTCGCCCGTGAGTGAAAGGGGGTTTGTTGGGTGTGGGGATTGTTTATTGTCCGTGACGCCACCCACGGTTGTGGTGATTTGTTGACACCACCGCTGCTCAATATGGGGATCCCGGGAGTGGTGATGCGGAGCAGCCAGGTGTTGTGTTGCCCCTCCGTGGGTAGGGGTTGGTGATCCCAGGGCCCAGTGATGAGATGGGAGATGCAGGGCCTGGTGGGCGCAGGGACGCGGGGGCAGCGCGGTGCCTTGCGGCACTGTGGTACTCACTCAGCCTGAGACGTTGACACAATTTTACGGTAAACCACACGGCTGGAAAGACGGTTCCCACGGACGGCTGCACTTGCTCTCCCAGCAGGTAACGGTGATGTCCCTCTGACCTGCACCTGATGTTTCGAAGTTGGTAGCGATGGGTTCCCACCGGTAACCCGCTCCCCGGCTTGGATATGGGCCGGAGGAGCCCTACTTTGCCCGCAGACGCTGGCCCTGAGGAGCTGGTGCCCTGGCGGTGGCGGTGTTCCTCACTAATGGTTGGACGGTTGTCTTCAATCGGGACTTGGTTGTTGGGGGATCGACGTCCCCTTCACTGACGGATTCGGCAAATTATGACGACTCCTAGCCTTGCCGGGGTCCGAGAGGCCCCTGCCCTGGTGCTGACTGTCCTTCGTATACTGCTCCAGACCGCCGGGCCACTACTCGACCGCGGTCCTTCCAGCAACCTCCGAGCAGTCCCCCTCCAGACGATCACCGCTGTTGCTGACCTTGCTGACCTGTCCTGCACTTACCTGGACTCACTGCAGGCCTTTCTACGCTCCCTTTTGTTCCTTTTCTTCTTTGCTCCACTACTACTTCACTTTCACTTAGCTCCTTTACCACTTCCTTCTACTTTGAACTTCCACTTCTATCTGCCTGGTTCTTCCTGCCTCCAGAGCTGTGTCCTCCTCGGTGGGCGGAGCCAACCACCTGGCCCACCCCCTGGTGTGAACATCAGCCCCTGGAGGAAGGCAACAAGGATTTTAGTAGCTTTTGGTGTTCCTAACTGGGATGTAGGGTGTGGTGGTGTGATGACCTGTGACCCCTGGCTTGCCCAGGGCGTCACATTCCCCCTTAGCAAAATGCAGACCGTCCGCGGGCTGCCCGTCCAACACCGGTTTTATTTTCTGTAAACGTACAAAGATAACATGTAAAGCATAACATCATCCCACAACGGGAGGCACATTTCTTAAACGTTACTAAACGGTTTTACGGGTACGGTTTCCGCTCTCTCCCACCCAAGCAACCTGGCCCTGATTCTGCCCCTAAAGCCCAGGCAGCACCCCTTGACCCACAGTCCAGCACAAGTTACCCGAGCGGGATCTGTCCTTCCCCTCCAGAGGGTAGCCACCGGTTCCTTTGGTGGCTGGGCCCCAGCCTGCTCTGCTGAGGGCCCTCCCTCCAACCTGCCTCTCCGGAGGCGGCAGCTGCGGAAAACGGTACGGTAAAACAACATATTTACAAGCCACTTAACGTTTGTGGTTGCCCTGCAAGTTCACGGGCTTGTCCATGGATAGTTCCCATGCTAACTTTTTAAACGGTCCCCACGGGGACAACGGTGCCGGCTCCGGCCGGGTCAATCACAAAAAATCAGGTGAAGTACTCGGTAATCATCATTTTTCTTATCATCCTCAAAACTTTTCAAACTTTTAAACAAACTCAAGGTGGTCCCAACGGGGACTGGACAACGGTGCTCCGCTGCCCTACTCCAGGCCTTCAGCTTCATCCGAGGGAGGGGGTGCAGGACTCACTCTGCTCTCCTGGCTGCCCCGCAGTTTGACATCTAGGGCAAACCACCCCCTCTCTCCGCAGTGTCGGGTGTACTGAACAATGTCTCCCGGCATTAGGTTGTGGCCGGGATGCTCCTCAGGCAGGTGGGCATTCACATCCCGCCGGGCTACAAACACTTCGGCCTCCAGGCCCGGTTCATAGATAAACCCGTAGCCCCGGCGGACATCAAACCGCCTCACCTGCCCCTCGTACAGCGGACCCCGGACACGGAACGTGGCCTGGCGGAGATTCTCCTTTTCCCGGATAGCTCGGGCCACCAGCTCGACCTTCTTCCTCTCCCTCTCTCCGATCTCCAGGCCCAGCGGTACCGGCTGCCTGTCCCAATACGGCGCTGCTGCGAGCTCCGGCGCACGGGTCGGGCCCCGCGGGACATCCTGGACGTTGCCCACTGTCAGGAATCTGGGCGGCGTGTCCCGCGGTGTCTTGGCCTTGGGCGCTGCCTTACAGCAACAACCCGGCGCTACCTCAGCTGAGGTGTGGGGGATGGGCACAGGGGCTTTCCGCGGCTTGGCCTTCGGCTCGGAGCGGGTCATCGGCTCCGACTCGGGGAACTTCTCAGGGGCTGCCTCCGGTGCAGACTTCGGGGCCTTCCACGGCAACACCTCCGACTTGCTACGGGCTCCGACTACAGGTCGGCCCGCCGGGGCGGGCATGCTGGGTATCGCTACCGGTTGCGGTGGCAGCGGGCCTAGTGGCGGGGTCACGGCCTCCAAGACAGGTGGCGAAGAAGGCAGCGGAGGGAGAGGGCTTGGACCGGGTCCCTCAGCCGCAGCGACCGGTCCCTCGGGGACATAGGGGCGTGGGTCACTCACCCTCCCTTCCTCCGCCTCCTCCTCGCGTCTCTGCACGGTGGCTATAACGTCCGCCATGTCGGTCTCCCACTCCTCCAAGAGGAGCTGCATCTTGACCTGCAGCCTTAGGTGGAGCTGTGCGGTCCGGATTTCCACCCACGCTGCGGTTCCCGGCGCGGGGGCCACGGTGTTTCGGGACGGCATCCACATAGCGACTTCTTCTTCCAGGAACGGAGTGACTGCAGAGTCCTGGCGTCCCTGCTTTTATAGCTGCGGTTACATGCCGCCATCGCGTCCCCCTTAGCTTCTTTCCGGCCACTCCTCTGTTGGGGCAGAGTTTTGGCCTTCGCGCCTCTGCTACTCGAGAAGACGCTCGAGCGGGAACTTTTCGTGCCAAAGATGGCGACTTCTGGAAATTTTCAGCCGGATACCTCCGGCGGTCACAAGGCGCACCTCTACCCAACGGCAGAGCGGTAAGATCCTGTTCGTGACGCCAAGTTGTCGCGGGCGGGGAGGAGGGTGCCGGCACCGCGCTCACCCCTCTGCTTGGGTCCGGCTGCTGCTGCTCAGTGGTGGCTCGAGCGGTGGGCCGGATCCCGGGGGTTCTCGAGCGGCACTCCTCGCCCGTGAGTGAAAGGGGGTTTGTTGGGTGTGGGGATTGTTTATTGTCCGTGACGCCACCCACGGTTGTGGTGATTTGTAGCACCACCGCTGCTCAATATGGGGATCCCGGGAGTGGTGATGTGGAGCAGCCAGGTGTTGTGTTGCCCCTCCGTGGGTAGGGGTTGGTGATCCCGGGGCCCAGTGATGGTGTGGAAGGTGCAGGGCCTGGTGGGCGCAAGGACGCGGGGGCAGCGCTGTGCCTTGCGGCACTGTGGTACTCACTCAGCCTGAGACGTTGACACAGTTTTACGGTAAACCACATGGCTGGAAAGACGGTTCCCACGGACGGCTGCACTTGCTCTCCCAGCAGGTAACGGTGATGTCCCTCTGACCTGCACCTGATGTTTCGAAGTTGGTAGCGATGGGTTTCCACCGGTAACCCGCTCCCCGGCTTGGATATGGGCCGGAGGAGCCCTACTTTGCCCGCAGACGCTGGCCCTGAGGAGCTGGTGCCCTGGCGGTGGCAGTGTTCCTCACTAATGGTTGGACGGTTGTCTTCAATCGGGACTTGGTTGTTGGGGGATCGACGTCCCCTTCACTGACGGATTCGGCAAATTATGGCGACTCCTAGCCTTGCTGGGGTCCGAGAGGCCCCTGCCCTGGTGCTGACTGTCCTTCGTATACTGCTCCAGACCGCCGGGCCACTACTCGACCACGGTCCTTCCAGCAACCTCCGAGCAGTCCCCCTCCAGACGATCACCGCTGTTGCTGACCTTGCTGACCTGTCCTGCACTTACCTGGACTCACTTCAGGCCTTTCTACGCTCCCTTTTGTTCCTTTTCTTCTTTGCTCCACTACTACTTCACTTTCACTTAGCTCCTTTACCACTTCCTTCTACTTTGAACTTCCACTTCTATCTGCCTGGTTCTCCCGCCTCCAGAGCTGTGTCCTCCTCGGTGGGCGGAGCCAACCGCCTGGCCCACCCCCTGGTGTGAACATCAGCCCCTGGAGGA
Source organism: Anomaloglossus baeobatrachus (assembly GCF_048569485.1). Lineage (NCBI taxonomy): Eukaryota > Metazoa > Chordata > Amphibia > Anura > Aromobatidae > Anomaloglossus > Anomaloglossus baeobatrachus. The sequence goes on from NC_134361.1 coordinate 15,508,415, forward strand.
AGGCAACAAGGATTTTAGTAGCTTTGGTGTTCCTAACTGGGATGTAGGGTGTGGTGGTGTGATGACCTGTGACCCCTGGCTTGCCCAGGGCGTCACATACATAACACAGGACAGGCTCACCATTTAACCACCTGAATTCAAAAGCTCCACACACATCCTGCAAAAATGGATAAAATGTGCCATACCTCAAATAGTGAGATATTAGTTTATATTTTGGCCCAAAATATGTAAGCTCGCAATCCGTTCGTCAAGGATTCTCACACTTGCGAGTCCCTACACTGAATTAGTTAGAAAAACCACAAAGAAAAGAAGAAAAAATATAAACTAATATCTCACTATTTGAGGTATGGCACATTTTATCCATTTTTGCAGGATGTGTGTGGACCTTTTGAATTCAGGTGGTTAAATGGTGAGCCTGTCATGTGTTATGTACTCATAGTGCTAACTGACCCGCCTGACCTGGTGTTGTGCCTCATTTATAGGCCATTATTCAGACACTGTGCGTCTCGTGTATCCGTGCGAGATGCACCTATATAGTGCTGTTTAGCCCGCCTGACCTGGGTTTCTGGCGTCATTTATAGGTTACAGTTCAGACACTGTGCATTTCACTCATTATATGATGGGCTCCCAGTGCAAGCCTTATTAGTGTGCATGTCTTATGCTAAGCAGCCGCCCCTCCCCCCTAGTGTGGAGGTTGAGTGGCTGTGACATCAGCATCTTGCACCTCGGCTGCAGCCATCTTTATGAGGAAGGCTCACCACATTCTATCATTTGTCTTGGCTCCTTTTTGGTGTTTTTTTTTTTCTGACCACTTCCTCATTAGATCTCTGATCCGCTTTCCATTGAATGTACATGTTCACCTGCGCAGTATATAGGGGCGCGCGCAGTGTATAGGGGCGTGCGCAGTGTATAGGGGCACACAGTGTATAGGGGCGCGCAGTGTATAGGGGCGCGCAGTGTATAGGGGCGTGCAGTGTATAGGGGCGTGCAGTGTATAGGGGCGCGCAGTGTATAGGGGCGCGCAGTGTATAGGGGCGTGCAGTGTATAGGGGCGCGCAGTGTATAGGGGCGCGCAGTGTATAGGGGCGCGCAGTGTATAGGGGCGCGCAGTGTATAGGGGGGCGCAGTGCATAGGGGCACGCAGTGCATAGGGGCGCGCAGTGTATAGGGGCGCGCAGTGTATAGGGGGTGCAGTGTATAGGGGGGCGCAGTGCATAGGGGCGCACAGTGTATAGGGGCGCGCAGTGCATAGGGGCGCGCAGTGTATTGGGGGGCGCAGTGTATAGGGGGCGCAGTGCATAGGGGCGCGCAGTGTATAGGGGAGCGCAGTGTATAGGGGAGCGCAGTGTATAGGGGCGCGCAGTGTATAGGGACGCGCAGTGTATAGGGGCGCGCAGTGCATAGGGGCGCGCAGTGTATAGGGGCGCGCAGTGTATAGGGGCGCGCAGTGTATAGGGGCGCGCAGTGTATACATGACATATACATAGATATGGAGATTCCAGCTTCCACTTCGCTTCCCTCCCATGCATTTGATCATTTCTCGAGTCCCTCGGCTGAATCAATCTCTTTTCATGCAAGGATAAAACGCGAGGAACTTCAAAGTGAGTTCAGGTAATTAAGAGCTGAGGGGAATCTAGTGGAAAGCCTCGGCCCCGCGCGCACCCGGGTCTCCGAGCAGCCGGCGAGGGAGCGACTATTCCCCGCTGCACCCGATCCGCGCCTCTGAAGCGCTGCGCGGCCCCGGTCCTCACATCTGCATTTCAAACAGCGCTCTCTGGCATTAATTATTAATTAGCCGGCAGTCACCCCGGAGGATTGCGCTCCAGCCGGCACATGCTTATTACTGACCTCCAGCGGGGTCTGCGGAGCCCCCACCACAAGACCCCAGCATTTCCTCTCTCTGGAAGGAGAATTATCATTTCACAAGAGACGCCGCAGAATGGCGAGACAGCACGTCCGGCCGATAACCTGCCAGCAGGGCCGGCAGCGACCAACGAGCCGGCACTGTCACCTGCAGATACCGGCACTGTGTACATGAGAACCGCCGGCGCCTCTGACCTGCACCACGGGGGGACGCAGAGGCCACAAGAGCTGCAGCAACCGAGGAGAAACCGAGACAACGCCGAGAAAAACGGGAAAACAGGCAAGAAATGCAGAGAGAAGAAGTCACATGTGAACAGCAACAGACTGGAAAGAATATAACGCCCCCCTCCCCCCCCCCACCCCCACTATCACCCCGGGGGCAACAAGAGCCGAGGGAGGAATTAGCGCGGACACATCACATGAAAGACTGCACCAAACACAGCTCTGCTGCAGAAAAAAGCAGTATTATAGCAGTTATATTCCTGTACATAGGGGGCAGTAATATAGTAGTTATATTCTTGTACATAGGGGCAGTATTATAGTAGTTATATTCCTGTACATAGGGGCAGTATTATAGTAGTTATATTCTTGTACAAAGGGGCAGTATTATAGTAGTTATATTCCTGTACATAGAAGCAGTATTATAGTAGTTATATTCTTGTACATAGAGGGCAGTATTATAGTAGTTATATTCCTGTACATAGGGACAGTATAATAGTAGTTATATTCTTGTACATAGGGGCAGTATTATAGTAGTTATATTCCTGTACATAGAAGCAGTATTATAGTAGTTATATTCTTGTATATAGGAGCAGTATTGTAGTAGTTATATTCCTGTACATAGGAGCAGTATTATAGTAGTTATATTCTTGTATATAGGGGCAGTATTATAGTAGTTATATTCTTGTACATAGGGGTAGTATTATAGTAGTTATATTCTTGTATATAGGGGGCAGTATTATAGTAGTTATATTCTTGTACATAGAAGCAGTATTATAGTAGTTATATTCTTGTATATAGGAGCAGTATTGTAGTAGTTATATTCTTGTACATAGGGGGCAGTATTATAGTAGTTATAATCTTGTACATAGGAGCAGTATTGTAGTAGTTACATTCTTGTACATAGGGGCAATATTATAGTAGTTATAATCTTGTACATAGGAGCAGTATTATAGTAGTTATATTCTTGTACATAGGGGCAATATTATAGTAGTTATATTCTTGTACATAGGAGCAGTATTATAGTAGTTATATTCTTGTACATAGGGAGCTGTATTATAGTAGGTATATTCTTGTACATAGGAGCAGTATTATAGTAGTTATATTCTTGTACATTGGGGCAGTATTATAGTAGTTATATTCTTGTACATAGGGTGCAGTATTATAGTAGTTATTTTCTTGTATATAGGGGGCAGTATTATAGTAGATATATTCTTGTACATAGGGGGCAGTATTATAATAGTTATATTCTTGTACATAGGAGCAGTATTATAGTATTTATATTCTTGTACATAAGGGCAGTATTATAGTGGTTATATTATTGTACATAGGGGCAGTAGCATAGTTATATTCTTATACATAGGAGCAGTATTATAGTAGTTATATTCTTGTACATAGGGGCAGTATTATAGTGGTTATATTCTTGTACATAGGGGCAGTATTATAGTTATATTCTTGTACATAGGGGCAGTATTAGAGTAGTTATATTCTTGTACATAGGGGCAGTATTATAGTAGTTATATTGCTGTACATAGGGGTAGTATTATAGTAGTTATATTCTTGTACATAGGGGGCAGTATTATAGTAGTTATATTCTTGTACATAGGGGCAGTATTATAGTAGTTATATTCTGGTACTTAGGGGCAGTATTATAGTAGTTATATTCTTGTACATAGGGGCAGTATTATAGTAGTTATATTCTTGTACATGGGAGTCAGTATTATAGTAGTTATATTCTTGTACATAGGGAGCAGTATTATAGTAGTTTTATTCTTGTACATGGGAGTGGTATTAAAGTAGTTCTTGTATATAGGGAGCAGTATTATAGTAGTTATAGTCTTGTATATAGGGGGCAGTATTATAGTATACTTTTGTATTTAGGGGCAGTATTATAGTAGTTATATTGTTGTATATAGGGGGCAGTATTATAGTATAATTTTGTATTTAGGGGGCAGTATTAGACATAGGAGCCTGTAATATATAACACAGTTGGGACAATTGATTGTTATATATTATATTATCATTAGTCTGATAATTATTTCATTATATGGGGGATATTCATTTTATATTCGGTTGGTTATGATGGTTCTCAATATTATACAGGAGATTGGTTACATCAGATGCTGAACATTAGGGTGCGCTCGCATGAGCGTGAAAATCGGACGAGTGCAATGCGAGAAAATCTGGCATTGCACTCGGACCAATGAGGGAGAGCAGTTGGTCAGATTTTCTCTTATCCAGATCCTGGATGCAAGAAAAGTTGCAACATGCTGCGATTTGATCCAGAATACGTCCGAGAGTCGCCAATACAAGTCAATGGGTGCGAGGAAAAAACGGATGTCACATGGACGGCACACGGACCATCCTAGTCACATCCGTTTTTCTAAATACATTTCTATCATGTAGCAGAGAACACTGTAAATGCTCCTGTAAATAAGTAACAGCTGCTGAGGAAAAAAACGAATTGCACACTGACAGCACACTGACAGCACACGGATGACATGTTAGAAAAAAAATCGTCCTACTCTCACAAACGAGAATGGGACCGTTTTTTCATATGTTTGTGTGAGTCCAGCTTTATTTTGGGCCTCGTTGTTATATAAAAGGCTGGACTCACACGAACGTATGAAAAAATGGTCCCATTCTCGTTTGTGAGAGTAGGACGATTTTTTTTCTCACTTGTCATCCGTGTACTGTCAGTGTGCTGTCAGTGTGCTGTCAGTGTGCTCACAGTGTGCTGTTGTGGCGCCCCTGACCTGGTCAGGCACCACTGAGTACTGCACCCATGCTGGGGACAGTACAATACAGGTAATCCAGAAGGCTGACCGGGGTGTGGTACACAGGCGCATAGTGATCAGGTCTCACACATGTACCTTTGAGAGGACCCCTGGGGATCCCAGGAGGGGGCGAAGCATGAGCAAAGCCTCCATCTCCTCTCAAGGGGTGTGGTAAGAGAGTCTGGTTGCTAGGTGGCGTAGGCAGGCACAAAGGGAAAAGAGAAGGAGGAGTAAACAGTCTGAAGCAGAGTGTGGAGGAGTGAGGAGCAGGAAAGTGAAGCTCAGACAGGAGCAGCAGTGAAGGTCCCAGATGTGAGCCGGTTCAGTGCAGAGTCCAGGGAGCTCGAGAGAGGAGCAGATCCCGTGGGCTGCTGTAGTCTGACAGCGTCCGCGCAGTGGCTACTGACGGGGGAGAACGGTCAACTAGGAGTGCTACCCGAAATCCATCTTCAGCTAGAGAGAGAGCACGGAGTGGGAAGTAAGGAGACTGCTAGAGAGTACCAGGCCCAAACGGGCGGCAGATCCCGAAGCGGAGATAGATCCAGCTTTCTTTTGCTAAACCTGCCGGTGTGGGGCTCTCAAAGCCCACGCCACAACACCACAAAAGCCGCAGCCACGTAGCCACAGTTAGGGCCCATAGGTCACAGGAGGCAAGCAGCTGGAGTGGCCTGGTCCAGGCGACAAGCAAACGGCAAACGAAGGGGAGAGAGGCTGCAGCATCTTCCCTGGGCGACCCCCATAGGGACTCAAAGTCGGGGTTACCCCAAACCACCAAGGGCTAAGGAAGGCGAGTTAGTAGTCACCCTCACAAGTCAGCCTGAAGGACACCTGGTTCCCACTTGGTTCATCCCAGCTACGCCCGGGTTACTCACCCTGCCATCAACTGTGAGTAAAAACCCTGAAAGACATTCTGCCTGTATTGAGTCATTCTGCGCCTTGTGGTACTACGCACCTACACAGGGCCCTGGGGCTTGCCTCACTCTCAGGAGGCTATTCCAACTAACTGCACACACCATCATCCCCAGGCGACCCTCAACCTGCAGTGGCGGTCCCTACTGGCCGCAATACTGAGAGTGGCGTCACGAAAAGAAGAAGATCTCCTACCTGTGACCAAGATCCAGCTGAGTGGAGTCCCTGAAGGTAATGCACCGACACAACACCTGTGGGGCTTCACATCTGGCGTCACGAACAGGATAAGGACTAGACCTGTTCAGACAGGTGACCATGTGCCTGGGCGGTCCGCTTGAAAAATTGGAAGCGCCGCCATATTGCCACCATGAAAAGCGCGCTGAAAAACAACAGCAGCCCGCGCTGGAAGAAGTTACCGCCCACGAAGAGGTGTGGCTACCCAGAGATCCCCTGCAGAGTTCTGACCTCGCTTGTAGAGAAAGCGGAAGCGTCCAGAGACGGCGGAGCAGAAGAGAAGCCAGCAGCTTGCTAGAGAAAATGGAGTCCAGACGCGGATACCCAGAACCAGGCACTGCTGCCTGGTGGTGCCGGGAGCTTGCTATTTTCTGCGACCAGCTGGAGGCCAGGATTATGCGACAGCTCAGAGAAGAACGCACGGAGCTTCTGGAGATGGCGGCGGCGGTTCGGACCTATGAGGAGGGAGCCGCGCGACGCATGCCAGATCGAGCGGCGACGACTCAGACCCCGATGGTGCCACCGATGGGTGAGTCCGGAGTTGCTCCGGCCAGCGCAAGTGCCCCGACCCCTGCAGCTACGCCCGCGGTCCCAGAGGAGGCGCCCGGCGCGGCGACGCTGAGCGAGGCCGCAGCCACGCTAGGTGCGGCCCGCCAAGTCCAGGCCGCCGCAGCGATGCCCCGCCTGGCCCGCAAAGGTCCGACTACCACTGCGATACTGATCCGTGCCGCAGGTGTGACGCTGACCCAGGCTGCCACCCTGCTGAGCCCAGTCCGCCAAGACCCCACCGCAGCAGCGACGCTCGTCCGCGCCGCAAGTGAGATGCTGAACCAGGCCGCAGCCACGCCAGGTGCGGCCCGCCAAGCCCAGATCACAGCAGCGACGCCCAGCTCAGCCTGCACGGATCCCATCGAGGCTGCGACGCCAATTCAGACTGCGGCTGCAATGCCCAGTCCGGCCCGCCAAGAACCGGCCGCAACAGCGACGCAGACTCAGGCCGCCGCCACGCCAGGCTCGGCCCGCACAGACCAGGCCGCCGCCATGCCAGGCGCGGCCCGCCAAGAAAAGACCACCTCACCATTTACCCCGGCCTGCAAGGCCAGAGAAGACACCGCTCCTCAGCCCAAGGAGGTCCCCGCTGGGAAGCCCATGCTGGGAGAGAACTCCACCTACTGGCAGCTGAAGGCTGACATGGAGGCCAAGTTCCCGCAGTGGATGGTGGATCAGTACCTGCTCCCTCCGCGCACCCCCAAGGAGATTCCGGCAACCCCTGCAGCCACCACGCCGAAGAGTCCACCGCCCGGGCCAGCTGAGGAACACTCATCCCCAGCGCTGCCACCACCAGAGTGCAGCGAAGAACTAAGGGGGAGAGGAGGCCAGGAAGCTGAGGAGCTGACTCCGGAGCCACCAGCAGTGGATCCATACTCAGAGCCGGAGATGTTGCCCTATTCCCGTTGGGATGAGGAAGACCTGACACCGTCCGCTGACGAAGATCTGCCTAAAAGTCTCACCTGGGAGCTTGCAAGCTGTACCACGCAGAGTTCAGGCCGCAAGACAAGGCGTCGCAACAGAACAACGCTGTCCCCTGCACCGCCATCCCCAGAGCAGAGAGAAGTCACGGCCAGAGACCTACAAGAAAAAAGGTTCCTGAGAAGAGCCAAAGCACAGGTCAGAGGACCCCTTTGTAGAGGAGTTGTGGAAGACTTTAACTTGAAAAGCGGATACGGCTTTATTGTGGCACCGGGTATCAAAGAAGGCATTTTTGTCAATCGGAGAGACGTCAGAGCTAATCTGCCCAGAGGACACCCTGGCAGAAACTTAAAAATGGGAGACTCCGTACAGTTCACCATGCACCAAGGAGAAAGAGGCTGGTACGCGCTAGATGTAGTGCCATGTCCCAAAGAAGAAGAAAGGAAAGACAGTAATAAAGAAAGAAAAGACAAAGGACCTACAGATGAGACTACCTCAGACGACGACAAAGAGCAAGAAAGCAGCAGGTGCCGCAGCCCAGCAGGCTCAAGCCCTGGTATGGAGGAGTAAAAGAAAGTAAGAAGTTCAGCAGTTAGAAAGTTAAAGTTTTGAAAAGTTTGTTTTGCAACGTTTACGTTTAAGCATGTGCCCACAAAAACTATTGTGAGAAAACCATAAACCTTAAGGCTATGAACTGGCTATAGCCACAAACTCTCGCAGTGTAAATAGTTACACTAGTGGCACCACCACCAGAGCCAGCCTGTTTAGGGGCTTGGCTCGTCTGCAACCAGGAGGAGCCCGTCCGTATATAGGGCCTTGGCTCGCCTGCGACCAGAGAGCATGCCTGTTTATGGGGCCTGGCTCTCCACCACAAAGAGGGTACCTGGTCAGCACCAACTGTGGAGGCCGCCTCTACATCCTGCCAGAAGAGGCTGAGGGCGCGGATCCACCAGGCCAGGTATACCCTGAAACCACCAGCCCATGAAAGCCGCCTCTACATCCTGCCAGAAGTGGCTGAAGGCGCGGCCAACGGGAGAGGCAGATTGGAGGAAAGGTCTGGGGAAGTAGATGGCCCAGATCTGGTTACCAAAAGGACCGGTGACCTACCTCCTGAAAGGGTTTTGGGTGGGTTAACGGACTTGTGGGTGGAGGGTGGTGATGTATGATAGCTGGTGGTCTTAAAATGTTTTACCATGTTTTAATGTTTTATGCATTTTAAAATGTTGTCTTGCAGCCCGGGGACGTGCTGGTGATAACTAAGGGGGAATGTGGCGCCCCTGACCTGGTCAGGCACCACTGAGTACTGCACCCATGCTGGGGACAGTACAATACAGGTAATCCAGAAGGCTGACCGGGGTGTGGTACACAGGCGCATAGTGATCAGGTCTCACACATGTACCTTTGAGAGGACCCCTGGGGATCCCAGGAGGGGGCGAAGCATGAGCAAAGCCTCCATCTCCACTCAAGGGGTGTGGTAAGAGAGTCTGGTTGCTAGGTGGCGTAGGCAGGCACAAAGGGAAAAGAGAAGGAGGAGTAAACAGTCTGAAGCAGAGTGTGGAGGAGTGAGGAGCAGGAAAGTGAAGCTCAGACAGGAGCAGCAGTGAAGGTCCCAGATGTGAGCCGGTTCAGTGCAGAGTCCAGGGAGCTCGAGAGAGGAGCAGATCCCGTGGGCTGCTGTAGTCTGACAGCGTCCGCGCAGTGGCTACTGACGGGGGAGAACGGTCAACTAGGAGTGCTACCCGAAATCCATCTTCAGCTAGAGAGAGAGCACGGAGTGGGAAGTAAGGAGACTGCTAGAGAGTACCAGGCCCAAACGGGCGGCAGATCCCGAAGCGGAGATAGATCCAGCTTTCTTTTGCTAAACCTGCCGGTGTGGGGCTCTCAAAGCCCACGCCACAACACCACAAAAGCCGCAGCCACGTAGCCACAGTTAGGGCCCATAGGTCACAGGAGGCAAGCAGCTGGAGTGGCCTGGTCCAGGCGACAAGCAAACGGCAAACGAAGGGGAGAGAGGCTGCAGCATCTTCCCTGGGCGACCCCCATAGGGACTCAAAGTCGGGGTTACCCCAAACCACCAAGGGCTAAGGAAGGCGAGTTAGTAGTCACCCTCACAAGTCAGCCTGAAGGACACCTGGTTCCCACTTGGTTCATCCCAGCTACGCCCGGGTCACTCACCCTGCCATCAACTGTGAGTAAAAACCCTGAAAGACATTCTGCCTGTATTGAGTCATTCTGCGCCTTGTGGTACTACGCACCTACACAGGGCCCTGGGGCTTGCCTCACTCTCAGGAGGCTATTCCAACTAACTGCACACACCATCATCCCCAGGCGACCCTCAACCTGCAGTGGCGGTCCCTACTGGCCGCAATACTGAGAGTGGCGTCACGACAAGAAGAAGATCTCCTACCTGTGACCAAGATCCAGCAGAGTGGAGTCCCTGAAGGTAATGCACCGACACAACACCTGTGGGGCTTCACACTGTCAGTGTGCTCACAGTGTGCTGTCAGTGTGCTCACAGTGTGCTGTCAGTGTGCTGTCAGTGTGCTCACAGTGTGCTCACAGTGTGCTGTCAGTGTGCTGTCAGTGTGCTCACAGTGTGCTGTCAGTGTGCTCACAGTGTGCTGTCAGTGTGCTGTCAGTGTGCTCACAGTGTGCTGTCAGTGTGCTGTCAGTGTGCTCACAGTGTGCTGTCAGTGTGCTCACAGTGTGCTGTCAGTGTGCTGTCAGTGTGCTCACAGTGTGCTGTCAGTGTGCTCACAGTGTGCTGTCAGTGTGCTCACAGTGTGCTGTCAGTGTGCTGTCAGTGTGCTCACAGTGTGCTGTCAGTGTGCTCACAGTGTGCTGTCAGTGTTCTCACAGTGTGCTGTCAGTGTGCTGTCAGTGTGCTGTCAGTGTGCTCACAGTGTGCTGTCAGTGTGCTCACAGTGTGCTGTTAGTGTGCTCACAGTGTGCTGTCAGTGTGCTCACAGTGTGCTGTCAGTGTGCTGTCAGTGTGCTGTCAGTGTGCTTACAGTGTGCTGTCAGTGTGCTTACAGTGTGCTGTCAGTGTGCTCACAGTGTGCTGTCAGTGTGCTCACAGTGTGCTGTTAGTGTGCTCACAGTGTGCTGTTAGTGTGCTCACAGTGTGCTGTTAGTGTGCTCACAGTGTGCTCACAGTGTGCTGTCAGTGTGCTCACAGTGTGCTGTCATGGTGCTGTCAGTGTGCTCACAGTGTGCTGTCATGGTGCTGTCAGTGTGCGGTCAGTGTGCAATCCGTTTTTTTCTCAGCAGCTATTAGTCATTACAGTCCTGTACAGGAGCATTTACAGTGTTCTCTGCTGCATGATAGGATTGTATTTAGAAAACCGGATGTCACTAGGATGATCCGTGTGCCGTTCGTGTGCCGTCCGTGTGACATCCGTTTTTTCCTCGCACCTTTGACTTGTATTGGCGAGTCTCGGACGTATTCTGCATCAAATCGCAGCATGTTGCAACTTTTCTCGCATCCAGAATCTGGATGAAAAGCTACCAACTGCTCTCTCTCCCTCATTGACTAACATTGGTCCGAGTGCAATGTCAGATTTTCTCGCATTGCACTCGTCCGATTTTCACGCTCGTGTGAGCGCACCCTGAAGTCGAGCACTATAACAGGTGGCTCTAAAGTCAATGGAACCATTTTAAAATACAGAAAGTTTTTTGTTACCGATTCATTTTCCTAAAATAATTTTTCAGACTATTTATATTTAATATATGGAAAATAGTTCTGGAGAAATTTACGCTAAAGCAATAAGCAAAAATGATGTAATTTTATTTACAAATTCCGCAATTAATTGCGTTTACATTCGTCATTGATGGGGATCCCAGCGGCTGCGCAGATCCGGAGCAGCTCACCGCAGAGGATCCGCCGCGGATGGATTTATTCCCTTATCACATACAGGCAGCCGTTGAATTATTTGTTGTAAAATTAGTTTTTAATCCATAAAATAGTTATTCTATTTTGAAATATTTGAGTGACTTTTAGCGCCCGGAACATGAGATGGTTCATTGTGCGAGGGTTTGTTTCTTATACCTGGAGATGATGAAAATACAGGAGACTGAGTATTTCACATGGGATGAATTGGTATATATGTTGTTGACTGGTTAATATACAGAGGACTGATTACTATACATACAGGATATCACAAAAGTAAGTACACCCCTCACATTTTTGTAAATATTTTATTATATCTTTTCATGAGACAACACTGCAGATCTGCCCCTGTGATACAATGTCCAGTGTCAGTGCGCAGCTTGTGTAACAGCGTAAGTAACTCAACACGCAGCCATTAATGTCTAAACCGCTGGCAACAAAAGTGAGTACACCCCTAAGTGAAAATGGCCAGGATGTGCCCTTGGTGTCAATATTTTGTGTGGCCACCTTTATTTTCCCTCATGGCCTTACCTTTCTTGGGCCTGGAGGTCACTAGAGCTTCACATGAGCCGCTGGATCCTCTTCATTCTTCATGGCGATATCCCGGAGCTGGTGGATGTTACAGACCTTGCGCTCCTCCACCTGCTGTTTGAGGAGACCCCACAGATGCTCCATAGGGTTTAGGTCCGGAGACCCTTGGTCGGTCCATCACCTTTACCCTCAGTTTGTTTAGCGAGGCAGTGGTGGTCTTGGAGGTGTTTGGGGTCGTGGTCATATTCTAATATGAAGGGAGGGAATCCTACTGTGCTTTAGTGTCACAGGACATGTTGGCATTCATGGTTCCCTCAATGATCTGTAGCCCCCACAGCCGGCAGCACTGCTGCAGCCCCAAACCATGACCAGCCACCACCATGCCTGACTGTAGGCAGGACACACTTGTCTTTGTGCTTTTAACCTGGAGCCGCCACACACACTGAGACCATCTGACTTAAATAAGTTTATCTTGGTCTCCTCAGACAATAAGATGGTTCCAGTAATCCATGTCCTTAGGCTGCTTGTCTTTAGCAAACTGTTTGCGGCTTTCTTGTTCATCGTCTTTACAAAAGGCTTCCTTCTGGGAACTGGGATGACAGCCATGCAGAGAAATGTGATGCAGAGTGCGGCATTTGGTCTCAGCACTGACATGTGGACCCCTCACCCCTGTAACCTCTGCAGTGTGCGGCATATGATCTGAGCACTGATATGCGGACCCCTCACCCCTGTAACCTCTGCAGTGTGCGGCATATGATCTGAGCACTGATATGCGGACCCCTCACCCCTGTAACCTCTGCAGTGTGCGGTGTATGGTCTGAGCACTGACATGCGGACCCCTCACCCCTGTAACCTCTGCAGTGTGCGGCATATGATCTGAGCACTGACATGCAGACTCCTCACCCCTGTAACCTCTGCAGTGTGCGGCATATGATCTGAGCACTGACATGCGGACCCCTCACCCCTGTAACCTCTGCAGTGTGCGGCATATGATCTGAACACTGATATGCGGACCCCCCACCCCTGTAACATCTGCAGCAATGCTAGCAGCCCTCATGCATCTATTCTGAAAAGACAACCTCTGGATATGACGCTGAGCTTGTGTACTTAGCTTCTGTGGTCAATCATGTACCTGAGTAACTAAAATCTTTCTGGGTAAGCATCTTGTGGACAGATGAGACAACATAAAACGTTTTGGTAAAGCACATCATTCTACTATTTACTGAAAAGTGAATGAGGCCTACAAAGAAAAAAATCACAGCACCTACAGTCACATATGGTGGAGGTCACAGATGTTTTGTTGCCTCTGGCACTGGGGTCTTGACTGTGTGCAAGACATGAAATCTGAGGATTACCAAAGGATTCTGGGTCATAAGGTAGAGCCCAGTGTCACAAAGTCGGGTATAGTCCTAGGTCATGGTCTTTCTGCAGGACAGTGACCCCCAAACACTTCAAGAAGCCCCAGAAATGGATGGAAACTGGAGAGTGCAGTGAGTCCGGATCTAAACCCCACTGACACCTGTGGAGAGATCTGAAAATTGTGAGAAGAGAAGAAAGAAGAGGAGAGAAGAGAAGAGAAGAGAAGAGAGAAGACGCCTTCAGATATGAGAGACCGGAAGACGTTTATAACGAAGACTCCGAGATTCCAGGTGGGAGGAGGAAGAAGCTGTGAACGGGGACAGGAGGCGACTGATGGAAGGGATTTATTCCAAAGGGGAAAGAACGCAGCCAAATATTAAGGTGAGGGGGACAACTATCTTGTCCAGACCATCTTTTGAGTTTTATCTAAAATTTTGTACAATTTTACCTTTTTTTTCCTTATTTTTTCTTGTGTTGTTCCAATACGCACAAAGGAAATAAATGTGTAGAACAAAATGAGTGATTGCAATAATTTTCCCGGATAAATACTGCACTTTCTGGACACTTTCCAGGGTGCCAACACTTTTTCGGCCACGGCTATATATATGTCTATGGATTTCTCCTGCCCCCGGGTCATCGCTTTGTGATTTCTTCCTTCTGAACTGAACATGATCCTGGAAACGATCTAAACTTGTGAGAAAAGCGGCAGAATCCACAAGAATCCGCAGATACCTGATGTATAATATTTCGGAGGCCGCAGAGTACAGGCTGCAAATAGTATGACGAGAATCTGCTGGTAAAGGAGAGAAGTCGCAGTGTCAGTATCTGCGGAGTCCGGACCCGGAAGCTGCAGGTTCTCGCTCCGGAATTTATTTCTTCTCAGAAACCAATAGAAGTTACAAGAAAAGTCCGAGCGCAGAATCCCCCGACACACAAACCTCTGGGGGCCGCAGGTGACAACATATAACCATAGTGGCGATATAATGATGAGGGGCTTCCAAAGCTCTGCAGGAAAAGACCCCCGCAGCCATAGACAGTCTCCAACCACCGGCACAGCGCGGGCTCCATTCCTGGTGGGAAGCCGGGAGTGGGGAGTTCATCAGGAAATAATGCACCAAAAAAGTCTTCTTGGCACGATGCACCCATCATTACAATGCCTGTTAGCCGAGCAGGAGGCAGAAGAGGTACGGTGGATGTTCCAGCACCAGCCGGTGACATGACAGCAGCAATGCACCTGATATTTAATGCACAGAAATGTAGTTATTAATGGCGCCCCAATCTTCAGATCTGCTCACAGGTCTCAGCAGTCTCACATCCGGCGTGTATTTACAGGGTTTTCCTTTAATGAGTAGAAGCGGACCTGCTGGAGCTCGCCGCGGACACGACACACTGGACGGACATACCAGAGCCAGCCGCGGACACAACACACTGGACGGACATACCATAGCCAGCCCCGGACACGACGCAGTGGACGGACATGCCAGAGCCAGCCGCGGACACGACACAGTGGACGGACATACCAGAGCCAGCCGCGGACACGACACACTGGACGGACATACCAGAGCCAGCCGCGGACACGACACACTGGACGGACATACCAGAGCCAGCCGCGGACACGACACACTGGACGGACATACCAGAGCCAGCCGCGGACACAACACACTGGACGGACAAGCCAGAGCCAGCCCCGGACACAGTGGACGGACAAGCCAGAGCCAGCCGCGGACACGACACACTGGACGGACATACCAGAGCCAGCCGCGGACACGACACACTGGACGGACATACCAGAGCCAGCCGCGGACACGACACACTGGACGGACATACCAGAGCCAGCCGCGGACACGACACACTGGACGGACATACCAGAGCCAGCCCCGGACACGACACAGTGGACGAAAATGCTGGAGCCAGCCGCGGACACGACGCAGTGGACGAAAATGCTGGAGCCAGCCGCGGACACGACACAGTGCACGGACAAGCCAGAGCCAGCCCCGGACACGACGCAGTGCACGGACAAGCCAGAGCCAGCCGCGGACACGACACAGTGCACGGACAAGCCAGAGCCAGCCTTGGACACGACGCAGTGGAAGGACATACCAGAGCCAGTCTCGGACACGACGTAGTGGATGGACAAGCCAGAGCCAGCCGCGGATATGACGCAGTGGAAGGACATACCGGAGCCAGCCGCGGACACGACGCAGTAGACAAACATGCCGGAGTCAACCGCAGAGAGGACGCAGTGGATGGACATGCCGGAGCAAGCCGCGGATACGACACAGTGGATGGAAATGCCATAGCCAGCTGCAAACACAACACAGTGGACTTAAGCGGGCTTTACACGCTGCGATCTCGCTAGCGAGATCGCAAGCGATCGTACCCTCCCCCATCTGTTGTGTGACACGGGCAAATCGCTGCCCGTTGCGCACAACCTCGCTTTCACCCATCACACGGACTTACCTGCCCTGCGACGTCGCTCTGGCCGGCGATCTGCTTCCTTTCTAAGGGGGCGGGTCTTGCGGCGTCCCAGCGACGTCACACGGCAGGCGGCCAATAGAAGCGGAGGGGCGGAGATGAGTGGGACGTAAACATCCCGCCCATCTCCTTCCTTCCGCACTGCCGGTGGAGGCAGGTAAGGAGACGTTCCTCGCTCCTGCGGTGTCACATACAGCGATGCATGCTGCTGCAGGAACGAGGAACAACATCGCTAATTAGAACAGAACGATTTTTTGTTTTAGGACGACCTCTCCACGGCAAACGATTTTGGCCGCTTTTGCGATAGTTTTAGGTCGCACATAAGAGTCACACGCTGCGATATCGTTAATGACGCCGGATGTGCGTCACAAACACCGTGACCCCGACGATAATTCATTAACGATATCGCAGCGTGTAAATCCCGCTATACATGTAGTATTCAACTGCTGCCACCAGCTCTGAGCATAGCTGACCAGTACCGGGTGTCGGATCCCATCTAATCCGACATTAATGATTGATACTTAGGGCAGGGGTGGTCCGTGACCCAGCAGAACATGGGATCGCACTCGGATCAATGTTAGGTTGTGGAGCGGCGCATATCAGACATTTTCCTTGGACAAACGCTGCATGTCGGAGATTGAATCAATATTCAGATCGCTCTCGGCGATGCCAGTCTATTAGTCTGTGGATTCCATCGGGGGCGCGCGGAGGACATCTGGGTGCAGTCCAATTTCACACATTGGAGAAGATGGAGAAATGTTCTTCTCCTCCCCATGTTCTCCAATTCTCTCATCCAAAAGAATCTGATCGCACTACGCGGACACTCCGATCAATCTGTGATCAGAGTATCATCAGCATGACCCTCCCTATTCTCTCAGTGACGTCTGTCCCGACCCTTAGGCGGGCTTTGCACACTACGACATCGCAGGTGCGATGTCGGTGGGGTCAAATTGAAAATGACGTACTTCTGGCATCGCATGCGACATCTTAGTGTGTAAAGGCTCGATGATATGATTAACGAGCGCAAAAGCGTCGTAATCGTATCATCGGTGCAGCGCGGGCGTAATCCATGATTACGCTGACGCGACGGTCCGATGTTGTTCCTCGTTCCAGCAGCAGCACACATCACTGTGTGTGAAGCCGCAGGAGCGAGGACCATCTCCTACCGGCGTCACTGCGGCTTCCGTAGGATATGCGGAAGGAAGGAGGTGGGCGGGATGTTTACATCCCGCTCATCTCCGCCCCTCCGCTCCTATTGGCCGCCTGCCGTGTGACGTCGCAGTGACGCCATACGACCCGCCCCCTTAATAAGGAGGGGGTTCGCCGGCCAGAGCGACGGTCGCAGGACGGGTGAGTCCATGTGAAGCTGCCGTAGCGATAATGTTTGCTACGGCAGTTATCACAAGGATATCGCTGCTGCGACGGGGGCGGGGACTATCGCGCTCGGCATCACAGCATCGGCCTGCGATGTCGCAGCGTGCAAAGCCCGCCTTGGAATGGATCAATATAAAAATAGTGGAGAAATCCTAGAAAATAGGCCAAAGATGATGCATGTGAAGGGGTCGGATGACATTACTGTATTATGTAAGCCCCCTTCATAGACAGAGAAGGGGCCGGTTGACGGCTTCACTTCAATGGATAAAGTCATTAAAACAAAATGGGTGACATGCCAGCCCCCTGCACACACAGCACGGGTGACGTGCCAGCCCCCTGCACACACAACACAGGTGACGTACCAGCCCCCTGCACACACAGCACGGGTGTCATGCCAGCCCCCTGCACACACAGCACGGGTGACATGCCAACCCCCTGCTCACACAGCACGGGTGACATGCCAGCCCCCTGCACACACAGCACGGGTGACATGCCAGCCCCCTGCACACACAGCACGGGTGACATGCCAGCCCCCTGCACACACAACACAGGTGACGTACCAGCCCCCTGCACACACAGCACGGGTGACATGCCAGCCCCCTGCACACACAGCACGGGTGACATGCCAACCCCCTGCTCACACAGCACGGGTGACATGCCAGCCCCCTGCACACACAGCACGGGTGACATGCCAACCCCCTGCTCACACAGCACGGGTGACATGCCAGCCCCCTGCACACACAATACGGGTGACATGCCAGCCACCTTCACACACAACACGGGTGATATGCCAGCCCCCTGCACACACAACACGGGTGACATGCCAGCCCCCTGCACACACAGCACGGGTGACATGCCAGCCCCCTGCACACACAGCACGGGTGTCATGCCAGCCCCCTGCACACACAGCACGGGTGACATGCCAGCCTCCTGCACACAACACGGGTGACATGCCAGCCCCCTGCACACACAGCACGGGTGACATGCCAACCCCCTGCACACACAGCACGGGTGACATGCCAGCCCCCTGCACACACAGCACGGGTGACATGCCAGCCCACTCCACACACAGCACGGGTGACATGCCAGCCCCCTGCACACACAGCATGGGTGACATGTCAGCCCCCTGCACACACAGCACGGGTGACATGCCAACCCCCTGCTCACACAGCACGGGTGACATGCCAGCCCCCTGCACACACAATACGGGTGACATGCCAGCCACCTTCACACACAACACGGGTGATATGCCAGCCCCCTGCACACACAACACGGGTGACATGCCAGCCCCCTGCACACACAGCACGGGTGACATGCCAGCCCCCTGCACACACAGCACGGGTGTCATGCCAGCCCCCTGCACACACAGCACGGGTGACATGCCAGCCTCCTGCACACAACACGGGTGACATGCCAGCCCCCTGCACACACAGCACGGGTGACATGCCAACCCCCTGCACACACAGCACGGGTGACATGCCAGCCCCCTGCACACACAGCACGGGTGACATGCCAGCCCACTCCACACACAGCACGGGTGACATGCCAGCCCCCTGCACACACAGCATGGGTGACATGTCAGCCCCCTGCACACACAGCACGGGTGACATGCCAGCCCACTGCACACAACACGGGTGACATGCCAACCCCCTGCACACACAGCACGGGTGACATGCTAGCCCCCTGCACACACAGCACGGGTGACATGCCAGCCCCCTGCACACACAGCACGGGTGACATGCCAGCCCCCTGCACACACAGCACGGGTGACATGCCAGCCCCCTGCACACACAGCACGGGTGAAATGCCAGCCCCCTGCACACACAGCACGGGTGACATGCCAGCCTCCTGCACACAACACGGGTGACATGCCAGCCCCCTGCACACACAGCACGGGTGACATGCCAACCCCCTGCACACACAGCACGGGTGACATGCCAGCCCCCTCCACACACAGCACGGGTGACATGCCAGCCCCCTGCACACACAGCATGGGTGACATGTCAGCCCCCTGCACACACAGCACGGGTGACATGCCAGCCCACTGCACACAACACGGGTGACATGCCAACCCCCTGCACACACAGCACGGGTGACATGCCAGCCACCTTCACACACAACACGGGTGACATGCCAGCCCCCTGCACACACAACACGGGTGACATGCCAGCCCCCTGCACACACAGCACGGGTGACATGCCAGCCCCCTGCACACACAGCACGGGTGTCATGCCAGCCCCCTGCACACACAGCACGGGTGACATGCCAGCCTCCTGCACACAACACGGGTGACATGCCAGCCCCCTGCACACACAGCACGGGTGACATGCCAACCCCCTGCACACACAGCACGGGTGACATGCCAGCCCCCTGCACACACAGCACGGGTGACATGCCAGCCCCCTGCACACACAGCACGGGTGACATGCCAGCCCCCTCCACACACAGCACGGGTGACATGTCAGCCCCCTGCACACACAGCACGGGTGACATGCCAGCCCACTGCACACAACACGGGTGACATGCCAACCCCCTGCACACACAGCACGGGTGACATGCTAGCCCCCTGCACACACAGCACGGGTGACATGCCAGCCCCCTGCACACACAGCACGGGTGAAATGCCAGCCCCCTGCACACACAGCACGGGTGACATGCCAGCCCCCTGCACACACAGCACGGGTGAAATGCCAGCCCCCTGCACACACAGCACGGGTGACATGCCAGCCCCCTGCACACACAGCACGGGTGACATGCCAGCCCCCTGCACACACAGCACGGGTGACATGCCAGCCCCCTGCACACACAGCACGGGTGACATGCCAGCCCCCTGCACACACAGGACGGGTGACATGCCAGCCCCCTGCACACACAGCACGGGTGACATGCCAGCCCCCTGCACACACAGCACGGGTGACATGCCAGCCCCTTGCACACACAGCACAGGTGACATGCCAGCCCACTGCACACACAACACGGGTGAAATGCCAACGCCCTGCACACACAGCACGGGTGACATGCCAGCCCCCTGCACACACAGGACGGGTGACATGCCAGCCCCCTGCACACACAGCACGGGTGACATGCCAGCCTCCTGCACACACAACACGGGTGAATTGCCAACGCCCTGCACACACAGCACGGGTGACGTCGTTAGTGGAAATACTTTCCAGTGTCAGCAGAGGAGCCACCAGATCCAGAGACCAAATTGAATATCTGCGAACTTAATAATCTTTAATAAATGCAAAATATAACTTACTTAAAACATTTTAAAGGGGTTTTCCCAAGAACAAAGTTAATTTTAAAGTTCATTTTAATCAATAGATCGTGGAATAATAATTTCCACAATTGGACATTATATGCAATCTTCCTGTGTTGAGCTAATCTTATACATGTGCCCCTGCTATGTGCTGTGTAATGGCTGTGTCTGACCATACAAGACCTGGTCTGCTCATACCACATCTCCTGGGACGGGGAGGACACAAAAGAGTATACAGACATAACAGTATGGGATCATAACTGATTCTTTCTGTGAGGTAAAACATTTTTTTTTAAAAACAGGCGGGGAAATGTGTTACCTCACAGAATAATTTGCAACCCCGTGCTGTCCTGTCTGCATATTGTTTTGCTTCCTCCGCAGCCCTGGAGATGTGGTATGGTCAGACACGGCCATTACACAGTGTATATATGTATGTGTGTGTGTGTATATATAGCTAGATAGCTTTATTTAATATAGATTTTTTTTTAATTATATATATCGCAGCACAGGAACTTTTTATATAAGATCCCATTGTGGAAATTATTATTATTCCAAGATCTATTGATTAGAATCAACTTTGTTTGTGGGAAATAAAATCCCTTTACGTACAGTATATTTCTTTAACTAGACAACCTCCTTTAAATGTAAAATAATTAACAGATGGCATAGAAAAGGAAATTTGAATTTTTGGAAAAGAAATAAAAAGAAATGAAGAAAATTAAAATACAGCCTCACAGCGGGAGAGGGTTTAGCTTTTGGATAAGAATTTTTCTTGGATCTGGGACGCTGGCTCCGCGCTGCGATAGAGGACGGAGAACAGGGAAAAGTCAACATTTGTGTTTCAATCTCAGTCCATTTTATTTTTGTGTAAGGGACAGAACTTGTTTGCAGATTTTACGGATTCATAAATATAAAAAACCTTCATATTATCTGTCCTTTTGGCACCTTTATCTAAGTGAATGCATCAGGTTGTTCGTGGACGGAGCAGGTTCTGGAGCTTTTTCCCAAATTTATAATAAAGAAATAAAAAAATAATAATAAACCATTAAAGTCCAATCTATCAAAAATGGAAAATAACTGAAAACATTTTCCTTCTTTCAGTCACTGCTTTATCCCAAAAGAAATGTGATACAAAGTGATCAATATTTCATGTGACCCAAAATTATCAATAATGATATCTTGACTTCCAAAAAGGTTTCCAGGTCATTTTTTTTTCTACACAATGAACATCATAAAAACAAAAAAATATAGAATTGCTGTTTTTTAATAATATCACCCCACTTGCAGTTTTTTCCCATTTTTACCAGCTAAGATGGTAAAATGAACGGAGACATAAAAACTACAAGTTGTTCCACAAAAAGTAATTCTGGGTAAAAAAAAAAAAGTTATGGCTTTCAGAAGAAGAGGAAGACAAAAATGAAACAACCCCCCCCCAAAAAAATCATCCTGGAGGGGTTAAATCCCCCCTTTCATTATTCCATAATATAAAATATAGAAAGAATTTATAAAAAACAAAAATATATTCTTACAGTGAACAAAAGCTTTGACCTAAGAAATCCTTCCCTGTATTTACAAGAGCCCCGTCTCTGCATCCATTTCCGTCAATGTTACAGTCTGAGTTCTACAATGTAGCAATTTGTAATTCATATCGCCATGACAACTAATTTCCCAAATCTGCCAGTAGGTGTCAGGCTCCACCCCTTTATGGTAATTTCCTACAGATCCTCAAAGTCACGTGACAGCAAAGTTCTTAGAAAATGAAGTATCATGGGATATACAAATAGAAAAACAACTTGTATCAATTTCTAATTTGTATTTTTTTTTTTTCCAATGTGGAATTTTTAAATTCTTTTTAATGCAATTAAGTTGTTTTCCTGATCTCTGATGCAAGAACAACACAAAAATTAATATTTATAAATAAATCATAATATTTGTAAAAGGAGAATAAATTCTTACAATAAAAAAAAAAAACTGAGTCTGTGTAATAAGTAGAGAGAGCGCAGGACCATGGGGTCGGGGGAACAGAGAATTTCTCACTGCAATAAATACAACATCAGAAGCCTCAGAATTATTCTTAGCGCTGAAATAACAATGTTCCAAGAATTTCTGGATAAAGAAATGTTTCATATCCCAGAATTATTATTATAATGGGTCCATTTAAAAAAAAATAAAAATAAAAAAAGTAAATATATATGAAAATATTTGAACAACTATATTTATATGTATATTGTTAACTCTTCTGGTCTGGGATATCTAAAAGGCTTTTTATATTACTCTATTTCCTAATAAATATATATTATATAATATATATATGTGTGTGTGTGTGTGTGTGTATATAATATAATATATATATATACACGTATATATTATATATAATGTATATATTATATAATATATATATATATATATATATATATATATATATATATATAATATATATAATGTGTATATATAGTATAATATTCCTTATATTATTCATCATTGTAAAATTAACAAATATACAATGAATAATTGTCTGAATAAATGAGCAAAAAGTAATGGAAGAATTAGGGAACAGAAACTTTGTACATTGTTGTTTAAAATTCTATAATAGTTTATTACAATTTTTATAAAGATTATTATTTGTAGAATAGTAATAATATATTTTCATGAACAAAATTATTGTTTTTATATTCAGATGTATGTTATGTTTTTTTTTTTTACTTTTTACCTCTATCTAGAAAGAGTTTTTTTTTCTTAATTCAATGTTTTTTCTAAAGTTTTCGGATTCACTGTTTTAATGCAGTTTTTTTTATTTTTTTAGACAAACAAAAAAGTCGTTAAAATGAAATCAAAACGTTACAGAAAAGTAAGTGAATGAGTTTCAATAAAAAAAAGCATATGAGTAGAGGCTTCTAGACATTGCCACATTTTTTGCCACATTTTTAGCTCCATCACATGCCCAATTGTATTGCAGATTCTCACTAAGTTTCCTTCTAGTTTCTGCGTATATCACATGCTGGTATCATCGCTGATTTAATAATTCATTTGGATGTTGATTTTTACAGTCTCTTTGCCATCAAACTCAGGTTTTTTTTTTACAATATATGTTTAAAAATAAACAAATATAAATACTCACAATTAGTAAATAAAGTAACAACCAACAAATGTCAAATGTTACAAACAAATTACACAGCGTAAAAGCTGCAATGAAGAGAATCTCAACATGTAAATGATCGCCGTCCACAAAGTGTCTGGAGACCTTACAGAAAAGAGTTTTTCTCCCCTTTTTCCTTTTTTATTTCCTTTTTTACATTGTCTTTTTTTTATTAGTTTAGATTGTTTTGTAATTTGTTTTTAAACATTTGATTTTAAAAATGAAAAGAATAAAATATAATTTTTATCCTTAACTTTCATTAGTTAAATTTCATTCTTATATCCCAGTTTTGCTATTTGTACAATGAGGAAGTGCATAATGTTAAACTCTCGAGAAACCCGTGCAGATTTTTATATATATATATATATATATATATATATATATATATATATATATATATATATATATATATTATTTTATCAATCTTGAAATATTCAGAAGTTATTTTCTAAATTCAAAGTAGCAATCATTTTCTTCTTAAAGAACTAAATATGTCATTGAATGTTCTACTTTAAATACATTTAGTTATTTTATTTGCAATATATAAATATATATATATATATATATATATATATATATATATATATATTTATATATATAATATACACATTTAGTTTCTTATTTTATTTGCATTATATAATTATATATGCATTTAGTTTCTTATGTTATTTGCATTTCATATACATTTAGTTTCTCATTTTATTTGCGTTATTTATTTACATTTATTTATTATTTATGTACATTTAGTTTCTTATTTTATTTGCATTATATATACACTTAGTTTCTTATGTTATTTGCATTATATATACATTTAGTTTCTCATTTTATTTGCGTTATTTATTTACATTTATTTATTATTTATGTACATTTAGTTTCTTATTTTATTTGCATTATATTTACACTCTCATTTTATTTGCATTATATATACACTTAGTTTCTTATTTTATTTGCATTATATATACACTTAGTTTCTTATTTTATCTGCATTATATTTACACTTAGTTTCTTATTTTATTTTCAGTATTTTGAACTTATTTATTTATTACTTTTTTTTTGTTAGGATTTCCGCTTTTTGGTGTTTGTGTGACATTAGTTGCGGGTTATGTTTCTCCTGTTGTTCTTGCTGACGGTTTCGGATTTTGTGGCTGACCCCATAAGTCAGGGGGCAGTAGGTGTTTGGATGTTGAATGGACATTTACTGTCATTGAAGCTGTCAGGCTGGAGTGATTGCTGGACGCCTGGAATCTGTTACCCCCTGCCCCCCCATAGAGTGTCTGTTAACACTCTCACTGCTGAGACTCGCAACAATGTCTACATTTCCCTTTCGTTAGTTTTGTCATCGAGCTGATGGGGGAAAGTCTCCAGTCTCTCAACACAACCCAACTAATGGCATTCATTTGACCGAATGGACATTTCCACTACTTGACCTACTCCTCCGATTACTTCATGATTACTTCATGATTATTTCATGATCTGTTTATATTCATGATACATTTGGACAATCAATTTCACACATTTTTAATTTGCTTTTAGACAGTAAAGAATTGTGGATGGTAAATCCATGAAGGAAGCAAAGGAGAAGATCGGGCTTGGTCTGATCACATTCCGCCAAGATCTATGGATCCAACTGAGACTTTGGAAACAAAGCCAATCACTTAGGAAATTCATGGAAACTTTACCAACAAAATCTTATCATAAAGAACAGATCCAAGTGCGGAGAACAGAAATGGTTCAATGTTCCATCCAAGGACAAGGTTTTTTTTTATCAGGGCGGAAGATTTCCTCAGAACACACATTTATTGGTTACAAATTATTTAATGACAAAAATGTAGAAGTGGTGGAGGAAGGTGAACTAGATGGACCGAGGGCTTTTTTCAACCTATGTAACGATATCTGCATTGTTTGCATGTTCTTCCCTAAATACATCGCCCAAAATAATGATCCGGGATGGGGGGAAGATGGAGATACGCAAGTTGGTTCAAGGCTTATTGAGTTCACCTTGACTTTTAAGACAAAATTTGGAATCTCCTGATTAAGAAAAGAATGAAAAATATTAAAATACCTTGCGGCTCAACTATCCCCCCAGTCCCGTCTACTTGGTGTCGAGTTAAGGTGCCGGAAGAACCAAAGAGGATGGGGCTGCGAAGAGACCGGACTGGGGACAGCAATACCGGTGGGATAGATTAGCGACAAGTTGAACGTTTCCCCCCCCCCCCATGTATTTTATGCTCTGGGGTTAGGAGACACCCTCCTAGACCATAACAAAGAATGTTTGATTCACCTCGAATAACTTCAACGCAAATCAAATTTTCTGGCCAAAATCCAGCTACCAGACGAACATGAATTTCTGCAGATTTGCTCATCCCTAGTGGATAATGGAAAGGTTACACATGTAAAAAGTTTAAAGTAACTGTCCAGTCAGGAGCTCAAAAATGACGTGTAAGTGAACACCCCCAGGTGATGCTTCCTGGCTACTTCATTTCTCCAGATTTTGCCCCTTTGCTGCTTTTTGGTCATCTCCATTAGGACAGAGCTGTAATCGGTGACTACTGTTTAGCTACAGGATCTACAGGAGCCTGAGACACACCCCTACCATATCATTGGTTCAGCCTGCTGCTCCCTCCCGCCCCCTGCAGATCTGCCTTCTCTGATTGGCTACTTTGTATATACACAAATCAGTGCACAGAGATCTGTGATAATGAAGAGTAAACTGCAATTATATCAGTGAGATAATTAGCAGGTAATGGCCACACGAGCGCGAGGACGGGGAAGCCGGAGGGCACGAGACATTAGATTCCTGTGGTCACTATTTCAAAAACAGCGAAAGGCAAAGCAAAATAATAATGAATGTAATCATCGTCCAGAGGGTCCGAGACATTTCTGCTGGTACTTTTCTGTTTCCTGTGGAATTTTGCGCTTTTCATCCTGTGACCTGCAGTTTATAGACGGCCGTTATCTTGTTTGTAAAATCAGTGAAATTCAGGACGTTCATGGAATATTTGCAGCCTCAAAATGTAAATTTATTTTAATTATTCCAGATATAATACAGATTTCTCTGATGTAGAAGCTCCAGAGCTGAAGCCAAAACCATCAAGTCTGACCCGTGGATTCAGCACCAGACTACTCACCATGGCACTGCTGACTGCACCCACCGTGGCACTGCAGGCTCTGTCCATAACGATGCACTGACAGCACCCACCGTGGCACTGCAGGCTCTGTCCATAACGGTGCACTGACTGCACCCACCGTGGCACTGCAGGCTCTGTCCATAACGATGCACTGACTGCACCCACCGTGGCACTGCAGGCTCTGTCCATAACGGTACACTGACTGCACCCACCGTGGCACTGCAGGCTCTGTCCATAACGGTGCACTGACTGCACCCACCGTGGCACTGCAGGCTCTGTCCATAACGGTGCACTGACTGCACCCACCGTGGCACTGCAGGCTCTGTCCATAACGGTGCACTGACTGCACCCACCGTGGCACTGCAGGCTCTGTCCATAACGGTACACTGACTGCACCCACCGTGGCACTGCAGGCTCTGTCCATAACGGTGCACTGACTGCACCCACCGTGGCACTGCAGGCTCTGTCCATAACGGTGCACTGACTGCACCCACCGTGGCACTGCAGGCTCTGTCCATAACGGTACACTGACTGCACCCACCGTGGCACTGCAGGCTCTGTCCATAACGGTGCACTGACTGCACCCACCGTGGCACTGCAGGCTCTGTCCATAACGGTACACTGACTGCACCCACCGTGGCACTGCAGGCTCTGTCCATAACGGTGCACTGACTGCACCCACCGTGGCACTGCAGGCTCTGTCCATAACGGTGCACTGACTGCACCCACCGTGGCACTGCGGGCTCTGTCCATAACGGTGCACCGACTGCACCCACCGTGGCACTGCAGGCTCTGTCCATAACGGTGCACTGACTGCACCCACCGTGGCACTGCAGGCTCTGTCCATAACAATACACTGACTGCACCCACCGTGGCACTGCAGGCTCTGTCCATAACGGTGCACTGACTGCACCCACCGTGGCACTGCAGGCTCTGTCCATAACGGTGCACTGACTGCACCCACCGTGGCACTGCAGGCTCTGTCCATAACGGTGCACTGACTGCACCCACCGTGGCACTGCAGGCTCTGTCCATAACGGTGCACTGACTGCACCCACCGTGGCACTCCAGGCTCTGTCCATAACGGTACACTGACTGTACCCACCGTGGCACTGCAGGCTCTGTCCATAACGGTGCACTGACTGCACCCACCGTGGCACTGCAGGCTCTGTCCATAATGGTACACTGACTGCACCCACCGTGGCACTGCAGGCTCTGTCCATAACGGTACACTGACTGCACCCACTGTGGCACTGCAGGCTCTGTCCATAACGGTACACTGACTGCACCCACCGTGGCACTGCAGGCTCTGTCCATAACGGTGCACTGACTGCATCCACCGTGGCACTGCAGGCTCTGTCCATAACGGTGCACTGACTGCACCCACCGTGGCACTGCAGGCTCTGTCCATAACGGTGCACTGACTGCACCCACCGTGGCACTGCAGGCTCTGTCCATAACGGTGCACTGACTGCACCCACGGTGGCACTCCAGGCTCTGTCCATAACGGTGCACTGACTGCACCCACCGTGGCACTGCAGGCTCTGTCCATAACGGTGCACTGACTGCACCCACCGTGGCACTGCGGGCTCTGTCCATAACGGTGCACTGACTGCACCCACCGTGGCACTGCAGGCTCTGTCCATAACGGTGCACTGACTGCACCCACCGTGGCACTGCAGGCTCTGTCCATAACAATACACTGACTGCACCCACCGTGGCACTGCAGGCTCTGTCCATAACGGTGCACTGACTGCACCCACCGTGGCACTGCAGGCTCTGTCCATAACGGTGCACTGACTGCACCCACCGTGGCACTGCAGGCTCTGTCCATAACGGTGCACTGACTGCACCCACCGTGGCACTGCAGGCTCTGTCCATAACGGTGCACTGACTGCACCCACCGTGGCACTCCAGGCTCTGTCCATAACGGTACACTGACTGTACCCACCGTGGCACTGCAGGCTCTGTCCATAACGGTGCACTGACTGCACCCACCGTGGCACTGCAGGCTCTGTCCATAACGGTACACTGACTGCACCCACCGTGGCACTGCAGGCTCTGTCCATAACGGTACACTGACTGCACCCACCGTGGCACTGCAGGCTCTGTCCATAACGGTACACTGACTGCACCCACCGTGGCACTGCAGGCTCTGTCCATAACGGTGCACTGACTGCATCCACCGTGGCACTGCAGGCTCTGTCCATAACGGTGCACTGACTGCACCCACCGTGGCACTGCAGGCTCTGTCCATAACGGTGCACTGACTGCACCCACCGTGGCACTGCAGGCTCTGTCCATAACGGTGCACTGACTGCACCCACCGTGGCACTCCAGGCTCTGTCCATAATGGTACACTGACTGTACCCACCGTGGCACTGCAGGCTCTGTCCATAACGGTGCACTGACTGCACCCACCGTGGCACTGCAGGCTCTGTCCATAACGGTACACTGACTGCACCCACCGTGGCACTGCAGGCTCTGTCCATAACGGTACACTGCACCCGCCATGGTTCTGCAAACTGTTCTCGCTATGGCACTGCTGACTGTACCCTGACTGTCTGTGTGCTATGTGTGTATGTGTGTGTGCTCAGTGTATCCTTGCATGTGTGCTATGTGTGTGTATACATAAGCGTATGCTCGGTGTATACATTTGTGTGTATACATACAGGTGAAATCCTTAGTTTCAATCCGTTCTCTATAAAGACACATCTGCAGGTTTTCCCTTTGCTCTCTATAAAGACACATCTGCAGGTTTTTCCTATGCTCTCTATACAGACACATCTGCAGGTTTTCCCCTCCGCTCTCTATACAGACACATCTGCAGGTTTTTCCCTCCGCTCTCTATATAGACACATCTGCAGGTTTTTACCTCCGCTCTCTATAAAGACACATCTGCAGGTTTTCCCCTCAGCTCTCTGTACAGACACATCTGCAGGTTTTCCCCTTTGCTCTCTATACAGACACATCTGCAGGTTTTTCCCTCCACTCTCTATGCAGACACATTTGCAGGTTTTCCCCTATGCTCTCTATACAGACACATCTGCAGGTTTTTCCCTCCACTCTCTATACAGACACATCTGCAGGATTTTCCCTCCACTCTCTATACAGACACATCTGCAGGTTTTCCCCTATGCTCTCTACATAGACACCTGCAGGTTTTTCCCTCCGCTCTCTATACAGACACATCTGCAGGTTTTTCCCTCCGCTCTCTATACAGACACATCTGCAGGTTTTTCCCTCCGCTCTCTATACAGACACATCTGCAGGTTTTTCCCTCCACTCTCTATACAGACACATCTGCAGGTTTTTCCCTCCACTCTCTATACAGACACATCTGCAGGTTTTTCCCTCTGCTCTCTATACAGACACATCTGCAGGTTTTTACCTCTGCTCTCTATACAGACACATCTGCAGGTTTTTACCTCTGCTCTCTATACAGACACATCTGCAGGTTTTTACCTCTGCTCTCTATACAGACACATCTGCAGGTTTTCCTCTTTGCTCTCTATACAGACACATCTGCAGGTTTTTCCCTCCGCTCTCTATACAGACACATCTGCAGGTTTTTCCCTCCACTCTCTATACAGACACATCTGCAGGTTTTTCCCTCCACTCTCTATACAGACACATCTGCAGGTTTTTCCCTCTGCTCTCTATACAGACACATCTGCAGGTTTTTACCTCTGCTCTCTATACAGACACATCTGCAGGTTTTTACCTCTGCTCTCTATACAGACACATCTGCAGGTTTTTACCTCTGCTCTCTATACAGACACATCTGCAGGTTTTCCTCTTTGCTCTCTATACAGACACATCTGCAGGTTTTTCCCTCTGTTCTCTATAAAGACACATCTGCAGATGTGTCTTAATAGAGAGTGGATGGAAACGTCTGGTTTCAGCTGTATGTGTGCTCGGTGTATACATGAGTGTGTCACATACTGTGTATCTATATCATCTACATGTATAGATCCCGGCAGCACAGAGGAGCTTTCCTAGGTGTAAACATGTCGGCAATCATCTAACAAACGAGTAAATTGCGGCTCATCATCGGGGGATTGGTTGTTTATGGAGGAACAGAAGTCCTTGTTCTCGGCAGCACATCGCCCGGTGCAGACTGCAGACTGCTGCCGATAACCTGATCCTGGAGGGGCAGATTGATCTGGAGTGACCGCTCTGTGCCATCATTCGTCATTCTGTGTAGAGAGGCCGGACACAAGCGCACAATGGCTTCAGTATTGTGATTGTGGATCGCACTTGTTTAATGGTTTGAACTCAGCGCAGAAATGAAGGCTAAATATTTACGTGTGATGGAGCAATATGGCAGCATTTAGGACCCGCTTTAAACATTTGCCCAGCGCAGCACGTTTTCTAAAACCGCCCCTGTGTGTGAGCTCAGTATATGGGCTCTCGTCAGTCCAGTATCTCATCATACGCACATTCCGCCTGCTTTGGAGGTGGATGCGGACCCTCACCTCTTGGCTCCTCTGCGGCCGCACAGGTTGCACCAATGGCATGTTCATCCCTGCTTCTGAGTATACTGCCCATGGCACTGCTCATTTCTTTTTATGTGACATTCCTACCCTGAGGTCATTGTGGCCCAGTTGACTGCATCTTAACACCACGACACTTTGTGCTGCCAACCATCCAGAAATGCCAGGATAGTCCGTAAATATGGGATTTTTTGCCCTATCCGTAATAAAATTAAAGCTTCGGTGAATTTTTTTTTAAGCTGAAGAAACAGACTGCATCCACTGTTGTACTGCTGACTGTATCCACCACTGTACTGCTGACTGCACCCACCATTTCATTTCTGACTGTACCCACCATTGTACTGCTGACTGCACCCACCATTGTTCTTCTGACTGCACCCACCATTGTACTTTTAACTGCATCCACCATTGTACTGCTGACTGCACCCACCATTGTAATTCTGACTGCATCCACCATTCTACTGCTGACTGCATCCACCACTATACTGCTGACTGGACCCACCATTGTGATTTTGACTGTACCCACCATTGATTCTGACTGCATCCACTACTGCACTACTGACAGCACCCTCCATTGTACATCTGACTGCATCCACCGCTGTACTGCTGAAAACACCCAACATTGTACTGCTGACTGCATCCAGTATTGTACTTCTGACTGCATCCAGCATTCTACTTCTGACTGCATCCAGCATTCTACTTCTGACTGCATCCAGCATTGTACTTCTGACTGCATCCAGCATTCTACTTCTGACTGCATCCAGCATTCTACTTCTGACTGCATCCAGCATTGTACTTCTGACTGCATCCAGCAATGTACTTCTGACTGCACCCACCATTGTACTGCTGACTGCATCCACCATTGTACTGCTGACTGCATCCACCATGGTACTGCTGATTGCATCCACCATTGTACTGCTGACTGCATCCAGCATTATACTTCTAAGTGCATCTACCATTGTACTGCTGACTGAATCCACCATTGTACTGCTGACTGCACTCATTAGGGCCCTGATTTTCACAGGAAGTAAAGGAAAATTTTGAAGTCGAAATCTCATGTGAAAAAAATCACCAATAATGAGAACGAAAATAGACATTTTCATAAGTGTAAAATGTATAAACTATAATAAAATGCTATAAATTATTTTTAGCAAATTGAAGTGTGAACAGTTGCTTATTCCGCCTTATGATTCCATAAATTTATCCCTCGCACTAGTCACAGAACATAAATAGGAAATATAATTATACCTGATGCTGAGTCATAAGAAGAACCAAACTTTACGCATGCACCAGGAGGCTCAGGATGAAAGGCTGGGAAGCCACGATGTGATGTAGCCCTGTGGCTGGGATCTGTGGGGCTCCTGCAGATTACTGAGCTTTATATATCCCGGTGCTCGGTGCAGCCGCTGCTTCTATTCCATCTCATTGTTTTTAGTGATATTACCAGATTACGGCTACAAAGCTTTTTTTGTCTCACCTTACAGTGTCGGTGCGGTGGATTGTTCTCCCCTCGCAGTATCATTCCCCTCCTGCGGCCGGCATCTGTGCCGTGGAGCCAGTTGCACATTAATCCTATGTTCGGAGATGCTATCGCGGCACAGTGGGTTTCCACAGAAATTAATTTGTCCTGACAACAGACCTAAAGATTGGAGTCCGGGGATCACTTGGCAAATTCCCTTTAAACGGAGCATAATAATAAACAGAAAACTGATAACGACGTCTCCAGAAGACCACACGGAGGAAGGCGAAGCTCGCGTGGAGCGCACCGAGATAACTCACCGGCGGCAAATCCAGCGGAAAGAAAAAAAACGCCACCGGGCAGAGAAAAGAGGAAAAAAAAAAAGAAAAAAACACGGAAAACTCAAAACATTAGAGAAAAAAATACATCTAAGGAGAAAACTAGAATTGCAGAAACTTCCAGGTCACTCACTCTGGACGGCTGCACAGATCCCGCTCTTCAGGGGCCGAAACGTGGCGCGCAAAATCCTCCAATAATTGGGAATTAAATATCAGGTTTATGTGGACACTATAGTTAGAATTGTGGGTTCTTTAAAGTGTCAAAGCGGTGATACTGCTAATTATTGGGGCGGTATAGAAAAGTGATATTAGATCCTTTTATAGCAGTATTATTTATATACTATATAAGTGCTGTGGAATTAAAAGCGCTACACATGTGGGTAACATAAATATAAATATGGCGGTATTATGCACTATATTAATATTATTTCTGGATTATGTGACTGTATTATTTGAACACTATATAATGTATGGTACTACGATCTACTACCGGTAAAATCCATACAGCTGCATCCTACAATGAGTAAGGGAGCTCTGGTATTGCATTACTGCTATAGCAATATATTAAAAAAGAGATATTTAGCTTATGTATTGGCCAATGCATATGAACCCAGTCACCACGGCAAGGTGATCTCTGTATACCAGGAACCTAACTCAGATACCTGTATCTGGGTTAAAGACCTACATGTCTGGGTAGAAAGGATCCAGCTATAAAGGAGGATGAACATAGCCTGGTCATAGGGTGGAGTGCTCAGTCACAAATAAATGCGCTATAAATATACAAAAAGTCTAACCCGCACATCCAACAGGTGTGAACAGGTGCTAGCTGAAAACATATTATAACTACAAAATACATACAGCTGCACTCTAGAATGCTAACAATGAATAAGGGACCTTTTAAGCCAGATAGAGGCATTTGAGTTAGGGTTCCGGTATATAGAGATATACCTTGTCGCTTGTTACTGGGTTCACATGCATTGGCCAATCCATAAGCTAAGTATCTCTTTTTTCAAATATCCCTATAGCAGTAATGCAATGCCAGAGTTCCCTTATTCATTGTTAGCATTCTACAGTGCAGCTGTATATGTTTTGTAGTTATATTGAGTTTTCCGCTAGCACCTGTTCACACCTGTTGAATTTGCAGGTCAGTCTATTTATCTGCATGGTACTAGAGCATATAATAAGACATCCATATTATTTATGTACTATATGGCGTCATTATTATTTATGTACTATAAGGCAGTATAATGTGCATTCTACAGGTTAATATTTATGCATTATATGGCAGAATCATTTACATATTAGGTGGCAGTATTGTTTACATACCATAGCAGTATTGTTCATATATTATATAGCATCATTTTTATGTTTGTACTATATTTATATGATACAGTTGTGCTCATAAGTTTGCACACCCCGGCAGATTTTTTGCTTTCTTGGTCTTTTTTTCAGAGAATATTAATCACAACACACAATCTTTTTTTCCACTCATAGTTAGTGGTTGGGTGAAGCCATTTATTGTGATCTACTGTGTTTTCTCTTTTTAAATCATGATGACAACCAAATGCATCCAAATGACCCTGATGAAAAGTTCCAATCCCCCAGTTCTTAATACCATGTATTGCCCCCTCTAACATCAATGGCAGCTTGAAGTCTTTTGTGGTAGTTGTGGATGAGGCTCTTTATTTTCTCAGATGATGAAGCTGCCCATTCTTCTTGGGCAGATGGTAAAGCTGCCCATTCTTCTTGGTGCCTCCAGTTCCTGTAAATTCCTGGGCTTTCTTGCATGAACTGCGCTTTACTTGAGTTCTCCCCAGAGTGGCTCAATGATATTGAGGTCAGGAGAATGAGATGGCCACTCCAGAACCTTCACTTTGTTCTGCTGTAGCCAGTGACAGGTCAACTTGGCCTTGTGTTTTGGATTGTTGTCATGTTGGAACATCCAATTACGCCCCATGCGCAGCTTCCGGGCTTATGAGTGTAAATTTGCCTCCACTATTTGTTAATAACGTGCTGTATTCATCTTTGACCAAGTTTACTGTGCCTTTGTAGCTCACACATCCCCACAACATTAGCGATCCACCTCCGTGTTTTATAGTAGGAATGGTGTTCCTTTCATTGTAGTCCTTGCTGACACCTCTCTAAATGTAACGTTTATGGTTGTGACCAAAAAGTTTGATTTTGGTCTCATCACTCCAAATTACCTTGTTCCAGAAGTCTGGAGGCTTGTCTCTGGGTTGTTTGGAGGCTTGTCTCTGGGCTGTTTGGGGGCTTGTCTCTGGGCTGTTTGGGGGCTTGTCTCTGGGTTGTTTGGAGGCTTGTCTCTGGGCTGTTTGGGGGCTTGTCTCTGGGCTGTTTGGAGGCTTGTCTCTGGGCTGTTTGGAGGCTTGTCTCTGGGCTGTTTGGGGGCTTGTCTCTGGGCTGTTTGGGGGCTTGTCTCTGGGCTGTTTGGAGGCTTGTCTCTGGGCTGTTTGGAGGCTTGTCTCTGGGCTGTTTGGAGGCTTGTCTCTGGGCTGTTTGGGGGCTTGTCTCTGGGCTGTTTGGGGGCTTGTCTCTGGGCTGTTTGGAGGCTTGTCTCTGGGCTGTTTGGAGGCTTGTCTATGTGCAGTTTGGAGGCTTGTCTCTGTGCTGTTTGGCGTATTGTAAGTGAGATACTTTGTGGCATTTGTGCAGTAATGGCTTTCTTCAGGTGACTCAACCATGCAGCCCATTTTTCTTCAGGTGCCTCCTTATTGTGCACCTTGAAGGAGCTGCACTGCTAGTTTTCAGTGACTCCTGTGTTTCAGCTGATGTTATTTGTGGGTTTTTCTTTGCATTCCAAACAATTTTCCTAACAGTTGTGGCCGAAATTTTTGTTGGTCTACCTGATCGTGGTTTGGTTTTTACAGAGCCTCTGACTTTCCATTTGTTAATCACAGTTCGCACACTGCTGACTGGCATTATCAATTCCTTGGATATCTTTTTGTATCCCTTTCCTGTTTTATACAGTTCAACTATCTTTTCCTATTGACAATTTTCCATTGACAATTCTTTTGCTATCCCCATGACTCACAATCCAGAAACGTCAGTTGCTGGAGGAAAGATGCAAGAGTCTGTCTGGATCCCAGAAACTCACTCCGCTTTTATGCACACACTGATTACAAGCAAACAGGTCACAGGTGAGGATGTTACCTTTATTACCCATTCACACCTATTTGTGTCACCTTCTGTGCATGTTATCAGCCACAATCACCAGGGTGTGGGAACTTTTTGTCAGGGTCATTTGGATGTATTTGGTTGTCATTATGATTAAAAAGAGAAAACACAGTAGTGACAATAAATGGCTTCACCCGACCACTAACCATGAGTGGGAAAAAAAATAGTGTGTTATCTTTAATATTCTCTGAAAAAAAGCCAAGAAAGCAAAAAAATCTGCTGGGGTGTGTAAACTTTTGAGGACAACTGTATATTGCAGAATTATTAATATACTACATAGCTGTATTACTTGCATCTTACGTGGCAGCATAATGTACTATACGTCATCAGTATTATTACTTACATAGTAAATGTCAGAATTATTTACATACTTTATGGCATTAATACTATGCATGTACTTTATGGCTCAAGTATTTACATATTATATGGCAGAATTATTTATGTACTATATATCAGCATTATTTGCTCACTGTATGGCAGTATTATGTACTATATGGCATTTTATTTTGTATTTACATCCATGTAGGAGATACGTGTGCTCCGCTCAGCTGGTCTTCAGCGCCCCCATAAGACGGAGGGGAGAAGAGCTGCACATGGCCGACCTCCATTCTCAGAGCCCCGGATCTCGGGATCATTATGGATCTTTGTTAAATGGATATTATTTGTTCTTATAATCTGTGTTAGAAAATAAAATCGTCATCGTCTCATTTTCTCACTTATTTAGGTTTTTACTTTCCCGTCGCTGAAGGGTGGAGCCGGTGATGGCCGCAGGGTCCAGTCCCCTCCCTAGTCTGAAGTTGTGCATGCGTTCCGCCCCAGCTAGCGGTGTGACACTTACTGGCGTCTTCTGCGTCCCATCCACCACCCCACACAATGAAAGAGACTGCACGATCCCCAAGCGGATCCCAAAACGCAGCACGCTTCCCATTGGCCTGTCCGGCCACCAACTCTCTGTAGCTCTGGACGCCCCGTCTCCTAGGTTACCAGTCTCCATGTCTGGGCCTGCAGCCATCACTCTGCCTATTGATGACACCCTCCTGCACTCCTCCTATACACACTCTCTATCTACCACATCACCTCTTAATCTTCCATATCTAATGCAATGTCATTGGTAAAATCTGCACATAAAACTTTGCATACTGCTATTCATAAAAGGTGATATCACAGCTCACCTTCTCCTTCTGTACAATGACTGATAACTCCTCTATATACAGCTGATAACAGGATACAGCATTCAAAATAGGTGATGTCACAGCTCACCTTCTCCTCCTGCTGTACAATGACTGATAACACCTCTATATATGGCAGATAACACAGGATCCACCATTCACAATAGGTGATGTCACATCTTACCTCCTCTTCCTGTACAATTACTGATGAAACCTCTATATACAGTACAGAAGAGTATCAGCCATTCACAATAGGTGATGTCACAGCTCACCTTCTCCTCCTCCTCAAGTACAATGACTGATAACACCTCTATATACAGTAAACAAACAGGATCCAACAATTCCAAATATGTGATGTTACAGCTCACCTCCTACTCCTGTACAATGACTGATAACACCTCTATAGACAGTAGATAACACAGGATCCACTATTCATAATTTGGGGATGTCACAACTTACCTCCTCCTCCTGTAGAATGACTGATAACACATCTATACACCGTGTGCAGAATTATTAGGCAAGTTGTATTTTATTTTTTTTTTATTGATCAACAACTATGTTCTCAATCAACCCAAAAGACTCATAAATATCAGCGCTTAATATTTTTGGCAGTTGGAGGGGTTTTTAGATTTGGCTTCTTAGAAGGATTCTGTTTGTGCAGGTAACTGTTACTGTGCAGAATTATTAGGCAACTTAATAAAAACCAAATCTATTCCCATCTCACTTGTTTATTTTCACCAGGTAAACCAATATTACTGCACAAAATGTAGAAATAAACATTTCTGGCATGCAAAAACAAAACCCCAAAAAATGAGTGCCCATAATAGCCCCCTTTCTCTCTGATGACACTCAGCAGCCGACCATGCATAGATTCTGTCATTGCTTGATCTGTTTACGCTCAACATTGCGTGCAGCAGCCACCACAGCCTCCAGACACCACAGCCTCCAGACACCACAGCCTCCAGACACCACAGCCTCCAGCCACCACAGCCTCCAGACATTGCTCCCAGAGGTGAACTGTTTTCCCTCCCTGTAGATCTCATATTTTATGAGGGACCACAGGTTCTCTATGGGGTTCAGATCAGGTGAACAAGGGGGCCATGTCATTATTTTTTCATCTTTTAGACCTTTACTGGCCAGCCACGCTGTGGAGTAGTTGGATGCATGTGATGGAGCATTATCCTGCATGAAAATCATGTTTTTCTTGAACGATACCGACTTCTTCCTGTACCACTGCTTGAAGAAGTTGTCTTCCAGAAACTGGCAGTAGGTCTGGGAGTTGAGCTTCACTCCATCCTCAACCCGAAAAGGTCCCACAAGTTGATCTTTGATGATCCCAGCCCATGCCAGTGCCCACCTCCACCTTGCTGGCGTCTGAGTCGGAGTGGAGCTCTCTGCCCTTTACTGATCCAGCCTCTGGCCCATCCATCTGCCCATCAAGAGTCACTCTCATCTCATCAGTCCATAAAACCTGTGAAAAATCAGTCTTCAGATATTTCTTGGCCCAGTCTTGAGGTTGTATCTTCTGTTTCTTGGTCAGAGGCGGTGGTTTTTCAGCCTTCCTTACCTTGGCCTGTCCCTGAGTATGGCACACCTTGTGTTTGATACTCCAGTAATGTTGCAGCTCTGAAATATGGACAAACTGGTGACAAATGGCATCTTGGCAGCTTCACGCTTGATTTTCCTCAATTCATGGGCAGTTATTTTGCGCCTTTTTTGCCCAGCATGCTTCTGCGACCCTGTTGGCTATTTGCCATGAAACGCTTGATTGTTCGGTGATCACGCTTCAAAAGTTTGGCAATTTCAAGACTGCTGCGTCCCTCTGCAAGACAGCTCACAATATGGACTTTTCAGAGCCCGTCAAATCTCTCTTCTGACCCATTTTGCCAAAGGAAAGGAAGTTGCCTAATAATTAAGCACCCCTTATGCAGGGTATTGATGTCATTACACTGCACCCCTCCTCATTACAGAGATGCACATCACCTGAGTTACTTCATTGGTAGTTGGCTCTCAGCCTATACGGCTTGGAGTAGGACAATGTGTATAAAAAGTATCATGGTATCACAATACTCATTTGTCTAATAATTCTGCACACAGTGTACACAGTAGATAACACAAGATCTATCATACACAATAGCTGAAGTCACAGCTCACCTCCTCCTCCTGTACATTGCTCTTTGCACACGCTCATTTGATGCCTCACTGTGGCTCATGTAGATGTGAATTTCCTGAACAGTCAGGTACAGTCTATACCAGCCCCAGCGGCAGATGTGAGAATTGTGAGATTTCTATTTTCCCTTTTTAATTAAGTTTGTGATTTGGAATTTTTTTTTCCCCAAAAATAAAAAAAAAAAATTTTAAATACAACCTATGTTTACACATAGTTTCCCTTTTTGCCCCTTTGGCGGTGGCGAGTGGAGGCAGCCAGGAGCCGTGGGGCGGGGGAGGTTTGGGGATGATATTATCCATGTCCAGACAGGATAACATCAGACTTTCTGGGGTCCGGCAGCCTCTCGGGTTAATGATATTGGGCGGCAGCGTCCCCGCATTAATCAATATCCGGCCTCATATCCTGAGACTGTGGGAATTCTGTGAAGTGGAATAAGTGATGCACATTTAATTGTGAGTAGACGCTCCCCTGTGCCCCGGAAGCGGCCATGCATACCCAGAATAAATTGCTGCCGTCCTGGAGCGCAGGAGACAACACCAGACAATGAGCGGGATCCAATGATATCCCCAGATACACTGCAGACAATGAGGTTAGGATATACAAAAGTAGGGGGAGGGGGCAGCTGCAGGTGGAGGTAATACTTGGGTCTTCTGAGGATATGGAACACCAGGTCACAAAATGTATCTATAGGGCAACATGAAAGAAAGCGCCTGGGAGGAAATATTTGCAGTTATGATTTATGCATCCAGGGACACGACCACGAATCACGGGCCCTATAACAAGGTAAGGGTGAGGGCCCTATGACAAGGCGAGGACGAGGACCCTATAACAAGGCGAAGGTGAGGGACCTATAACAAGGTGAGGACAAGGGTCCTATAACAAGGCGAAGATGAGGAACCTATAACAAGGCGAAGACAAGGGTCCTATAACAAGGTGAGGACAAGGGTCCTATAACAAGCCGAGGACGAGTATCCTATAACAAGGCGAAGGTGAGGGACCTATAACAAGGCGAAGGTGAGGAACCTATAACAAGGCGAAGGTGAGGGACCTATAACAAGGCGAGGATGAGTACCCTATAATAAGGTGAGGATGAGGGCCCTATAACAAGGTGAAGGTGAGGGACCTATAACAAGGTGAAGACAAGGGTCCTATAACAAGGCGAAGATGAGGAACCTCTAACAAGGCAAGGAGGGACCTATAACAAGCCGAGGACGAGTACCTTATAATAAGGCGAGGATGAGGGCCCTATAACAAGCCGAGGACGAGTACCCTATAATAAGGCGAGGATGAGGGCCCTATAACAAGGCGAAGGTGAGGGACCTATAACAAGGTGAAGGCACAAGGCGAAGGTGAGGGACCTATAACAAGGTGAGGAGGAGGGACCTATAACAAAGTGAAGTCAAGAGCTCTATAAGAAGGTATGGACGAGGCCCCTTATAACAGGGCGAGGGCCGTATAACAAGGCAAGGGCGAGGGCCCTATAACAAGGCAAGGACGATGGCCATACAACAAGGTGAGGGGGAGGGCCCTATAAAAATGGCAAGGGCAAGAGTCCTATAAAAAGGGGAGGATGAGGGCCATACAACAAGGTGAGGGCGAGGGCCCTATAACAAGGCGATTCCTTTCTGCACAGTGCAGTTTCCTCCATGTCATTGGTATTTGGTGGCATTGCCCTTACACTGTGTGACTTGGAAACATTTTGGATCTCCTTCCACAGCTCCTCACAATAGTTGGTGGAATTTGGGCCGATTCCTCCTGACAGATCTGGTGGAGCTGAGCCATGTTTGGAGGTCGCCGCTCGCACCGGCCTTTTCAACTTTGTCCATAAATTTTCCATAGCGTTGAGATCAGGGCTTTGTGATGGCCACTCCAAAACATTCACTTTGTTCTCCTTAAGCCACTTTGCAACCAGTTTGACAGTAGCTTCAGGTCATTGTCCATTTGGAAGACACATTTCCGCCCAAACTTTAAGTTCCTGGCTGATGTCTTGAGATGTTCTACAGTATTGCCACATAATCTTCTTTCCTCATGATATCATCTAATTTGTGAAGTCACCAGTCCCTCCTGCAGCAAAACAACCCCACAACATGATGCTGCCGCCCCCGTGTATCACAGTTGGGATGGTGTTCTTAGGCTTTAAAACTTCTCCCTTTTTCCTTCAAAACGTAACGATGGTCATTATGGCAAAACAGTTCAATTTTAGCTTGGTCAGACCACATGACATGTTCCCAAAAATTAAGGTCTTTGTTCCTGTGTGCATTTTTAAACATTAATCTGGCTTTTTTTGTTCCTTTGGAGTAATGGCTTCTTCCTGGCAGAGCGGTCTTTCAGCCCATGCTGATACAGGGCTCGTTTCACTGTGGATAATGACACAATCTTACCAGCTTCCGCCAGCATCTTCACAAGGTCTTTTGCTTTTGTTCTTGGGTTGATCTGCACATGTCTGACCACAGCACATTCATCTCTGGTACACAGAACCCAGCTCCTTCCTGAGCGGTATGATGGCCGGACATTCCCATCTTGTTTGTACTTGCATATAATTGTTTGTACAGATGAACGAGGCACCTTCAGGTACCTGGAAATTGCTCCCAAGCATGAACCAGACTTGTGGAAGTCCACAATTCTCTTCCTGAGATCTTGGCTGATTTCTTTTGACTTTCCCATGATGCTGCACAAAGAAGCAGTGTGTTTCAGGTGAGCATTAAAATAATCCACAGGTGTGTCTGTAATTAACTCAGATGTTGTCAATAAACTAGAAGTTCCAAAGACATGACATCATCATATGGGCTGTTCCATATTATTTAAAGGCAGAGTGCTCTTAATGTATAGAAACCTCTGACTTTGCAGAAAGTAATAAAAAGGCCTGAAAACTTTCTCTGTGTCATTATTCTGGCATTTGGCAAATAGAAATCATTTTGGTTCCTAATTGAACGAAAATGGGAAAGTCAGTGTGTGCCGCTGGGTCCACATGTAGCAGGGTAGGATCAGCGGCAGATTTTAGGCTCCACGGTGGGACCGAGGCTCCCGAGGATTTGATGCAGGGGGGGGCGGCTGTGAATTTATTATTTTTAAAACATAAAAAACGCAGAGACCTGGAAAAGAATTGAAAACACTGAGGTGGGAGTCAAAGAAACAAATCCCCCCTTATATGCAGGTGAAGTCTCAGTAATATCCTCATTTATTTCCTCGCTGTCAGGGGCAATTGAGGTCAAGTGGAGCCTTTCGCAGATTTTACTGTGTGGCCACATAATAACTTTCTAGGTTGCAGGAGGAAGGGGGGGTTCCTGTGGATCATTCTGTGCCATTTGTTGTGATGTAGACCCCACTAATTCTCTGCTTGATATCAGACAAAAGGTGTCAAGAAATAAAGGAATAGGCAGAATAAGTAGTGGCTGTCGGCGGCGCACTCTGCTTCGGGGGCTCCGCCAGGCCTGGAGATGGGGGGTGTGCACTCTGCTGCGGGGGCTCCGCCAGGCCTGGAGATGGGGGGTGTGCACTCTGCTGCGGGGGGCTCCGCCAGGCCTGGAGATGGGGGTGTGCACTCTGCTGCGGGGGCTCCGCCAGGCCTGGAGATGGGGGCGCGCACTCTGCTGCGGGGGCTCCGCCAGGCCTGGAGATGGTGGCGTGCACTCTGCTGCGGGGGCTCCGCCAGGCCTGGAGATGGGGGTGTGCACTCTGCTGCGGGGGCTCCGCCAGGCCTGGAGATGGGGGCGCGCACTCTGCTGCGGGGGCTCCGCCAGGCCTGGAGATGGGGGCGTGCACTCTGCTGTGGGGGCTCCGCCAGGCCTGGAGGTGGGGGTGCGCACTCTGCTGCGGGGGCTCCGCCAGGCCTGGAGATGGGGGTGTGCACTCTGCTGCGGGGCTCCGCCAGGCCTGGAGATGGGGGTGTACACTCTGCTGCGGGGGGCTCCGCC
Organism: Anomaloglossus baeobatrachus; assembly: GCF_048569485.1. NCBI lineage: Eukaryota > Metazoa > Chordata > Amphibia > Anura > Aromobatidae > Anomaloglossus > Anomaloglossus baeobatrachus. The sequence goes on from NC_134361.1 coordinate 15,551,779, forward strand.
AGGCCTGGAGATGGGGGTGGGCACTCTGCTGCGGGGGGCTCCGCCAGGCCTGGAGACGGGGGTGTGCACTCTGCTGTGGGGGCTCCGCCAGGCCTGGAGATGGGGTCGCGCACTCTGCTGCGGGGGCTCCGCCAGGCCTGGAGATGGGGGCGTGCACTCTGCTGTGGGGGCTCCGCCAGGCCTGGAGGTGGGGGCGCGCACTCTGCTGCGGGGGCTCCGCCAGGCCTGGAGATGGGGGCGTGCACTCTGCTGCGGGGGCTCCGCCAGGCCTGGAGATGGGGGCGCGCACTTTGCTTCGGGGGCTCCGCCAGGCCTGGAGGTGGGGGTGCGCACTCTGCTTCGGGGGCTCCGCCAGGCCTGGAGATGGGGGTGTGCACTCTGCTGCGGGGGCTCCGCCAGGCCTGGAGATGGGGGTGTGCACTCTGCTGCGGGGGCTCCGCCAGGCCTGGAGATGGGGGCGCGCACTCTGCTTCGGGGGCTCCTCGAGGCCTGGAGATGGGGGTGCGCACTCTGCTGCGGGGGCTTCGCCAGGCCTGGAGATGGGGGTGTGCACTCTGCTGCGGGGGCTCCGCCAGGCCTGGAGATGGGGGCGCGCACTCTGCTGCGGGGGCTCCGTCAGGCCTGGAGATGGGGGTGTACACTCTGCTGCGGGGGCTCCGTCAGGCCTGGAGATGGGGGTGTACACTCTGCTGCGGGGGCTCCGCCAGGCCTGGAGATGGGGGTGCGCACTCTGCTGCGGGGGCTCCGCCAGGCCTGGAGATGGGGGTGTGCACTCTGCTGCGGGGGCTCCGCCAGGCCTGGAGATGGGGGTGCGCACTCTGCTGCGGGGGCTCCGCCAGGCCTGGAGATGGGGGTGTGCACTCTGCTGCGGGGGCTCCGCCAGGCCTGGAGATGGGGGTGTGCACTCTGCTGCGGGGGCTCCGCCAGGCCTGGAGATGGGGGTGCGCACTCTGCTGCGGGGGCTCCGCCAGGCCTGGAGATGGGGGTGTACACTCTACTGCGGGGGCTCCACCAGGCCTGGAGATGGGGGTGCGCACTCTGCTGCGGGGGCTCCGCCAGGCCTGGAGATGGGGGCGCTCTGCTCATTTCATTTGCTGGGCTGTGAATTATCTGATTTCCCTGAGTGACAAACAACAAACTTGTGAATCTATTTTACCATTTGAATAAGAGGCGATGGCCGTTCCCGCTGCATCCCGGAGCCTAATTTCCCCAGGGTTTCATTAACATTCCCGGCACATTTGCTCTCACCTACACGAGCCCCGGCTGCCCAGTAACCTTCACCGCTCCAGGTTATCCTCTGCACCGGGCAGATTTATGATAAATTCACTTTCCTACAAATAATGAATTCCTGACATTTGTTTTTTTGCTTCCAGTAACGATTTTATGTTTTTTTTCCCTTTTGCTAATTTTCCTGATATTTGGCTGCAGAGGAGGCCGCGTCTCTTCTGCTCGGCTGCGGGGCTCGCAGCTTTGCATATCATTTACTCGGCTTCTATCAACTTTCCCGTTAGATAAAGGTTTATTTTTCATTTTCGAAAAAAAAAAAAATGTTGCAGCTCTTAAAGGGGAAATGTCCCTGTGGTTCTTCAGGACAATATTGCTGCGGCCCCGTCACACCCCCTAGGAACCACCACATTCCCGAGAGAGGACGCAGCCGGTCAGACGAGGGCTCAGCCTTCAGGGCCTGCAATTTTTTTTTATTTTTTTACATGTAGGAACTGAAAACGTCGTCGGAAACAAATACTTCTCACAGCTGAGTGTTTGTTACAATGTATCAGTGCAGGTAAATAAATCTGCAGTACAAATCTCTGTCCTGTTCTGATTAATTGTTACAATGTAGCAGCTCAGAATCCAAATCCTACAGATGACTGATCAGACTGCAACAAACCCCCAGCTGTAAGAAGTCTTGGGGGGTATCTGTGTTAGATAAGTGGGGTCCAGTAGTTGGGACCCCACCGATCACCAGGTTTTATGTTCTCTTATGTTTGAACCAGACCCCAATAATAAACGGAGGTTGTGAATGGAGACATCCCATGCCCCGCGATATTTATAGGGGGCACCGGATATATAATATTATCTCGACCAATCAGGTGTCACTCTGGTGCCCATTTCAGTGACCGCGGGACACGTGCGCCATCCACGCCGCGGCCCCCACCCATCGGAGGCTGTATTGGCGCCCACCTATTCCGGCCTCTCTTCTGGAATGATCCAGGAGACGGATGCGCTAATCGTATTCATCAACAAGCTCCAATAAATAAGCCCCTCACCATTTCCACCTAATTTACATGCTTTCAGTCAGGGCTCCGGCGCGGTGCGGAGATAAATCAAACGCACTTATCGCGCATCTACTTTACATACACACGCGCATTCACAAATTACACACATACATCTGTCACTGGGAACATAGAATATTGCGCCCATAAATAAACTGCCCCTTTCAATGTTTCATAAAGAGCCATAAATATGCCCCCGATTCATGGCTGCCGTGTCCCGGAGACTGCGGCCCCCCGGTCCTGCACACGCCGCACATAAATATTCAACATAAAATGAGATCATTTGTTATCCTCTATTGTCTGGGCCGACGTATGGCGCGAGTGTAGGTCCAGATCTGCGCCATTCAACTGGTACCGATACAAGCTAATAGCGGGAACAGGTGAACATGGCGGGCAGGAAGACGGAAGGAAGACAAGAAAGAAGAAAGGAAGGAGGGAGGCAAGGAAGGGAAAAGAAGAGAGGAAGGAGGGAGGCAAGGAAGGGAAAAGAAGAGGGGAAGGAGAGAGGCAAGAAAGGGAAAAAGAAAAAAAGAGAGAGGAAGAAGGGATGCAAGAAAGGGAAAAAGAGAGGCAAGGAAGGGAAAAGGAAGAGAGGACGGAGAGAGGCAAGGAAGGGAAAAGAAGAGAGGAAGGAGGGAGGCAAGAAAGGGAAAAAAAAAGAGAGGAAGAAGGGAGGCAAGGAAGGGAAAAAGAAAAAAAGAGAGGAAGAAGGGAGGCAAGGAAGGGAAAAAAAAAGAGGACGGAGAGAGGCAAGGAAGGGAAAAGGAAAAGAGGACGGAGAGAGGCAAGGAAGGGAAAACAAGAGAGCAAGGAAGGAGGCAAGGAAGGGAAAAAGAGAGGCAAGGAAGGGAAAAGAAGAGAGGACAGAGAGGCGTGGAAGGCAAAAAGAAAAGAGGAAGGAAGGAGGCAAGGAAGGGAAAAGGAAAAGAGGAAAAAGAAACGAAAGGAAGGGAAAAAGAAAAGAGAGGAAGGAAGGAGGCAAGGAAATGAAAAAGAAAAGAGAGGAAGGAAGGAGGCAAGGAAATGACAAAGAAAAGAGAGGAAGAAGGGAGTCAAAGAAGGGAAAAAGAGAGGCAAGGAAGGGAAAAGGAAAAGAGGACGGAGAGAGGCAAGGAAGGGAAAAGAAGAGAGGAAGGAGGGAGGCAAGAAAGGGAAAAAGAGAGGAAGAAGGTAGGCAAGGAAGGGAAAAAGAGAGGCAAGGAAGGGAAAAGGAATAGAGAGGACAGAGAGGCGTGGAAGGCAAAAAGAAAAGAGGAAGGAGGCAAGGAAGGGAAGAAGGAAGAAGAGAGGAAGGAGAGAGGTAAGGAAGGGAAAAGGAAAAGAGGAAAAAGAGAGGCAAGGAAGGGAAAAAGAAAGGAGAGGTAGAAGGGAGGCAAAGAAGAGAGGAAGAAGAGAGGCAAGGAAGGGAAAAGGAAAATAGAGGAAGGAGGGAGGCAAGGAAGGGAAAAGAGAGGAAGGAGGGAGGCAAGAAAGGGCAAAAGAAAAAAAAGAGAGGAAGAAGGGATGCAAGAAAGGGAAATAGAGAGGCAAGGAAGGGAAAAGGAAAAGAGAGGACCGAGAGAGGCGTGGAAGGGAAAAAGAAAAGAAGGAAGGAGGCAAGGAAGGGAAGAAGAAAGAAGAGGAAGAAGGGAGGCAAGGAAGGGAAAATAAGGAAAAGGGAAGAAAAGAGGGAGCAAGAGAGGAAGGAGATAGAGTAGGAAAAGAAGGAAGAAAAGGCAGATGGAAGGACATAAGGAGAGAAGGAAGAAAAGAGAAGAAAGGAAGAAATGTCAAAGAGGAATAAAAAAGGAAGATTTTCAGGCACACTTGACATAACTCATCACTATTACTTTGCTGTGATGCTGTATCTAGTTGATAGAAATAAAATAAGGAAAGAAAGAAGGAATAAAAAAAGGACGGAGGAAGGGCCGAAAGAGAGGTGGGAAAGAGGAGAGAAATAAGTAAGGAGGGATGGAAAGTGACGTAGGGGAAGAGTGACTGTAGGAAGTAAGGCAGAAATAAAGGAGTAAATGTAAGGGGGAAGGAAGACTATAGGGAGAGAATGTAGAGAACAAGGATGGAAGGACAAAAGAAAAGAAGGATTAAAGTAAAAAGGAAGGAAAAAGAAAAAAATGAGAGAAGAAAAGAATAGAGAAAATTAGAGAGTGAGTAAAGAAATGAGAAAAGGAAGGAAAGAAGGGATGTAGCAAAGAAGGGATGTAGCAAAGAAGGATAAAAGGAAGTAAGAAAGGAAGAAAAAATGAAGGTTGAATGAAGGAAAATCAGGTGGGGGTAAAGAAGGGAATATGGAAGGAAGGAAGAAATAAATGAAGGAGGTAAAATAGATGATGTTAGCAGACAGAAAGAAGGGAGGAAGGAGGAAGAGAGGGAGGAGATAGGGTAGGAAGGGAAGGAGGAAGAAAGAAAAAGATTTTTACAATTTGAGTCATTTTCTTAGTAAATGTTTCTTTATTGCATTGGATGCACTTTTTCTGCATCGCTCCGATGCCGTCCTCTTTGTGCCGCTTCCTTCTGGTTCCATCTCATCGATCACATCCCATAAATGGTAACTAAGTTTCCAAAAAAGAAACTGTAGTCAGAAAATAAGAGGGAGGAGGAAAGCCGCAGTAATTTACTCCAAATCCAAACATTTATGATTTGTAGAAAAAGTAAGAAAAGCTTCAGGGACTGCAAACACCTTCATACACATAAATTAGCGGCGGTGGCGGCGCCTCCAGGAGGCGATTTGAATGCAGAACTTTAAGTAGTCTATAAATTTGTCCCGAAAGATAATTTGTGGTTTGGAAAGAAATAAATCAAATAGTTTATGTTGGAAATATTTGTAGATATCCCGGAGAAATCATCAATCGGGAGAGAAGAATGTAAGATTGCGAATGTGTCCCGGGGGGCCGCACTTTACAGTCTGGAGGTGTGCGCTTCTCCGGTGTCTCCAGAGGGGGGAGGGGCACTTTACAGTCTGGAGATGTGCGCTCCTTCCAGCTATTAAATGGTTTATTTGGCCGCCTGCTGGGAACCACCTGAAATTGAATTTGGAGGTTCCACTCTGTTATTATGAGGTTGTTTTATAAGGTTTGTGTATAGGATTTTACAGCTAAATAACTTAATGCGGGGGCAGCCGCGGCTCACGTGACGGACAATGGAGATCTCCAAAGGTCATGTCAGGCTGGAACCACTGCAAAGAGGAAGGAAGAGAGGAAAGAAGGAGGAAGTGAAGGAAGGAAGGAGGAAGTGAAGAAAGGAAGGAGGAAGGGGAGAGGAAGGGAAGGAACAGGAGGAGGAAGGAAGGGCAGGATAAAGGAAGGAAGGTAGGAGGAAGTGAAGAAAGGAAGGAAGGAGGAAGGGGAGAGGAAGGAAGGAATGAAGGACGAAGGGGAGAGGAAGGAAGAAAGGAAGGAGGGAAGAAGGAGGAAGGGAAGGAACAGGAGGAGGAAGGGGAGAGGAAGAAAGAAAGGAAGGAGGGAAGAAGGAGGAAGGGGAGATGAAGGAAGGAGGAAGTGAAGAAAGGAAGGAAGGAGGAAGGGGAGAGGAAGGAAGGAATGAAGGACGAAGGGGAGAGGAAGGAAGAAAGGAAGGAGGGAAGAAGGAGGAAGGGAAGGAACAGGAGGAGGAAGGGGAGAGGAAGAAAGAAAGGAAGGAGGGAAGAAGGAGGAAGGGGAGATGAAGGAAGGAGGAAGTGAAGAAAGGAAGGAAGGAGGAAGGGGAGAGGAAGAAAGAAAGGAAGGAGGGAAGGAGGAAGGGAAAGAACAGGAGGAGGAAGGGGAGAGGAAGAAAGAAAGGAAGGAAGGAGAGAAGAAGGAGGAATGAAAGGAACAGGAGGAGGAAGGAAGGACAGGATAAAGGCAGGAAGGAAGATAGGAAGAAAGGGGAGAGGAAGGAGGAAGAAAGGAAGGAACAGAAATAGGTAATAAAGAGAAGAAAGAAAGAGAAGCAGGAAAGAAGGTAGGGAATGAAGAGACTGAAGTAAGAAGGAAGGGAAGGAGGAAGTAAAAGTGAAAGGAAGAAGGGACAAGTGGAAAGAATTAAGGGATGTAGGATGGAAGGGACGAAGGAAGGAAAGAAGGAGGAAGGGAAGCAATGAAGGAAGGAGGAAGGGAAGAAGAAAGGGAAGTAAGGAGGAGGGGAAGGAAAAAAGAGAAGGAAGGAGTAAAGGAAGGAAAGGAAGAAGAGAAGGAGGGAAAGGGAAGGAAGGAGGGGTCTAAGGAAAGGAGTAAAAAAAGGAAAGTAAGGAAATAAGGGAAAGAGAAGGAGGAAGGAATGAATAATAATAATAATCATTTTTGTTTCAATAGCGCCAACATATTCCGCAGCGCTTTACAAATCAGAGGGGACATGTACAGACAATATGAGACGATAGAAATTAACAAAATTCAGATACCAGGAGGAGTGAGGGCCCTGCTCCAAGCTACAGTCTATGAGGAAATAGGGGGGCACAATGAAGGGAAGGATAGAGTAATGGAAAGAAGGAGGAGGGGATGGGAAGAAGAGCGGCAGGGAGGAAAAGAAGCAAAGAAGGGAGAGAAAGAAGGAAAGCAGGAAGGGTGTAAGACCTCAGCCCACAGGTATAATTGATTACAAGAGTGGTGCAGGAAGCCATCAGATCCCTCCTCCACCACTTAGTTTGGGTGGAAGCAGAAGGATCTGCGAGGATCTCCAGGTCTTGTGATTGGCAGCAGAGAGCAGCGCCGGAGCCGGACACATCACATTGTGTGGGGTCATTAATGGGCTTCAGTAGACCAATATTTCTGTGTGGGCACATATAGAGCACAGGCGATGTTTGGCTACTGGATTAGCACAGCTACACAGCACGTGTCCTCTTTCCTAATTTTCAGAGTTAGTGTGAACGCGGAGTATCTGTGATTGTGGGGACCGATACCTGCCAAATACAGATGTAAGGTTTGTCCTCGCGATCTTCTCTTAGCTCCTGGAAACTTATTGTAAATCCCACAGAGAACAGTAATAAACCATTGAATAAAGGGATCTGTCAGCAGGATCCATCATCCAGGCGGCTCGGGGGCATGGAGCGCACTGACACATTCCCTTTAAACTCTAAGCTGCTACAATGTACGTTATTAGTGACGACTATCGTGTTAATGATGATTAATAATAATGTCATTTCTATAGAGCCGACATATTCCATTGCACTTCATGATTCAGAGGGGACACGTACAAGAAAATAAGATATTAACGAGTAACAGAAAACGCTACATAGACCCGGAGGAGTGAGGGCCGCGCCCCGAGCAAAAGCTTTACTAAATAACCTGTAATGTAAGTTTTGCATTATAGATTCTTTCAATAAGTGAAAAATAAAAAGAGAAAGATTTCTTTTCCTTCCACTCGACAACTAGTGGATTGCTCAACTAAACTGACTGACGGATTCTTAGAGTGGTCGGAGTCCCCCTTTGTCTGTGTCCGGTGGTCTGTTCCACGCTGATGCTGTCCATTAGACAGAAATGTGCTGTGCATGGTGGAGCAAACCAAGGCACACAGATAGCGGGGGTGTTCTGATTATACAAACAAATTGTCAGTAAATGAAGTTAGCCGGAAATGTTCTCTAATTACTATTAGAAAGCAGATAATGGCGGCCGGACACTATCAGATACAATGTATCGCCCACACCTAATAACCCCAAACACCGACACCATCAACTGAAAAGAATTGGACTTGCTTTCTTTGCATTAACATATACATTAGAATCTGTTTGGGCCTGAATGTGTACGTGTGACGGACTGCACAAGCGCAATGTGAATGCGCACTAATCATTATCTACTTCAGTTTTGCTCCTCTACATAATACATGAGTCACTTCATGTTACTGCAACTCTGGAGACAGATTTACAACAAATTGGCATCGCAGGATGGCGACCGGTCCATGCAGGATGGTGACTGTGCAGGATGGCGACCGGTCCATGCAGGATGGTGACCGCGCAAGATGGTGACCGCACAGGATGGTGACCGTGCAGGATGGCGACCGGTCCATGCAGGATGGTGACCGCGCAAGATGGTGACCGCACAGGATGAGGACCATGCAGGATGGTGACCGTGCAGGATGGCGACCAGTCCATGCAGGATGGTGACCGCACAGGATGAGGACCATGCAGGATGGTGACCGCACAGGATGAGGACCATGCAGGATGGTGACCGTGCAGGATGGCGACCAGTCCATGCAGGATGGTGACCGTGCAGGATGGCGACCAGTCCATGCAGGATGGTGACCACGCAAGATGGTGACCGGTCCATGCAGGATGGTGACCACGCAAGATGGTGACCGGTCCGTGCAGGATGGTGACCGCACAGGATGAGGACCATGCAGGATGGTGACCGTGCAGGATGGCGACCGGTCCATGCAGGATGGTGACCGCGCAAGATGGTGACCGGTCCATGCAGGATGGTGACGGCGCAGGATGGTGACTTCACATGAAGGTGCCCACGCAGGATGGTGACGGCGCTCGTTCTCTGGTTCTCTTTTGAGGTCAGCAATTTTATTAATTTGCCCCATTATTTGGATGAGGAATATTCACCAATTCTCCTTGGATGAGGCTTGAGTCTTGGAGCGGAGGAGGAGGAGGAGGAGCGGATTCTCACAGTCGTGTCCGGACGTTGTACCCAAGGGCTACGCAGCAACTAATTATATATATGAAGTGTCTCCAATATTAGATTAGTGATGGGAGAAGTAAATTACAAGTCATTGTTTTACTTCACTGACTTCAGAGGAGGCGGCAGAGCCGTGATCACTGCAGAGCGGGGAACACCGAGCAGAACGCGCCAGCGTATACCTCCATACTGCGCCAGGGTGTACCGTCATACTGTGCCAGCGTATGCCGTCATACTGCGCCAGCGTATACCTCCATACCGTGCCAGCCTATGCCGTCATACTGCGCCAGCATATACCATCATACAGTGCCAGGATATACCTCCATACCGTGCCAGCGTATACCGTCATACCGTGCCAGCGTATACCGTCATACTGCGCCAGCGTATACCTCCATACCGTGCCAGCGTATACCGTCATACTGCGGTAGCGTATACCTCCATACCGTGCCAGCATATACCGTCATACTGCGCCAGCGTATACCGTCATACTGCGATAGCGTATACCGTCATACCGCACCAGCGTATACCGTCATACTGCGCCAGCGTATACCGTCATACTGCGCCAGCGTATACCGTCATACCGCGCCAAGATATACCTCCATACCGTGCCAGCGTATACCGTCATACTGCGCTAGCGTATAACGTCATACCGCGCCAGCGTATACTGTCATACTGCGCCAGCGTATACTGTCATACCGCGCCAGCGTATACTGTCATACTGCGCCAGCGTATACTGTCATACTGCGCCAGGATATACCTCCATACCGTGCCAGCGTATACCGTCATACTGCGCCAGCGTATACCGTCATACCGCGCCAGCGTATACTGTCATACTGCGCCAGCGTATACCGTCATACCGCGCCAGGATATACCTCCATACCGTGCCAGCGTATACCGTCATACTGCGCTAGCGTATACCGTCATACCGCACCAGGATATACCTCCATACAGTGCCAGCGTATACCGTCATACTGCGCTAGCGTATACCGTCATACTGCGCTAGCGTATACCGTCATACTGCGCTAGCGTATACCGTCATACCGCACTACCAAAATGTTATGTAGGAGCCGTGATCACTGCAGAGCAGAACACGCCCACATTTACCGTCATACTGCGCCAGTGTATACCATTATATTGCGCCACAAAAATGTCGCCACTAACGGATGAGGGAATCCCATCCACCACTTCTCTGCTCCTGCAACTTTCTGATAGACTTTATGTTTCCAGATCTGCACCTGTATAAGATCTCCGCTTCCTGTCAATGAATGAGAACTTTCTCGGTTAGAGTCCAAGGTTTAAAACCTAAATGTTTTGCATACAGTTAATTATAATACACCAACTGTAGATAAAGGGTGAAGAAGCTCAGATCCCTCACATCATGGATAACGCGTGTGATAGTTTTGTTACAATGTATCAGTGCAGGTAAAATGTAGAAGCAGATTGTCTGGGATTGAGCCGGAGCCTTGAGGAGGTTTAGGTCAGGATGAATAGTTCAGGCTGTGATTGTTCTTATTCACTGACTGGAAGCAGAGATATTGTTGAAATTTAGACATCAGACGGCTGAAATCTACATTAATATTCACGTTTTTTTATTTTCCAGAATGTGCGCCGATCTTCAGTGCGGTCGTGTCCTCAGATGACAGATCCTCAGTGCGGTCTTGTCCTCAGATGACAGATCTTCAGTGCGGTCGCCGCTCCAATATGCGACCGCTTGTGTCTCCAGATGACAGATCGTCAAGAAACGAACAAGATCAATAATCCTGATTGTTAGCAATTAGTGATCGCGGAGATCGTCGGGGGATGGTTTGTTCTGGACTCTGTATCCTCAGCCTTTATTTATGGCCTTTTGTTTTTGTTTATTTTTTACACAATTTTACTGCTTTTGTTTCTTCTTTGCATTTGGAATCAGATCCTGATTCTTGATAATAAAATGATTATTGCTTTGTACAGAACTGATTACATCGTGCATGAAATTTACTGCAAACGTGGACGGTCCGGCGAAACTGTGGTGGCGTTAGCCACGTCCTCCAATCTGTGATAATCCGGGGTTTATACAGTGAATAAATAATACAAGGCCAATGCTGTCCTCCAATCTGAGGCCGATACAAGGTGATAATCCAGGGTTCTTACCGACGCCGTCCTCCAATCTGAGGCCGATACAATGTGATAATCCGGGGTTCTTACAGACACCATCCTCCAATCTGAGGCCGATACAATGTGATAATCCGGGGTTCTTACAGACGCCGTCCTCCAATCTGACGCCGATACAATGTGATAATCTGGGGTTCTTACAGACGCTGTCCTCCAATCTGAGGCCGATACAAGGTGATAATCCGGGGTTCTTACAGACACCATCCTCCAATCTGAGGCCAATACAATGTGATAATCCGGGGTTCTTACAGACACCATCCTCCAATCTGAGGCCGATGGTTCTTACAGAAGCCGTCCTCCAATCTGAGGCCGATACAAGGTGATAATCCGGGGTTCTTACAGACGCTGTCCTCCAATCTGAGGCCTATACAAGGTGATAATCCGGGGTTCTTACAGACACTATCCTCCAATCTGAGGCCGATACAATGTGATAATCCGGGGTTCTTACAGACACCATCCTCCAATCTGAGGCCGATACAATGTGATAATCCGGGGTTCTTACAGACGCCATCCTCCAATCTGACGCCGATACAATGTGATAATCTGGGGTTCTTACAGATGCTGTCCTCCAATCTGAGGCCGATACAATGTGATAATCCGGGGTTCTTACAGAAGCCGTCCTCCAATCTGAGGCCGATACAAGGTGATAATCCGGGGTTCTTACAGACACCATCCTCCAATCTGAGGCCGATACAATGTGATAATCCCGGGTTCTTACAGACACCATCCTCCAATCTGAGGCCGATACAATGTGATAATCCGGGGTTCTTACAGACGCCGTCCTCCAATCTGACGCCGATACAATGTGATAATCTGGGGTTCTTACAGATGCTGTCCTCCAATCTGAGGCCGATACAATGTGATAATCCGGGGTTCTTACAGAAGCCGTCCTCCAATCTGAGGCCGATACAAGGTGATAATCCGGGGTTCTTACAGACGCTGTCCTCCAATCTGAGGCCCATACAAGGTGATAATCCGGGGTTCTTACAGACACCATCCTCCAATCTGAGGCTGATACAAGGTGATAATCCGGGGTTCTTACAGACGCTGTCCTCCAATCTGAGGCCGATACAAGGTGATAATCCGGGGTTCTTACAGACGCCATCCTACAATCTGAGGCCGATACAATGTGATAATCCGGGGTTCTTACAGACGCCATCCTCCAATCTGACGCCGATACAATGTGATAATCCAGGGTTCTTACAGACGCCGTCCTCCAATCTGACGCCGATACAATGTGATAATCTGGGGTTCTTACAGATGCTGTCCTCCAATCTGAGGCCGATACAATGTGATAATCCGGGGTTCTTACAGACGCCGTCCTCCAATCTGACGCCGATACAATGTGATAATCCGGGGTTCTTACAGAAGCCGTCCTCCAATCTGAGGCCGATACAAGGTGATAATCCGGGGTTCTTACAGACGCTGTCCTCCAATCTGAGGCCGATACAAGGTGATAATCCGGGGTTCTTACAGACACCATCCTCCAATCTGAGGCTGATACAAGGTGATAATCCGGGGTTCTTACAGACGCTGTCCTCCAATCTGAGGCCGATACAAGGTGATAATCCGGGGTTCTTACAGACGCCATCCTCCAATCTGACGCCGATACAATGTGATAATCCGGGGTTCTTACAGACGCCATCCTCCAATCTGACGCCGATACAATGTGATAATCCGGGGTTCTTACAGACGCCGTCCTCCAATCTGACGCCGATACAATGTGATAATCTGGGGTTCTTACAGATGCTGTCCTCCAATCTGAGGCCGATACAATGTGATAATCCGGGGTTCTTACAGACGCCGTCCTCCAATCTGACGCCGATACAATGTGATAATCCGGGGTTCTTACAGACACCATCCTCCAATCTGAGGCTGATACAAGGTGATAATCCGGGGTTCTTACAGACGCTGTCCTCCAATCTGAGGCCGATACAAGGTGATAATCCGGGGTTCTTACAGACACCATCCTCCAATCTGAGGCTGATACAAGGTGATAATCCGGGGTTCTTACAGACGCTGTCCTCCAATCTGAGGCCGATACAAGGTGATAATCCGGGGTTCTTACAGACGCCATCCTCCAATCTGAGGCCGATACAATGTGATAATCTGGGGTTCTTACAGACGCCATCCTCCAATCTGACGCCGATACAATGTGATAATCCGGGGTTCTTACAGACGCCGTCCTCCAATCTGACGCCGATACAATGTGATAATCCGGGGTTCTTACAGAAGCCGTCCTCCAATCTGAGGCCGATACAAGGTGATAATCCGGGGTTCTTACAGACGCTGTCCTCCAATCTGAGGCCCATACAAGGTGATAATCCGGGGTTCTTACAGACACCATCCTCCAATCTGAGGCTGATACAAGGTGATAATCCGGGGTTCTTACAGACGCTGTCCTCCAATCTGAGGCCGATACAAGGTGATAATCCGGGGTTCTTACAGACGCCATCCTCCAATCTGAGGCCGATACAATGTGATAATCCGGGGTTCTTACAGACACCATCCTCCAATCTGAGGCCGATACAATGTGATAATCCGGGGTTCTTACAGACACCATCCTGCAATCTGAGGCCGATACAATGTGATAATCCGGGGTTCTTACAGACGCCATCCTCCAATCTGACGCCGATACAATGTGATAATCCGGGGTTCTTACAGACGCCGTCCTCCAATCTGACGCCGATACAATGTGATAATCCGGGGTTCTTACAGAAGCCGTCCTCCAATCTGAGGCCGATACAAGGTGATAATCCGGGGTTCTTACAGACGCTGTCCTCCAATCTGAGGCCCATACAAGGTGATAATCCGGGGTTCTTACAGACACCATCCTCCAATCTGAGGCTGATACAAGGTGATAATCCGGGGTTCTTACAGACGCTGTCCTCCAATCTGAGGCCGATACAAGGTGATAATCCGGGGTTCTTACAGACGCCATCCTCCAATCTGAGGCCGATACAATGTGATAATCCGGGGTTCTTACAGACACCATCCTCCAATCTGAGGCCGATACAATGTGATAATCCGGGGTTCTTACAGACACCATCCTGCAATCTGAGGCCGATACAATGTGATAATCCGGGGTTCTTACAGACGCCGTCCTCCAATCTGACGCTGATACAATGTGATAATCTGGGGTTCTTACAGATGCTGTCCTCCAATCTGAGGCCGATACAATGTGATAATCTGGGGTTCTTACAGATGCTGTCCTCCAATCTGAGGCCGATACAATTTGATAGTCCGGGGTTTATAGAGCAGATAAATGATACGAGGCTGATGCTGTCCTCCAATCTGAGGCCGATACAAGGTGATAATTCGGGGTTCTTACAGACGCCGTCCTCCAATCTGAGGCCGATACAAGGTGATAATCCGGGGTTCTTACAGACGCCGTCCTCCAATCTGAGGCCAATACAATGTGATAATCCAGGATTCTTACAGACGCCGTCCTCCAATCTGAGGCCGATACAATGTGATAATCCGAGGTTTTTACAGACGCCGTCCTCCAATCTGAGGCCGATACAAGGTGATAATCCGAGGTTTTTACAGACGCCGTCCTCCAATCTGAGGCCGATACAAGGTGATAATCCGGGGTTCTTACAGACGCCGTCCTCCAATCTGAGGCCGATACAAGGTGATAATCCGGGGTTCTTACAGACGCCGTCCTCCAATCTGAGGCTGATACAAGGTGATAATCTGAGGATCTTACAGACGCCGTCCTCCTGGAGGATCTCGGATTGTCAGGATCGTTCGCACTCATTTCCGATCATGTAGATTTATCTCAGAGATTGGAAGTGAACTTCACAAGTGAGGGAATCAAGACATAAAAAGCGTAAAATGATAAATCAAAACAGATCTTTTAACTTTCGCGCTTTCATAAAATAAAAGAGATTTAAACCCTCCAGAGATTGTCACAGATGAAGGAGCAAAGTGACGGCGAAATCCTACAGAAGGAAACAGGAGCAAATGCACGGGAATAAAAGAAGGGGCCGCACTGATCACTGGGGCAGGGAGAAGGGGCCACACTGATCACTGGGGCAGGGAGAAGGGGCCACACTGATCACTGGGGCAGGAGAAGGGGCCACACTGATTACTGGGGCAGGAGAAGGGGCCACACTGATCACTGGGGCAGGGAGAAGGGGCCACACTGATTACTGGGGCAGGAGAAGGGGCCGCACTGATTACTGGGGCAGGGGCCACACTGATTACTGGGGCAGGGAGAAGGGGCCACACTGATTACTGGGGCAGGGGCCACACTGATTACTGGGGCAGGGGCCACACTGATTACTGGGGCAGGGGCCACACTGATTACTGGGGCAGGGGCCACACTGATTACTGGGGCAGGAGAAGGGGCCACACTGATTACTGGGGCAGGGAGAAGGGGCCACACTGATTACTGGGGCAGGGAGAAGGGGCCACACTGATTACTGGGGCAGGGAGAAGGGGCCACACTGATTACTGGGGCAGGGAGAAGGGGCCACACTGATTACTGGGGCAGGGAGAAGGGGCCACACTGATTACTGGGGCAGGAGAAGGGGCCGCACTGATTACTGGGGCAGGGGCCACACTGATTACTGGGGCAGGGAGAAGGGGCCACACTGATTACTGGGGCAGGGGCCACACTGATTACTGGGGCAGGGGCCACACTGATTACTGGGGCAGGGGCCACACTGATTACTGGGGCAGGGGCCACACTGATTACTGGGGCAGGAGAAGGGGCCACACTGATTACTGGGGCAGGGAGAAGGGGCCACACTGATTACTGGGGCAGGGAGAAGGGGCCACACTGATTACTGGGGCAGGGAGAAGGGGCCACACTGATTACTGGGACAGGGAGAAGGGGCCACACTGATTACTGGGGCAGGGACCACACTGATTACTGGGGCAGGGAGAAGGGGCCACACTGATCACTGGGGCAGGGAGAATGGGCCACACTGATTACTGGGGCAGGAGAAGGGGCCACACTGATTACTGGGGCAGGAGAAGGGGCCACACTGATCACTGGGGCAGGGAGAAGGGGCCACACTGATTACTGGGGCAGGGGCCACACTGATCACTGGGGCAGGGGCCACACTGATTACTGGGGCAGGGGCCACACTGATTACTGGGGCAGGGAGAAGGGGCCACACTGATCACTGGGGCAGGACGAAGGGGCCACACTGATCACTGGGGCAGGGAGAAGGGGCCACACTGATTACTAGTGCAGGAGAAGGGGCCACACTGATTACTGGGGCAGGGAGAAGGGGCCACACTGATTACTGGGGCAGGAGAAGGGGCCACACTGATTACTGGGGCAGGGAGAAGGGGCCACACCGATTACTGGGGCAGGAGAAGGGGCCACACTGATTACTGGGGCAGGGAGAAGAGGCCACACTGATCACTGGGGCAGGACGAAGGGGCCACACTGATTACTGGGGCAGGGAGAAGGGGCCACACTGATTACTGGGGCAGGAGAAGGGGCCACACTGATTACTGGGGCAGGGAGAAGGGGCCACACTGATTACTGGGGCAGGGAGAAGGGGCCACACTGATCACTGGGGCAGGAGAAGGGGCCACACTGATTACTGGGGCAGGGAGAAGGGGCCACACTGATTACTGGGGCAGGAGAAGGGGCCACACTGATCACTGGGACAGGGAGAAGGGGCCACACTGATCACTGGGGCAGGGAGAAGGGGCCACACTGATCACTGGGGCAGGAGAAGGGGCCACACTGATTACTGGGGCAGGGAGAAGGGGCCACACTGATTACTGGGGCAGGAGAAGGGGCCACACTGATTACTGGGGCAGGGAGAAGGGGCCACACTGATTACTGGGGCAGGGAGAAGGGGCCACACTGATCACTGGGGCAGGAGAAGGGGCCACACTGATTACTGGGGCAGGGAGAAGGGGCCACACTGATTACTGGGGCAGGGAGAAGGGGCCACACTGATTACTGGGACAGGGAGAAGGGGCCACACTGATTACTGGGGCAGGGAGAAGGGGCCACACTGATTACTGGGGCAGGGAGAAGGCGCCACACTGATTACTGGGGCAGGGAGAAGGGGCCACACTGATTACTGGGGCAGGGAGAAGGGGCCACACTGATTACTGGGGCAGGGAGAAGGGGCCACACTGATCACTGGGGCAGGACGAAGGGGCCACACTGATTACTGGGGCAGGGAGAAGGGGCCACACTGATTACTGGGGCAGGGAGAAGGGGCCACACTGATTACTGGGGCAGGGAGAAGGGGCCACACTGATTACTGGGACAGGGAGAAGGGGCCACACTGATTACTGGGACAGGGAGAAGGGGCCACACTGATTACTGGGACAGGGAGAAGGGGCCACACTGATTACTGGGACAGGGAGAAGGGGCCACACTGATCACTGGGGCAGGAGAAGGGGCCACACTGATTACTGGGGCAGGGAGAAGGGGCCACACTGATTACTGGGGCAGGAGAAGGGGCCACACTGATTACTGGGGCAGGGAGAAGGGGCCACACTGATCACTGGGGCAGGAGAAGGGGCCACACTGATTACTGGGGCAGGGAGAAGGGGCCACACTGATTACTGGGGCAGGGAGAAGGGGCCACACTGATTACTGGGGCAGGGAGAAGGGGCCACACTGATTACTGGGGCAGGGAGAAGGGGCCACACTGATTACTGGGGCAGGAGAAGGGGCCACACTGATTACTGGGGCAGGGAGAAGGGGCCACACTGATCAGTGGGGCAGGGAGAAGGGGCCACACTGATTACTGGGGCAGGGAGAAGGGGCCACAGTGATTACTGGGGCAGGGAGAAGGGGCCACACTGATTACTGGGGCAGGGGCTAAGGATAAGGGCAGGGGCGAGGTCTTACTGTATATAGGACATAGACACTTTCAGGGGATTTTTTTGTATTAAATTTGGTACTAAAAAAAAATCATTTTTGCATTTGAGTTTTATTCAAAATGTTGCACCATTTGTCTTCTGTGGCTCCTTTGTTGCACCCTTCCTCTTCTGTGGCTCCTTTGTTGCACCCTTCCTCTTCTGTGGCTCCTTTGTTGCACCCTTCCTCTTCTGTGGCTCCTTTGTTGCACTGTCTATTGCTTGCTGCAGAACGAGTTACCTGAAAGTCTATCAGCGAGCTCCTTCTGACAGGGATTTTGTAACTCTTATCTGACTTTTTTGAGCTTCTCTGCCGATTTATCACCACAGTCTACACCAAACTTGAGTTGAACTCTGTGGTCAAAAATCAGCTGAGAAAAGCTAAGAAAAAGACACTCACTGATGGATTCTCAGTCAAATCATTCTGCAGCAAAGCATTGTGTGGAGATACAAAGAGCTTTTAAAAGCCAAAATGTGCAATTTTATTTAATGATTTAAGGATTCTTTGTTCTAAATATATGCATTTAAGTAAAAAAAAAGTCCCCAAAAGTTTACATATTTTTGAAAAGAATCTGCCAGCAGGTTTTTGCTATGTAATCTGAGAGCAGCAGGATGTGATCTAGGGAGTAACTCCAGTGGTATCACTTACTGCGCAGTTTGTTGCAGTTTCAATATAATCAGTATTTTTTTCAGCAGAAGATTATCAATAGAGGACTAGTGGTCTCCTGCCATGTAGTCCTCCTGCTTTATGTAAACCTGCCCATGCCACTGATTGACAGCTTTCTGTCTATGCACACTATACATAGAAAGCTACCAATCAGTCATGTGAGTGGTGCTATACAGAGAAAGCTGTCAATCAGTAATGTGGGTGGAGTTACATAGGGAAAGCTGCCAATCAGTGATGTGGATGGAGTTATACATAGAAAGCTGCCAATCAGTGATGTGGGTGGAGTTATACAGAGAAAGCTGCCAATCAGTGATGTGGGTGGAGTTATACAGAGAAAGCTGCCAATCAGTGATGTGGGTGGAGTTATACAGAGAAAGCTGCCAATCAGTGATGTGGGTGGATTTATACAGAGAAAGCTGCCAATCAGTGAGATGGGTGGAGTTACATAGAGAAAGCTGCCAATCAGTGATGTGGGTGGAGTTATACAGAGAAAGCCGCCAATCAGTGAGATGGCTGGAGTTACATAGCGAAAGCTGCCAATCAGTGATGTGGGTGGAGTTATACAGAGAAAGCTGCCAATCAGTGATGTGGGTGGATTTATACAGAGAAAGCTGCCAATCAGTGAGATGGGTGGAGTTATACAGAGAAAGCTGCCAATCAGTGATGTGGGTGGATTTATGCAGAGAAAGCTGCCAATCAGTGAGATGGGTGGAGTTACATAGCGAAAGCTGCCAATCAGTGATGTGGGTGGAGTTATACAGAGAAAGCTGCCAATCAGTGATGTGGGTGGAGTTATACAGAGAAACCTGCCAATCAGTGATGTGGGTGGATTTATACAGAGAAAGCTGCCAATCAGTGATGTGGGTGGATTTATGCAGAGAAAGCTGCCAATCAGTGAGATGGCTGGAGTTACATAGCGAAAGCTGCTAATCAGTGATGTGGGTGGAATTATATAGAGAAAGCTACCAAACAGTGGTGCTAGTGGGGTTACACCCAGAAGCTGCCAATCAGTGAGGTGGTTGGAGTTATACATACAAAGATGACAATCAGTGATGTGGGTGGGGTTATATAGAGAAAGCTGATAGTTAGTGGTGCGGGTGAGGTTATACAGATAAAGCTAAAAATCAGTGATGTGGGCAGTGTTATACACAGCTCAGAATTCAGAGACCTGGCAGATCTGCAGTAGAGAAAACAGGGATTTTATCAAAAGTGCATCAGACAGCACAGTAAGTTGATGCTTTCAGATTACAAGGCAAAAACCTGCTGCCAGATTCCATTTAGAATATATAAGAAAGGGTCGAGAAAATATCATCACATCAAATTCTGTCTTAATTCAAATCAAAACTGTAAGAAATATATAGAAACTTGTTCACTGGGTCCGATGAATTGCCCTTCCCCCTCCTCCTAGTGAATCTCAGAACAGATCAGTCCTATAAGCTGTGTGCTCCGCGAGTCCTCTCCACTGCTCCCAGGAATAGGGGCAAAAGGAAGAGAAGAGGAATGAAACAGAAAGAAAAGGAAGATGAGGAAAAACGATAAACCGAATATGATGGTTTAAGAGATAAAAGGAGCACAAGGAAACAAGTGGAGGAAAAAAAGAAGGAAAAGGAGAGGAAGAAAAATAAAACAGGAAGAGAAGAAATAAAAAAAGAGGAGAAAATTAGAAAGAGAAAGTGAAAGAAGAGGAAAAGAATAAGGAGAAAGGAAAAAAATAAGAGAGGGAAGGGAAGAAATAAGAGAAAAGAAAATTAGAAGAAGAGAGTGAAAAAAGGAGGAAAGGAATAAGGAGAAAAAGAAAAAATAGGAAGAGAGGGAAGAGAAGAAATAACAAAAAGAAAGTTGGAACGGAAAGAAAACATGAAAAAGTTGCAGATGAAGACATTTCAGGGAAATTGTTTTGTTGAGCTGTTACAATTGTTGCTTGGCTCAGACTGCGGAGGAGCTGCAGGGGCAGAAGGCTGAGGAGCTGCAGCGGCAGAACGCTGAGGAGCTGCAGGGGCAGAACGCTGAGGAGCTGCAGGGGCAGAACGCTGAGGAGCTGCAGCGGCAGAACGCTGAGGAGCTGCAGCGGCAGAACGCTGAGGAGCTGCAGCGGCAGAACGCTGAGGAGCTGCAGCGGCAGAACGCTGAGGAGCTGCAGCGGCAGAACGCTGAGGAGCTGCAGCGGCAGAACGCTGAGGAGCTGCAGGGGCAGAACGCTGGGGAGCTGCAGGTGCAGAACGCTGGGGAGCTGCAGGTGCAGAACGCTGGGGAGCTGCAGGTGCAGAACGCTGAGGAGCTGCAGGTGCAGAACGCTGAGGAGCTGCAGGTGCAGAACGCTGAGGAGCTGCAGGTGCAGAACGCTGAGGAGCTGCAGGTGCAGAACGCTGAGGAGCTGCAGAACGCTGGGGAGCTGCAGGTGCAGAACGCTGAGGAGCTGCAGAACGCTGGGGAGCTGCAGGTGCAGAACGCTGGGGAGCTGCAGGTGCAGAATGCTGAGGAGCTGCAGAATGCTGGGGAGCTGTAGGTGCAGACTGCTGGGGAGCTGCAGAATGCTGAGGAGCTGCAGCTGCAGAACGCTGAGGAGCTGCAGCGGCAGAACGCTGAGGAGCTGCAGGGGCAGAACGCTGAGGAGCTGCAGGGGCAGAATGCTGAGGAGCTGCAGGGGCAGAATGCTGAGGAGCTGCAGGGGCAGAATGCTGAGGAGCTGCAGGGGCAGAATGTTGGGGAGCTATAGGTGCAGAATGCTAAGGAGCTGCAGGTGCAGAATACTGGGGAGCTATAGGTGCAGAATGCTGAGGACCTGCAGGTGCAAAACGCTGGGGAACTACAGGTGCAGAATTCTGAGGAGCTGCAGGTGCAGAACGCTGGGGAGCTGCAGGTGCAGAACGCTGGGGAGCTGCAGGTGCAGAACGCTGGGGAGCTGCAGGTGCAGAACGCTGGGGAGCTGCAGGTGCAGAATGCTGGGGAGCTATAGGTGCAGAATGCTGAGGACCTGCAGGTGCAAAACGCTGGGGAACTACAGGTGCAGAATGCTGAGGAGCTGCAGGTGCAGAACGCTGGGGAGCTGCAGGTGCAGAACGCTGGGGAGCTGCAGGTGCAGAACGCTGGGGAGCTGCAGGTGCAGAACGCTGGGGAGCTGCAGGTGCAGAATGCTGGGGAGCTATAGGTGCAGAATGCTGAGGACCTGCAGGTGCAAAACGCTGGGGAACTACAGGTGCAGAACGCTGGGGAGCTGCAGGTGCAGAACGCTGGGGAGCTGCAGGTGCAGAACGCTGAGGAGCTGCAGGTGCAGAACGCTGAGGAGCTGCAGGTGCAGAACGCTGGGGAGCTGCAGGTGCAGAACGCTGGGGAGCTGCAGGTGCAGAACGCTGGGGAGCTGCAGGTGCAGAACGCTGGGGAGCTGCAGGTGCAGAACGCTGGGGAGCTGCAGGTGCAGAACGCTGGGGAGCTGCAGGTGCAGAACGCTGGGGAGCTGCAGGTGCAGAACGCTGGGGAGCTGCAGGTGCAGAACGCTGGGGAGCTGCAGGTGCAGAACGCTGGGGAGCTGCGTGTGCAGAAAGCTGGGAGCTGCAGGTGCAGAATGCTGGGGAGCTGCAGGTGCAGAATGCTGGGGAGCTGTAGGTGCAGACTGCTGGGGAGCTGCAGGTGCAGAATGCTGAGGAGCTGCAGGTGCAGAACGCTGGGATTTCTGAGATTTTGAGATTAAAGGGGGCTTTATACGCAGCAATATCGCTGGTGTAAGCACCCACCCCCGTCGGTTGTGCGTCACGGGCAAATCGCTGACCGTGGCGCACAATATCGTTAGGAGCCACCACATGTACTTACCTGCCTAGCGTCGTCGCTGTGGTCGGTGAACTGCCTCCTTTCAAAGGGGGCGTTCGTGCGGCGTCACAGCGGCGTCACTAAGCGGCTGCCCAATAGAATTGGAGGGGCGGAGATGAGCGGCTGTAACATCCCACCCACCTCCTTCCTTCCTCATTGCCGGCGGCCGCAGGTAAGCTGTAGTTCGTCGTTCCCGAGGTGTCACGCATAGCGATGTGCGCTGCCTCCGGAATGACAAACAACCTGCGTCCTCAACAATCAACGATTTTATGAAAATTGAACGATGTGTCAATGATGGACGATAAGGTGAGCATTTTCCATCGTTAACGGTCGTTTGTTGGTGTCACACGCAACTACGTCGCTAACGATGCCGGATGTGCGTCACGGAATCCATGACCCGGCGATATATCGTTAGATACGTCGTTGCGTGTAACAGGGCCTTAAGATGTTGTGATTGTTTGGATGCTGGACATTGAGATGTTGCGATTCTTGAGATGTTGCGATTCTTGAGATGTTGCGATTCTTGAGATGTTGCGATTCATGAGATGTTGCGATTCTTGAGATGTTGCGATTCATGAGATGTTGCGATTCTTGGGATGTTGCGATTCTTGAGATGTTGCGATTCATGAGATGTTGCGATTCATGAGACGTTGCGATTCTTGAGATGTTGCGATTCTTGAGATGTTGCGATTCATGAGATGTTGCGATTCATGAGATGTTGCGATTCTTGAGATGTTGCGATTCTTGAGATGTTGCGATTCATGAGATGTTGCGATTCATGAGACGTTGCGATTCTTGGGATGTTGCGATTCATGAGATGTTGCGATTCATGAGACGTTGCGATTCTTGGGATGTTGCGATTCATGAGATGTTGCGATTCTTGGGATGTTGCGATTCTTGGGATGTTGCCATGGTTTGTGTGGATCACTGTTCACTGTTGTTGTATAATGAATTATAAATTGAAAAATCTCATCATGAATCACGAGTGACGTCCTCCAGGTTCCAAGATCTGATACATTGTATTGTGAAATCAAAAACACGAAACCTGCCAAAGGCAAAACATTTGTTTGCACTCTGGCGAGAGGAAAACCCACATCACGAAGAGGCCGCCCTGGAGGCTGCTGAGGAGCGCGGAGGTTACAATGTATCAGCCGTGAACACTGCAGACGCAGAGAATCATCCAAGGTGAAGAGTCTCCAGAGAGATCACGAGTCCTCATCAATCCAGTGTCCGAAAAAAGGACGGGAAACGTTACACAGAGGAAAAACACAAAACATGGCCCCAAGAAGCTAAGAAAGGGACAGCGCATGCACTGCAAGAGCGGAGGTTTGGGAGGGTGTAATAGAATAGAGGGGCAGCCAGACACCGCCACATGTTATATTAGTATGTGTAATCATCCAACAATAAAACCGTTCTGTTCCTTACAAGTATCTTATATTATTAAATCTTCCTCGATATTGAAATATTGAAACTACAACATCAATGAAGTAAAGTGGTGGAAATCACAGGATGGGGACGTCACTGATCTGCAAAAATGGAAAAAAGGAAAATAATTTTTCAAGTTATTAAGTCTGAAGAAATAGAGACGAAATCCCTGCGCTTTCAGCCTCGGCAGCCATCACTGAGGGTTTTAAATGGTCGTCTGGTGTATGGCTAAGAGTTTGCAGTGATTTTATATAACTACAGACTTGTCAGTGTAAGTATGGGATTTGCAAACTACAAGCCACATTCTGATTAGATGTGCGTGGTCTCACTCAATGGTCGAGCTTGTCTAGATATGGGGATGGGCACCAATGAGCTGACAACTAACTGGGAATTACCCCTTGACAAAGCTGGATGCGAAACGCGTCTCTGGGTAGGACGGGGCTCACAGCATACACGGTCATCGTGGGAAATGAATGCACTTTGTTTTGGATACATACAAGTTATACTTAACTTCTTCTGCTGATTGTCCATTATATGTGAATCACTCATAAGAACACGGTGTGATGCTAGACACTATACTATGAGCAGTATGAATAGAAGAGTAGTCAGACAAGCCAGGATCATAAGCCAGGAGGTAACGTATAAGATTCAGGGAGCAGACAGAGACGTGGTCAGGAAGAGGTCCGAGGTCAGAAGCCGGGAGGTAATGTATAAGGTTCAGGGAGCAGACAGAGACGTGGTCAGGAAGAGGTCCAAGGTCAGAAGCCTAGATCAGAACACTTACACCAGACAGGAGCCAAGAGCACACTGAGCAAGCAAAGAGGAAGTTCAGACAGAGCAAGCACTGTAAAGAAACAGAGCAACCACCAGGAACGAGGCGCATCTGTGAAGGCAACTCCCAAAACCAGCTCGGATCGTAGTGCTGAAAGACAACCTGTCAGCAAGTGCACAAGACACATAGCAGAGCATTTTCAAATACAAAATGCTCCACACAGTGGAGCTGTGCCAAAATCATTCCAAATGCAAAAAGCTCCACACAGCGGAACTGTAAACACACGGCATTGGGACCTCCCTCCTCTTTTTCTTGATCTCCTTCCTCTTTTCCTTGATCTGCTCCTCTTTTTCTTGACCTTCCTCCTCTTTTTCTTGACCTCCTTCTCTTTTTCTTGATCTCCATTTTCTTTTTCTTGACCTGCCTCTTCCTTTTCTTGACCTGCCTCCTCCTTTTCTTGACCTCCCTCCTCTTTTTCTTGACCTCCCTCCTTTTTTTCTTGACATCCCTCCTCTTTTTCTTGATCTTCCTCCTCTTTTTTCTTGACTTCCCTCCTCTTTGTCATGATCTCAATCCTTTTTCTTGACCTCCCTCCTCTTTTTCTTGACCTCCTTCCTCTTTTTCTTGACGTCCTTCCTCTTTTTCTTGACGTCCTTCCTCTTTTTCTTGACCTCCCTCCTCTTTTTCTTGACCTGCCTCCTCTTTTTCTTGACCTGCCTCCTCTTTTTCTTGACCTGCCTCCTCTTTTTCTTGACCTGCCTCCTCTTTTTCTTGACCTGCCTCCTCTTTTTCTTGACCTCCTTCCTCTTTTTCTTGACCTCCCTCCTCTTTTTCTTGACCTCCCTCTTTTTCTTGACCTCCCTCCTCTTTTTCCTGATCTCCTTCCTCTTTTTCTTGACCTCTCATTGTTTCATTGATGTTGTAATTATACTTCAATGAATCATATTTTACAATAATTATATATATATATATATATATATATATATATATTACAGTTAGGTCCAGAAATCTTTGGACAGTGACACAATTTTGGCGAGTTGGGCTCTGCATGCCACCACATTGGATTTGAAATGAAACCTCTACAACAGAATTCAAGTGCAGATTGTAACGTTTAATTTGAAGGTTTGAACAAAAATATCTGATAGAAATTGTAGGAATTGTCACATTTCTTTACAAACACTCCACATTTTAGGAGGTCAAAAGTAATTGGACAAATAAACCAAACCCAAACAAAATATTTTTATTTTCAATATTTTGTTGCGAATCCTTTGGAGGCAATCACTGCCTTAAGTCTGGAACCCATGGACATCACCAAACGCTGGGTTTCCTCCTTCTTAATGCTTTGCCAGGCCTTTACAGCCGCAGCCTTCAGGTCTTGCTTGTTTGTGGGTCTTTCCGTCTTAAGTCTGGATTTGAGCAAGTGAAATGCATGCTCAATTGGGTTAAGATCTGGTGATTGACTTGGCCATTGCAGAATGTTCCACTTTTTTGCACTCATGAACTCCTGGGTAGCTTTGGCTGTATGCTTGGGGTCATTGTCCATCTGTACTATGAAGCGCCGTCCGATCAACTTTGCGGCATTTGGCTGAATCTGGCTGAAAGTATATCCCGGTACACTTCAGAATTCATCCGGCTACTCTTGTCTGCTGTTATGTCATCAATAAACACAAGTGACCCAGTGCCATTGAAAGCCATGCATGCCCATGCCATCACGTTGCCTCCACCATGTTTTACAGAGGATGTGGTGTGCCTTGGATCATGTGCCGTTCCCTTTCTTCTCCAAACTTTTTTCTTCCCATCATTCTGGTACAGGTTGATCTTGGTCTCATCTGTCCATAGAATACTTTTCCAGAACTGAGCTGGCTTCATGAGGTGTTTTTCAGCAAATGTAACTCTGGCCTGTCTATTTTTGGAATTGATGAATGGTTTGCATCTAGATGTGAACCCTTTGTATTTACTTTCATGGAGTCTTCTCTTTATTGTTGACTTAGAGACAGATACACCTACTTCACTGAGAGTGTTCTGGACTTCAGTTGATGTTGTGAACGGGTTCTTCTTCACCAAAGAAAGTATGCGGCGATCATCCACCACTGTTGTCATCCGTGGACGCCCAGGCCTTTTTGAGTTCCCAAGCTCACCAGTCAATTCCTTTTTTCTCAGAATGTACCCGACTGTTGATTTTGCTACTCCAAGCATGTCTGCTATCTCTCTGATGGATTTTTTCTTTTTTTTCAGCCTCAGGATGTTCTGCTTCACCTCAATTGAGAGTTCCTTAGACCGCATGTTGTCTGGTCACAGCAACAGCTTCCAAATGCAAAACCACACACCTGTAATCATCCCCAGACCTTTTAACTACTTCATTGATTACAGGTTAACGAGGGAGACGCCTTCAGAGTTAATTGCAGCCCTTAGAGTCCCTTGTCCAATTACTTTTGGTCCCTTGAAAAAGAGGAGGCTATGCATTACAGAGCTATGATTCCTAAACCCTTTCTCCGATTTGGATGTGAAAACTCTCATATTGCAGCTGGGAGTGTGCACTTTCAGCCCATATTATATATAGAATTGTATTTCTGAACATGTTTTTGTAAACAGCTAAAATAACAACTTGTGTCACTGTCCAAATATTTCTGGCCCTGACTGTATATATATATATATATATATATATATATATATATATATATATATATATATATATATATATATATATATATATATATATATATATATATATATATATATATATATATATATCTATATATCTATATATATATAGGATGCTCTTGGGCTGGAGATATGAGCAGTGACCCTGTGTGTGCTGCGCACGGGAGACATCAGAATGCAGAATCTGCACCCACCAGCTCAGAGACAACCGAAATCAGGGACAGCGTCTGCAGAGGGAAACACTGGTGAAAATGCTGTATACAAGCCATCCTCATTTACACAGGACTGCCTTTCCTGAACAGTGACTGCAATGACCGGGGCGCATTCATGATCCCTTCATTTCAGGATCTCCTGATTACCTTTTCTCTCTTTGGACAGGTAGGTTTAGTCTTATGATGTTTCTATATGAAAAACTAAGAGATGTCACCTCTGGAGACGATAACTGAACATTCAGGTCATTAATACAGCTGATAACAGGGACAATAGCCGTCAGCCATTGCTGCATTGCTCTTTATCTCCAGCCCCTCCCCCATTACGGTTGTTGCTTCAGCTTATAAATTATCACATAAGCAACGTATACATAATTGCATTTTAATAGCCGCATGAACAGATAATTAATCAGTTAACTGCTGGTGAATGTCGACAGCCGCCGTCACCTCGCTGCATCCATTAACCTCTTTATTGTTCGCAGCGTGGCGCTAACGTGCGGTAATATTTATTTGCAGATTACATCCGACAACCGGAGACTTTACCACAAATGTATCAGTCAGGATCTAACCAGAGATCCCTGCGTCTCCGAGGTCGGGGGGTTCATCACTAATGAATTGTACTGGGTGACTGTCACCCCAACACCGCAATGTGGGACCGCGGCCCCCGGGGCTGATTACCAGTATGTATAGAGGAGGGTTAATGTTACCTGTGGTATACAGGGCAGTTACTGTTACCTCTGTATACAGGGTCATTACTGTTACCTCTATATACAGGCTCATTACTGTTACCTCTATATACAGGACAATTACTGTTACCTCTATATACAGGACAATTACTGTTACCTCTATACAGGACAATTACTGTTACCTCTATATACAGGACAATTACTGTTACCTCTATGTACAGGACAATTACTGTTACCTCTATATACAGGACAATTACTGTTACCTCTATATACAGGACAATTACTGTTACCTCTATGTACAGGACAATTACTGTTACCTCTATATACAGGACAATTACTGTTACCTCTATACAGGACAATTACTGTTACCTCTATACAGGACAATTACTGTTACCTCTATATACAGGTTCGTTACAATGTCTGTCTGCTATTTCATCCTTCTTCTCGGCGCGATTCCTAAAACTTAACATGGACAAAACAGAGTTTATTGTCTTTCCTCCTCCTCACTCATCTCCTCCAACAAGCCTTTCCATCACACTTGATGGTTGCTCACTCTCCCCAGTCTCACAAGCTCGTTGCCTTGGAGTGACCCTCGACTCTGCTCTATCCTTCAAGCCACACATCCAAGCCCTCTTCACCTCATGCCGATTACAACTCAAAAATATCTCCCGGATCCGTGCTTTTCTTAACCAAGAATCTGCAAAAACATTAGTGCATGCCCTCATCATCTCCCGCCTCGACTACTGCAACCTCCTGCTCTCTGGCCTCCCTTCCAACACTCTTGCACCCCTCCAATCTATCCTAAACTCTGCAGCCCGCTTAATCCACCTCTCCCCTCGCTACTCCCCAGCCTCGCCACTCTGCCAATCCCTTCACTGGCTTCCCATCGCCCAACGACTCCAGTTCAAAACATTAACCATGACATACAAAGCCATGCACAACCTGTCTCCTCCCTACATCTGTGACCTAGTCTCCCGGTACCTACCTGCACGCAACCTTAGATCCTCACAAGATCTCCTTCTCTGCTCCTCTCTTATCTCCTCTTCCCACAATCGTGTACAAGATTTCTCCCGTGCATCCCCCATACTCTGGAACGCTCTACCTCAGCACATCAGACTCTCCACGACCGTGGAAAGCTTCAAGAGGAACCTCAAGACCCACCTCTTCCAACAAGCCTACAACCTACAATAGCCTTCAGCCCAGTAGACCACTGCGCAACCAGCTCTGTCCTTACCTATTGTACCAACACCCATTCCCTGTAGACTGTGAGCCCTCGCGGGCAGGGTCCTCTCTCCTCCTATACCAGTCTGTCTTGTACTGTTAATGATTGTTGTACGTATACCCTCTTTCACTTGTAAAGCGCCATGGAATAAATGGCGCTATAATAATAAATAATAATAATAATAATAATATACACAGGCTCATTACTGTTACCTCTATATACAGGCTCATTACTGTTACCTCTATATACAGGACAATTACTGTTACCTCTATATACAGGACAATTACTGTTACCTCTATATACAGGACAATTACTGTTACCTCTATGTACAGGACAATTACTGTTACCTCTATATACAGGACAATTACTGTTACCTCTATATACAGGACAATTACTGTTACCTCTATATACAGGGCAGTTACTGTTACCTCTATATACAGGACAATTACTGTTACCTCTATATACAGGGTCATTACTGTTACCTCTATATACAGGACAATTACTGTTACCTCTATATACAGGACAATTACTGTTACCTCTATATACAGGGTCATTACTGTTACCTCTATATACAGGACAATTACTGTTACCTCTATATACAGGACAATTACTGTTACCTCTATATACAGGGTCATTACTGTTACCTCTATATACAGGACAATTACTGTTACCTCTATATACAGGACAATTACTGTTACCTCTATATACAGGGTCATTACTGTTACCTCTATATACAGGACAATTACTGTTACCTCTATATACAGGACAATTACTGTTACCTCTATATACAGGACAATTACTGTTACCTCTATATACAGGGTCATTACTGTTACCTCTATATACAGGACAATTACTGTTACCTCTATATACAGGACAATTACTGTTACCTCTGTATACAGGGTCATTACTGTTACCTCTATACAGGACAATTACTGTTACCTCTATATACAGGACAATTACTGTTACCTCTATATACAGGTTCGTTACTGTTACCTCTATATACAGGACATTTACTATTACCTCTATACACAGGCTCATTACTGTTACCTCTATATACAGGACAATTACTGTTACCTCTATATACAGGACATTTACTGTTACCTCTATATACAGGGTCATTACTGTTACCTCTATACAGGACAATTACTGTTACCTCTATAGACAGGTTCGTTACTGTTACCTCTATATACAGGTTCGTTACTGTTACCTCTATATACAGGACATTTACTGTTACCTCTATACACAGGCTCATTACTGTTACCTCTATATACAGGACAATTACTGTTACCTCTATATACAGGGTCATTACTGTTACCTCTACACAGGATAATTACTGTTACCTCTATATACAGGTTCGTTACTGTTACCTCTATATACAGGACATTTACTGTTACCTCTATATACAGGGTCATTACTGTTACCTCTATATACAGGGTCATTACTGTTACCTCTATACAGGACAAATTACTGTTACCTCTATATACAGGGCAGTTACTGTTACCTCTATATACAGGACATTTACTGTTACCTCTATATACAGGGTCATTACTGTTACCTCTATATACAGGGTCATTACTGTTACCTCTATACAGGACAATTACTGTTACCTCTATATACAGGTTCGTTACTGTTACCTCTATATACAGGGTCATTACTGTTACCTCTATATACAGGGTCATTACTGTTACCTCTATATACAGGTTCGTTACTGTTACATCTATATACAGGACAATTACTGTTACCTCTATATACAGGACAATTACTGTTACCTCTATATACAGGGCAGTTACTGTTACCTCTATATACAGGGTCATTACTGTTACCTCTATATACAGGACAATTACTGTTACCTCTATATACAGGCTCATTACTGTTACCTCTATATACAGGGTCATTACTGTTACCTCTATATACAGGACAGTTACTGTTACCTCTATATACAGGTTCGTTACTGTTACCTCTATATACAGGACAATTACTGTTACCTCTATATACAGGACAATTACTGTTACCTCTATATACAGGGTCATTACTGTTACCTCTATATACAGGGTCATTACTGTTACCTCTATATACAGGACAGTTACTGTTACCTCTATATACAGGTTCGTTACTGTTACCTCTATATACAGGACAATTACTGTTACCTCTATATACAGGACAATTACTGTTACCTCTATATACAGGCTCATTACTGTTACCTCTATATACAGGGTCATTACTGTTACCTCTATATACAGGACAGTTACTGTTACCTCTATATACAGGTTCGTTACTGTTACCTCTATATACAGGACAATTACTGTTACCTCTATATACAGGACAATTACTGTTACCTCTATATACAGGCTCATTACTGTTACCTCTATATACAGGACAATTACTGTTACCTCTATATACAGGCTCATTACTGTTACCTCTATATACAGGACAATTACTGTTACCTCTATATACAGGCTCATTACTGTTACCTCTATATACAGGGTCATTACTGTTACCTCTATATACAGGACAGTTACTGTTACCTCTATATACAGGTTCGTTACTGTTACCTCTATATACAGGACAATTACTGTTACCTCTATATACAGGACAATTACTGTTACCTCTATATACAGGGTCATTACTGTTACCTCTATATACAGGACAATTACTGTTACCTCTATATACAGGTTCGTTACTGTTACTTCTATATACAGGGTCGTTACTGTTACCTCTATATACAGGGTCATTACTGTTACCTCTATATACAGGGTCATTACTGTTACCTCTATATACAGGGTCGTTACTGTTACCTCTATATACAGGGTCATTACTGTTATCTCTATATACAGGGTCATTACTGTTACCTCTATATACAGGGTCATTACTGTTACCTCTATATACAGGTTAGTTACTGTTACCTCTATATACAGGGCAGTTACTGTTACCTCTGTATACAGGGTCATTACTGTTTCCTCTATATACAGGGTCATTACTGTTATCTCTATATACAGGAGGGTTAATGTTACCTCTATATACCGGGTCATTACTATTACCTCTATATACAGGGTCATTACTGTTACCTCTATATACAGGGCAGTTACTGTTACCTCTATATACAGGGTCATTACTATTACCTCTATATACAGGGTCATTACTATTACCTCTATATACAGGGCAGTTACTGTTACCTCTATATACAGGGTCATTACTGTTACCTCTATATACAGGGCAGTTACTGTTACCTCTATATACAGGGTCATTACTGTTACCTCTATATACAGGGTCATTACTATTACCTCTATATACAGGGCAGTTACTGTTACCTCTATATACAGGGCAGTTACTGTTACCTCTATATACAGGGCAGTTACTGTTACCTCTATATACAGGGCAGTTACTGTTACCTCTATATACAGGGTCATTACTGTTACCTCTATATACAGGGCAGTTACTGTTACCTCTATATACAGGGTCATTACCTCTATATACAGGGTCGATACTGTTACCTCTGTATATGTGATCATCACTCCTTATATTTGGGATCGCTGCTCTCACCTCCTCGTGCTTCTCACATGATGATTTATTTAAGTCGCTGTTCATATTTTCCTTTTTTTCTCAGCGTCCGACACGATCAGAATCCGGAGCGACTGCAGGAAAGAGAAAATCAGCAAAATCATCCAGACCGAAAACCGAGAAAACAGCGGAAGATTATTATCATTATATTCTACAGTTATAGCCGGTTATTATGTCCCTTATATCGATACCTCGTAGTATTGGGGATTTTGCAGCACTTGGGTCACACTTTGTGGCACTGATATGAGTGGGAGTTGATACACTGTGTCCTGATATTTGGGCCGTCCTGTAGCTGACCCTGGACGGGGAGATGGGTACGGTCCTGACCTACAATTTGGGCATTTTGCCGGGATAATATGTTATAATACATATGTTTTCTATGGTTCTGGTGCAATGTAAAGAATCAGGGTCCAGACCAAACACCACCTCTACAACTCAACCAAACATCCCATAATGAATCAGGGTCCAGACCAAACACCACCTCTACAACTCAACCAAACATCCCATAATGAAAAGATACAATAACCCGATAACAAGGCATGCTGGGGGTTGTAGTGTTCCTGCAGCTGACATGCCGTAGAGTACGTGACACTGACTTGTCAAATCTCCCTGATCTGAGTGACCCCTAACCAGGTAACCATGATAACTACGGTGCCGCAGACTAATGGTGGCTATAGTGGAACCTCAGCAGATGACACTGATATTACCGCTATATGGTGACCACATAGTGGTAGATATCAGGGCTGCAGCACATACAAGAGATCACAGTGCAGTTATAGATGGTGACTAAAGGCCGCTTTACACGCTGCGACATCGCTAGCGATCGCACCCGCCCCCGTCATTTGTGCGTCACGTGCAAATCGCTGCCCGTGGCGAACAATATGGGAGACACGTGTCACACGGACTTACCTTCCTAGCGACGTCGCTGGGGCCGGCAAACTGCCTCTTTTCTAAGGGGGCGGTTCGTGCAGCGTCACAGCGACGTCACACGGCAGACGTCCAATAGAAGCGGAAGGGCGGAGAGCAGTCGCATGAAGGTCACGCCCACCTCGTTACCGGAGGACGCTGGTACGGTGATGTTCCTCGTTCCCGGGGTGTCACACGTAGCGATGTGTGCGGCCTCAGGAACGATGAACAACCTGCGTCCTGCACCACCAACGATATTTTGAAAATGAACGACGTGTCAACAACCAACAATAAGGTGAGTATTTGGGATCGTTAGCGGTCGCTCGCAGGTGTCACACGCAACGACGTCGCTGACGAGGACGGATGTGCGTCACAAATTCCGTGACCCCAGCGATATCTCGTTAGCAATGTCGTTGCGTGTAACAGGGTCTTTACAGCTGACGTTCTTTTGGATGGAGTTGTTCACCTTTTCTGTGTTTTCCATCTGGCCCAGACCGACATGACCACTTCTTCCAGCCACAACTCGTCTAAAGAGATTACAACAAAGACCCATCTGACTCCTCACATTTCCAGCCTTGACCACATCTAATCCCAACCTGCACAAACTCCTCCTCCTCCTGCCGTCACCCCAATACTGAGCCGCTGCTGCCGTATGTGTCCCTATTACTGCACCTGCTGTGTGCACAAAAACCGACCCCTCTATGTGCCCCACATAATAATGCCACCACTGTGCCCTCTACATATTAATGTTACCACTGTGCCCCCACATAATAATGCCATCACTGTGCCTCCACATAATAATGCCACCACTGTGCCCCCACATAATAATGCCCCCACTGTGCCCCCACATAATAATGCCACCACTGTGCCCTCTACATATTAATGTTACCACTGTGCCCCCACATAATAATGCCACCACTGTGCCCCCACATAATAATGCCACCACTGTGCCCCCACATAATAATGCCACCACTGTGCCTCCACATAATAATGCCACCACTGTGCCCCCACATAATAATGCCACCACTGTGCCCCCACATAATAATGCCACCACTGTGCCCCCACATAATAATGCCACCACTGTGCCCCCACATAATAATGCCACCACTGTGTCCCCACATAATAATGCCACCACTGTGCCCCACATAATAATGCCACCACTGTGCCCCCCACATAATAATGCCCCCACTGTGCCCCCACATAATAATGCCACCCACTGTGCTCCCCCATAGTAATGCCACCACTGCGCCTCCACATAATAATGCCACCACTGTGCCCTCCACATAATAATGCCACCACTGTGCCCACACATAATAATGCCACCACTGTGCCCTCTACATATTAATGTTACCACTGTGCCCCCACATAATATTGCCCCCACTGTGCCCTCTACATATTAATGTTACCAC
Organism: Anomaloglossus baeobatrachus; assembly: GCF_048569485.1. Classification (NCBI taxonomy): domain Eukaryota; kingdom Metazoa; phylum Chordata; class Amphibia; order Anura; family Aromobatidae; genus Anomaloglossus; species Anomaloglossus baeobatrachus. The sequence goes on from NC_134361.1 coordinate 15,586,958, forward strand.
TGTGCCCCCACATAATAATGCCACCACTGTGCCCCCACATAATAATGCCCCCACTGTGCCCCCACATAATAATGCCACCACTGTGCCCTCCACATAATAATGCCACCACTGTGCCCCCACATAATAATGCCACCACTGTGTCCCCACATAATAATGCCACCACTGTGACCCTCACATAATAATGCCACCACTGTGCCCCCACATAATAATGCCACCACTGTGTCCCCACATAATAATGCCACCACTGTGTCCCCACATAATAATGCCAGCACTGTGCCCTCCACATAATAATGCCACCACTGTGCCCCCACATAATAATGCCACCACTGTGCCCTCACATAATGCCACCACTGTGCCCCCACATAATAATGCCACCACTGTGTCCCCACATAATAATGCCACCACTGTGCCCTCCACATAATAATGCCACCACTGTGCCTCCCACATAATAATGCCATCACTGTGCCCTCCACATAATAATGCCACCACTGTGCCTCCCACATAATAATGCCATCACTGTGCCCCCACATAATAATGCCATCACTGTGCCCCCACATAATAATGCCACCACTGTGCCCCCACCAAATGTCCCCCACCAAATAATGCACCACTGTGCCCTCCACATAATAATGCACACACTGTGCCCTCCCCAACATAATAATGCCAACACTGTGCCCCCACATAATAATGCCACACACTGTGCCCTCCACATAATAATGCCACCAACTGTGCCCCCACATAATAATGCCACACTGTGCCCCCAATAATAATGCCACCACTGTGCCTCTCCACATAATAATGCCACCAACTGTGCCCCACATAATCCACCACTGCCCCCACCACTGTGCCTCACATAATAATGCCACCACTGTGCCCCCACATAATAATGCCACCACTGTGCCCTCACATAATAATGCCACCACTGTGCCCCCACATAATAATGCCACCACTGTGTCCCCACATAATAATGCCACCACTGTGCCCTCACATAATAATGCCCCACTGTGCCCCCACATAATAATGCCACCCACTGTGCCCTCTACATATTAATGTTACCACTGTGCCTCCACATAATAATGCCCCCACTGTGCCCCCACATAATAATGCCCCCACTGTGCCCCCACATAATAATGCCCCCACTGTGCCCCTACATATTAATGTACCACTGTGCCCCCACATAATATGCCACCACTGTGCCCTCTACATATTAATGTTACCACTGTGCCCCCACATAATAATGCCACCACTGTGCCCCCACATAATAATGCCATCACTGTGCCCCACATAATAATGCCACCACTGTGCCCCACATAATAATGCCACCACTGTGCCCCCACATAATAATGCCATCAGTGTGCCCCCACATAATAATGCCATCCACTGTGCCCCCACATAATAATGCCACCACTGTGCCCCCACATAATAATGTCACCACTGTGCCCCCACATAATAATGCCCCCACTGTGCCCCACATAATAATGTCACCACTGTGCCCCCACATAATAATGTCACCACTGTGCCCTCTACATATTAATGTTACCACTGTGCCCGCCATAATGCCATCACTGTGCCTCCACATAATAATGCCACCACTGTGCCCCCACATAATAATGCCACCCACTGTGTCCCCACATAATATTGCCATCACTGTGCCCCCACATAATAATGCAACACTGTGCCCCCACATAATAATGTCACCACTGTGCCCCCACATAATGCCATCACTGTGCCCTCTACATATTAATGTTACCACTGTGCCCCCCACATAATGCCACCACTGTGCCCTCTACATATTAATGTTACCACTGTGCCCCCACCATATAATGCCATCACTGTGCCTCCACATAATAATGCCACCACTGTGCCCCACATATAATGCCACCACTGTGCCCCCACATAATAATGCCACCACTGTGCTCCCCCATAGTAATGCCACCACTGTGCCTCCACATAATAATGCCACCACTGTGCCCTCCACATAATAATGCCCCCACTGTGCCCCCCACATATTAATGCCACCACTGTGCCCTCTACATATTAATGTTACTACTGTGCCCCACATAATAATGCCCCCACTGTGCCCCCACATAATAATGCCCCCACTGTGCCCCCACATAATAATGCCACCACTGTGCCCTCTACATATTAATGTTACCCACTGTGCCTCCACAAATAATGCCCCCACTGTGCCCCCACATAATAATGCCCCCACTGTGCCCCCACATAATGCCACCACTGTGCCCCCTACATATTAATGTTACCACTGTGCCCCCACATAATAATGCCACCACTGTGCCCTCTACATATAATGTTACCACTGTGCCCCCACATAATAATGCCACCACTGTGCCCCCACATAATAATGCCATCACTGTGCCCCCACATAATAATGCCCACCACTGTGCCCCCACATAATAATGCCACCACTGTGCCCACCACATAATAATGCCATCACTGTGCCCCACATAATAATGCCATCACTGTGCCCCCACATAATAATGCCACCACTGTGCCCCCACATAATAATTGCCACCACTGTGCCCCCACATAATAATGCCATCACTGTGCCCCCACATAATAATGCCATCACTGTGCCCCCACATAATAATGCCACCACTGTGCCCCCACATAATAATGCCACCACTGTGCCCCCACATAATAATGCCATCACTGTGCCCCCACATAATAATGCATCACTGTGCCCCCACATAATAATGCACCACTGTGCCCCCACATAATAATGTCACCACTGTGCCCCCACATAATAATGCCATCACTGTACCCCCACATAATAATGCCACCACTGTGCCCCAACATAATAATGTCACCACTGTGCCCCCACATAATAATGTCCACCACTGTGCCCTCTACATATTAATGTTACCACTGTGCCCCCACATAATGCCATCACTGTGCCTCCACATAATAATGCCACCACTGTGCCCCCACATATAATGCCACCACTGTGTCCCCACATAATAATGCCATCACTGTGCCCCCCATAATAATGCCAACACTGTGCCCCCACATAATAAATGTCACCACTGTGCCCCCACATAATGCCATCACTGTGCCCTCTACATATTAATGTTACCACTGTGCCCCCCACATAATAATGCACCACTGTGCCCTCTTACATATTAATGTTACCACTGTGCCCCCACATAATAATGCCCCCACTGTGCCCCCACATAATAATGTCATCACTGTGCCCCCACATAATAATGCCCCCACTGTGCCCCCACATAATGCCACCACTGTGTCCCCAACATAATAATGCCCCCACTGTGCCCCCACATAATAATGCCCCCACTGTGCCCCCACATAATAATGCCCCCACTGTGCCCCACATAATAAGCCACCACTGTGCCCTCCACATAATGCCATCACTGTGCCCCCACATAATAATGCACCACTGTGCCTCCACATAATAATGCCACCACTGTGCCCTCCACATAATAATGCCATCACTGTGCCCCCACATAATAATGCCACCACTGTCCCCTCTACATAATAATGCCACCACTGTGCCCCCACATAATAATGCCACCACTGTGCCCTCCACATAATAATGCCATCACTGTGCTCCACATAATAATGCCACCACTGTCCCCTCTACATAATAATGCCACCACTGTGCCCCACATAATAATGCCACCACTGTGCCCCCACATAATATGCACCACCACTGTGCCCTCCACATAATAATGCCACCACTGTGCCCTCCACATAATAATGCCATCACTGTGCCCCCACATAATAATGCCACCACTGTGCCCTCCACATAATAATGCCATCACTGTGCCCCCACATAATAATGCCACCACTGTGCCCTCCACATAATAATGCCATCACTGTGCCCCCACATAATAATGCCACCACTGTGCCCTCCACATAATGCCATCACTGTGCCCCCAACATAATAATGCCACCACTGTGCCCTCCACATAATAATGCCACCACTGTGCCCTCCACATAATAATGCCATCACTGTGCCCCCCACATAATAATGCCACCACTGTCCCCCTCTACATAATAATGCCACCACTGTGCCCCCACATAATAATGCCACCACTGTGCCCTCCACATAATAATGCCATCACTGTGCCTCCACATAATAATGCCACCACTGTCCCCTCTACATAATAATGCCACCACTGTGCCCCCACATAATAATGCCACCACTGTGCCCCCACCTAATAATGCCACCACTGTCACCTCTACATAATAATGCCACCACTGTGCCCCCCACATAATAATGCCACCACTGTGCCCTCCACATAATAATGCCACCACTGTGCCCTCCACATAATAATGCCACCACTGTCACCTCTACAAAATAATGCCACCACTCTGCCCCCACATAATGCCACCACTCTGCCCCCACATAATAATGCCACCACTGTGCCCCCACATAATAATGCCACCACTGTGTCCCCACATAATAATGCCACCACTGTGCCCTCACATAGTAATGCCACCACTGTGCCTCCACATAATAATGTCACCACTGTGGCCCTCCACATAATAATGCCACCACTGTGCCCCCACATAATAATGCCACCACTGTGTCCCCACATAATAATGCCACCACTGTGCCCCTCACATAATAATGCCACCACTGTGCCCCCACATAATAATGCCACCACTGTGTCCCCACATAATAATGCCACCACTGTGTCCCCACATAATAATGCCACCACTGTGCCCTCCACATAATAATGCCACCACTGTGCCCCCACATAATAATGCCACCACTGTGCCCTCACATAATAATGCCACCACTGTGCCCCCACATAATAATGCCACCACTGTGTCCCACATAATAATGCCACCACTGTGCCCTCCACATAATAATGCCACCACTGTGCCTCCCACATATAATGCCATCACTGTGCCCTCCACATAATAATGCCATCACTGTGCCCCCACATAATAATGCCATCACTGTGCCCCCACATAATAATGCACCACTGTGCCCCCACATAATAATGTCACCACTGTGTCCCCACATAATAATGCCACCACTGTGCCCTCACATAATAATGCCACCACTGTGCCCCTCACATAATAATGCCACCACGTGCCCTCACATAATAATGCCACCACTGTGCCCCTCACATAATAATGCCACCACTGTGCCCCCACATAATAATGCCACCACTGTGCCCTCCACATAATAATGCCACCACTGTGCCCTCCACATAATAATGCCATCACTGTGCCCCCACATAATAATGCCACCACTGTGTCCCCACATAATAATGCCACCACTGTGTCCCTCACATAATAATGCCACCACTGTGCCCCCACATAATAATGCCATCACTGTGCCCCCACATAATGCCACCACTGTGTCCCCACATAATAATGCCACCACTGTGCCCCTCACATAATAATGCCACCACTGTGCCCCCACATAATAATGCCACCACTGTGCCCTCCACATAATAATGCCTCACTGTGCCCCCACATAATAATGCCTCCACTGTGCTCCCCACATAATGCCACCACTGTGTCCCCACATAATAATGCCACCACTGTGCCCCTCACATAATAATGCCACCACTGTGCCCCCATATAATAATGCCACCACTGTGCCCTCCACATAATAATGCCACCACTGTGCCCTCCACATAATAATGCCACCACTGTGCCCTCCACATAATAATGCCATCACTGTGCCCCCACATAATAATGCCACCACTGTGTCCCCACATAATAATGCCACCACTGTGCCCTCCACATAATAATGCCACCACTGTGCCCTCCACATAATGCCATCACTGTGCCCCCACATAATAATGCCACCACTGTGCCCTCCACATAATAATGCCATCACTGTGCCCCCACATAATAATGCCACCACTGTGCCCTCCACATATGCCACCACTGTGCCCTCCACATAATAATGCCATCACTGTGCCCCCACATAATAATGCCACACTGTGTCCCCACATAATAATGCCACCACTGTGCCCTCCACATAATAATGCCACCACTGTGCCCCCCACATAATAATGCCACCACTGTGCCCTCACATAATAATGCCACACTGTGCCCTCCACATAATAATGCCATCACTGTGCCTCCACATAATAATGCCACCACTGTCCCCTCTACATAATAATGCCACCACTATGCCCTCCACATAATAATGCCACCACTGTCACCTCTACATAATAATGCCACCACTCTGCCCCCACATAATAATGCCACCACTGTGCCCCCACATAATTATGCCACCACTGTGCCCCCACATAATGCCACCACTGTGTCCCCACATAATAATGCACCACTGTGCCCTCACATAGTAATGCACCACTGTGTCCCCACATAATAATGCCATCACTGTGCCTCCACATAATAATGTCACCACTGTGCCCTCCACATAATAATGCCACCACTGTGCCCCCACATAATAATGCCACCACTGTGCCCTCCACATAATAATGCCACCACTGTGCCCCCACATAATAATGCCACCACTGTGCCCTCACATAATAATGCCACCACTGTGCCCCTCACATAATAATGCCACCACTGTGCCCCTCACATAATAATGCCATCACTGTGCCCCACATAATAATGCCACCACTGTGCCCTCCACATAATAATGCCATCACTGTGCCCCCACATAATAATGCCACCACTGTGCCCTCCACATAATAATGCCACCACTGTGCCCTCCACATAATAATGCCATCACTGTGCCCCCACATAATAATGCCACCACTGTGCCCTCCACATAAAATGCCATCACTGTGCCTCCACATAATAATGCCACCACTGTCCCTCTACATAATAATGCCACCACTATGCCCCACATAATGCCACCACTGTGCCCTCCACATAATAATGCCACCGCTGTCACCTCTACATAATAATGCCACCACTCTGCCCCCACATAATGCCACCACTGTGCCCCCACATAATAATGCCACCACTCTGCCCCCACATAATGCCACCACTGTGTCCCCACATAATAATGCCACCACTGTGCCCCTCACATAGTAATGCCACCACTGTGCCTCCACATAATAATGTCACCACTGTGCCCCCACATAATGCCACCACTGTGCCCTCCACATAATAATGCCACCACTGTGTCCCCACATAATAATGCCACCACTGTGCCCTCCACATAATAATGCCACCACTGTGCCCTCCACATAATAATGCCACCACTGTGCCTCCCACATAATAATGCCATCACTGTGCCCCCACATAATAATGCCACCACTGTGCCCTCACATATTAATGCCACCACTGTGCTCCCCACATAATAATGCCATCACTGTGCCCCCACATAATAATGCCACCACTGTCACCTCTACATAATAATGCCACCACTGTGCCCCCCACATAATAATGCCACCACTGTGCCCTCCACATAATAATGCCATCACTGTGCCCCCACATAATAATGTCACCACTGTGCCCTCCACATAATAATGCCACCACTGTGTCCCACATAATAATGCCACCACTGTGCCTCCACATAATAATGCCATCACTGTGCCCTCCACATAATAATGCCATCACTGTGCCCCCACATAATAATGCCATCACTGTGCCCCCACATAATAATGCCATCACTGTGCCCTCCACATAATAATGCCATCACTGTGCCCTCCACATAATAATGCCATCAACTGTGCCCCCACATAATAATGCCATCACTGTGCCCCCACATAATAATGCCACCACTGTGCCCTCCACATAATGCCACCACTGTGCCCCCAAATAATAATGCCACCACTGTGCCTCACATAATAATGCACCACTGTGCCCCCACATAATAATGCCACCACTGTGCCCCCACATAATAATGCCACCACTGTGCCCCCACATAATAATGCCACCACTGTGTCCCCACATAATAATGCCACCACTGTGCCCCCACATAATAATGCCATCACTGTGTCCCCACATAATAATGCCACCACTGTGCCCTCCACATAATGCCACCACTGTGCCCCCACATAATAATGCCACCACTGTGCCCTCACATAATAATGCCACCACTGTGCCCCTCACATAATAATGCCACCACTGTGCCCCCACATAATAATGCCACCACTGTGCCCTCACATAATAATGCCACCACTGTGCCCCTCACATAATAATGCCACCACTGTGCCCCCCACATAATAATGCCACCACTGTGCCCTCACATAATAATGCCACCACTGTGCCCCTCACATAATAATGCCACCACTGTGCCCCTCACATAGTAATGCCACCACTGTGCCTCCACATAATAATGTCACCACTGTGCCCTCCACATAATAATGCCACCACTGTGCCCCCCACATAATAATGCCACCACTGTGCCCCTCACATAATAATGCCACCACTGTGTCCCCACATAATAATGCCACCACTGTGCCCTCACATAATAATGCCACCACTGTGCCCCTCACATAGTAATGCCACCACTGTGCTTCCACATAATAATGTCACCACTGTGCCCTCCACATAATAATGCCACCACTGTGCCCCCACATAATAATGCCACCACTGTGTCCCCACATAATAATGCCACCACTGTGCCCCTCACATAATAATGCCACCACTGTGCCCCCACATAATAATGCCATCACTGTGCCCCCACATAATAATGCCACCACTGTGCCCTCACATAATAATGCCACCACTGTGTCCCCACATAATAATGCCACCACTGTGCCCTCCACATAATAATGCCACCACTGTGCCCTCCACATAATAATGCCACCACTGTGCCTCCCACATAATAATGCCATCACTGTGCCCTCCACATAATAATGCCATCACTGTGCCCCCACATAATAATGCCATCTCTGTGCCCCCACATAATAATGCCACCACTGTGCCCCCACATAATAATGCCACCACTGTGTCCCCACATTATAATGCCACCACTGTGCCCTCCACATAATAATGCCACCACTGTGCCCCCACATAATAATGCCACCACTGTGCCCCCACATAATAATGCCACCACTGTGCCCCCACATAATAATGCCATCACTGTGCCCCCACATAATAATGCCACCACTGTGCCCTCACATAATAATGCCACCACTGTGCCCTCACATAATAATGCCACCACTGTGCCCTCACATAATAATGCCATCACTGTGCCCTTCAGATATTAATGCCACCACTGTGCCCCCCACATAATAATGCCATCACTGTGCCCTTCAGATATTAATGCCACCACTGTGCCCCCACATAATAATGCCACCACTGTGTCCCCACATAATAATGCCACCACTGTGCCCTCCACATAATAATGCCACCACTGTGCCCCCACATAATAATGCCACCACTGTGCCCTCACATAATAATGCCACCACTGTGCCCCCACATAATAATGCCATCACTGTGCCCCCACATAATAATGCCACCACTGTGTCCCCACATAATATTGCCACCACTGTGCCCTCCACATAATAATGCCACCACTGTGCCCCCACATAATAATGCCACCACTGTGCCCTCACATAATAATGCCACCACTGTGCCCCCACATAATAATGCCACCACTGTGTCCCCACATAATAATGCCACCACTGTGCCCTCACATAATAATGCCACCACTGTGCCCCTCACATAATAATGCCACCACTGTGCCCCCACATAATAATGCCACCACTGTGTCCCCACATAATAATGCCACCACTGTGCCCTCCACATAATAATGCCACCACTGTGCCCCCACATAATAATGCCACCACTGTGCCCTCACATAATAATGCCACCACTGTGCCCCCACATAATAATGCCACCACTGTGTCCCCACATAATAATGCCACCACTGTGCCCTCACATAATAATGCCACCACTGTGCCCCCACATAATAATGCCACCACTGTGCCCTCACATAATAATGCCACTACTGTGCCCCCACATAATAATGCCACCACTGTGCCTCCCACATAATAATGCCATCACTGTGCCCTCCACATAATAATGCCACCACTGTGCCTCCCACATAATAATGCCATCACTGTGCCCTCCACATAATAATGCCATCACTGTGCCCCCACATAATAATGCCATCACTGTGCCCCCACATAATAATGCCATCACTGTGCCCTCACATAATAATGCCACCCCTGTGCCCCCACATAATAATGCCACCACTGTGCCCCCACATAATAATGCCACCACTGTGCCCCCACATAATAATGCCATCACTGTGCCCTTCAGATATTAATGCCACCACTGTGCCCCCACATAATAATGCCTCCACTGTGTTCCCCACATAATAATGCCACCACTGTGCCCCCCACATAATAATGCCACCACTGTGCCCTCCACATATTAATGTCTCCACTGTGCCCTTCAGATATTAATGCCACCACTGTGCCTCTACATAATAATGTCTCCACTGTGCTCCCCACATAATGCCACCACTGTGCCCCCCACATAATAATGCCACCACTGTGCCCTCCACATAATGCCACCACTGTGCCCCCACATAATAATGCCACCACTGTGCCCCCACATAATAATGCCATCACTGTGCCCCCACATAATAATGCCATCACTGTGCCCTCACATAATAATGCCACCCCTGTGCCCCCACATAATAATGCCACCACTGTGCCCCCACATAATAATGCCACCACTGTGCCCCCACATAATAATGCCATCACTGTGCCCTTCAGATATTAATGCCACCACTGTGCCCCCACATAATAATGCCTCCACTGTGTTCCCCACATAATAATGCCACCACTGTGCCCCCCACATAATAATGCCACCACTGTGCCCTCCACATATTAATGTCTCCACTGTGCCCTTCAGATATTAATGCCACCACTGTGCCTCTACATAATAATGTCTCCACTGTGCTCCCCACATAATGCCACCACTGTGCCCCCCACATAATAATGCCACCACTGTGCCCTCCACATAATGCCACCACTGTGCCCCCACATAATAATGCCACCACTGTGCCCCCACATAATAATGCCACCACTGTGCCCTCCACATATTAATGTCTCCAGGGTGCCCTTCAGATATTAATGCCACCACTGTGCCTCCACATAATAATGCCACCACTGTGCCCCCACATAATAATGCCACCACTGTGCCCCCACATAATAATGCCACCACTGTGCCCCCACATAATAATGCCACCACTGTGCCCCCACATAATAATGCCACCACTGTGCCCCCACATAATAATGTCTCCACTGTGCCTCCACATAATAATGCCACCACTGTGCCTCCACATAATAATGTCTCCACTGTGCCTCCACATAATAATGCCACCACTGTGCCCCCACATAATAATGCCACCACTGTGCCCCCACATAATAATGCCACCACTGTGCCCCCACATAATAATGCCACCACTGTGCCCCCACATAATAATGTCTCCACTGTGCCTCCACATAATAATGTCTCCACTGTGCCTCCACATAATAATGCCACCACTGTGCCCCCACATAATAATGCCACCACTGTGCCCCCACATAATAATGCCATCACTGTGCCCCCACATAATAATGTCACCACTGTGCCCCCACATAATAATGTCACCACTGTGCCCTCCACATAATAATGCTACCACTGTGCCCCCCCACATAATAATGTCTCCACTGTGCTCCCCACATAATAATGCCACCACTGTGCCCCCACATAATAATGCCATCACTGTGCCCTCCACATAATAATGCTACCACTGTGCCCCCCACTTAATAATGCCACCACTGTGCCCCCACATAATAATGCCATCACTGTGCCCTCCACATAATAATGCTACCACTGTGCCCCCCACATAATAATGCCACCACTGTGCCCCCACATAATAATGCCACCACTGTGCCTCCACATAATAATGTCTCCACTGTGCCCCCACATAATAATGCCACCACTGTGCCCCCACATAATAATGCCACCACTGTGCCCCCACATAATAATGCCACCACTGTGCCCCCACATAATAATGTCTCCACTGTGCCTCCACATAATAATGTCTCCACTGTGCCTCCACATAATAATGTCTCCACTGTGCCTCCACATAATAATGCCACCACTGTGCCCCCACATAATAATGCCACCACTGTGCCCTCCACATAATAATGCTACCACTGTGCCCCCCACATAATAATGTCTCCACTGTGCTCCCCACATAATAATGCCACCACTGTGCCCTCCACATAATAATGCTACCACTGTGCCCCCCACTTAATAATGCCATCACTGTGCCCTCCACATAATAATGCTACCACTGTGTCCCCCACATAATAATGCCACCACTGTGCCCCCACATAATAATGCTACCACTGTGCCCCCACATAATAATGCCACCACTGTGCCCTCCACATAATAATGCCACCACTGTGCCCTCCACATAATAATGTCTCCACTGTGCTCCCCACATAATAATACCACCACTGTGCCCTCCACATAATAATGCTACCACTGTGCCCCCCACTTAATAATGCCACCACTGTGCCCTCCACATAATAATGCTACCACTGTCCCCCCCACATAATAATGCCACCACTGTGCCCCCACATAATAATGCCACCACTTTGCCCCCACATAATAATGCCACCACTGTGTCCCCACATAATAATGCCACCACTGTGCCCCCACATAATAATGCCACCACTGTGCCCCCCACATAATAATGCCATCACTGTGCCCTTCAGATATTAATGCCACCACTGTGCCCCCACATAATAATGCCACCACTGTGTCCCCACATAATAATGCCACCACTGTGCCCCCACATAATAATGCCACCACTGTGCCCTCACATAATAATGCCATCACTGTGCCCCCACATAATAATGCCATCACTGTGCCCCCACATAATAATGCCACCACTGTGCCCTCCACATAATAATGCCACCACTGTGCCCTCCACATAATAATGCCACCACTGTGCCCCCCACATAATAATGCCACCACTGTGCCCTCACATAATAATGCCACCACTGTGCCCTCACATAATAATGCCACCACTGTGTCCCCACATAATAATGCCACCACTGTGCCCTCACATAATAATGCCACCACTGTGCCCCTCACATAATAATGCCACCACTGTGCCCCCACATAATAATGCCACCACTGTGTCCCCACATAATAATGCCACCACTGTGCCCTCCATATAATAATGCCACCACTGTGCCCCCACATAATAATGCCACCACTGTGCCCTCACATAATAATGCCACCACTGTGCCCCCACATAATAATGCCACCACTGTGTCCCCACATAATAATGCCACCACTGTGCCCTCACATAATAATGCCACCACTGTGCCCCCACATAATAATGCCACCACTGTGCCCTCACATAATAATGCCACTACTGTGCCCCCACATAATAATGCCACCACTGTGCCTCCCACATAATAATGCCATCACTGTGCCCTCCACATAATAATGCCACCACTGTGCCTCCCACATAATAATGCCATCACTGTGCCCTCCACATAATAATGCCATCACTGTGCCCTCCACATAATAATGCCATCACTGTGCCCCCACATAATAATGCCATCACTGTGCCCCCACATAATAATGCCATCACTGTGCCCTCACATAATAATGCCACCCCTGTGCCCCCACATAATAATGCCACCACTGTGCCCCCACATAATAATGCCACCACTGTGCCCCCACATAATAATGCCATCACTGTGCCCTTCAGATATTAATGCCACCACTGTGCCCCCACATAATAATGCCTCCACTGTGTTCCCCACATAATAATGCCACCACTGTGCCCCCCACATAATAATGCCACCACTGTGCCTCCACATAATAATGCCACCACTGTGCCCTCCACATATTAATGTCTCCACTGTGCCCTTCAGATATTAATGCCACCACTGTGCCTCTACATAATAATGTCTCCACTGTGCCTCCACATAATAATGCCACCACTGTGCCCCCACATAATAATGCCACCACTGTGCCCCCCACATAATAATGCCACCACTGTGCCCTCCACATAATAATGCCACCACTGTGCCCTCCACATAATAATGCCACCACTGTGCCCTCCACATATTAATGTCTCCAGGGTGCCCTTCAGATATTAATGCCACCACTGTGCCTCCACTGTGCCTCCACATAATAATGTCTCCACTGTGCCTCCACATAATAATGCCACCACTGTGCCCCCACATAATAATGCCACCACTGTGCCCTCCACATAATAATGCTACCACTGTGCCCCCCACATAATAATGTCTCCACTGTGCTCCCCACATAATAATGCCACCACTGTGCCCTCCACATAATAATGCTACCACTGTGCCCCCCACTTAATAATGCCACCACTGTGCCCCCACATAATAATGCCATCACTGTGCCCTCCACATAATAATGCTACCACTGTGCCCCCCACATAATAATGCCACCACTGTGCCCCCACATAATAATGCTACCACTGTGCCCCCACATAATAATGCCACCACTGTGCCCTCCACATAATAATGTCTCCACTGTGCTCCCCACATAATAATGCCACCACTGTGCCCTCCACATAATAATGCTACCACTGTGCCCCCCACTTAATAATGCCACCACTGTGCCCCCACATAATAATGCCACCACTGTGCCCCCACATAATAATGCCACCACTGTGCCCCCACATAATAATGCCACCACTGTGCCCCCACATAATAATGCCACCACTGTGCCCTCCACATAATAATGCCACCACTGTGCCCTCCACATAATAATGCCACCACTGTGCCCCCACATAATAATGCCACCACTGTGCCCTCCACATAATAATGCCACCACTGTGCCCTCCACATAATAATGCCACCACTGTGCCCTCCACATAATAATGCCACCACTGTGCCCTCCACATAATAATGCCATCACTGTGCCCTCCACATAATAATGCCACCACTGTGCCCCCACATAATAATGCCACCACTGTGCCCTCCACATAATAATGCCACCACTGTGCCCCCACATAATAATGCCACCACTGTGCCCCCACATAATAATGCCACCACTGTGCCCTCCACATATTAATGTCTCCACTGTGCCCTTCAGATATTAATGCCACCACTGTGCCCTCCACATAATAATGTCTCCACTGTGCTCCCCACATAATAATGCTACCACTCTGCCCCCCACATATTAATGTCACCACTGTGCCCCCACAACATAATGCTACCACGGTGCCCCCACAAAATAATGCTACCACTGTGCCCACACACGGTAATAATGCCACCATTGTGCCCCCTACATATTAATGTCACCACTGTTCCCCGCACACTGTATGAGGGCCCACAAAGTAATCCCCACAGTACAACAGCCCCCCACATTAGCTCCCACACTGGATAAGGGCTCGTCACACCAGTGGCATAACTAGACTCCAATGGACCCCGATGCAAGATTTGGATCTGCCCCCTCCCCCACTCCCCCATTCCCACTCACCATCATGTTTATGTCACATGTACGGACCCTTGTAGCTTTCTAAATCCTATAAAGACATGTGTTGCTCCCCCTTCATTATGTGGTAATCTTCCCCATCCTGGTATATATAGTATGTCCCCACCCTGGGCCCTTCCTGGTGTATATGGGCCCCCTGCCTGGGTCCCATGCTGGTATATATGGGTCCACATGCTGGTATATATGGGCCCCCTGCCTGGGTCCCATGCTGGTGTATATGGGTCCACATGCTGGTATATATGGGCCCCCTGCCTGGGTCCCATGCTGGTGTATATGGGTCACATGCTGGTGTATATGGGCCCACATGCTGGTATATATGGGCCCCCTGCCTGGGTCCCATGCTGGTGTATATGGGTCCACATGCTGGTATATATGGGCCCCCAGCCTGGGTATGTATGTCTCTCAAGAAAAAACAATCATACACTCACCTAATCCAGCAGGTGTTGATTGGTGCAGCTCAGGCAGGTCATGGCGCGCACAAGTCATCAGAGTCCTGGCGCTTAGTGATGACGTCACACGCTGGGATTCTGACGTGCTGCGTGTGCGCTGTCATCAGCGGCAGTACAGGGAGACTCCTCAGCACCGCCGCAGAGGTTAGCTATATTGGCGCAATTCGATATAGTTAATGGTAGCGCAGCTCCGGATGGGTCCCTGATGAGCAACCGACCCTCTGCCCCTTGGTAGCTACACTAATGCCCACACACATTGCCCCCATATACCACACATGCTGCACCCCCATCTCACACACCCTGCCCAGAGACCCCCATATACCACACATGCTGCACCCCCATCTCACACACCCTGTCCAGTGCCCCTCATATTCCACACATGCTGCACCCCCATCTCACACACCCTGTCCAGTGCCCCCCATATACCACACATGCTGTACCCCCATCTCACACACCCTGCCCAGTGCCCCCCATATCCCACACATGCTGCACCCCCATCTCACACACCCTGCCCAGTGCCCCCCATATTCCACACATGCTGTACCCCCATCTCACACACCCTGCCCAGTGCCCCCCATATCCCACACATGCTGCACCCCCATCTCACACACCCTGCCCAGAGACCCCCATATTCCACACATGCTGCACCATCTCACACACCCTGTCCAGTGCCCCCCATATACCACACATGCTGCACCCCCATCTCACACACCCTGTCCAGTGCCCCCCATATCCCACACATGCTGCACCCCCATCTCACACACCCTGCCCAGAGACCCCCATATACCACACATGCTGCACCCCCATCTCACACAACCTGTCCAGTGCCCCCCATATACCACACATGCTGCACCATCTCACACACCCTGCCCAGTGCCCCCCATATTCCACACATGCTGCACCCCCATCTCACACACCCTGTCCAGTGCCCCCATATACCACACATGCTGCACCATCTCACACACCCTGCCCAGTGCCCCCCATATTCCACACATGCTGCACCCCCATCTCACACACCCTGCCCAGAGACCCCCATATACCACACATGCTGCACCCCCATCTCACACACCCTGTCCAGTGCCCCCCATATTCCACACATGCTGCACCCCCATCTTACACACCCTGCCCAGAGACCCCCATATACCACACATGCTGCACCCCCATCTCACACACCCTGCCCAGAGACCCCCATATACCACACATGCTGCACCCCCATCTCACACACCCTGTCCAGTGCCCCCCATATCCCACACATTCTGCACCCCCATCTCACACACCCTGTCCAGAGACCCCCATATTCCACACATGCTGCACCATCTCACACACACTGCCCAGTGCCCCCCATATTCCACACATGCTGCACCCCCATCTCACACACCCTGCCCAGAGACCCCCATATACCACACATGCTGCACCCCCATCTCACACACCCTGTCCAGTGCCCCCCATATCCCACACATGCTGCACCCCATCTCACGCACCCTGCCCAGTGCCCACCATATCCCACACACCCTGCCCAGAGACCCCCATATACCACACATGCTGCACCCCCATCTCACACACCCTGTTCCTTGCCCCCCATATACCACACATGCTGCACCCCCATCTCACACACCCTGCCCAGTGCCCCCCATATCCCACACACCCTGCCCAGAGACCCCCATATCCCACACATGTTGCACCCCCATCTCACACACCCTGCCCAGAGACCCCCATATCCCACACATGCTGCACCCCCATCTCACACACCCTGCCCAGTGCCCCCCATATTCCACACATGCTGTACCCCCATCTCACACACCCTGCCCAGTGCCCCCTATATACCACTCATCCTGCACCCCCATCTCACTCACCCCGCCCAGAGACCCCCATATCCCACTCATCCTGCACCCCCATCTCACACACCCTGCCCAGTGCCCCCCATATCCCACACATCCTGCACCCCCATCTCACACACCCTGCCCAGTGCCCCCCATATCCCACACATGCTGCACCCCCATCTCACACACCCTGTCCAGAGACCCCCATATCCCACACACCCTGCACCCCATGTCCCCTCATTGCCTGTCACACTGTCCACATCTCCTCCAGCTTCTACCCCTGCTGCTCCCTGCCCGGCAAAACTCTGTGGCTCCTCCCACACGGGTCACATGTGCATGACATCATCTCAGGCCCTTTACCAATAGCAGCCAGGTATTGTCTTCCGTCTGGGCAGGGGGCGGAGCTCATTAGTTCTCCTCTGCCCCAGCCGCGCGCCTACAGCGAAGAATTGCTCCAATTCAGGCCTGTACAGAGCAGCTCCGGGTGCGGCCCCTGCAGCTCTGTCCACGGGTGCGTCCTGTCCATTGTGAAGTCCCCTGTATGGGGGCCCCAGCGTTACTGACAGGGGTCCCAGCGTTACTGACAGGGGCCCCAGCGTTACTGACAGGAACCCCAGCGTTACTGACAGGAGCCCAGCGTTACTGACAGGAGCCCCAGCGTTACTGACAGGGGCCCCAGCGTTACTGACAGGAGCCCCAGCGTTACTGACAGGGGACCCAGCGTTACTGACAGGGGACCCAGCGTTACTGACAGGAGCCCCAGCGTTACTGACAGGGGCCCCAGCGTTACTGACAGGGGACCCAGCGTTACTGACAGGAGCCCCAGCGTTACTGACAGGTGCCCAGCGTTACTGACAGGGGCCCCAGCGTTACTGACAGGTGCCCCAGCGTTACTGACAGGAGCCCAGCGTTACTGACAGGGGCCCAGCGTTACTGACAGGTGCCCCAGCGTTACTGACAGGAGCCCCAGCGTTACTGACAGGTGCCCCAGCGTTACTGACAGGAGCCCCAGCGTTACTGACAGGAGCCCCAGCGTTACTGACAGGAGCCCCAGCGTTACTGACAGGGGACCCAGCGTTACTGACAGGAGCCCCAGCGTTACTGACAGGTGCCCAGCGTTACTGACAGGGGCCCAGCGTTACTGACAGGTGCCCCAGCGTTACTGACAGGAGCCCCAGCGTTACTGACAGGTGCCCCAGCGTTACTGACAGGAGCCCCAGCGTTACTGACAGGAGCCCCAGCGTTACTGACAGGAGCCCCAGCGTTACTGACAGGGGACCCAGCGTTACTGACAGGAGCCCCAGCGTTACTGACAGGTGCCCAGCGTTACTGACAGGAGCCCAGCGTTACTGACAGGAGCCCCAGCGTTACTGACAGGAGCCCCAGCGTTACTGACAGGTGCCCAGCGTTACTGACAGGGGCCCAGCGTTACTGACAGGTGCCCCAGCGTTACTGACAGGAGACCCAGCATTACTGACAGGAGCCCCAGCGTTACTGACAGGGGCCCCAGCGTTACTGACAGGGGCCCCAGCGTTACTGACAGGAGACCCAGCGTTACTGACAGGAGCCCCAGCGTTACTGACAGGAGACCCAGCGTTACTGACAGGGGCCCCAGCGTTACTGACAGGAGCCCCAGCGTTACTGACAGGAGCCCCAGCGTTACTGACAGGTGCCCCAGCGTTACTGACAGGGGCCCCAGCGTTACTGACAGGAGCCCCAGCGTTACTGACAGGAGCCCCAGCATTACTGACAGGGGCCCAGCGTTACTGACAGGTGCCCCAGCGTTACTGACAGGAGACCCAGCGTTACTGACAGGAGCCCCAGCGTTACTGACAGGGGCCCCAGCGTTACTGACAGGTGCCCCAGCGTTACTGACAGGAGACCCAGCATTACTGACAGGAGCCCCAGCGTTACTGACAGGGGCCCCAGCGTTACTGACAGGAGCCCCAGCGTTACTGACAGGGGCCCAGCGTTACTGACAGGAGCCCCAGCGTTACTGACAGGAGCCCCAGCGTTACTGACAGGAGCCCCAGCGTTACTGACAGGTGCCCCAGCATTACTGACAGGTGCCCCAGCATTACTGACAGGAGCCCCAGCGTTACTGACAGGGGCCCCAGCGTTACTGACAGGAGCCCCAGCGTTACTGACAGGTGCCCCAGCGTTACTGACAGGTGCCCCAGCATTACTGACAGGAGCCCCAGCGTTACTGACAGGGGCCCCAGCGTTACTGACAGGAGCCCCAGCGTTACTGACAGGGGCCCAGCGTTACTGACAGGTGCCCCAGCGTTACTGACAGGAGCCCCAGCGTTACTGACAGGAGCCCCAGCGTTACTGACAGGAGCCCCAGCGTTACTGACAGGGGCCCAGCGTTACTGACAGGGGCACCAGCATTACTGACAGGGGTCCCAGCGTTACTGACAGGAGCCCCAGCGTTACTGACAGGTGCCCCAGCGTTACTGACAGGGGCACCAGCATTACTGACAGGGGTCCCAGCGTTACTGACAGGAGCCCCAGCGTTACTGACAGGTGCCCCAGCGTTACTGACAGGAGCCCCAGCGTTACTGACAGGTGCCCCAGCGTTACTGACAGGAGCCCCAGCGTTACTGACAGGAGCCCCAGCGTTACTGACAGGTGCCCCAGCGTTACTGACAGGAGCCCCAGCGTTACTGACAGGAGCCCCAGCGTTACTGACAGGAGCCCCAGCGTTACTGACGGGCCCAGCGTTACTGACAGGTGCCCCAGCGTTACTGACAGGAGCCCCAGCGTTACTGACAGGTGCCCCAGCGTTACTGACAGGTGCCCCAGCGTTACTGACAGGTGCCCCAGCGTTACTGACAGGGGCCCAGCGTTACTGACAGGGGCCCCAGCGTTACTGACAGGGGCCCCAGCGTTACTGACAGGAGCCCCAGCGTTACTGACAGGAGCCCCAGCGTTACTGACAGGTGCCCCAGCGTTACTGACAGGAGCCCCAGCGTTACTGACAGGAGCCCCAGCGTTACTGACAGGTGCCCCAGCGTTACTGACAGGAGCCCCAGCGTTACTGACAGGAGCCCCAGCGTTACTGACAGGAGCCCCAGCGTTACTGACGGGCCCAGCGTTACTGACAGGTGCCCCAGCGTTACTGACAGGAGCCCCAGCGTTACTGACAGGTGCCCCAGCGTTACTGACAGGTGCCCCAGCGTTACTGACAGGAGCCCCAGCGTTACTGACAGGAGCCCCAGCGTTACTAACAGGAGCACCAGCGTTACTGACAGGGGACACAGCGTTACTGACAGGTGCCCCAGCGTTACTGACAGGAGCCCCAGCGTTACTGACAGGAGCACCAGCATTACTGACAGGAGCACCAGCGTTACTGACAGGAGCCCCAGCGTTACTGACAGGAGCCCCAGCGTTACTGACAGGGGCCCAGCGTTACTGACAGGTGCCCCAGCGTTACTGACAGGAGCCCCAGCGTTACTGACAGGGGACCCAGCGTTACTGACAGGAGCACCAGCATTACTGACAGGAGCACCAGCGTTACTGACAGGAGCACCAGCATTACTGACAGGAGCACCAGCGTTACTGACAGGAGCACCAGCGTTACTGACAGGAGCACCAGCGTTACTGACAGGGGACACAGCGTTACTGACAGGTGCCCCAGCGTTACTGACAGGAGCCCCAGCGTTACTGACAGGAGCCCCAGCGTTACTGACAGGTGCCCCAGCGTTACTGACAGGAGCCCCAGCGTTACTGACAGGGGACCCAGCATTACTGACAGGTGCCCCAGCGTTACTGACAGGTGCCCCAGCGTTACTGACAGGTGCCCCAGCGTTACTGACAGGAGCCCCAGCGTTACTGACAGGAGCCCCAGCGTTACTGACAGGAGCCCCAGCGTTACTGACAGGGGACCCAGCATTACTGACAGGAGCCCCAGCGTTACTGACAGGTGCCCCAGCGTTACTGAGAGGAGCCCCAGCGTTACTGAGAGGAGCCCCAACATTACTGACAGGAGCCCCAGCGTTACTGACAGGGGACCCAGCATTACTGACAGGTGCCCCAGCGTTACTGACAGGAGCCCCAGCGTTACTGACAGGTGCCCCAGCGTTACTGACAGGAGCCCCAGCGTTACTGACAGGGGACCCAGCGTTACTGACAGGAGCCCCAGCGTTACTGACAGGGGCCCAGCGTTACTGACAGGAGCCCCAGCGTTACTGACAGGAGCCCCAGCGTTACTGACAGGTGCCCCAGCGTTACTGACAGGAGCCCCAGCGTTACTGACAGGTGCCCCAGCGTTACTGACAGGAGCCCCAGCGTTACTGACAGGAGCCCCAGCGTTACTGACAGGTGCCCCAGCGTTACTGACAGGAGCCCCAGCGTTACTGACAGGTTCCCCAGCGTTACTGACAGGAGCCCCAGCGTTACTGACAGGGGCCCAGCGTTACTGACAGGTGCCCCAGCGTTACTGACAGGGGCCCCAGCGTTACTGACAGGGGCCCAGCGTTACTGACAGGTGCCCCAGCGTTACTGACAGGTGTCCCAGCGTTACTGACAGGGGACCCAGAGTTACTGACAGGTGCCCCAGCGTTACTGACAGGAGCCCCAGCGTTACTGACAGGGGACCCAGCGTTACTGACAGGAGCCCCAGCGTTACTGACAGGTGCCCCAGCGTTACTGACAGGAGCCCCAGCGTTAATGACAGGGGCCCAGCGTTACTGACAGGTGCCCCAGCGTTACTGACAGGGGCCCAGCGTTACTGAAGGGTGCCCCAGCGTTACTGACAGGGGACACAGCGTTACTGACAGGGGACACAGCGTTACTGACAGGGGACACAGCGTTACTGACAGGGGCCCGTGTGCACATCCTCCATCCCGTCCACCATACTTTACAGTGACGTCTTCCTCGGGTGTCGCCTCCTGGCACCGCGGCGCAGTATTTCGTGCCTCTTGTCCTCTCCAGCTCCTTTCACGTCTCGTCCTCCCACCTTCACCTCTTTTTGTGCAGCAGGAGGCGAAGATTTCGGCTTTCAGGCTTTGATTGGCAGTTTGGGTGGATATGAATGTGGCACAGACGCTGTTTGGCTGCCGGTCGCCCCCGGTCCGCGGTGACGCTGCCTCCAGACATTTGGCTGCTTCGGGGAATAGATTCTATTCTTGGCAAAGTGAGTGAGAACAGGTGGGACCTGAATACGATGAAGAACCAGGATCTGCGGGAAAAGAAGTCAGGAGATAACACGGCAATATGCTGTACTGAGCCCTGCATTCAGGCGGTGTGTCCCGCATTGTCCCCGCGCTGCTGCTCGTGTCCCGCATTGTCCCCGCGCTGCTGCTCGTGTCCCACATTGTCCCCGTGCTGCTGCTCGTGTCCCGCATTGTCCCCGCGCTGCTGCTCGTGTCCCACATTGTCCCCGACGCTGCTGCTCGTGTCCCGCATTGTCCCCGACGCTGCTGCTCGTGTCCCGCATTGTCCCCGCGCTGCTGCTCGTGTCCCGCATTGTCCCCGCGCTGCTGCTCATGTCCCGCATTGTCCCCGCGCTGCTGCTCGTGTCCCGCATTGTCCCCGCGCTGCTGCTCGTGTCCCGCATTGTCCCCGCGCTGCTGCTCGTGTTCCGCATTGTCCCCGCGCTGCTGCTCGTGTCCCGCATTGTCCCCGCGCTGCTGCTCGTATCCCGCATTGTCCCCGCGCTGCTGCTCGTATCCCGCATTGTCCCCGCGCTGCTGCTCGTGTCCCGCATTGTCCCCGCGCTGCTGCACGTGCCCCGCATTGTCCCCGCGCTGCTGCTCGTGTTCCGCATTGTCCCCGCGCTGCTGCTCGTGTCCCGCATTGTCCCCGCGCTGCTGCTCGTATCCTGCATTGTCCCCGCGCTGCTGCTCGTATCCTGCATTGTCCCCGCGCTGCTGCTCGTATCCCGCATTGTCCCCGCACTGCTGCTCGTGTCCCGCATTGTCCCCGCGCTGCTGCTCGTGTCCCGCATTGTCCCCGCGCTGCTGCTCATGTCCCGCATTGTCCCCGCACTGCTGCTCGTGTCCCGCATTGTCCCCGCGCTGCTGCTCGTGTCCCGCATTGTCCCCGCGCTGCTGCTCATGTCCCGCATTGTCCCCGCCCTGCTGCTCGTATCCCGCATTGTCCCCGCGCTGCTGCTCGTATCCCGCATTGTCCCCGCGCTGCTGCTCGTGTCCCGCATTGTCCCCGCGCTGCTGCACGTGCCCCGCATTGTCCCCGCGCTGCTGCTCGTGTCCCGCATTGTCCCTGCGCTGCTGCTCGTATCCCGCATTGTCCCCGCGCTGCTGATCGTATCCCGCATTGTCCCCGCGCTGCTGCTCGTGTCCCGCATTGTCCCCGCGCTGCTGCACGTGCCCCGCATTGTCCCCGCGCTGCTGCACATGCCCCGCATTGTCCCCACAGTGCTGCTCATGTCCCGCATTGTCCCCGCGCTGCTGATCGTGTCCCGCATTGTCCCCGCGGTGCTGCACGTGCCCCGCATTGTCCCCGCGCTGCTGCACATGCCCCGCATTGTCCCCACAGTGCTGCTCATGTCCCGCATTGTCCCCGCGCTGCTGCACGTGCCCCGCATTGTCCCCGCGCTGCTGCACATGCCCCGCATTGTCCCCACAGTGCTGCTCATGTCCCGCATTGTCCCCGCGCTGCTGATCGTGTCCCGCATTGTCCCCGCGCTGCTGCACGTGCCCCGCATTGTCCCCGCGCTGCTGCACATGCCCCGCATTGTCCCCACAGTGCTGCTCATGTCCCGCATTGTCCCCGCGCTGCTGCACGTGCCCCGCATTGTCCCCGCGCTGCTGCTCATGTCCCGCATTGTCCCCGCGCTGCTGCTCATGTCCCGCATTGTCCCCGCGCTGCTGCACGTGCCCCGCATTGTCCCCGCGCTGCTGCACATGCCCCGCATTGTCCCCACAGTGCTGCTCATGTCCCGCATTGTCCCCGCGCTGCTGCACATGCCCCGCATTGTCCCCACAGTGCTGCTCATGTCCCGCATTGTCCCCGCGCTGCTGCTCATGTCCCGCATTGTTCCCGCGCTGCTGCTCGTGTCCCGCATTGTCTTCGCGCTGCTGCTCGTGTCTAGGTGGCATTTACCGGGCAATAAGGGACAGGGCAGCCATTACCCCGGGGAGAGACGAGAGCACTGACTAGGGAAACTCAGAGAATCAATAGATGACAAAAAAAAAAAATCAGAATTATTGTCATCAATTCCCCAATAAAGATGTCAGAGAGTGGGGCCTGCACTAATATGGCCGAGCCCCCCCAAAGTACCAACGATGAAACAACTAAGATATCGGTCAGCCGAATTAACAACTGTTCCTCCCAACTATGCGCCATAAACACGTACCGGACGGCCACACGGGCATCTGATATCAATGGAAAGAAGGAAATAAGCTGCTGCCAGACCCTCTGTCACCCTCAAGACCCCCGTCTCCTCCAGACTTCTAGGACGCCTCCGGACCCCTCTGTCCCATCCAAACCCCTTTTGCCCTCTCAAGACCCCTCTGTCCCCTTCAAGACTCCTCTGTCTCCTCCAAGACTCCTCTGTCTCCTCCAAGACTCCTCTGTCCCCTTCCAGACCCCTTTGTCCCCTTCAGACTCCTCTGTACCCTCCAGACCCCCCTGTCCCCTCTGGATCCTGCTGTCTCCTTCAGACCCCTATTTCCCTTCCAGATCCTTCTGTCCCCTCCAAACCCCTATTTCCCCTCCAGACCTCTATTTCCCCTCCAGACCTCTATTTCCCCTCCAGACTCCCCCATCCTCTCTCAAACTCCTCTGACTTGGGTGGGACACAGGCACAGGGGTGTAGAAGTCACATCTGAACTTAGTTCCTGGGGGTCTATTTGCTGCATGAGGACCCCTGTGCTATGAGTGGCCGCACCTCCATTCTATATGTGACCCATTATGTTATAGGGAACATTATGGCTACTTGTTTACCCTCCACATAATTCTTTGAGCTGCATGGCCTCCATGTTCCTGCCCTCGGCTTAACTTGCTCAGGTGACAGTTCATTGTAACCTGAGGAAAACCAGCAAACATCAGAAAACGGAGGCGTGAGAGTGACTGCAGCGTCTGCCCCAGATATAAGCTCTATGTGAGTGCACAGCGTTCAGAGAGTGACTGCAGCGTCTGCCCCGGATATAAGCTCTATGTGAGTGCACAGCGTTCAGAGAGTGACTGCAGCGTCTGCCCCAGATATAAGCCCTATGTGAGTGCACAGCGTTCAGAGAGTGACTGCAGCGTCTGCCCCGGATATAAACCCTATGTGAGTGCACAGCGTTCAGAGAGTGACTGCAGCGTCTGCCCCAGATATAAGCTCTATGTGAGTGCACAGCATTCAGAGAGTGACTGCAGCGTCTGCCCCGGATATAAGCTCTATGTGAGTGCACAGCGTTCAGAGAGTGACTGCAGCGTCTGCCCCAGATATAAGCCCTATGTGAGTGCACAGCGTTCAGAGAGTGACTGCAGCGTCTGCCCCAGATATAAGCTCTATGTGAGTGCACAGCGTTCAGAGAGTGACTGCAGCGTCTGCCCCAGATATAAGCCCTATGTGAGTGCACAGCGTTCAGAGAGTGACTGCAGCGTCTGCCCCAGATATAAGCTCTATGTGAGTGCACAGCGTTCAGAGAGTGACTGCAGCGTCTGCCCCGGATATAAGCTCTATGTGAGTGCACAGCGTTCAGAGAGTGACTGCAGCTTCTGCCCCAGATATAAGCTCTATGTGAGTGCACAGCGTTCAGAGAGTGACTGCAGCGTCTGCCCCGGATATAAGCTCTATGTGAGTGCACAGCGTTCAGAGAGTGACTGCAGCGTCTGCCCCGGATATAAGCTCTATGTGAGTGCACAGCGTTCAGAGAGTGACTGCAGCGTCTGCCTCAGATATAAGCTCTATGTGAGTGCACAGTGTTCAGAGAGTGACTGCAGCGTCTGCCCCAGATATAAGCTCTGTGAGTGCACAGCGTTCAGAGAGTGACTGCAGCGTCTGCCCCAGATATAAGCTCTATGTGAGTGCACAGCGTTCAGAGAGTGACTGCAGCATCTGCCCCCAGATATAAGCTCTATGTGAGTGCACAGCGTTCAGAGAGTGACTGCAGCGTCTGCCCCAGATATAAGCTCTATGTGAGTGCACAGCGTTCAGAGAGTGACTGCAGCATCTGCCCCAGATATAAGCTCTATGTGAGTGCACAGCGTTCAGAGAGTGACTGCAGTGTCTGCCCCAGATATAAGCTCTATGTGAGTGCACAGCGTTCAGAGAGTGACTGCAGCGTCTGCCCCAGATATAAGCTCTATGTGAGTGCACAGCGTTCAGAGAGTGACTGCAGCTTCTGCCCCAGATATAAGCTCTATGTGAGTGCACAGCGTTCAGAGAGTGACTGCAGCGTCTGCCCTGGATATAAGCTCTATGTGAGTGCACAGCGTTCAGAGAGTGACTGCAGCGTCTGCCCCGGATATAAGCTCTATGTGAGTGCACAGCGTTCAGAGAGTGACTGCAGCATCTGCCCCAGATATAAGTCCTATGTGAGTGCACAGCGTTCAGAGAGTGACTGCAGCGTCTGCCCCGGATATAAGCCCTATGTGAGTGCACAGCGTTCAGAGAGTGACTGCAGCATCTGCCCCGGATATAAGTCCTATGTGAGTGCACAGCGTTCAGAGAGTGACTGCAGCGTCTGCCCCGGATATAAACCCTATGTGAGTGCATAGCATTCAGAGAGTGACTGCAGCGTCTGCCCCGGATATAAGCTCTATGTGAGTGCACAGCGTTCAGAGAGTGACTGCAGCATCTGCCCCAGATATAAGTCCTATGTGAGTGCACAGCGTTCAGAGAGTGACTGCAGCGTCTGCCCCGGATATAAGCTCTATGTGAGTGCACAGCGTTCAGAGAATGACTGCAGCATCTGCCCCAGATATAAGTCCTATGTGAGTGCACAGCGTTCAGAGAGTGACTGCAGCGTCTGCCCCGGATATAAGCCCTATGTGAGTGCACAGCGATCAGAGAGTGACTGCAGCGTCTGCCCCGGATATAAGTCCTATGTGAGTGCACAGCGTTCAGAGAGTGACTGCAGCGTCTGCCCCGGATATAAACCCTATGTGAGTGCACAGTGATCAGAGAATGACTGCAGCATCTGCCCCGGATATAAGTCCTATGTGAGTGCACAGCGTTCAGAGAGTGACTGCAGCGTCTGCCCCGGATATAAGCTTTATGTGAGTGCACAGCGTTCAGAGAGTGACTGCAGCGTCTGCCCCAGATATAAGCCCTATGTGAGTGCACAGTGATCAGAGAGTGACTGCAGCGTCTGCCCCAGATATAAGCTCTATGTGAGTGCACAGTGATCAGAGAGTGACTGCAGCGTCTGCCCCAGATATAAGCTCTATGTGAGTGCACAGCGATCAGAGAGTGACTGCAGCGTCTGCCCCAGATATAAGCTCTATGTGAGTGCACAGAGTTCAGAGAGTGACTGCAGCGTCTGCCCCGGATATAAGCCCTATGTGAGTGCACAGCGTTCAGAGAGTGACTGCAGCGTCTGCCCCGGATATAAGCCCTATGTGAGTGCACAGTGATCAGAGAGTGACTGCAGCGTCTGCCCCAGATATAAGCTCTATGTGAGTGCACAGCGATCAGAGAGTGACTGCAGCGTCTGCCCCAGATATAAGCTCTATGTGAGTGCACAGAGTTCAGAGAGTGACTGCAGCGTCTGCCCCGGATATAAGCCCTATGTGAGTGCACAGCGTTCAGAGAATGACTGCAGCATCTGCCCCAGATATAAGCCCTATGTGAGTGCACAGCGTTCAGAGAGTGAGTGCAGCGTCTGCCCCGGATATAAGTCCTATGTGAGTGCACAGCGATCTGTGCCACCTTGAATCCACCTTGAATACTCTCATGCAGGTGCAGCTGCCGGGCCCCGGGGCCGCTCACATACGATCATGTATCTTGCTGGGAAAACTGTGAAAAAAGCCGTCATTGGGAGCTGCAAAGTCCTATTATCATCTGATGGAAATGTGGGGGATGAACAGCAGCAGAAAAATCTACAAAGACTCAGAATGAGCCGCAGGCAGCAGGTCAGGTGAAGGTTAATCAGAGGAAATGATGGCGGACGGATTCATGACTCTGGGTAAATTTGTAATCGCTTTACAGGCAGTAAAACAATAACCTGCGTCTCCCTCCATCCTGGCATCGCCATGTGTCTCCCTCCATCCCGGCATCCAAATGTGTCTCCCTCCATCCCGGCATCGCCATGTGTCTCCCTCCATCCCGGCATCGCCATGTGTCTCCCTCCATCCCGGCATCGCCATGTGTCTCCCTCCATCCCGGCATCGCCATGTGTCTCCCTCCATCCCGGCATCGCCATGTGTCTCCCTCCATCCCGGCATCGCCATGTGTCTCCCTCCATCCCGGCATCGCCATGTGTCTCCCTCCATCCCGGCATCGCCATGTGTCTCCCTCCATCCCGGCATCGCCATGTGTCTCCCTCCATCCCGGCATCGCCATGTGTCTCCCTCCATCCCGTCATCGCCATGTGTCTCCCTCCATCCCGGCATCGCCATGTGTCTTCCTCCATCCCGGCATCGCCATGTGTCTCCCTCCATCCCGGCATCGCCATGTGTCTCCCTCCATCCCGGCATCGCCATGTGTCTCCCTCCATGCCGGCATCGCCATGTGTCTCCCTCCATCCCGGCATCGCCATGTGTCTTCCTCCATCCCGGCATCGCCATGTGTCTCCCTCCATCCCGGCATCGCCATGTGTCTCCCTCCATCCCGGCATCGCCATGTGTCTCCCTCCATCCCGGCATCGCCATGTGTCTCCCTCCATCCCGGCATCCAAATGTGTCTCCCTCCATCCCGGCATCCAAATGTGTCTCCCTCCATCCCGGCATCCAAATGTGTGTCCCTCCATCCCGGCATCCAAATGTGTCTCCCTTCATCCCGGCATCGCCATGTGTCTCCCTCCATCCCGGCATCCAAATGTGTGTCCCTCCATCCCGGCATCCAAATGTGTCTCCCTCCATCCCGGCATCGCCATGTGTCTCCCTCCATCCCGGCATCCAAATGTGTGTCCCTCCATCCCGGCATCCAAATGTGTCTCCCTTCATCCCGGCATCGCCATGTGTCTCCCTCCATCCCGGCATCCAAATGTGTCTCCCTCCATCCCGGCATCCAAATGTGTCTCCCTCCATCCCGGCATCCAAATGTGTGTCCCTCCATCCCGGCATCCAAATGTGTCTCCCTTCATCCCGGCATCCAAATGTGTCTCCCTTCATCCCGGCATCGCCATGTGTCTCCCTCCATCCCGGCATCCAAATGTGTCTCCCTTCATCCCGGCATCGCCATGTGTCTCCCTCCATCCCGGCATCCAAATGTGTCTCCCTCCATCCCGGCATCCAAATGTGTCTCCCTTCATCCCGGCATCGCCATGTGTCTCCCTCCATCCCGGCATCCAAATGTGTCTCCCTCCATCCCGGCATCCAAATGTGTCTCCCTCCATCCCGGCATCGCCATTTGTCTCCCTCCATCCCAGCATCGCCATGTGTCTCCCTTCATCCCGGCATCGCCATGTGTCTCCCTCCATCCCGGCATCGCCATGTGTCTCCCTCCATCCCGCCATCGCCATGTGTCTCCCTTCATCCCTGCATCGCCATGTGTCTCCCTCCATCCCGGCATCGCCATGTCTGTCCGCACTGGATGGGGATGACACAAGGACAAAATGTTCCCAGAAACATCACAGTCACCACAAACCGGGGGATCAGAAGACAATGCTAGAGGGTTAGAAGATGCAGGGAACCAATCCATCAAACTGAGCAGCTGCAGCAGCCATATATCACCAAGCACAATGCCGAGCCGTACATCACCAAGCACAATGCCGAGCTGTACATCACCAAGCACAATGCCGAGCTGTACATCACCAAGCACAATGCCGAGCCGTACATCACCAAGCACAATGCCGAGCTGTACATCACCAAGCACAATGCCGAGCTGTACATCACCAAGCACAATGCCGAGCCGTACATCACCAAGCACAATGCCGAGCCGTACATCACCAAGCACAATGCCGAGCTGTACATCACCAAGCACAATGCCGAGCCGTACATCACCAAGCACAATGCTGAGCCGTACATCACCAAGCACAATGCCGAGCCGTACATCACCAAGCACAATGCCGAGCCGTACATCACCAAGCACAATGCCGAGCCGTACATCACCAAGCACAATGCTGAGCCGTACATCACCAAGCACAATGCAAAGCCATACATCACCAAGCACAATGCCGAGCCGTACATCACCAAGCACAATGCCCAGCCGTACATCACCAAGCACAATGCCGAGCCGTACATCACCAAGCACAATGCCGAGCCGTACATCACCAAGCACAATGCCGAGCCGTACATCACCAAGCACAATGCCGAGCCGTACATCACCAAGCACAATGCCGAGCCGTATATCACCACATGCCAAGATAAGGTGGTAAAATGTTAGTTATATTTATCAGTGACTACTGGTGGGTGGCGATTTATTTCCCCCTCTACTATATCATCTACTGTAGTCATAGGCGATGGAGAAATACGGTGAGAGATGGGTCGGCTATTAAAGGGTGGAGGAGGTTTTTTTTTCTCTTTTTTATTTTGCCTTATATACAAGTAATTATACAGTACGGAATGTTTCCTAACATTTTTTCCTGTAAAATCCATGTTCTCCACGGTTTTGTATCTTTTATTGTGAGTCAGTAAAAGTGTCATAATACTCAACATTGTTCCCAGCAGCGACCTGGAAGTCAGAGATGCGTCCAGGCGACTTCCCCAATTGAGCGCTGTTTCCATCCATTTCAGTGGTTTTCCCGCCCCCCCAACCTACTCTAATGGTCTTTCGGAAGAATGCTCGAGTCCCCCTTTGACTTCCATTACATAGAGTCGCGCCCGTCCAAGCGTCCGACCTGCTTGATCCAAGAACCCGAGCATTTTAGTGCTCACTCATCAGAAATACAGACCCTTTGTTTTCCCGATCTCTGGCAGGTTTTATCCAGCGTCTTACTCCTTATTCACCACCTTCTTATCATATATCGGTGTCTTGTTTTTCTTACACACGGATGCAGGAATACCATGTAGCCGGTTTGCTGACACATTGTATCAGTAGGACCCGTCTTGCTGTTTGGACAGATGTAGGACAGATGTGCTCCGAGCCTCCGTCTGTCCCCGGGGTCGAATCCCACTAAATTATTCTACTGTGAGGACAGGACACACGGATCTAATCTGAGATAGAAGGTTCCTTAGCCAGATCCCAGAACTGCTGGAGTAAGACTAGGAGACATAGACGCTTCTGCTGGATTCTAAGGAGACACGTGATAAACAGACCATAGATTCTGGACTATAGGAAGCCACACTGCCTAGAATTGACTATAGATCCTGGACTATAGGAAGCCACACTGCCTAGAATTGACCATAGATCCTGGACTATAGGAAGCCACACTGCCTAGAACTAACCATAGATCCTGGACTATAGGAAGCTGCACTGCCCAGAACTGACCATAAATCCTGGACTATAGGAAGCCACACTGCCTAGAACTGACCATAGATCCTGGACTATAGGAAGCCGCACTGCCCAGAACTGACCATAGATCCTGGACTATAGGAAGCCGCACTGCCCAGAACTGACCATAAATCCTGGACTATAGGAAGCCGAATTGCTCAGAACTGACCATAGATCCTGGACTATAGGAAGCCACACTGCCTAGAACTAACCATAGATCCTGGACTATAGGAAGCCACACTGCCTAGAACTGACCATAGATCCTAGACTATAGGACATTTTAGCTTATAAGAAGCCACATTGTGTAGAACTCAACAGAGAACCTGAACTATGGGAAGCCAGAGAATTGAGTACAATTCCTGGACTATAGGAAATTCTGGATTATAGTAAGTTACATTGTATAGAATTGACCACAGATTTGGGACAATTGGACATTCTGGACTATAGGAAGCTGAACTGTATAGAAATGAACACAGATCCTTGACTAAAAGACATTCTGGACTATGGGACATTCTAGACTAGAAGAAGCCACATTGTGTAGAAATGAATGTGTATCTTGAACACTCAACAGCCATAGAATTGAGAACAATTCCTAGATCTTAGGACATTCTGGACTATAAGAAGCCACCACTGACCACAGATTCGGGAATATCGGACATTCTGGATTAAAAAAGGCCACATTGTGTACAACTGACCACAGATCAAAGACTATAGGAAGTCACAGAACTGAGTACCACTCCTGGACTATCTGACATTCTGGACCATTGGAGATTCTGGACCATTGGATATTCTGGACCATCGGACATCTGGCCCATCGGACATTCTGGATTATCATTGTGTAGAACTGACCACGGCTCCTGGACTATTGATAACCACAGAATTCAGTACAACTCCTGGACCATTGGACATTCTGGACCATCGGACATTCCGGATTATATGGATCCACATTTTGTAGAATTGACCATGGATCCTGGACTCCTAGGAAGTCACAGAATTGAGTACAACTTCTGGACCATCGGACATTCTGGACCATTGGACATTTTGGACCATCGGACATTACGGATTATATGGATCCACATTTTGTAGAATTGACCATGGATCCTGGACTCCTAGGAAGTCACAGAATTGAGTACAACTCCTGGACCATCGGACATTCTGGACCATCGGACATTTTGGACCATCGGACATTACGGATTACCGTATATGGATCCGCATTGTGTAGAATGGACCACGGATCCTGGACTACAAAACATTCTGAAATCCAATCTTTTTGGTTCTGTTGGATAAAGTGCTAGTTTTTTATTTGGGGGATCTGATATATTATATATTATTATATATTATGATGACATGGTGCAGGGATAGCGGCCCCCGCCGTGTAGCAGAGCTGAGCGTGGTGAGACGAGTTAGTGGGAGCGGATCTGCTGGATATTCATTTCATCTGGAGATGTGAGGGCTGATTTCCTGAATATAGACACATTAGCATTCAGCGGCGGATTTGTAAGATAATAGTATTAAATGCGAGCGGCCGTCCTGTTGTCATGGATTCCGCACAGCCCGATCCTCAGGACTGTGAACCAACAGTCTTTCTACAATCTCATTTTTTTTATCTACCAATTTCAACTTA
This sequence comes from Anomaloglossus baeobatrachus, assembly GCF_048569485.1. NCBI lineage: Eukaryota > Metazoa > Chordata > Amphibia > Anura > Aromobatidae > Anomaloglossus > Anomaloglossus baeobatrachus. The sequence continues at coordinate 15,620,777 of NC_134361.1, forward strand.
ATTATGTCAGAAATTGTTTTTGTCACAACGGAAATATAGATATTTTTTCGCTTCCGTCTCAGGAATTACACTGCAGAGATGGGGAAATAAAAAGAGCGGCGCTCGTGTAACCGGCCGCCGCCTCGCTAATCCCATCAACGCGTCTCCTTTACAAGGTTATGAACTGTGCGCGGCTGGAGGTGACAGCGAGGCAAGATGGAGGCTGGCGTCTAATGCCGCGTATTAGCCATGACTTCCCGCTGCTATTTGTTACCTGCTTTGTGATCGGAGGGAGGGGGCAGCGTTATTCCCCAGCAATTTATTAACATTCATAAATATCTGATGATTTAATCACACGTCGTCCTGGGAGGAGATGGAGAATGTTACTGTAGCTGCTGATCATTGTTTATTATAAACTGAGGGTACGCAACAATGTATCAGTCTATAGAATCCTCTGTGAGCCAAACACATCGTCAGTGCAACCTCTCTGCTATAGTCTGCAACAATGTATCAGTCTACAGAATCCTCTGTGAGACAAACACTTCATCAGTGCAATCTCTCTACTATAGTCTGCAACAATGTATCAGTCTACAGAATCCTCTGTGAGCCAAACACATCGTCAGTGCAATCTCTCTGCTATAGTCTGCAACAATGTATCGATCTACAGAATCCTAGACAAACACATCACCAGTGCACTCTCTTTACTATAGTCTGCAACAATGTATCAGTCTAAAGAATCCTCTGTGAGACAAACACATCGTCAGTGCACCCTCTCTACTATAGTCTGCAACAATATATCAGTCTACAGAATCCTCTGTGAGACAAACATTTCATCAGTGCAATCTTTCTACTATAGTCTGCAACAATGTATCAGTCTACAGAATCCTCTGTGAGACAAACATCGTCAGTGCAATCTCTCTGCTATAGTCTGCTACAATGTATCAGTCTACAGAATCCTCTGTGAGCCAAACACATTATCAATGCAATCTCTCTACTATAGTCTGCTACAATGTATCAGTTTACAGAATCCTCTGTGAGACAAACACATCATCAGTGAAATCTCTGCTATAGTCTGCAACAATGTATCAGTCTAAAGAATCCTCTGTGAAACAAACACATCCTCATTGCTATCTCTCTACTATAGTCTGCAACAATGTATCAGTCTAAAGAATCCTCTGTGAGACAAACACATCGTCAGTGCACCCTCTCTACTATAGTCTGCAACAATGTATCAGTCTAAAGAATCCTCTGTGAGCCAAACACATCGTCAGTGAAATCTCTCTGCTATAGTCTGCTACAATGTATCAGTCTAAAGAATCCTCTGTGAGCCAAACACATCGTCAGTGCAATCTCTCTGCTATAGTCTGCAACAATGTATCGATCTACAGAATCCTAGACAAACACATCACCAGTGCACTCTCTTTACTATAGTCTGCAACAATGTATCAGTCTAAAGAATCCTCTGTGAGATAAACACATCGTCAGTGCACCCTCTCTACTATAGTCTGCAACAATGTATCAGTCTACAGAATCCTCTGTGAGACAAACATCATCAGTGAAATCTCTGCTATAGTCTGCAACAATGTATCAGTCTAAAGAATCCTCTGTGAAACAAACACATCCTCATTGCTATCTCTCTACTATAGTCTGCAACAATGTATCAGTCTAAAGAATCCTCTGTGAGACAAACACATCGTCAGTGCACCCTCTCTACTATAGTCTGCAACAATGTATCAGTCTAAAGAATCCTCTGTGAGACAAACACATCATCAGTGAAATCTCTCTGCTATAGTCTGCTACAATGTATCAGTCTAAAGAATCCTCTGTGAGCCAAACACATCGTCAGTGCAATCTCTCTGCTATAGTCTGCAACAATGTATCGATCTACAGAATCCTAGACAAACACATCACCAGTGCACTCTCTTTACTATAGTCTGCAACAATGTATCAGTCTAAAGAATCCTCTGTGAGACAAACACATCGTCAGTGCACCCTCTCTACTATAGTCTGCAACAATGTATCAGTCTACAGAATCCTCTGTGAGCCAATCACATCGTCAGTGCAATCTCTCTGCTATAGTCTGCAACAATGTATCGATCTACAGAATCCTAGACAAACACATCACCAGTGCACTCTCTTTACTATAGTCTGCAACAATGTATCAGTCTAAAGAATCCTCTGTGAGACAAACACATCGTCAGTGCACCCTCTCTACTATAGTCTGAAACAATGTATCAGTCTACAGAATCCTCTGTGAGACAAACATTTCATCAGTGCAATCTCTCTACTATAGTTGCAACAATGTATCAGTCTACAGAATCCTCTGTGAGACAAACATCGTCAGTGCAATCTCTCTGCTATAGTCTGCTACAATGTATCAGTCTACAGAATCCTCTGTGAGCCAAACACATTATCAATGCAATCTCTCTACTATAGTCTGCTACAATGTATCAGTCTACAGAATCCTCTGTGAGACAAACACATCATCAGTGAAATCTCTGCTATAGTCTGCAACAATGTATCAGTCTAAAGAATCCTCTGTGAGACAAACACATTGTCAGTGCACCCTCTCTACTATAGTCTGCAACAATGTATCAGTCTAAAGAATCCTCTGTGAGACAAACACATCGTCAGTGAAATCTCTCTGCTATAGTCTGCTACAATGTATCAGTCTAAAGAATCCTCTGTGAGCCAAACACATCGTCAGTGCAATCTCTCTGCTATAGTCTGCAACAATGTATCGATCTACAGAATCCTAGACAAACATCACCAGTGCACTCTCTTTACTATAGTCTGCAACAATGTATCAGTCTAAAGAATCCTCTGTGAGACAAACACATCGTCAGTGCACCCTCTCTACTATAGTCTGCAACAATGTATCAGTCTACAGAATCCTCTGTGAGACAAACACATCATCAGTGAAATCTCTGCTATAGTCTGCAACAATGTATCAGTCTAAAGAATCCTCTGTGAAACAAACATCCTCATTGCTATCTCTCTACTATAGTCTGCAACAATGTATCAGTCTAAAGAATCCTCTGTGAGACAAACACATCGTCAGTGCACCCTCTCTACTATAGTCTGCAACAATGTATCAGTCTAAAGAATCCTCTGTGAGACAAACACATCATCAGTGAAATCTCTCTGCTATAGTCTGCAACAATGTATCATGAATCGTGGAGAAATTCAGCACAAAAGCACCTTTGGTTCCGTTGTCCCTTTTGGCTGCATGGATGATATTTGTGCCAAATTTGTGAAAGTGTCCAAGAAAGTTGGATAAATTTGGTGCATCTTAACAGATTTACATTTTTTTTTAAAGTTACATTTTTAGGTAATTTATTTTGACCATTATTTTGTAGCTAAAACCTGGTGCAGACTAAAGGCCACTTTACACGCTGCGATATCGGTCCTGATATCGCTAGCGTGCGTTCCCGCCCCCATCGGTTGTGCGACACGGGCAAATCGCTGCCCGTGGCGCACAACATCACGCGGACCCATCACACATATTTACCTGCCTAGCGACGTCGCTGTGACCGTCAAACCGCCTCCTTTCTAAGCGGTTCGTTCGGTGTCACAGTGATGTCACTAAGCGGCCGCCCAATCAAAGCGGAGGGGCGGAGATGAGCGGGACGAACATCCCACCCACCTCTTTCCTTCCGCATTGCTGGCGGCCGCAGGTAAGGAGAGGTTCCTCGTTCCTGCGGTGTCACACGGAGCGATGTGTGCTGCTGCAGCGACAAGGAACTACATCGTACCTGCTGCAGTAACGATAATCGAGAATGGACCCCCATGTCACCGATGAGCGATTTTGAATGTTTTTGCAACGTTGCAAAATTGCTCATCGGGGTCACACGCAAAGACATTGCTAACGCGGCCGGATGTGTCACAAATACCGTGACCCCAACGACTCAGCATTAGCGATGTTGTAGCGTGTAAAGCGGCCTTAGTACTGAATTCTGCATGAATGGTGATTATGTTAGCCGTGCCCACATATAGGCTAAAAACAAAACTTTTTGACTAGTTGGGTGTAAAGTAAGGCTATGTGCCCACGGGACTTTGTACCTGTGGATATATCCGCGCCGGGCCGCCATCAGGGCATTACTAGTGGAAATCCTGTAGCGGGCCCGGTGAGCAGGAGGCGGGGCCCGGACACGCTGACAGGCCCCTCGACTTTCATTCCTCTGCTCCCCGGGCCCCAGCGCAGGGGGCGTTCACCGTACACTTCGCAGGGCGGGCTGGTCGTGCAGTGAGCAGGAGGCGGGGCCTGGACATGCTGACAGCCCGGGCCCCTCCCCTTTCTCTGCTCACCGGGCCCCATGGGCAGGTAGCGGGGACGTTGCACTGACAGCACCTGCAGTCGCACAGGGGCCCCAAGCGGGAGCGGCCCCTAGAGCCTGAAAACGTACTGGGCACGTCATAGCTCCCTGGTACTTAAGGACCCATGACGTAACCAGTACGTCATGGCGAGAGCGTGGCCCCGGTGGCTGCGATCGCTGAAGATTTCTTAGGTTCGGGGAGGAGGGGCCCTCTCCTGACCTCAGGAGGGGAGGTGTCTCCTCCCCGTACCTAAGGAGGCTGCGATTGGCTGACGAATGCCGCTCAGCCAATCACAGTCACTGTAATGTTCCAACCAGTGAAAATGGCTGTAACATTAAAATCCAGCCCTGATCAGTGCAGCTGTAGCCCTGATCATTGGCTGGAGCTGGGTGACCTCAGTTCCACCCGCCCCCAGCTCTGATTGGAGAGACTGGCCTTGTGACCGATCTCTCCAATCACTGTGGATCTGGGGCCGGTGACCACTCCCCTCAGCTTCACTCCAGCGTCTGTGGAAGGTGAGGGGAGCGATCGGTAAGTTTAAAGACACTGTCTCCTTTCAGCCGTCGCCATTGCCCCAGCCCCCACCCATCAGCTGCAGCAATCACTGCCCCTGATCCAGCAGCACTGAACCCATCTGCTGCGTCCCCTCCATCTGCCACCGCTCTCCCCCATCAGCCGCTGCCCACCTCCCTCATCTGCTGCCCCTCACCCACCTCTCACCTTCCTCCACCTGCTGTGAGACCCCCCCACCTGCTGTGAGACCCCCCCACCTGCTGTGAGACCCCCCCCCATCAGCCGCTGCCCCCCTCCCTCATCTGCTGCCCCTCACCCACCTCTCACCTTCCTCCATCTGCTGTGACCCCCTCCCACCTGCTGTGAGACCCCCCTCCTGCTGTGAGACCCCCCACCTGCTGTGAGACCCCCCCACCTGCTGTGAGACCCCCCCACCTGCTGTGAGACCCCCCCACACCTGCTGTGAGACCCCCCCCACCTGCTGTGAGACCCCCCCACCTGCTGTGAGACCCCCCCCACCTGCTGTGAGACCCCCCCACCTGCTGTGAGACCCCCCCCACCTGCTGTGAGACCCCCCCCACCTGCTGTGAGACCCCCCCCACCTGCTGTGAGACCCCCCCCACCTGTTGTGAGACCCCCCCCACCTGTTGTGAGACCCCCCCACCTGTTGTGAGACCCCCCCCCACCTGTTGTGAGACCCCCCCCCACCTGTTGTGAGACCCCCCCCACCTGTTGTGAGACCCCCCCCACCTGTTGTGAGACCCCCCACCACCTGTTGTGAGACCCCCCCCCACCTGTTGTGAGACCCCCCCCACCTGTTGTGAGACCCCCCCCACCTGTTGTGAGACCCCCCCCACCTGCTGTGAGACCCCCCCCCACCTGCTGTGAGACCCGTCCCTCCGTCCCGCTGTCCCTCCGTCCATCCGTCTCTCATCTCTATGTAGCACCCACGGGGCAGGGGTTAAATGTTACTTGTTGCTGGGCCGGTGCTGTCGGGTCAGGGGGATGTCACAGGTGCCCGGCTTCGTGGCCTCGAGGTGTACAATAAAATGGGATTTGGATGATGGTGGGGAATGATGAGGATGATAGTCTTGTGACGCCACCTGTGGTTCGCGGCCAGGAATTAGCCGCCGCTGCTGTCGCTGTCCTCCGGGGCGGATGGTGTTGCAGCAAGGATGGTTCTGCTCCTCACAGGTGGAGCAGGGCCCCGGGGAGGATGATGAGGAGAGTAGTGGCCGTTGGTGCCAAAGCGCCGGGCGACGGCAATCAAAAGGCGTGATGGGCCCCAGCCGATCCCAGATCTGTTGGAGGTTAGAACCGGTACGGTGGTCGATGGGCCCTTCCTTCTTGCGTCTTTAGGCTCTGTGCGCACTAGGCCGTTTTGCCCGCGGATTTACCCACGGATTTGCTGCGGAAATTTCTTGAGAAATGTCTGCAATCTTTGTGCAGACATTTCCCAGCAAATCCTATGAGAAAAAAAAATAGCTGTGCGCACTGTGCGGATTTTTCTCAAGAAATTTCCTTGAGAAAATTTTCTCGAGAAACTTTCTTGAGAAAATGAGCATGTCCATTATTTCCGCAGGTACCTGTGGTACACCCCCGGAATTTCACTCCATTCACTGTAATGTAATCGCGAAATTCCGGGGGTGTACCGCAGGTAGCAAATGATGTGCGGTATACCCCCGGTATAGCCGCGATTTACCTGCGGTAATGCTCATCGCTGCCTGCGGTTTTGCAGGAAGCGATGTCATTATGCCAGGAAGAGGAAGCGGAGCAGAGTAAACACAGACGTCGCACTCCCTGGACGCCGCACAGAAGCACTTCCGTGTGACCTCCAGGTGCCCGTGCAGTCTGTGTCCTGCTCCGGCCTCGCGGCTGCCTGCACTGCAGGGTGTCAGTGTCTGCCCGCAGTGTCAGCAGCCTGTCACGCGGCAGCGCAGGCAGACACTGACATCCTGCAGTGCTGGCAGCCGCGGGGATGACGATCGCTGCTGTCAGGAGGTGAGATCATTTCCTGCTGTGACGATCTCCTGCCTCCTGACGTCAGCGCTGTCACTGCCGTCTATGCCCGTCTCGCGAGCGGCCCGAGACTGTCACTAGCGGTGACGTCACGGGCTCTTGCGATACTTCTGACAACGCGGCGGGCATAGAAGTCAGTGACAGCGCTGACGTCAGCAGTACAGGAGATAATCACAGAAGGTAGTGATCTCATCTATGCTCCCGATGGCAGCGCTCGTCATCCCCTGAAGTGACCTGGGCTATTGATGTTAGCTCAGGTCACTGCATTGCTCTCCCAGCCAATGGGGAACATTCTGTTCTTCATTGACTGGGACAGCGACTATGGTATGGATCGCCGTGCCCCCCCCCCCTTATTGGATTACGCCGGACGTGGAATTGATTGTTCTTTTCAATAAATTGGTAAAAGAGGGAATGTTTTGGGGAGTGTTTTTTCAAATAAAACTTTTTTTGTTGTCTATTTTTTATTTCTTACTGACTGGGTTGGGGATGTCGGGTATCTGATAGACGCCTGACCTCACCAACCCCAGGGCTTGATGCCAGGTGACATTACACATCTGGCATCAACCCCATATATTACCTCGTTTGCCACTGCACCAGGGCAACGGGATGAGTTGGGGCGAAGCGCCAGGATTGGCACGTCTAATGGATGCGCCACTTCTAGGGCGGCTGAGGCCTGCTATTTTTAGGCTGGGGAGTGTCCAATAACAGTGGACCTCCCTAGTCTGAGAATACCAGACCACAGCTGTCCGCTTTACCTCGGCTGGTGATCCAATTTGGGGGGGACCCCACGTTTTTTGTTTTAAATTATTTATTTAATGTAAAATAACAGCGTGGGGTGCCCTCTATTTTGGATTACCAGCCAATGTAAAGCTGCCAGCTGTGGTCTGCAGCCGTCTGCTTTACCCTAGCTGGCTACAAAAGATGGTGGGACCTCACTTCGTTTTTTTTTTAATTATTTATTTATTTTATGGCTAAATACAAGGCTAAGCACCCTTTAGTGCCACATGAAAGTCACTAAAGGGTGCCAGCTTAGAAAATGCAGGGAGATGGGACATTATATAGGTCTTTCTCATCTATCTATCTATCTATCTATGGCCCGTTTCACACGTCAGTGAAAAACACGCACATGTCCCTCCGTGTGCCGTGAATTACGGAACACGTGGGTTGTCTAAGTGCAATCCGGGCTCCGTTCTCCGTGGCCCGTGATTGCACTTAGAAATCAACTCACCTGTGCCCGCTCCCGCTCTCCATGGTGCTGATCGCTCCCGCGGTGCAGCATCCGGCCGGCAGTGACCCCCGCAGCAGCTGCTTCCGGGTCGGCTGTGTCGTGCATCATGAATATGCGCGACAGTAATGAGCCGGCTTAGAAGCAGCAGGGAGAACGGGCTGCAGAGAGCGCCGCTGAAGCCGGGTGAGTAAAAATGTTTTTTATTTTAAAAGCACGTTTTTTTCTGGCACGTGTTTCACGGACCACACGGACCACGTGGTCCGTGGGACATCAGTGATGCCAGAAAAAAAATGGACATGTCTCCGTGCGGCAATCACGGACATGCGGGTACGCCGCACGGAGACACGTGCAGTGACAAATCACTGACGTGTGAGCAGACCCATTCATTATAATGTGACTGCGTATGTCAGTGATTCTGGTACGTTTAAAAAAAAGCACAAACGTCCCAGAATCACTGATGTGTGAAACAAGCCTATCTATCTATTCATCTATCCATCTTTCACTCTATCCATTATCTGTCTATCGATTATCTATATTATTTATTGCAAAACCGCAGGGACCAACCTGCGGTAAATCCGCGGCAAATCCGCATGCGTTTTTCCCGCGGATTTTTCCGCAGGTGCGGAAATCTTCAACTCCCAGAAGTTTCTCAAGAAATTTTCTTGAGAAAAATCACTTTTCTAGTGCGCACAGAGCCTTACAGATGCATCCCCGTGGCTTGATGCTGCTTGGGGATCCTGGTTCGGGTAGTGTTAGCTCCTGTCCCGTGTGTAGGTGACGTGGGGACTTTGTGGGGCTTGACTGTAATCACGACTCCGGACCCTATGTGGCACTGTGCTCCGGGATCTCGTGGTGGTCAGAGGGACATACAATCCCCCTGTCCTGCAGATTCTGGTGATACAACGTGAAGTCTGTTCCACCCTAAGGCTCTGCACCCTGATCCGCACCGGTCCCTCTCCTGTTCTCTCCTGCTGGAGAACACTCTAACTGTTGTGTAAGCTCCTAACTCCCCCCGGTGGCTGCTCCTCCCCTGGTTCCTTGTCACTAGTAGGTGGCTGCCCCCTATGTTTGGTGACTAGCTTAAGACCCGACCCTAGCCTGGTCCCCAATGGGGAGGGCAACCTGGTTGTGTATATGAGTTTGTATTGTGGAACTGGTACCGACCTCTTCTGGATCCAGGATGAGTACTGCACCTTAAGTGAGGTGCAGTACCCTGTGGTGACTGAAGCCACAGGGGCGCCACATATCCATCTATCTATCTATGATTCTATCTATCTATCCATCTATCTATCAAGCCATCTATCTATCTAGCCATCTATCTATGATTCTATCCATCTATCTGCTGAAAGAGCCTTAAAGGGAATCTGTCAGCAGGTTTTTGCTACCCCATCTGAGAGCAGCATAAAGTAGAAACAGATACCCTGATTCCAGCGGTGTGTCACTTACTGGGCTGTTTGCTTTCATTGTGATAAAAGCAATGTTTTCTCTGCTGAGGATTTAGCAGTTATACAGAGCTCATGAATATGCTGGACTACCTGTAGCATAAGTAGTCCTGTAATGATAATCTCCTGCTGATTAACCAGTGATGTTATCAAAACTATACTAAGCAGCCCAATAAGTGACAATCGTTGGAATCAGGATCTCTTCCCCTATGTTATGCTGCGCTCAGATTAGGTGTTAAAAACCTGGTGACAGATTCCCTTTAAAGGGGTTGTTAGGGCTAAATCCACAAGTCTGCATTATCACAATTTGGTTTCAATTACTTTAAAACCTGTGACACATTCCCTTAAAGAAAAAAAATAGATAAACCAAAAATAAATGTATACCAAGGACGTTAAGTTTAAAAAGAAAAAAAAAAAAGTTAGAGTAAAGTTGGGCCCGGCCAAAAGAGTCTGCCTAGTCGTGGAGGCAGGCTTAAAAAAATCTTTTGGCCAAAACAAAATCTGATGGCTGCGTGTGTGATACGGTGTTCAGTGTAAAGGGTTAATGTGTGATTGGTGAGGCTGTAATGCAGAAGAGAAGTTTTCCAAGAGTGGCGGTGGGACTGTGGAAGATTCGTGGGCTGGAGGTGGAGCTGGGGTGGAGGCGGAGCGGAGGCGGAGCTGGGGTGGAGCCTCAAGGGGGCCCCGAACTTTTGCCAGTATGGGGCTCTGAAATTCCTAGTGGCAGCCCTGTATCCGCATGTACGTCCTGTGAGGTAGCGACCACCAATGTGGTAAATGGTCGCTATGTGTCGCAATGGAGAAGGTCCCTGCGATATTAAAGTGAAGAAGTTGCTATGGGACTTGTAGTTCCACAAAGGCTTGGTTCTGCATATAAGGGTCAGGTTCCCTTTAACAATGGCAGTATGCTGTGCAGGTCTGAAAACACAAACCTCCACCTGTGGGTGTGTCGAGGCTGATTTAGGAGACTGTCAGTGTGTGTGGAGCAGCCCTGCACCAGGAGCAGCCTCAGGCAGGTAAAGAGGCTGCTATTCTCAGAGAGGTTGGAGCCTCTGGAAGGAACCTGCCTAAGGAAGCGTGGGTTGCCTTCAACCTTCTAGAACTGCGTGTGTGGAGGCTGAGGGAGGCTCTGACACTCGTAGTGTCCAAACCTGAGTGTGCGGTCCACTACAAAGACTGACCAGAAATCCGTGTCTCGTGGGGAGACAGCCATATCTTCACTATGGACATTAAATGGACTTGAAGCCCACGGTATGTGAAGGTGTTTACCTTTTCCTTTACGCCAGGAGAGGCTTCATTGTGTTTTGGAAGGGCAGTTTATGTTACTAATAAACTGCTGCATTTTTGAGAAAGACTGTGTTGCCTGTGTATGCCTAAGCTACCCTGCATCGCTGCAAGCGAGTAAAACCCCCGGGTTGCGGTAAGCAACGTTCACATATGGTGTCTCGAATGCGGGCATGCGGTCCGGTTGCTAGGGGCAACGCAGCCTGGTTGCTAGGGGCAACGGCCTAGGACATATTCCTGTGGATACGGACTGCTTGCGGTGGATCGGCTGGTCCACGAAAAATTTTTGAAGCGGTTTGCGGTGGATCGGCGGGTCCACGAAAATTGTCTGCGCACTCAAGCAGCTGGCGGTGGATCGGCGGGTCCACGAACAGGGACAGAGCTCTCAAGCACCTGGTGGTGAATCAGCCGGTCGTTGGGGACCCGTGCTGCAGTGGCGAGAGTCCATTGACTGGAGGTTCCAGGCCAACCCGGAATTGCAAGGCCCTGTTTGGTGAGCAGTGATACACCACAGGCTGGAGATCCTGGTTGTACGGGCGGTACAACCTGGAAAGGTTAGTGGTTCTCTAACCCCCTCCCCCCTCTTTAGACCACCGGGTATTACCCATTGGAGCGCCCCTGCTGTTTGTTTTCTTGTTTCAGCATGGAGGGTGCACAAATGGATGCTATGGAGGAGCTGTACCAGTTCCTTGTGCGTGGACAGCAGGAGCCGTCAGTGCGGACTGATGTGGCAGCAGTGGACCAGTTGATAAACTCCCTTCTGGGGCCAGTACGAACACAGGGTGCCCAGCAAGATAAAGGGGAACTGTGTGAACTGGGGTCTAAAGACACTGCAAGGAAGCCACAGAAACCCCAAAAGGGGGTGGAATCCCATGAAGGGGTGGTTGCCCAAAAGGGGATGGAGCATCCCATAGACAAGGGTGCAGTGGCGCAGATGGACAGTAGTCAAGCACAAAGGTGTTCATGCTGCAAGTGTCCTGTCTGCAGTATAGACCACCCATCTGACGAGAAGCCACGTCTGTGTACCGTGGAAGTGGATGGGGAATCTGTAACTGGACTTGTAGACTCAAGGAGTTTGGTGACCCTGGTGAGGGCCACATCTGATGTCTACCTGATTCCTGGAAAGAAGTTCCACGCCAACTGCACCCACAATAATGATAAAGAATACCCAATGTCCAGTGTGGTCATTAAGACAAAAACGGACATTGGTTCTCATGATGTTGGTGTAGTTTCAGATTTACAGCACCCAATTATTATAGGTTGGGACTCCAAATTATTTGTGGACTTGTGGAAGCAGGGGGAAGTGTCCGGGTGCTTTTGTAAGAGCTGTAACAGTCCAAAGGAAGTTCCACCACAGTGGGAGATTAAAAAGAGTCCTTGTGGGGTGGTTATGTGTGGTAAGGTGAAGATAGCACCCCCTAAAGGTGACTGTTCTAAGTTAGTGGGGAGCAAAGAAAAAGGTGGACATGCCAAACTTAGTGACATGATGGGTAAGAAAATAAATGACAATATGACCGTTAGTGACGGAGGAGCTCCAGAAAAGGGAGCCAACACCTGGTTAGGTGGGAACATGTCAGTCCAGGACACCAGGGCGAGTAACGATGACTCCAGTAAATACACTAACTCTACTAAAGTGACAAACGAGTACAGTGACGTACTGATGAGCGAACAGGGGAAAACTCCTCCCGTCGCCGAAGGCGCAACAGGCGTAGAGAGGCGGAGCGAGCTACATCCTCCGAAAATATGGTCCAGGTAGAGACAATGTCATGTATTTCTGCCAAGAGGGTGGATTCCCTTCCAGAATCTGAGTGTGCAGAGAAGGTTGAGAAAGGCACGTTGCCAATAGCAACCGCTAATGTAGAGTTGGACAGCAAAATCATGCAAAAGAAAGATGAGTCTGAGCTGGAACTGACACATTGTAACGGCAGAAATCAGCAGGGTGAAAGTGCAGAAAAGGAGCCGACCAAAACAGTAGTGGTGATGTCCCCTATGATTTCCTGGTGTGAGGCTGATGGTCTGTTGAGTGAAAACCCTATAGGAGAAGAAATCCTGGAGGCTGTTGGTGGAGGAAAAATCCACAAAGGTCATGGTGAGCAGACCAGTGATCCAACCAGTGCTGGCGTGAATAATAGTGCAAACGGCACAAAAGCTGTTGTAGACCCCAGAGAATCTGAGGTTGAAGATATGGAGTGCAAGAAAGCCTCTGAAGTTGCAGAGAATCAAGAGTCCCAAGAGATGGCTGAAGCTGCAGAAATTGAGAGAACCCTTAAAGTAGGGAAATTTAGCCCAGAAGTCCCATCAGCAGCTGAGAGCTTAACTGAACTTACTGGTAAGCCCAAGATGGAGGCCATAAAGATGGACTTGGTACAGAAGATTGAGAATCTTGAGGCCAAAGATGAGGAAAAATTCAAAGGCTCTGAGGCTATGGAAAAACCTGAGGAGAATGCAACTCCAAAGGTGGAGCCTGTGATAAGAAAAGAGGATGGATATGGAAGACCCAAGGAACGGTCCGATGGCCTTACAGCTAAAGAAATTCGGCCAGTCTTTACGTGCATGGTAGAAGTCCCTGCAGACTTGAGAAAAGCCTGTGCCAGTGAGGCGGTACATGAAAAATTCAAGACGGCCGTAGGAGCCTATAAAGTGTACTTTGCCCCAGAGTCTCGTCGGTTGGTGGTGTGCTCTGTGAGTGATGTCACAAAGAAGCGGGTGGCTATCCTGAGTGGCATGCACCTACAGTGTCTTCGCACGAAGTGGCTCATCTCTACAAAGACGGAAGAAGACACCAGACGATTGGAGCATATGAAGCGGCTCACCGCAGCGTTTCAGGAAGTGGTGGTTGTGAAGAAACCATTAATTGGGCTTGCAATAAGAGCGCTGAGAAGTAACATTCAGCAAGCCAGGAAGGTTCCAGGTATTGCAGCTATTGAAGTGGAAAAAACCAGTGGAACATTCCGAATCTATGGGAAAACTGCAGAAGCAGTCAAGACAGCTCGAAGGCTGCTGGAGTTTGTGGAAGAGGTCACACAAGTACCCAGAGAACTGGTTAAGAAACTGATTGGAAGAAATGGAAGAGTCATGCAGGAGATGGTTGACAAGTCCGGTGTGACGAGAGTAAGAATTAATATTCATAATGAAGCCAAGATACTCTGTGAAGTCGGTATGGTTCCATGTGTCATTGTGGGAACAAAAGAGTGTGTTGGAAATGTACGAGTCCTCCTAGAGTACCGCCTGGGTTACCTGGAAGAACTAAGGCAGTTGACCCTAAAAAGGCAGAATATTGCAGAACAACTCCATCAAGTTGGTATGAGGTGGAGACAGCTTTCAGGCTGGGGCCAGGAGAAGGGTTGCCCACCTGATAAAGGTGTTGCCTCAGTTGGCACAGAAAGTAGGTCCTATAAAGAAAGGAACCAAGGTCATGGAAGACCTAACTACACTTTGGGCTATAGCATAGACTCTGAATGGTCCAAGTCCTCTACTCTAAACTCCAAAGGAATGGATGAAGGGAGTGATGTATCTACAGCGAAGGATGGTCTTGAAAGAACACACCAACAGAGCGATGACAACCGAAGACGCCATGGCAGAACAAGCCATAGTATATCTGCAAAAAGAGAATGCAGACGGTCTAGATATAGCAGATCGTCTATCCGCTCAGTGCTGAGGTGCCCAGACAGTAGCCTCTCTAGTGGATTAGATAGCTCAGAGTCGGACCAGACAGTAGTTTCGACTGGAAGAGACTTTCGCTACTACACTAGCCGTTGGAGACAGTCATGGAGAGAGAGGTCTGACCGGGGGGCGTATCTGAGAAGGGGGTTGACTGAGACGAGTCTGGTGACAATGACCGACTTTATGTCAGGAGCTGAAAATCAAGTTTGTCAAAGAGGGCCCTCTCAACTGGTAGGACAAGGTGACACTGATGCCCTGTCTCGGGGCCCCTTTGGGTGTCAAGTGTTCAACCCTACGAGTTTGAACAGAGGGGGGGGATATGTGAGGTAGCGACCACCAATGTGGTAAATGGTCGCTATGTGTCGCAATGGAGAAGGTCCCTGCGATATTAAAGTGAAGAAGTTGCTATGGGACTTGTAGTTCCACAAAGGCTTGGTTCTGCATATAAGGGTCAGGTTCCCTTTAACAATGCCAGTATGCTGTGCAGGTCTGAAAACACAAACCTCCACCTGTGGGTGTGTCGAGGCTGATTTAGGAGACTGTCAGTGTGTGTGGAGCAGCCCTGCACGAGGAGCAGCCTCCGGCAGGTAAAGAGGCTGCTATTCTCAGAGAGGTCGGAGCCTCTGGAAGGAACCTGCCTAAGGAAGCGTGGGTTGCCTTCAACCTTCTAGAACTGCGTGTGTGGAGGCTGAGGGAGCTCCACTCTGACACTCGTGTCCAAACCTGAGTGTGCGGTCCACTACATAGACTGACCAGAAATCCGTGTCTCGTGGGGAGACAGCCATATCTTCACTATGGACATTTAAATGGACTTGAAGCCCACGGTATGTGAAGGTGTTTTGTTTACCTTTTCCTTTAAGCCAGGAGAGGCTTCATTGTGTTTTGGAAGGGCAGTTTATGTTACTAATAAACTGCTGCATTTTTGAGAGAGACTGTGTTGCCTGTGTATGCCTAAGCTACCCTGCATCGCTGCAAGCGAGTAAAACCCCCGGGTTGCGGTAAGCAACGTTCACAGTCCGCAGGTTTACCGCAGCATTTCCCCGGAATCCGCAGCTATCCATAGCTGCGGGATTCCAGCAAAATATCTGCGGTGAACCTGCGGACATTCATGCGACTTACCTGCGGAAGTCCCGGCCCTATCTCCATAGTGGAGGAGCGGTAAGGCTACTTTCACACATCAGTTTTCTGTATTCAGGCACAGTCCTTTTTTTTCCTGATCCAACGGATCCTGAAAAAAAAGTGAAAACCGTATCCACCGGATCCGTTTTTTAACGGATCCGTTATGCCGGATCCGTTAAAAAACGGATCCGGTGGATACGGTTTGCATCCGTTTTTGCATCCTTTTCGTCCGTTTTTTGGCTGGATCCGTTTTGTTAATTACATTGGAGCATGCTCAGTTTAGAAAAACGGATCCGGCGGCCGCATCCGTTTTTTACCGCATTACGCCGGATCCGGCGTCCATAGGCTTCTATTGTAAAACACGCCGTATCGCGCCGGATCCGGCGCGATGCGTTTTTTTTGCCGGACAAAAAAACGTTGCAAGCTACGTTGCCTCCGGCCGCCGCTTTAACTAATTTTGCCGCATCCGGAAAAAAACGGATGCAACGCAAAGCCATCCGGTACAATCCGGTACCAATGCAAGTCTATGGGGAAAAAACGGATGCGGTACCGGATCCGTTTTACCCGTTTTTTTCCGGATTGAACCTGATGGCAAAAAACTGATGTGTGAAAGTAGCCTAATTCCGCAGGAATAATTGACATGCAGTTACGTGCGGCTGCGGGACATCCGCAGCATATTCCGCAGCCGCACATTCCGCAGCATGGACACATACACTCCCCATGTCCCATAGGATAACATGGGGAGTGTCTGTACTTGCTGAAACCTGCGGATTTATCTAGAAAATCCAGATAAATCCGCAAGTTTTTTTGCAGCAAATCCGCAGGTGCAGAGTCCCGTGGGCACATAGCCTAAAACACCAGAGAGTGACACTAAGTGCATGACAATAATAATGATAATAATAATAAACAAAAGCACTAATGATATTATTCATATTTCTGTTACATCCTAGTAATTAGCAGTATTGATTATTTCCATATTTATCTGTTTTTCAGATAGTATCTTTCTATGATTTGCATGATTCTTCTGGATATTTTCCTTCTCTCTTTCCTGTACTGTCACCCCCCCCATTCTGAAGACGTTAGCGCTATCCTATGATGGAGGTGACGGCTCCGGATCCTGCCTGGTGTCGCCTTTTTCTCCTTCATTTCCTTTATTCCCTATGGTGAGAATTCCCCCGACCATAGCGAGCAGGGAATAACCCCCAACATCCTTCCCCCTGTTACCGCTCTGTTAAGTATCTGCTCATAGGATTAACTGAGCCGTACAACAATGAGTGGTATCTTACAGATGCCGCCTGATCCCAGCGCCGGGCGCCCCCTCCTCATCATCAGCGCTGTGCAAACGTGTTAGGCGGCTGCGGAAAAAGGTGCAAAGTCTTTCTGATGGGGAACCCTTTTCTGGAGACACCTTGCTGATGCAGTATAACTACCTTGTGTCTTGTCATGGTGTATGACCTGTGTCTTCCACAGTCCACAATATGCAGTGCCTTGAAAAAGTATTCATACCCTCTCTTCCACATTTTTTCACATTACACCCACAAACTTAAATCTATTTACTGGGCTTTTCTGTGATACGAACAATAAGTACAAGTATTGGTGAAGTGTAAAGGAAATGATACATTGGTTTTCTAAATATTTAAATAATATAAATCTGAAAATTGTGTCGTGCATTTGTATTCATCCCCCTGTAGTCTGATCCCCTAAATAAAATCCTTAGCAAACAGTCGCCTCCTCCTGGGTGATTTCTTCTCGGTATAACTACAGCTGTTCTGTGAAGACCTCAGAGATTTGTGTAAGAACATCAGGGATCAATCAGCAGGAAAACCAAGGAACACACCAGAGAGGTCAGCGATAAAGAGGAGACGAGGAAAGCAGGGTTAGGTTATAGAAAATAGCCCAAGCTCTGAACATCTCACTGAGCACTGACCAATCCATTATACAGAAATGGAAGGAGTACGGCATAACTGCAAATCTACCAAGACATGACGGTCCACCAAAACGGACACCCCAAGAAGGAGAGCGCTAATGAGAGAAGCAGCTGAGGGGCGCATGGTCACTGGAGGAGCCGCAGAGATCGCAGCTCAGGGCAGAACCTGTCCACATGAAAATTATTACAACGGCTCGCTCACATTTGCTTAAAACAATCTGTCCCGTTCTCATCCATAAATGTTGGACGAGTGAAATCCGTGTGATATTCTATATGTCATGCGAGTGCTGTGCGAGTGCTGTGCGAGTTTTGTTTTCTTGCCCAGCATCGGTATGACGTGCTTTTTTTTTCAGCAGCTACGGTATTATTCTAGAATCTTGTACAGGACCATTTACATTGCTCTGTGCTGCAGAATGGTGATGCAGCCGTACAAATCGGACGGCATAGGATCATCCGACTAACGTCTTTTTGTTTTTTCTCGCACCCATAGACTTGCATTGGTGACTCTCGTATGATTTATCCGGCCATACACAGCATGCTGAGATCATTTTTCTCAGGCCGAAAACAGCTGAGGGAATTATCACAGATCAGCTCTGACTCATTGATTAACATTGGTCCAAGTGCAATGTGATTTTTTATCGGATCGCAGTCTGCACATTTATACACAGATGTGAGGGAACCTTTAGTCGTGTACTCCACAAATCTGGCCTTTATAGAAAAGCGAGAAGAAGAAATACATTTTTGAAAACAAGATATAGGGGACACCGTGAGCTGTGGAAGAAGGTTATGAGGCCAGATGAGGCCAAGGTAGAACTAACCCTGCACATCACCCTGAAAACACCATCCCCACCGTCACACATGGTGGAGTGTGGGGTATAGAAGGCAGTGTGGGGTACAGTAGGCAGGTAGTGTGGTATACAGTAGGCAGTGTGGGGTACAGTAGGCAGGTAGTGTGGTATACAGTAGGCGGGCAGTGCGTGGTACAGTAGGCAGTGTGGGGCACAGTACACAGTGTGGGGTATAGTAGGTAAGCAGTGTGGGGCACATTAGGCAGTGTGGGGTACAGTAGGCAGTGTGGGGCACAGTAGGCAGTGGGGGTACAGTAGGCAGTGTGGGGTACAGTAGTCAGTGTGGGGTACAGTAGTCAGTGTGGGGCACAGTAGGCAGTGGGGGTACAGTAGTCAGTGTGGGGCACAGTAGTCAGTGTGGGGAACAGTAGGCAGTGTGGGGTACAGTAGGCAGTGTTGGGCACAGTAGGCAGTGTTGGGCACAGTAGGCAGTGTGGGGTACAGTAGGCAGTGTGGGGCACAGTAGGCAGTGTGGGGTACAGTAGGCAGTGTGGGGTACAGTAGGCAGTGTGAGGTACAGTAGGCAGTGTGGGGTATAGTAGGCAGTGTGGGGGTACAGTAGACAGTGTGGGGTGCAGTAGGCAGTGTGGGGTGCAGTAGGCAGTGTGGGGTACAGTAGGTAGTGTGGGGTACAGTAGGTAGGCAATGTAGGGCACGGCAGGCAGTGGGGGGTACAGTAGGCAGTGTGGGGTACAGTAGGCAGTGTGGGGCACAGTAGGCAGTGTGGGGCACAGTAGGCAGTGGGGGGTACAGTAGGCACTGTAGGGTGCAGTAGGCAGTGTGGGGTACAGTAGGCAGTGGGGGGTACAGTAGGCACTGTAGGGTACAGTAGGCAGTGTGGGGTACAGTAGGCAGTGGGGGGTACAATAGGCAGTGGGGGGTACAGTAGGCAGTGTGGGGTACAGTAGACAGTGGGGGGTACAGTAGGCAGTGGGAGTACAGTAGACAGTGTGGGGTACAGTAGGCAGTGTGGGGTACAGTAGGCAGTGGGGGGTACAGTAGACAGTGGGGGGTACAGTAGTCAGTGTGGGGCACAGTAGGCAGTGGGGGTACAGTAGGCAGTGTGGGGCACAGTAGGCAGTGTGGGGCACAGTAGGCAGTGTGGGGTAGAGTAGTCAGTGTGGGGTAGAGTAGGCAGTGTGGGGAACAGTAGGCAGTGTTGGGCACAGTAGGCAGTGTAGGGTACAGTAGGCAGTGTGGGGAACAGTAGGCAGTGTGGGGAACAGTAGGCAGTGTGGGGCACAGTAGGCAGTGTGGGGTACAGTAGTCAGTGTGGGGTACAGTAGTCAGTGTGGGGCACAGTAGGCAGTGGGGGTACAGTAGTCAGTGTGGGGAACAGTAGGCAGTGTGGGGCACAGTAGGCAGTGTGGGGTACAGTAGGCAGTGTGGGGTACAGTAGGCAGTGTGGGGCACAGTAGGCAGTGTGGGGTACAGTAGGCAGTGTGGGGTACAGTAGGCAGTGTGGGGGTACAGTAGACAGTGTGGGGTGCAGTAGGCAGTGTGGGGTGCAGTAGGCAGTGTGGGGTACAGTAGGTAGTGTGGGGTACAGTAGGCAGGCAATGTAGGGCACGGCAGGCAGTGTGGGGTACAGTAGGCAGTGTGGGGTACAGTAGGCAGTGTGGGGCACAGTAGGCAGTGGGGGGTACAGTAGGCACTGTAGGGTGCAGTAGGCAGTGTGGGGTACAGTAGGCAGTGGGGGGTACAGTAGGCACTGTAGGGTACAGTAGGCAGTGTGGGGTACAGTTGGCAGTGGGGGGTACAATAGGCAGTGAGGGGTACAGTAGGCAGTGTGGGGTACAGTAGGCAGTGTGGGGTACAGTAGGCAGTGTGGGGTACAGTAGACAGTGGGGGGTACAGTAGGCAGTGGGAGTACAGTAGACAGTGTGGGGTACAGTAGGCAGTGTGGGGTACAGTAGGCAGTGTGGGTACAGTAGACAGTGGGGGGTACAGTAGTCAGTGTGGGGCACAGTAGGCAGTGTGGGGTAGAGTAGTCAGTGTGGGGTAGAGTAGGCAGTGTGGGGAACAGTAGGCAGTGTTGGGCACAGTAGGCAGTGTGGGGTACAGTAGGCAGTGTGGGGAACAGTAGGCAGTGTGGGGAACAGTAGGCAGTGTGGGGTACAGTAGGCAGTGTGGGGCACAGTAGGCAGTGTGGGGCACAGTAGGCAGTGTGGAGTACAGTAGGCAGTGTGGGGTACAGTAGGCAGTGGGGGGTACAGTAGACAGTGGGGGGTACAGTAGGCAGTGGGGGGTACAGTAGACAGTGGGGGGTACTGTAGGCAGTGGGGGGTACTGTAGGCAGTGGGGGGTACAGTAGACAGTGGGGGGTACAGTAGACAGTGTGGGGTACAGTAGGCAGTGTGGGGTACAGTAGGCAGTGTGGGGTACAGTAGGCAGTGTGGGGTACAGTAGACAGTGTGGGGTACAGTAGACAGTGTGGGGTACAGTAGGCAGTGTGGGGTACAGTAGGCAGTGTGGGGTACAGTAGACAGTGTGGGGTACAGTTGGCAGTGGGGGGTAAAGTAGGCAGTGTGGGGTACAGTAGGCAGTGGGGGGTACAGTAGACAGGCAGTGTGGGGTACAGTAGGCAGTGTGGGGTACAGTAGGCAGTGGGGGGACAGTGTGGGGTACAGTAGACAGTGTGGGGTACAGTAGGCAGTGGGGGGTACAGTAGGCAGTGGGGGGTACAGTAGGCAGTGGGGGGACAGTGTGGGGTACAGTAGGCAGTGTGGGGTAGAGTAGGCAGTGTGGGGTAGAGTAGGCAGTGTGGGGTACAGTAGGCAGTGTGGGGTACAGTCGGCAGTGTGGGGTACAGTAGGCAGTGGGGGGACAGTGTGGGGTACAGTAGGCAGTGTGGGGTACAGTAGGCAGTGGGGGGACAGTGTGGGGTACAGTAGACAGTGTGGGGTACAGTAGGCAGTGGGGGGTACAGTAGGCAGTGGGGGGACAGTGTGGGGTACAGTAGACAGTGTGGGGTACAGTAGGCAGTGTGGGGTACAGTAGGCAGTGTGGGGTACAGTAGGCAGTGGGGGGTACAGTAGGCAGTGGGGGGGTACAGTAGGCAGTGTGGGGCACAGTAGGCAGTGGGGGGTACAGTAGGCAGTGGGGGGTACAGTAGGCAGTGCCAGCCTTCCCCTGGCAGATGATGGAAGCAATCGTCAATCTCTGCGGATCTTTATCTAAATGCTGATAAATCCACACTGGCGGCGGTGACACCGCGGGTCTGGGGGAATGAAGCAGCGGAGGCGCTCGCTGCCGGGATCCCGCTGATAGACTCTCATCCATGTAGAACAGGATCCACCTTTATGGCTGGGTGACTCTCCTTATTAAAAACACACAGTGGGGCGCACAGTGGGCGACTCTCTGGAACTCGGCTTTGTAGTCATTTCCTTGAAAGAAATTTCCCAAGATGATAACTTGAAAAAGCTTCTCATCCTGCGGCTGCTGATGGGGAGACGTGCGCTGGGGGTGGTGAACACACGAAGCGCAATTATATCCCGGCTCATCGCACCGGCGCGCACACGACGCTCCGCAACGCCAAAATCACAAACATGGATTTTATTACTTTGTTTCATTTTTTCACCTTATTATTCACATTATTTATTGTTTGTTTTGTGTTATTTATTCATTTATTTAATTATTGATTTCATTTTTTTTTGTTTCTTCCACATTTTGTCATTATTTCGTTGCAGACTAATCTTTGCTCCCCCCTCCCCGGCAGCTGTAGATGTGTCCTATGTAGTGGAGCCAGGCAGGTCGTGTGTAGGAGATTTTGGGTCAGTTCCTTCCCCTCCGGGTGTGATGTCACAGCGCCCCCATCAGGTGTCATCCCAGCTGCTCCTCCTCCCCTCTCACAGCAGGAGTCTCACAGAGGCTGAGGCAGAGATGCTGCTGCACCTCTTTACCTCTTTTAGACTGTGTGCACACAGTGCGTTTTTTGCTGCGTTTTTTTAGTGCAGTTTTGCCAAAAAAATTTGAAGCAAATCCTGATTCCAGCAAAGTCAATGAGAATCCTGCAGTTTCCTGCACATGTTGAGTATTTTTTATTGCAGATTTGGTGCAGAAAATAATCTGCAGCATCAATTCTTTCAGCAGTTTTGCAGCGATTTTCAAAAGCAATGAAAAACAAGGCAAAAATGCTCATTTTTACGCTGTATTTTTCCTACCAAGAGAGGCAGAAATTTCAGCGACCAAATACTCAACATGTGCACATAGCCTCACAAAGTGCAACTTTTACATACCAGGAAAGGTGGAAACTGCAGCTGCATCCCCCTCCTCCTGCCTACAACATCCAATGACTGATCACATATTTACATTAACTTCTCCCTGATAACACAAAAACATGAGTCACCTCATCTAGACAGGGTCACAATTATCTCGCCCTTTTAGCTTTCACAAAAAACCTGCTGAAAAATATGGGCTTGCTGTCCTCATCGCTAAGAAATGCAAAACTACTTTTTGTGCATGCACCAGTTTAACATGTCCAGGAACAGTATTCTGAATATTTGTAACTTTCTATCCTCTGTTTCTGAATGGTTCATTCATGAGCATTCTGCCAGCACTAGTGGTGCTGGAACATCCACTGCCTGTGTTAGAGAAAATAGAAATTATCCAGCATTCATCCAAGTAGTGATTAATATATTTGCAGTCTGTGATGTTCCACCCAAGTCTCAAAAGTATATTAAAACTTCTAACTTTTTTAAAAGACGTTAGAAGTTTTTAAAACTTCTTTATATTTTTGGAGGGGGCCTTTAAGACAATATAATTTTTAAATAAAGCGACTTTTCTTATCTTATTTGTTACAATCTCCGAGTCACATCAGTACCGTTGGTATGAGACAGATCACTGAGCAGAAGCAGCGCACTGAATATTCTCATAGACCTCAGTGTTGGGAGACAGTTTGGTAACATTGTTTAGATTTAGCAGATCCACACAATCCACAATGATCAGGATCCTCTTACAGGAGATGACTGTGGAGCTCTCGTGGGAATAGGCAGAGGGATAAATGGTGAAAAAAAACCTGAGGTCCCCCTGCAGCACAAAGTATTTCAGGACAGGAGCAATCTGATATTGTAGGTAGCAGATTATAGAGGAAGGAGCAATATTCCCAGCAGCACAGAGTATTTCAAAAGTAACCTTGTAAGAAGAAACCTGGCAGTATATAATATATATGAATATTAACTAGGGGAATTAAGTATTGAACACGTCCCCAATTTTCTAATTAAATATATTTCAAAGGTTCTATTGGCATGAATTTTTCACCAGATGTCGGTAACAACCCATCCAATCCAAACAGACAAAGAAATCAAACCAGAGATGTCCATAAATTTAGTGATATTTAATAATGAGAAATGACAATGGGAAAAAGTATTTAACACATAACGGAATAGAGGTGCAAAAAGCCATGGAAAGTCCTGACACCAGCCAAAATCTAACAGTAATTAGAAAGCAATCCTGCCACTTAGTGAAAAATAATATCAAATGGTTCAACTGCTTCTTTACCAAGATGCACAAGAAACATCTCATGATGGGTGAAACTAGTGAGCTGTCTCAAGAGCTGCACAACCTTATTGTTGCAAAACATACTGATGGCATTGGTTACAGAAGAATTTTTAAACTACAGAAGGATCCAGTGAGCTCTGCTGGGGCCATAATCTAGAAGTGGATAGAACATAATTTCACCATCAACTGGCCACAACCAGGTGCTCCCCGCAAGATTTCAGACAAAGGAGTGAAAAGAATTATCAGAAGAGTTGTCCAAGAGTCGAGTACAGAAAGACCTGGAATCAGCAGGGACAATTGTTTGACAGAAAATAATAAGTAATGCACTCCCCCTCCATGGCCTGTATACACGCTCCTGTATGCACGCTCCTGTATGCACGCTCACCACACAAGACTCCATTGCTAAACAAAAAGCAGGTACAAGAGTGTTTAAAGTTTATTCCACAACATTTAGACAAGTCTGTGAAATACTGGAGAATATGGTCTGGTCAAATGAGACCAAAACTGAACTCTTTGGAGGCCATAATACACCCCATGTTTAGAGGCCAAAAGGCAAGTCACCCCAAAAACAGCAACAGTGAATTGTGGAGGTGGAAACATCATGGTGTGGGGCTGTATTTTGGCAGATGGCACTGGAAAACTTTGTATAATTGTAGGAAGGATGAATGGACAAATGTACTGAGACATTCCTGATAAAAATCTGCTGCCATCTACCAGGATGATGGAGATGACACGACGGTGGAGATTTCAGCAGACAATGATAACGAACATTCAGTCAAGGAAACTACCAACTGGTCCCAGAGACAGAAAATAAATCTGCTAGAATGGCCGAGCGGATCACCGGAGCTGAACCCAATAGAAAATGTCTGGAAAGAGCTAAAGCTCAGAGATCGGAGAAGGAGCCGGGTCCTGCAGGATGTGAGGAGTGTGTGTGCGGAAGAATGGGCCAAAATCCACCTGAGCAATGCAGGCGACCAGTGTCTCCATACAGGATGTGAGGAGTGTGTGTGCGGAAGAATGGGCCAAAATCCACCTGAGCAATGCAGGCGACTAGTGTTTCCATACAGGATGTGAGGAGTGTGTGCGGAAGAATGGCCCAAAATCCACCTGAGCAATGCAGGCGACTAGTGTCTCCATACAGGATGTGAGGAGTGTGTGTGGAAGAATGGCCAAAATCCACCTGAGCAATGCAGGCGACTAGTGTCTCCATACAGGATGTGAGGAGTGTGTGCAGAAGAATGGACCAAAATCCACCTGAGCAATGCAGGCGACCAGTGTCTCCATACAGGATGTGAGGACTGTGTGCGGAAGAATGGGCCAAAATCCACCTGAGCAATGCAGGCGACTAGTGTCTCCATACAGGATGTGAGGAGTGTGTGCGGAAGAATGGGCCAAAATCCACCTGAGAAATGCAGGCGACCAGTGTCTCCATACAGGATGTGAGGAGTGTGTGCAGAAGAATGGGCCAAAATCAACCTGAGCAATGCAGGCGACCAGTGTCTCCATACAGGATGTGAGGAGTGTGTGCGGAAGAATGGACCAAAATCCACCTGAGCAATGCAGGCGACTAGTGTCTCCATACAGGATGTGAGGAGTGTGTGCGGAAGAATGGCCAAAATCCACCTGAGCAATGCAGGGACCAGTGTCTCCATACAGGATGTGAGGAGTGTGTGCGGAAGAATGGGCCAAAATTCACCTGAGCAATGCAGGCGACTAGTGTCTCCATACAGGATGTGAGGAGTGTGTGCGGAAGAATGGGCCAAAATCCACCTGAGAAATGCAGGCGACCAGTGTCTCCATACAGGATGTGAGGAGTGTGTGTGCAGAAGAATGGGCCAAAATCAACCTGAGCAATGCAGGCGACCAGTGTCTCCATACAGGATGTGAGGAGTGTGTGCGGAAGAATGGACCAAAATCCACCTGAGCAATGCAGGCGACTAGTGTCTCCATACAGGATGTGAGGAGTGTGTGCGGAAGAATGGCCAAAATCCACCTGAGCAATGCAGGGACCAGTGTCTCCATACAGGATGTGAGGAGTGTGTGCGGAAGAATGGGCCAAAATCCACCTGAGCAATGCAGACAACTAGTGTCTCCATACAGGATGTGAGGAGTGTGTGCAGAAGAATGGGCCAAAATTCACCTGAGCAATGCAGGCGACTAGTGTCTCCATACAGGATGTGAGGAGTGTGTGCGGAAGAATGGGCCAAAATCCACCTGAGCAATGCAGGCGACCAGTGTCTCCATACAGGAGGCGTCTGGAAGCTTCATCACCAACAAATGAGAATGCACCAAGTATTAAATGCATTTCAGTAACGTGTTCAACACTTTTTCTCTTTGTCATTTCTCATTATTACACATAATTTATGGACATCTATGGTGATTTCTTTGCCTGTGTGGATTGGATGGGTTGATATCGACATCTGGTCAGAAATTCATGTCAATAGCAACTTTAGAAGAACATTTACTTAGAATACTAGTGACGTGTTCAATACTTATTTCACCTGTTGTATATATATTGGGGTAATTAATATGGAGGCATCTTGCTCAGTCTGATAGCGGATGAAGCTCACAGTAATGATAAACACTGAAAATAAAGAATTTTCCTCCCAATATCTCGGAGAGCGGATCCTCACATGACATATGGTCTATGAATCAGGCAGGGAACACATTTGATGTGAGATTCTTTAAGAGCGCTTTTCA
The DNA here is from genome assembly GCF_048569485.1 of Anomaloglossus baeobatrachus. Classification (NCBI taxonomy): domain Eukaryota; kingdom Metazoa; phylum Chordata; class Amphibia; order Anura; family Aromobatidae; genus Anomaloglossus; species Anomaloglossus baeobatrachus. The sequence goes on from NC_134361.1 coordinate 15,647,315, forward strand.
ATTACATGAAATGTGTCTGAGTGCAAATGAATCCGGCGCCTGAGCCAAAACCAGCGGAATGTTCTACATATCATGGAACACTCGGCTGCCGCGATGTACCGTCATCACAAGCGGAACCGTGGAGATCAGCAACTCATAACCGCGATAGATAGAGGGATAGATAGATAGATACATGGATGGATAGATAGATAGATAGAGGGATAGATACATGGAAGGATAGAGGGATAGATAGATAGAGAGATAGAGGGATAGATAGATACATGGATGGATAGATAGACAGAGAGATAGATATAGAGGGATAGATAGATAGAGGGATAGATAGATAGACAGATGGATGGATAGAGGGATAGATAGATAGATACATGGATAGATAGATAATGGATAGATACATGGATGGATAGATAGAGGGATATATAATAGATACATGGATAGATAGATAGATAATGGATAGATACATGGATGGATAGATAGAGGGATAGATAATAGATAGATAGATAGACAGAGGGAAAGATCCATGGAAAGATAGAGGGATAGATAATAGATAGAATAGATAAAAGTTTAAATATTCTTGTAACTTTTAGGTATTTTGGTTTACGTGACGTGTTCTTGTTGTGAATTACAATTATACTTCAGTCACATCCTAAGCTGCATCCAGTCCATGGAGTGGAAACTGTCTGCAGTACTAAAACTAAGAACACAAAGCTGAGAGTTTGTGATAATTAATATGTCACAGAGGACTGTTCACACTGGAGACAAACACCCCGAACTCCAGAATGATACAATGTATCAATCAGTGCAGGTAAAATGGAACAAATCATCAGATTACAGATTGCTGCTTCTGTGTGCAGCGAGGATAGAAATGTACCAAATCCTCAGCTGTGGGATCAGGACGGGAATAGGACAGGACAGGAATGGGATGGGATGAGGACGGTGTCAGGACCAGATCAGGACAGGAATAGGATGGGATTGGGACGGGATCAGGACGAGATCGGGATGGGATCAGGACAGGATCAGGATGAGATCGGGATGGGATCAGGATGGGATCAGGACAGGATGAGGATGGGATCAGGACAGGATGAGGATGGGATCAGGACAGGATGAGGATGGGATCAGGACAGGATGAGGATGGGATCAGGACGAGATCGGGATGGGATCAGGACAGGATCAGGATGGGATCAGGATGGGATCAGGACGAGATCGGGATAGGATCAGGATTGGATCGTTCATCCTCTGGATGTAGACGATCTTTCTCTTGCGGGATCTGAAATACAAGATCTGGTAGAAGCTGCAGAACGTTTCTTATTTTCATCTCCAGGAGACGCCTTATAAATGCAGAGGTTTCTCTGCGGGGTCTCAGGGTGGTCTCCGGGGTCAGGGGTCCCGCAGGCCGACCACATTACAGACAGTTCTACTGTAGATACTTTCTCATCGTTTCTTGTATTTCCAATAATAAACGTTTCTGTAAATTTCAGTTTTCGGCGATTTCAGCGTCTGCATTATTTCATCGGACGCTCGTCTTTCATCTGGCGCAGAATCGGGGGCAGCGGGTTATTCCTGCTTCATCTCTTGTACTTCTAAGGTGACAGTTCCCAGCTCAGATCTTACACCTCATGGTCCCAGGAATGTACAGGGCACCGCAGCCGCGCATCATGGGAGGGGGGTCCTATAGGTAAAGTGGGGGAGGGGGAATGCGATTTATAATGTTACTGTAATTAAAATCTACAGTGAATGGAAACAATGTTATCTGGCGTAGATATGTATCCAGTGAGCGGGTCTGGGGGGAGGGAGTGACACATATTTAGGGGCAGAATATCCAGGTGACACCCACCAACCCAGAGATCCCAAGACTTGCACTTGGTTATTTTAGGGGTTAAAGCTCTATATGTGCAGCACTGACCCAGCAGTTATTCGGTGACCAGCCTTCGTCTCCGTCCTCAGTATTCAGTCACCGCCCGTCACCTCCACCCTCAGTATCCAGTCACCGCCCGTCTCCTCCGCTCTCAGTATTCTGTGACTGCCCGTCGCCTCTGTCCTCAGTATTCTTTTTTTTTTTTAAATCAGATACTTTTTTATTAAAACAGAATACATACAACAGAATAACAAATCGGCATCCAAATTAAGTTTATCACATCTATTACCCCTTTAACTCCCCCTCCCGCCCCCCTCCCCCACCCCGGCAGCAACACTTCTCCCCGATACTACATCCCATTTAGTACACACTTATAATACCCTCCAACTGCAGTATAGCAACCATCCCGTTCATCCCGATGTGCAGAAGGAACTACTAGTAACACAAATAAAACAAAACACACACATCAGAGGTCTCGGACAGCTATCCCCGTCCCATATCAGTTTACTGGTCCATCACTCGTCCTATCCGCATTGCAGCCAAGGAGACCAGAGCTTCTCAAACATTTTAACATTCCCCTTTCTTTCATACACTCCCTGTTCCAGCTGAAGAATACATTTCACCCTTTTAATGTACTCTCCCCTGGTCGGGGGGTCTTTTTTAATCCAGGACCTGGCGATTAGCTTTCTTGCCGCATACAGCAGCCTAGCAATGGCAATTTTCATAGTATTTTCCACCCCAAGCTCCTCAACATATCCCAATAGGCATATCACTGGTTCCCTGGGAAGGACACACCCGTCCTCAGTATTCAATGACCGCTCGTCTCCTCTGTCCTCAGTATTCAGTGATTGCCCGTTTCCTCCGTCCTCAGTATTCAGTGATTGCCCGTTTCCTCCGTCCTCAGTATTCAGTGATTGCCCGTTTCCTCCGTCCTCAGTATTCAGTGATTGCCCGTTTCCTCCATCCTCAGTATTCAGTGATTGCCCGTTTCCTCCATCCTCAGTATTCAGTGATTGCCCGTTTCCTCCGTCCTCAGTATTCAGTGATTGCCCGTTTCCTCCGTCCTCAGTATTCAGTGATTGCCCGTTTCCTCCATCCTCAGTATTCAGTGATTGCCCGTTTCCTCCATCCTCAGTATTCAGTGATTGCCCGTTTCCTCCGTCCTCAGTATTCAGTGATTGCCCGTTTCCTCCACCCTCAGTATTCAGTGATTGCCCGTTTCCTCCATCCTCAGTATTAAGTGATTGCCCGTTTCCTCCATCCTCAGTATTCAGTGATTGCCCGTTTCCTCCATCCTCAGTATTCAGTGATTGCCCGTTTCCTCCGTCCTCAGTATTCAGTGATTGCCCGTTTCCTCCGTCCTCAGTATTCAGTGATTATCCGTTTCCTCCGTCCTCAGTATTCAGTGACCACCAGTCGACTTCATCCTCAGTAATCGGTGTAACACACCCACACCGAGGCCATGGGGCACTCGTTATTGGGTCACGGTTCCGTTTCTGGGAGGCTACGGTGGTGGCAAGGCCCGGTTCCGTGACCCCGGCGGTGTCAGTTAAAAGGGAGGTAGTAGTTTGTGACGCCACCTGTAGTATGTGGCAAGATAGGTGCCGCCGCTGGGGATGGGACCTCTGGGTCAGATGGTGACGCAGCTTGGTTGGTAGAGCTCTCTACAGGCAGAACTGGGCCTCGGGGCGGATGGGGTAGTAGTCGGAGATGGCGGGGGTGCAGGGCCGGAGGCGCAGGCGAATAACGGAGCGACACAGGAATGCAGTCTCAGTTGTTTACTCACTGTAGCAGGTTCTAAGGTAACACAATGTCAGTGACCGCCTTTGGAGTGCTGAGTTTCACTGTGATGGGCTCCAGCCGATCCCGGGTAGTTCGGAGATCAAGACCGGTGCACCCTTCTAGTGTTCCTTCCCTGGTCGTCTTCCTGCGCTGACTTCTCTCCCTCCTGTTCCGCGCCAACGCACACAGTGCCCTGAGCCAGTGTCCGCGGACCCTACAGGGTGGCTTGAAGCTCTATCCCCTTGGCCCTATATGGTCACCTTCCAGCGGATTCGTGTGTGGAGTTGACTTTGGTACTAGATGTGTCCTCAGCCTCTGCTTTTACTAGCAGAGCATGTTGGTTCTTCTCCTCTAGTCTAGGGATCAGTCCCTGTTCTGCAGCCAAGTCCCTCCACTCCAATATATCGTACGTGGAATGAGGCCACGGAGTATGGCGCACTTCCCGTGGACTCTAGGACCCTTTCCGTCTTGTGCCTGGGACGAGCTGCACCAGCTCAAGACCTCAGGTCTTCACTCCTCTACTGCTCTTTCTCGACTCTCTGTCACTACAGTGTCCCCAACTCACTAGACTTCACCCCAGGCTCAGTTGCATTAGGGGGAGAGAGGTACCACATTCAGTGGTGGCTATACATAGCATTAATGGAACCAGCCCTAACCCTGACCCGGTGGAGAGCTGCTAATTGAGTGTTGTGTGTTTTGTGTGCATAGCGGTGGATGACCTCTTCCTTACCCAGGATAGGGCACCACATTTCTGGCTGAGATGCAGTACCTCTGTGGCGACTCAAGCCTCAGGGGCGCCACAGGTGACTGCCCGTCCTCAGTATTCGGTGACCGCCATTCTCCTCCATCCTCAGTATTCAGTGACCGCCCATCTCTGCCTGCATCACTGCTCCTGCCGGACACTCCACCTGCGTCCCTGTTCCTGCCGGACCCTCCACCTACATCACTGCTCCTGCCGTCCCCTCAACCTGCGTCACTGCTCCTGCCAGACCCTCCACCTGCGTCACTGCTCCTGCCGGACCCTCCACCTGCGTCACTGCTCCTGCCGGACCCTCCACCTGCATCACTGCTCCTGCCGGACCCTTCGCCTGCGTCACCGCTCCTGCCGGACCCTCTACCTGCGTCACTGCCCCTGCCGGACCCTCTGCATGAGTCACTGCTCCTGCCGGACCCTCCGCCTGCGTCACCGCCCCTGCCGGACCCTCTACCTGCGTCACTGCTCTTGCCGGACCCTTCGCCTGCGTCACTGCTCCTGCCGGACCCTCCGCCTGCGTCACTGCTCCTGCTGGATCCTCATTATTGTGCTGCTCTCCGGCCCTTCGGGAACAATCTGCTTCTGTTACAGCCGAATATTTCCCTTTTTACCCCCCAGTTCGGGGGCTGCTGGCAGCTTTCTGCACCTCGGTTCCTGTTTCTGTATAGTTGAGCTGCTTGTTCTTGTTTCTATATAGCAGGTTTTTGGCCACAATTCTTCAATGAAGACGACTTTTGTCCTGGCCTCAGGTTATTACCCCAGGCATCTACACAGCCGCAGTGATTGCCCCATGTTACCTGACATCGGTGCCCTTTATCTACGGCGCCCCCTGCTGCCCCACACCGGAGGCACTGGCCGCAGCGTGGTACTGAACGGCTCTCGGTGTTTACTAATAACACGACATTAGGGGGAAATTCCACAGTAATTATAATCATATTATCGCTATGGCCGTCACTTATGTAAATAAGCGCTAATGAGCATCTGCATATTCATCCATCCCATATATATTACATAATGATACTGTAATCAGCCCGTCAGCCTGGTCACCTCCTTATAGGTTAACCCCTTGCTAGCCTGGTAATGAGACTAAAACTGACCAATCCTGGGACTTTTATAGGACTCGCCCAGTCCTAAAAGCGTCATACAGGACTTTTTATTTTATTTCTCATTGGGCTAAGAATTAATTGCTAATTACCTGCCGGCTGTGCCCGGAGTCGCTCTCTGCCGATACAGAGCGGTCACAGACCTCTCCTGCAGAGATTCTGCTGCTTCATTTGTACATATCACAACACAGAGCTGCTCATCCTGATGACATCACACTAGAAGATCCATGAGACATGATGACATCACACTGTGAGATCCAAGACACATGATGACATCACACTGTGTGAGATCCAGGACACTTGATGACATCACACTGTGTGAGATCCAGGACACTTGATGACATCACACTGTGAGATCCACCAGGACTCATGATGACACAATATGTGAGATCCAGGACACATTATATCACACTGTGAGATCCAGGACACATGATGACATCACATTTTGAGATCCAGGACACATGATGATATCACACTGTGAGATCCAAGACACATGATGACATCACACTGTGTGAAATCCATGGCACATGATGACATCACAGTGTGAGATCCAGGACACATGATGACATCACACTGTGAGATCCAAGACACATGATTGTGGAGACACGGGGCTCAGTGGGTGCTCTCGTCCGCTAAAACCCGCCGCCTTTAGAAAGACAGCGTGGCTCAGGGCTCATCCCAACTGAACGCCGGCCTCCTTAACCGTGGGCGTAACCCTACTCAGACAACACAGGGTGAGGGAACCACAATAATTAGACTTTATTGGATCCCCAAACAATTAACGGCACATAACACATAACCAGCAAAACCACAGAATGTAACCGGCAACAGAGTCTCACCCTTCCGCTGGCTCACCAGGGATTTAGAATGTCCATGCCTCAGAGGTTCCAGGGCTATTTACTCCAATCCAGCAGCACCCCGCTTTTGGCGGGCACCCACCGAGAAAGGAATAATGCCAGATTTATGAAGCTGTGTGAGGTCTGCAAAGTCTGTAGCAGGTGACTGAACTGTCCCAACCTGAGTGTCCTCCTTAGGTAGTCCTGGTATGATGTTACAATCCTGGCAGCCGGAGTCGAAATCCCTAGGCTGTGGATATGGTCTCCAACCGGAACCGGAGTTCCTAGATTGAAGCCACAAGGTATCCTGATCCTCTAGTCAGCTCCTAAGAGCTTAGACTGGATCCATCAGCATCCATCAACCTTCATCAATCTGGTGGCTTAAAGAAGTCCTCTCTTATAGCCACAGCCCTCCCTCTGGGCACACTGCGTCCTCATCGATTGGTTGGACAAGATTGCTTCTCCCATTGGACGAATTTCAAGCTACATGGACAATGCTCATTCAAATTATGTGGATAGAAAGACTGAGGATATCTACGTGAAGTTTGCAATTCACCGACTAGACAATGGCTACTAAGGTAATCACATTAGCAATACACAACTACAATACAATGATTACTGGAAGAGTCTGGAGAAACAATAGCTAAGCAAACATAAGTTAGCACACATAAGAACAATACGTCTGGCTGAATGTTAAGAAACTTTAACCCATTAGAGGCATTGGGTGTCCATGTCGTCACAATGATGACATCACACTATGAGATCCAGCACACATGATGATATCACACTGTGACATCCAAGACATATGATGACATCACACTGTGAGATCCAAGACACATGATGACATCACACTGTGAGATCCAAGACACATGATGACATCACACTGTGAGATCCAAGACACATTCTGAGCCCCTGTAAGATGACGTTCCCCTGTAAAGGTGACCCTGGGACATCCTCCCTGGTACAGATGGCGGCCCCTGTGAAGGTGACCCTGGTAACGTTGTCCTCCCTGGTACAGATGGCGGCCCCTGTGAAGGTGACCCTGGGACGTCTTCCCTGGTACAGATGGCGGCCCCTGTGAAGGAGACCCTGGAACGTCTTCCCTGGTACAGATGGCGGCCCCTGTGAAGGTGACCCTGGGACGTCCTCCCTGGTACAGATGGCGGCCCCTGTGAAGGTGACCCTGGGACGTCCTCCCTGGTACAGATGGCGGCCCCTGTGAAGGTGACCCTGGGACGTCTTCCCTGGTACAGATGGCGGCCCCTGTGAAGGTGACCCTGGTAACGTTGTCCTCCCTGGTACAGATGGCGGCCCCTGTGAAGGTGACCCTGGGACGTCTTCCCTGGTACAGATGGCGGCCCCTGTGAAGGTGACCCTGGGACGTCCTCCCTGGTACAGATGGCGGCCCCTGTGAAGGTGACCCTGGGACGTCCTCCCTGGTACAGATGGCGGCCCCTGTGAAGGTGACCCTGGGACGTCCTCCCTGGTACAGATGGCGGCCCCCTGTGAAGGTGACCCTGGGACATCCTCCCTGGTACAGATGACGGCCCCTGTGAAGGTGACCCTGGTACGTCCTCCCTGGTACAGATGGCGGCCCCTGTGAAGGTGACCCTGGGACGTCCTCCCTGGTATAGATGACGGCCCCTGTGAAGGTGACCCTGGGACATCCTCCCTGGTACAGATGGCGGCCCCTGTGAAGGTGACCCTGGGACGTCCTCCCTGGTACAGATGGCGGCCCCTGTGAAGGTGACCCTGGTACGTCCTCCCTGGTACAGATGGCGGCCCCTGTGAAGGTGACCCTGGGATGTCCTCCCTGGTACAGATGGCGGCCCCTGTGAAGGTGACCCTGGCACGTCCTCCCTGGTACAGATGGCGGCCCCTGTGAAGGTGACCCTGGTACGTCCTCCCTGGTACAGATGGCGGCCCCTGTGAAGGTGACCCTGGTACGTCCTCCCTGGTACAGATGGCGGCCCCTGTGAAGGTGACCCTGGTACGTCCTCCCTGGTACAGATGGCGGCCCCTGTGAAGGTGACCCTGGGACGTCCTCCCTGGTACAGATGGCGGCCCCTGTGAAGGTGACCCTGTTACGTCCTCCCTGGTACAGATGACGGCCCCTGTGAAGGTGACCCTGGGACGTCCTCCCTGGTACAGATGGCGGCCCCTGTGAAGGTGACCCTGGCACGTCCTCCCTGGTACAGATGGCGGCCCCTGTGAAGGTGACCCTGGGACGTCCTCCCTGGTACAGATGGCGGCCCCTGTGAAGGTGACCCTGGCACGTCCTCCCTGGTACAGATGGCGGCCCCTGTGAAGGTGACCCTGGTACGTCCTCCCTGGTACAGATGGATGCCCCTGTGAAGGTGACCCTGGTACGTCCTCCCTGGTACAGATGGCGGCCCCTGTGAAGGTGACCCTGGTACGTCCTCCCTGGTACAGATGGCGGCCCCTGTGAAGGTGACCCTGGGACGTCCTCCTTGGTACAGATGGCGGCCCCTGTGAAGGTGACCCTGTTACGTCCTCCCTGGTACAGATGACGGCCCCTGTGAAGGTGACCCTGGGACGTCCTCCCTGGTACAGATGGCGGCCCCTGTGAAGGTGACCCTGGCACGTCCTCCCTGGTACAGATGGCGGCCCCTGTGAAGGTGACCCTGGGACGTCCTCCCTGGTACAGATGGCGGCCCCTGTGAAGGTGACCCTGGCACGTCCTCCCTGGTACAGATGGCGACCCCTGTGAAGGTGACCCTGGTACGTCCTCCCTGGTACAGATGGCGGCCCCTGTGAAGGTGACCCTGGGACGTCCTCCCTGGTACAGATGGCGGCCCCCGTGAAGGTGACCCTGGGACGTCCTCCCTGGTACAGATGGCGGCCCCTGTGAAGGTGACCCTGGGACGTCCTCCCTGGTACAGATGGTGGCCCCTGTGAAGGTGACCCTGTGACGTCCTCTCTGGTACAGATGGCGGCCCCTGTGAAGGTGACCCTGGGACGTCCTCCCTGGTACAGATGGCGGCCCCTGTGAAGGTGACCCTGGGACGTCCTCTCTGGTACAGATGGCGGCCCCTGTGAAGGTGAACCTGGGACGTCCTCTCTGGTACAGATGGCGGCCCCTGTGAAGGTGACCCTGGGACGTCCTCCCTGGTACAGATGGTGGCCCCTGTGAAGGTGACCCTGGGACGTCCTCCCTGGTACAGATGGCGGCCCCTGTGAAGGTGACCCTGGGACGTCCTCCCTGGTACAGATGGCGGCCCCTGTGAAGGTGACCCTGGGACGTCCTCCCTGGTACAGATGGCGGCCCCTGTGAAGGTGACCCTGGGACGTCCTCCCTGGTACAGATGGCGGCCCCTGTGAAGGTGACCCTGGGACGTCCTCCCTGGTACAGATGGCGGCCCCTGTGAAGGTGACCCTGGGACGTCCTCCCTGGTACAGATGGTGGCCCCTGTGAAGGTGACCCTGGGACGTCCTCCCTGGTACAGATGGCGGCCCCTGTGAAGGTGACCCTGGGACGTCCTCCCTGGTACAGATGGCGGCCCCTGTGAAGGTGACCCTGGGACGTCCTCCCTGGTACAGATGACGGCCCCTGTGAAGGTGACCCTGGGACGTCCTCCCTGGTACAGATGGCGGCCCCTGTGAAGGTGACCCTGGGACGTCCTCCCTGGTACAGATGGCGGCCCCTGTGAAGGTGACCCTGGGACGTCCTCCCTGGTACAGATGGCGGCCCCTGTGAAGGTGACCCTGGGACGTCCTCCCTGGTACAGATGGCGGCCCCTATGAAGGTGACCCTGGGACGTCCTCCCTGGTACAGATGGCGGCCCCTGTGAAGGTGACCCTGGGACGTCCTCTCTGGTACAGATGGCGGCCCCTGTGAAGGTGATCCTGTGACGTCCTCCCTGGTACAGATGGCGGCCCCTGTGAAGGTGACCCTGGGACGTCCTCCCTGGTACAGATGGCGGCCTCTGTGAAGGTGACCCTGGCACGTCCTCCCTGGTACAGATGGCGGCCCCTGTGAAGGTGACCCTGGGACGTCCTCCCTGGTACAGATGGCGGCCCCTGTGAAGGTGACCCTGGGACGTCCTCCCTGGTACAGATGGTGGCCCCTGTGAAGGTGACCCTGGGACGTCCTCCCTGGTACAGATGGCGGCCCCTGTGAAGGTGACCCTGGGACGTCCTCCCTGGTACAGATGGCGGCCCCTGTGAAGGTGACCCTGGGACGTCCTCCCTGGTACAGATGGCGGCCCCTGTGAAGGTGACCCTGGGACGTCCTCCCTGGTACAGATGACGGCCCCTGTGAAGGTGACCCTGGGACGTCCTCCCTGGTACAGATGGCGGCCCCTGTGAAGGTGACCCTGGGACGTCCTCCCTGGTACAGATGGCGGCCCCTGTGAAGGTGACCCTGGGACGTCCTCCCTGGTACAGATGGCGGCCCCTGTGAAGGTGACCCTGGGACGTCCTCCCTGGTACAGATGGCGGCCCCTATGAAGGTGACCCTGGGACGTCCTCCCTGGTACAGATGGCGGCCCCTGTGAAGGTGACCCTGGGACGTCCTCCCTGGTACAGATGGCGGCCCCTGTGAAGGTGACCCTGGGACGTCCTCCCTGGTACAGATGACGGCCCCTGTGAAGGTGACCCTGGGACATCCTCCCTGGTACAGATGGCGGCCCCTGTGAAGGTGACCCTGGGACGTCCTCCCTGGTACAGATGACGGCCCCTGTGAAGGTGACCCTGGGACATCCTCCCTGGTACAGATGGCGGCCCCTGTGAAGGTGACCCTGGTACGTCCTCCCTGGTACAGATGACGGCCCCTGTGAAGGTGACCCTGGGACGTCCTCCCTGGTACAGATGGCGGCCCCTGTGAAGGTGACCCTGGGACATCCTCCCTGGTACAGATGGCGGCCCCTGTGAAGGTGACCCTGGGACGTCCTCCCTGGTACAGATGGCGGCCCCTGTGAAGGTGACCCTGGGACGTCCTCTCTGGTACAGATGGCGGCCCCTGTGAAGGTGAACCTGGGACGTCCTCTCTGGTACAGATGGCGGCCCCTGTGAAGGTGACCCTGGGACGTCCTCCCTGGTACAGATGGCGGCCCCTGTGAAGGTGAACCTGGGACGTCCTCTCTGGTACAGATGGCGTCCCCTGTGAAGGTGACCCTGTGACGTCCTCCCTGGTACAGATGGCGGCCCCTGTGAAGGTGACCCTGGGACGTCCTCCCTGGTACAGATGGCGGCCCCTGTGAAGGTGACCCTGGGATGTCCTCCCTGTAACTTTCTCACTTCTTTACTTCTCTGCCTTCATTATACTTGGTCTTGGCCTCCAGGAAGATCCGGGCCGCACTTAATATTCTCTGAATTCGCGCTCTCATCGTTGACCTTGCTCCGTTCTGAGGAGATCCCTGTGGCATTTCCGCTCCTCAAGAAAAGACCTGACTTTTGCTCCATAATTAAACTCCTGAGGTCTCACAAAGTGTCTAGAATCCAATCCTCCTCCCCCGTCCAAAAGAAAGAAAAAACGAGAACATTTTTTTATTTCTCTCTTACAATAAAAAGGAAAATTCTTTTATCTCCAGCGTTTAAATCGGTGGAATGTTCCTTTCTTCCATCTCAAGACCCTGGAGACGGCCAGCAGTGTACAGAATGGGGGATTCATCATAGTTGATTCTCCCAATCTGTGCTGAATATACTTATATTCACATCATTAATGATTACATCACAAGTAATGAGAAAATAACATAGTGATGTCATCAACAGGGGTGGGGCTGTATAGAAGGGGTGTGGTCTCATGTCTGATCACATGTCATTATATCAGTGATGTCATCACCAGGGGGTGGGGCTGTATAGAAGGGGTGTGGTCTCATGTCTGATCACGTCATTATATCAGTGATGTCATCACCAGGGGGCAGCGCTTTATATAAGGGGTGTGGTCTCATGTCTGATCACATCATAATATCAGTGATGTCATCACCAGGGGGCGGGGCTGTATATAAGGGGTGTGGTCTCAAGTCGGATCACATCATTATATCAGTGATGTCATCACCAGGGGGCAGCGCTGTTTATAAGGGGTGTGGTCTCATGTCTGATCACATCATTATATCAGTGATGTCATCACCAGGGGCGGGGCTGTATATAAGGGGTGTGGTCTCATGTCTGATCACCTGTAATTATATTAGTGATGTCATCACTAGGGGTGGGGCAGTATATAAGGGGTGTGGTCTCATGTCTGATCACATGCCATTATATCAGTGATGTCATCGCCGGGGCGGGGCTGTATATAAGGGGTGTGGCCTCATGTCTGTTCACATGACCAGAAGAAAAAGAAGAAAGCAATGCACGATCAATGTGCACACCTGTATATAATATGAAATACATTTTACTAAAACAAGTAAAAAAATAGTCAAATACTCCATAAAAATAATTAAAATCCCTAAAAATCCACTGCACTGATATTCCAGCATAAATATAGATGTACAAAATATACAGGAAAAAAATATCCCATAGACAAATTTTGTAATATTATATATGAGAAATATGCAGGATATAAAGCAAAGTGCAAATACATGATCATATTAAAGTGCAAACATTAAAGCTAATAAAATATGAATATATAAAAATATGAAAGAGCAAAGAAAGAAAACACAAATAAAGGAGGGCACATAAATCACAACATATAAATCACAACATATAAATCACAATATATAGCCCATAAATAAAGAAATACGGTATGATGCTTAAAGATAAACCTGATCAACTATACAATGTATATAAGGGGTTAATGTTATAGTATTCACTATATTAAACCCATAATATGAAATCCAAACCAGTCTAGAAGGAAATCAGTGGAGAAACCCCAGACGTGTCGGCTTCATCAGGAAAGAGAGAGTGAGAAATAAGGAGATGATCCATAATTATATGTCAATTAGGAACCAAAATTATTTCTATTTGCCAAATGGCAGAATAATGAAAGAGGGAGAGAATGTTATAAGGAATTTTATTACTTTCTGCAAAGTCAGAAGTTTCCATACATTGAGTATTGTGCCTTTAAACAATATAACAATATGGGACAGCCCATCTGATGATGTCATGTCTTTAGAAGCTTCTGATAGGTTTATTGGCAACATCTGAGTTAATTAGAGGCACACCTGTGGATGTATTTAATCCACACCTGAAACACACGGCTTCATTGTGCAGCATCATGGGAAGTCAAAAGAAATCAGCCAAGATCTCAGGAGGAAAATTGTGGACTTGCACAAGTCTGGTTCATCCTTGGGTGCAATTTCCAGATACCTGAAGGGGCCTCTTTCATCTGTACAAACAATTATACACAAGTACAAACAAGATGGGAATGTCCAGCCATCATACCGCTCAGGAATGAGCTGGGTTCTGTGTACAGAGATGAACGTGCTTTGGTCAGACATGTGCAGATCAACCCAAGAACAAAAGCAAAAGACCTTGTGAAGATGCTGGTGGAAGCTGGTAAGATTGTGTCATTATCTACAGTGAAACAAGTACTGTATCAACATGGGCTGAAAGGCTGCTCTGTCAAGAAGAAGCCATTACTCTAAAAGAAACAGAAAAAAGCCAGATTAATGTTTGTAAATGCAACAGGAACAAAGAGCTTAAGTTTTGGAGATGTCCTTTGATCTGACTAAACTAAAATTGAACTGTTTGGCCATAATGACCATCGTTATGTTTGGAGGAAAAAGGGAGAAGCTTTGAAGCCTAAGAACATCCAACTGTGATACACGGGGGCGGCAGCATCATGTTGTGGGGTTGTTTTGCTGCAGGAGGGGCTGGTGACTTCACAAAACAGATGAGGAATGAAGATTATGTGGCAATACTGAAGAACATCTCAAGACATCAGCCAGGAGCTTACAGCTTGGGTGAAAGAGGGTCATCACCAGGGGGCGGGGCTGTATATAAGAGGTGTGGCTTCTTGTCTTATCACAATATAATGATTATCAGAAGATTATAGAAAGTTCTGTAACATTTATATATATAAGGTGAAAAGTCCCCTAATTATCACAAAATGTAATAAAAGTAATAATTTCAGAAATCAAAACAAAAAATTCCCAAATTCCCTTTTTCTTTTAAATGTATGATTAACATATATTTAATTTTAAAAAAATATTTTTTTTAATTTCTGTTTTATCAGGGTTTTTTTTGCATGTTATATAATTTTCCCCTTATTGCTTCCCCTTATTTCTTCCCTTTCTTCTCCTGGACTTTGTGGTACAGAGGGAAGATGAGTGGCCGCCCCAAGTCTCGGTGTCCTCGGCCGCCACATGTGCTGTCGCCTTTGGTCCATTGTTGGGCACCTGGTTCTCATTGTCCGTGTGGAGGGGATGGTCTCAGGTGAAGCCCCCCTGTCTGGTTCTCATCGCCCTCCAGGTCAGCACAGAGTGAAAGTCATTACTGCCTGACATTCACTAAGTGACAGCGTCAAAGAAAGCCGGGCCGGAGGGTTAATGGGCTCTAAGTGACACTAAGTAGCCCCCGCTATATCTGGTTATGTTTATGTTAAATCAGGACCCCCTGCCCCCCATGTACAGGCTGCAAAACAAATCAGAAGTGCGATTCAGCCTGTAAAGCCCCCGACCCTATTATTACCCCCCACCCCAAACACCAACACAGAAAAACTCCCAAAACTGCTACTGAGTAATGGGAGGCAGGAGGGGGGCGCATCTGTGTTTGGGGTAAATAGAATTGACCTATTACTACCTGCAAAGTGATAATGTAACAATGTGCGGAAATAGAACAGATGGATGGATGGATGGATGGATGGATAGATAATAAATAGATAAATAGATAGATAACGGGATAGATAATAAATAGATAGAGGGATAGATAATTGATAGATAGATAGATAGAGGGATAGATAGATAGAGGGATAGATAGATAGATAGAGGGATAGATAGAGGGATAGATAGATAGAGGGATAGATAGATAGAGGGATAGATAGATAGAGGGATAGATAGATAGAGGGATAGATAGATAGAGGGATAGATAGATAGAGGGATAGATAGATAGAGGGATAGATAGAGGGATAGATAGATAGATAGATAGATAGATAGATAGATAGATGGATAGAGGGATAGATAGATGGATAGAGGGATAGATAGATAATTGATAGAGGGATAGATAGAGGGATAGATAGATAATTGATAGATAATTGATAGCTAGATAATTGATAGATAATTGATAGATAGATATATAGAGGGATAGATAGATAATTGATAGCTAGATAATTGATAGATAGATATATAGAGGGATAGATAGAATGCAAAGCACAGACAGCCTTACAAACAAAATTTCACAAATTACATTGCACTTTATTGGCCCATAGATGTGGAGACATTTGGGCTCTTGCTCTCAGTGCAGCTGTACAGAACAGATACCTTTATAGTTCCACCTCGTAAAGAAAGAAAAAGAGAGAGCGTGAAACATAAATGAAAGAAAGGCAGAGAAAATAAGGAACGAAATAAAAAAAAGAAATAGAAAGAAAAACAGAAAAAGTGAAAGGAAAGAAAGGTTGAGAGGAAGAAAGAGAAAGTGAAAGAGGAAGAGAGAGAAACAAATATAAAAAGAAACAACGAAATAGAGAGACAGAAAGAAAATGGAAAAAAATAGGAAAGTAATAAAAAAGGAAAAAAAGAAAGAAGAGAAAGAAAAAGAGAATGAAACAGAAATGAAACAAAGAAAAAGTGAAAATAAGGAAAGAAAGAAAGAAACAGAGAGGGAAAGAAAGACAGGGAAAGTGAAAGGAAAGAGAGAAAAATAGAAAAAGTGAAAGAGAGAGAAAGAAAAGACCGAGTGAAAGAGGAAGAGAGAGAAAGAAATAAAGAGCAAAATAAAAAGGGAGAAGGAAAGAGAAAAGCAGTTAGAAAGAAAATGGAATAAAAATGGAAAGAGATATGAAAAAAAGAAAGAGAAAAAAAGAGAGAGAAAGGAAAAGATAAAGAAAGAAAAGAAAAGGAAATAAAAGGAAAGCACATGTTCTCCGTTATGTAATCTTCGCCTTTTCTCCGCTCCTTATTTCTTCTCTTCTTATGACGAGCGCTTGTTTATATATTTATATATTTATAAACACAAGTAACAGACTCTGTATTTCCCGCTCCTCTGAGGGTCTTTATTCTTCGCTCGCAGGGTTTGGGGCTTTGGTGCTCAAGATGTTTTTTTTAACAGATTTATCAGTTGTGAATTTTTTAAGAAGCTGCTCAGACTCCGTCCAGTAGGAGGCGTCATGAAAACCAGTAACACTTCTAGACTGAAGACTTGTTTAACAACGCGCCAAATTCACCAAACTTCCCGCCCGCCACAATTTGTAAATTTGGCGTAAAATCCAATGTGTTTGGAACGCCGGTGGTAACACGATCTTCAGAAAGAGGAGACATATTTAGATTCTATGTGTCCATATTACATAGACACTAACAATCCCGTCTCAGCCTCGGCCTCGTACTCCCAGGGGTCCGACTATCAGTAAATAAGAAATCATTAGCCCCCGTCCATCTTCCATCGATATCTATCGCATCGCTCATTTCTGTGACATCTCTTTTAATTTACGCTTTGGAGAAATCATTTAAGACCTTCCCGATTCCGGATATTTCCGGGGAGTGCGGAGAAACCAATTTTGCTTATTTGTTAGCGTGAGATTTGGAAGTTTCCCATTACAGGTATTGATTCCCTTATTGTATTTCATTTCATCTTCTGGAGGGGTGGAGGGGGGGGGGGGCGTTTTCTACTATTAATCTAAAAAAATCAAAATATTGAAATTTGGCATAAATTGTGCCTTTGCGTTCCGGCCCCTGCCGCGGATTCCAGCAGGGAATTAGTTAATGTATTTTTAAATAAAGCTTTACTTTTGTAATGTGTCCATTGCTGAGGATTGTGTCATTGATCTATGATTTATGTGATTTTTTGCCCGGCTCCCGGCTGCAGCGTTGGTTTCTCTCCAAGACGCTGCCTTGAATGCCAATTAGTAGATCAAATCTATTCTGCGGGCTAAGCAGCTGAGCGAGGTTTCCAGGCAGGACGGCGCGCTTAAGCTCGCCCATTGTTCATCCGCAGAGGACAATGATGGAGGAGCTGAGAAAAGGGGAGATTTACGTTCCCGCTGCAGCGTCAAATGTCGCACCGAGAAAAAGGTTTCATTGTGATTGTTTTCTCCGCGCGCCGCAGGAAGGGTTAACTCGCCCTCCTCGCCACGCTCAATATTTTAAGGGATGTTTGGCCGTGACATCCGCGACGCGTTGGCAAATCCTCCATCTGTAAAAATCTGGGCGAAATCCAAATTATACTGAGAGATTGAGACGTTTAGTGGCGGCATCGTACTCCGGGACCCCAACATGCGGCCCCCACCCCCACACATTCTGCATGTAAAGGTCTGAGCGTGCACACTCGGGGCGGCAGGCAATGGTGGTGGCGTTTCAGAGATAAACGAAACAACAAGAAACGTGTGGCGGCGCGCACAACCTCCAGTAATCCCACCAAATCTTTTTAGTCATGTTAATTACGCGGGACGCAGATGGGATGGAATTGGAAGCAATGGAAACCGGCCCCTGAACCCAGGGGAATTGCACTTGGAAAGGACATGACAAATCTCTAGCGGGAATCTCTGGATTTTCAAGGATTGTTCTGCTGCAGAATGAATATTCATGGATCAGAGCGCCGCGCCTAATAAACAGGAGCGCAGCACGTACAGAGAATTACTGACACATTGTTACACCGCACACAATGGCGCTCACACATCGCACCATTTCTATGGATCTGAGACTGTTACTGCACTGCAAAAACAAATATGAGAAGCACAAAACCGGGCGAAACACAAGACCAGCATCACCGCTGCAGCCAATCCTCCACATGGACACTGCTGAACGGGCAAGGAGCATCTCTGATGGAGCATTGAAAACATCAACTGACTCCCAAATAACATGGCTCCCAGCAATAATCACATGGCTCCCAGTACAAATCACATGGCTCCCAGCAATAATCACATGGCTCCCAGTACAAATCACATGGCTCCCAGCAATAATCACATGGCTCCCAGTACAAATCACATGGCTCCCAGCAATAATCACATGGCTCCCAGCAATAATCACATGGCTCCCAGCAATAATCACATGGCTCCCAGCAATAATCACATGGCTCCCAGTACAAATCACATGGCTCCCAGCAATAATCACATGGCTCCCAGCAATAATCACATGGCTCCCAGCAATAATCACACGGCTCCCAGTACAAATCACATGGCTCCCAGCAATAATCACATGGCTCCCAGTACCAATCACATGGCTCCCAGCAATAATCACATGGCTCCCAGCAATAATCACACGGCTCCCAGCAATAATCACATGGCTCCCAGCAATAATCACATGGCTCACAGCAATAATCACATGGCTCCCAGCAATAATCACATGGCTCCCAGCAATAATCACATGGCTCCCAGTACAAATCACATGGCTCCCAGTACCAATCACAAGACTCCCAGCAATAATCACATTGCTCACAGCAATAATCACATGGCTCCCAGTACAAATCACATGGCTCCCAGTACTAATCACATGGCTCCCAGTACAAATCACATGGCTCCCAGTACAAATCACATGGCTCCCAGCAATAATCACAAGACTCCCAGTACCAATCACATGGCTCCCAGCAATAATCACATGGCTCCCAGTACCAATCACATGGCTCCCAGTACTAATAACATGGCTCCCAGTACAAATCACATTGCTCACAGCAATAATCACATGGCTCCCAGTACAAATCACATGGCTCCCAATACCAATCACATGGCTCCCAATACCAATCACATGGCTCCCAGTACTAATCACATGGCTCCCAGTACAAATCACAAGACTCCCAGTACCAATCACATGGCTCCCAGTACAAATCACATGGCTCCCAGTACTAATCACATGGCTCCCAGTACAAATCACATGGCTCCCAGTACAAATCACAAGACTCCCAGTACTAATCACAAGACTCCCAGTAATAATCACATGGCTCCCAGTACTAATCACAAGACTCCCAATACCAATCACATGGCTCCCAGTACTAATCACATGGCTCCCAGTACTAATCACATGGCTCCCAGTACAAATCACATGGCTCCCAGCAATAATCACATTGCTTACAGCAATAATCACATGGCTCCCAGTACTAATCACATGGCTCCCAGTAATAATCACATGGCTCCCAGTACAAATCACATGGCTCCCAGTACAAATCACATGGCTCCCAGTACAAATAACATGGCTCCCAGTACAAATAACATGGCTCCCAGTACTAATCACATGGCTCCCAGTACAAATCACATGGCTCCCAGTACCAATAACATGGCTCCCAGTACCAATAACATGGCTCCCAGTACAAATAACATGGCTCCCAGTACCAATCACATGGCTCCCAGTACCAATAACATGGCTCCCAGTACAAATCACATGGCTCCCAGCAATAATCAAATGGCTCCCAGTACAAATCACATGGCTCCCAGTACCAATCACATGGCTCCCAGTACCAATCACATGGCTCCCAGTACAAATAACATGGCTCCCAGTACCAATAACATGGCTCCCAGTGCCAATAACATGGCTCCCAGTACCAATAACATGGCTCCCAGTACAAATAACATGGCTCCCAGTACCAATCACATGGCTCCCAGTACCAATAACATGGCTCCCAGTACAAATCACATGGCTCCCAGCAATAATCAAATGGCTCCCAGTACAAATCACATGGCTCCCAGTACCAATCACATGGCTCCCAGTACCAATAACATGGCTCCCAGTACCAATCACATGGCTCCCAGTACAAATCACATGGCTCCCAGTACCAATAACATGGCTCCCAGTACTAATCACATGGCTCCCAGTACAAATCACATGGCTCCCAGTACCAATCACATGGCTCCCAGTACCAATAACATGGCTCCCAGTACCAATAACATGGCTCCCACTACTAATCACATGGCTCCCAGTACAAATCACACGGCTCCCAGCAATAATCACATGGCTCCCAGCAATAATCACATGGCTCCCAGCAATAATCACATGGCTCCCAGCAATAATCACATGGCTCCCAGTACAAATCACATGGCTCCCAGCAATAATCACATGGCTCCCAGCAATAATCACATGGCTCCCAGTACAAATCACATGGCTCCCAGTACCAATCACAAGACTCCCAGTACCAATCACATGGCTCCCAGTACAAATCACATGGCTCCCAGTACCAATCACAAGACTCCCAGTACCAATCACATGGCTCCCAGTACAAATCACATGGCTCCCAGTACCAATCACAAGACTCCCAATACCAATCACATAGCTCCCAGTACCAATCACATGGCTCCCAGTACAAATCACATGGCTCCCAGTACAAATCACATGGCTCCCAGCAATAATCACATGGCTCCCAGTACCAATCACATGGCTCCCAGTACTAATAACATGGCTCCCAGTACAAATCACATGGCTCCCAGTACAAATCACAAGACTCCCAGTACCAATCACATGGCTCCCAGTACAAATCACATGGCTCCCAGTACAAATCACAAGACTCCCAGTACTAATCACAAGACTCCCAGTAATAATCACATGGCTCCCAGTACTAATCACAAGACTCCCAATACCAATCACATGGCTCCCAGTACTAATCACATGGCTCCCAGTACTAATCACATGGCTCCCAGTACAAATCACATGGCTCCCAGCAATAATCACATGGCTCCCAGTACTAATCACATGGCTCCCAGTAATAATCACATGGCTCCCAGTACAAATCACATGGCTCCCAGTACAAATCACATGGCTCCCAGTACAAATAACATGGCTCCCAGTACAAATAACATGGCTCCCAGTACTAATCACATGGCTCCCAGTACAAATCACATGGCTCCCAGTACCAATAACATGGCTCCCAGTACCAATAACATGGCTCCCAGTACCAATAACATGGCTCCCAGTACAAATAACATGGCTCCCAGTACAAATCACATGGCTCCCAGTACCAATAACATGGCTCCCAGTACCAATCACATGGCTCCCAGTACCAATAACATGGCTCCCAGTACAAATCACATGGCTCCCAGCAATAATCAAATGGCTCCCAGTACAAATCACATGGCTCCCAGTACCAATCACATGGCTCCCAGTACCAATCACATGGCTCCCAGTACAAATAACATGGCTCCCAGTACCAATCACATGGCTCCCAGTACCAATAACATGGCTCCCAGTACTAATCACATGGCTCCCAGTACAAATCACATGGCTCCCAGTACCAATCACATGGCTCCCAGTACCAATAACATGGCTCCCAGTACCAATAACATGGCTCCCACTACTAATCACATGGCTCCCAGTACAAATCACATGGCTCCCAGTACCAATAACATGGCTCCCAGTACCAAGCACATGGCTCCCAGTACAAATTACATGGCTCCCAGTACAAATCACATGGCTCCCAGTATAAATCACATGGCTCCCAGCAATAATCAAATGGCTCCCAGTACCAATCACAAGACTCCCAGTACTAATCACATGGCTCCCAGTACCAATCACATGGCTCCCAGTATCAATCAGAAGACTCCCAGTACAAATCACATGGCTCCCAGGACAAATCACATGGCTCCGCGTACCAATCACATGGCTCCCAGTACGAATCACATGGCTCCCAGTATCACTCACATGACTCCCAGTACCAATCACATGGCTCCGCGTACCAATCACATGGCTCCGCGTACCAATTACATGGCTCCCAGTACAAATCACATGGGTCCCAGTACCAATCACAAAACTCCCAGTGCCAATCACATGGCTCCCAGTACTAATCACATGGCTCCCAGTACCAATCACAAAACTCCCAGTGCCAATCACATGGCTCCCAGTACTAATCACATGACTCCCAGTTCTAATCACGCAGCTCCCAATACTAATCACGCAGCTGCCAGCAGTACTGGGCTTAGCATTACAGGATCTGCATTCCTCTCTACACTGAGGTCCAGGTAAGTTGTGGACAGACCGGTGCACAGATCCTGATGGATGAGATTAACTGGTTTTAGGTGGGAATTACATGGAGAGAATGTGACGACCCCAATGTCTTTGATTCCTCTGAACATTACATTTGGAATTGCTATTCATTCAATTTCCTTTAAACCATCTCCTTAATAGATTCTTCTTAATACTGGGAATAGACCATTGATATCCAATATGGCCTCCATAACGGCAGTGTCACATGGTGGTGGGCTCCAAACTTGTTGAGTGTCTTCGAGGCATTAGACTATGTTCACACCACAGACTCTGACACTCTTCACTATGCTTTCTCTGGTGCTTCTGAGTGGCACAGGCAGACTCGGGCATTGACCAGCTGTGCAATTGTTAGTGATCGGACTAGCAGGAGTTAATTTCTGCTAGCCTGTTTGTTACCTTTTGGATCACATGTTGCGACAGACCTATCACAATTTCTCTCCGCCTTTTTAAGATGGAGGAATTTGTCTTCCCATGCCGACTATAGCTTTTTGCTAAACCGGTCTGTGTGCTGTTGTGTTCCAGTAACTGGTGATTACTGCGTGTTGCTTGGTGTGCTGTGGAAGTCTTCCTGTCGTCTGGTTATTTCCTCCCTGCTCTTAGTTTTCCTCCTTATCAGTTGTTTTCTGATAACTTTGTGTGAGCATACTGTGTAATAGAGGTTTGGTTTTCCCTGTTTGTCTATCACTGTTGGTGTTAACACGTTCCGGTCCCACCCTCCAAATGTTAGGGAGGAAGGGGGTACTAGGTCAGGGCTGGTCAGGAGCAGGGTCAGGCTGGCGGCTCAGACATCCTCACCATCAGAGGTAACTCTGAGATAAGGGATAGCCAGTCCAGGAGCCCCTGTCCCCGTGCTCCCCCGGTCACTGTGACAGGCAGCCACTGGGGGTGACATCCAGCCATTGCATAGTATTCAGGCGCAGCTGAGCTGTATATATTATATAACTGCCATCTCTACACACATACCCAGTATATACCGCAGCGGCTCACTGCACTGTAATGATCATGATATTTTCTGTCCTGTCAGGACTGGGTGATTAATCATCAGACTTGTCACTACGTTATTAACGTCCAATGGGGATCGTGGGTCCCAGGAGATCCGGTCGTCCTTAATTACAGGAAACCTACGACAAATGTCTGCTTTCTGCCTTAATGTCAATCTGTGGAGATTAATGGAGAAGATTTCTCAATACAGACGGCGGTCTAGATACATCCAGCGATGGCGAATTATAACGACCCCATAAAGCATCCGAGGGCCATAACTAGAAGGCGATGGATGAGGCCAAAGAGGGAATCCGGCACAAAGTATCAAGATTTCCCCCTCAATACCAGAACTTCAGATATTTTCTTCTATGTAAATTGATACATTGTAACAATGTCACAATAGCACAAGGTATTCCTGGCTGCACCGCAGTCTGCTCCTCCTGCGGGGTCTGGTTTGGATCCCGCTGACTGATGCCAGGGAGCTCGTGTCTGTGTTACGTGACGCACCGGAGACAGAGATTTGTCCTCTAGGTGAAGTCGATGCTCCTCACTTGTATCCACCATTAGGACCCCGGAGAGGGTCAGGGGCCACATCTGTATCTGCATCGTTTTGTGTTTGCAGCACCTGGGACTAAATACTAATTGTCTTCATCGCTGACGCTGAGGAGAGAACAGATCCCAGACGCCGGTTGGGGTTGTAATCCATGAGTTACTTTTCCGGAGGGGTTACGTCCTCTTATCAGGTCCCGATGGAAGAAAAAGGGCCAAGAAACTTCATATGTTCCAGCTCTTGTAATAACAATTACCCCCAATATCCCCAGATGGCAGCCGAGACTCGGACCTGACATCACTCTCAAGAGGACGGGAAAACAACATGGACATCTCCCAGGACAAGTAGAGGCTGAAGGTCACCAGAGTCCACGGGTGAAACTCAGACGTCATCAGAAAGGAGGACGAGAAGCCCTAAATCCAAGGGGGTGATGGAGAAAGAGGGGGAGGAAGGACACGACTGTAAAGGGGCTATATGGGGGGAAGAGAAGAAGGAGAATGTACTGAGTAATGGAGGTAAAAGAGAAAAGATAGGTGAAAAAATAAGAGAGCCTGGAGGAGGACAAAAAAAGAAAATATCGAGTATGAGGGAGATGGAGGAAGAGAAGACGGAGTATGATAGAGACAGAAGAAGAGAAGATGGAGTATGAGGGAGATGGAGGAAGATAAGATAATAAGACAGAGGAAGAGAAGACGGAGTATGAGGGAGATGGAGGAAGAGAATAGAGAGTATGATAGAGACAGAAGAAGAGAAGACGGAGTATGAGGGAAAAGGAGGAAGAGAAGACGGAGTATGAGGGAGATGGAGGAAGAGAATAGAGAGTATGATAGAGACAGAAGAAGAGAAGACGGAGTATGAGGGAGATGGAGGAAGAGAAGATGTAGTATGATAAAGACAGAAGAGAAGATGTAGTATGAGGGAGACAGAAGAAGAGAAGATGGAGTATGAGGGAGATGGAGGAAGATAAGATAATAAGACAGAGGAAGAGAAGACGGAGTATGAGGGAAAAGGAGGAAGAGAAGATGGAGTATGATAGAGACAGAAGAAGAGAAGATGGAGTATGAGGGAGATGGAGGAAGAGAATACAGAGTATGATAGAGACAGAAGAAGAGAAGACGGAGTATGAGGGAGATGGAGGAAGAGAAGACGGAGTATGAGGGAGATGGAGGAAGAGAATAGAGAGTATGAGGGAGACAGAAGAAGAGAAGACGGAATATGAGGGAGACAGGAGAAGAGAAGACGGAGTATGAGGGAGACAGAAGAAGAGAAGACGGAGTATGATAGAGACAGAAGAAGAGAAGACGGAGTATGAGGGAGATGGAGGAAGAGAAGACGGAGTATGATAGAGACAGAAGAAGAGAAGACGGAGTTTGAAGGGAAATGAGCAAGAGAAGACGTAGTATGAGGGAGATGGAGGAAGATAGGACAATAAGACGGAGGAAGAGAAGACAGAGTATGAGGGAGATGGAGGAAGAGGGATGGACAGGGCTACGTTGAAGATGGAAAATGATGAAGGAAGGTTGGAGTGTAAGAGAAGAGTGAATGAAGTTTGAAGAAGAAAAGATAGAGAAAAGGATAAGGGTGAAGGAAAGATGAAGTCTAAAGGGTAAAGGGAATAATGGAGTTTGACCATGAATGCAAGAATAAGGACAGTGTGCAGAAGGGTAGGGGAAGATGAAGTGTGAGTACGGAGGGATAAGGCAAGACATGTGAGGGAGAAGGGTGAGAAGACAGATTATAAACCTGGAGGAGGCAGAGAAGATGGAATTAGAGGTAAATGATTAGGATGAGCATGGAGCACAGGAGATGGATGAGCTGGAAGAATTGTAGGGTCTGGATGGATTGTGATGGAGAAATCTAGGCCAAGGAAGATGGTGAAGGGGAATCAGAGAGTAAGAGAAGGATCAATGAAGTATAAGAGAAAAAAGAAAGAAAGGAGAAGGGAAGATGGAGTGTGAGAGATAAGGGGAGGAGGACGGAGCATGAGGGAGGACAGGAGGCTGAGGATGGAGCGAGGGTGGAGGGTGGCAGGATGGTGGAGTGTGAGAGATAAGGAGAGGAGGACGGAGCATGAGGGAGGACAGGAGGCTGAGGATGGAGCGAGGGCGGAGGGTGGCAGGACGGTGGAGTGTAAGAGAGAAGGAGAAGAGGACGGAGCATGAGGGAGGACAGGAGGCCGAGGATGGAGCGAGGGCGGAGGGTGGCAGGACGGTGGAGTGTGAGAGATAAGGAGAGGAGGACGGAGCATGAGGGAGGACAGGAGGCTGAGGATGGAGCGAGGGCGGAGGGTGGCAGGACGGTGGAGTGTAAGAGAGAAGGAGAAGAGGACGGAGCATGAGGGAGGACAGGAGGCCGAGGATGGAGCGAGGGCGGAGGGTGGCAGGATGGTGGAGTGTAAGAGAGAAGGAGAAGAGGACGGAGCATGAGGGAGGACAGGAGGCCGAGGATGGAGCGAGGGCGGAGGGTGGCAGGACGGTGGAGTGTAAGAGAGAAGGAGAAGAGGACGGAGCATGAGGGAGGACAGGAGGCAGAGGATGGAGCGAGGGCACAGGGTGGCAGGACGGTGGAGTGTAAGAGAGAAGGAGAAGAGGACGGAGCATGAGGGAGGACAGGAGGCTGAGGATGGAGCGAGGGCGGAGGGTGGCAGGACGGTGGAGTGTGAGAGATAAGGAGAGGAGGACGGAGCATGAGGGAGCACAGGAGGCCGAGGATGGAGCGAGGGCGGAGGGTGGCAGGACGGTGGAGTGTAAGAGAGAAGGAGAAGAGGACGGAGCATGAGGGAGGACAGGAGGCAGAGGATGGAGCGAGGGCACAGGGTGGCAGGACGGTGGAGTGTAAGAGAGAAGGAGAAGAGGACGGAGCATGAGGGAGGACAGGAGGCTGAGGATGGAGCGAGGGTGGAGGGTGGCAGGACGGTGGAGTGTGAGAGATAAGGAGAGGAGGACGGAGCATGAGGGAGCACAGGAGGCCGAGGATGGAGCGAGGGCGGAGGGTGGCAGGACGGTGGAGTGTAAGAGAGAAGGAGAAGAGGACGGAGCATGAGGGAGGACAGGAGGCAGAGGATGGAGCGAGGGCACAGGGTGGCAGGACGGTGGAGTGTAAGAGAGAAGGAGAAGAGGACGGAGCATGAGGGAGCACAGGAGGCTGAGGATGGAGTGAGGGTGGAGGATGGCAGGACAGTGGAGTGTAAGAGATAAGGAGAGGAGGACGGAGCATGAGGGAGCACAGGAGGCCGAGGATGGAGCGAGGGCACAGGGTGGCAGGATGGTGGAGTGTGATGGAGAAGGAGAGGAGGACGGAGCATGAGGGAGCACAGGAGGCTGAGGATGGAGCGAGGGCGGAGGGTGGCAGGACAGTGGAGTGTAAGAGAGAAGGAGAAGAGGATGGAGTATGAGGGAGCACAGGAGGCTGAGGATGGAGCGAGGGCGCAGGGTGGCAGGACGGTGGAGTGTGATGGAGAAGGAGAAGAGGATGGAGTATAAGGGAGGACAGGAGGCTGAGGATGGAGCAAGGGCGCAGGGTGGCAGGATGGTGGAGTGTGATGGAGAAGGAGAGGAGGATGGAGCATGAGGGAGGACAGGAGGCCGAGGATGGACCGAGGGCGGAGGGTGGCAGGATGGTGGAGTGTGATGGAGAAGGAGAGGAGGATGGAGCATGAGGGAGGACAGGAGGCCGAGGATGGAGCGAGGGCGGAGGGTGGCAGGATGGTGGAGTGTGAGAGATAAGGAGAGGAGGACGGAGCATGAGGGAGGACAGGAGGCCGAGGATGGAGCGAGGGCGGAGGGTGGCAGGATGGTGGAGTGTGATGGAGAAGGAGAGGAGGATGCAGTATGAGGGAGCACAGGAGGCTGAAGATGGAGCGAGGGCGGAGGGTGGCAGGATGGTGGAGTGTGATAGAGAAGGAGAGGAGGATGGAGTATGAGGGAGGACAGGAGGCCGAGGATGGAGCGAGGGCGGAGGGTGGCAGGATGGTGGAGTGTGAGAGATAAGGAGAGGAGGACGGAGCATGAGGGAGCACAAGAGGCCGAGGATGGAGCGAGGGCGGAGGGTGGCAGGATGGTGGAGTGTGATGGAGAAGGAGAGGAGGACGGAGCATGAGGGAGCACAGGAGGCTGAGGATGGAGCGAGGGCGGAGGGTGGCAGGATGGTGGAGTGTGATGGAGAAGGAGAGGAGGATGGAGTATGAGGGAGGACAGGAGGCCGAGGATGGAGCGAGGGCGGAGGGTGGCAGGATGGTGGAGTGTGAGAGATAAGGAGAGGAGGACGGAGCATGAGGGAGCACAGGAGGCCGAGGATGGAGCGAGGGCACAGGGTGGCAGGATGGTGGAGTGTAAGAGAGAAGGAGAAGAGGACGGAGCATGAGGGAGCACAGGAGGCCGAGGATGGAGCGAGGGCGGAGGGTGGCAGGATGGTGGAGTGTGATGGAGAAGGAGAGGAGGACGGAGCATGAGGGAGCACAGGAGGCTGAGGATGGAGCGAGGGCGGAGGGTGGCAGGACGGTGGAGTGTGATGGAGAAGGGGAGGAGGACGGAGTATGAGGGAGGACAGGAGGCCGAGGATGGAGCGAGGGTGGAGGGTGGCAGGACGGTGGAGTGTAAGAGAGAAGGAGAGGAGGATGGAGCATGAGGGAGCACAGGAGGCCGAGGATGGAGCGAGGGCGGAGGGTGGCAGGACGGTGGAGTGTAAGAGAGAAGGAGAGGAGGATGGAGCATGAGGGAGCACAGGAGGCCGAGGATGGAGCGAGGGCGGAGGGTGGCAGGACAGTGGAGTGTAAGAGAGAAGGAGAAGAGGATGGAGCATGAGGGAGGACAGGAGGCCGAGGATGGAGCGAGGGTGGAGGGTGGCAGGATGGTGGAGTGTGATGGAGAAGGGGAGGAGGATGGAGTATGAGGGAGGACAGGAGGCCGAGGATGGAGCGAGGGCGGAGGGTGGCAGGATGGTGGAGTGTGATGGAGAAGATTCTGGTGAGGATCCCGCCTCGATCATCGGTTGGGACAGATCCAGTTTCTTCCTTTCTTCTCTTGTATAAACGCTCTGACTTTTACATAAACTCCTTCTGTGGATACTTGTCTTATAGTTTATCTTCAGCGTCAGACACCAAACAGTTAACTCCGTCACCGGCTGTGAGGGCTGACACCGATCCTTGTGGTTATTAGGAGCGGATTGATTGCTATTACAAAATGGAGCTGTAATAATATTAGGTCTCCTGAGTTTACTATTTGCACTAATCTGCCAAATCCGTAGAATTCCTGGCTCCGCGGATACAGAGTGTTTGTTTTTCTAGATTTTGTGGTCCAAATTATGACATTAGCACTTACGCTCGCTCCATGGATTGTGTCAGCTTGTTTTTACCAAAGCAGGAAACTTGCCGGTAACATGAGGTGGGGACGGTCGGCAAACAGTCCGGGTGCGGGGGGTTTCAGGTGGATGGATTACTGGAGCGCATGACGGTGCCAAAGCAATCGCCAAAGCTGCGCCGTCCTGGACCCGTAATGGACGCCCTTTCTCATTGGCCGTCAGAATGTTTACGGTTTCGGTAACGCTGTTTCCTGGGACGACACAAACCTCATTATTGTCACTATGTCACTAAGGCGTTCCTGAAGTCTAATCCCAAACTCATCGTCTCTGGCGTAGAAAAATAAAATCTGAGCAGAGTAATTCATCACGGAGGCGTCCTCTCCCATTAGTGGGGTCTAAAGAGCAGAAACCGAAACAGATCCAAACTGGGTTATGAAGTCAGAGCTGCCGCTGAGACAATGTATCATTGTGCCGTGGTGGGATGTCCACAGGCCAACGAGAAGGACATTACTGGTGCCAGCGAGTGAGCCCAGTGCGGAGGGCGACGGTGCCAAGCGCGTCACTTTCCAACCTCTATATATTTATGCAGAGTGTAGAAAAGTAAAGGAACGTCGCGTTCCTGGAAAAGTTTAAAATGCATGATTAATGAGCCGGTGCTCCACCGCGCTGGTCCTAGATTCTCCGAGGCACGGACTCCACCAGATGCCCTCGGGTAGTAACCAACAACTCGTCTTGTGTAAAGCGGAGCGGATATGAAGGATTCAGGAAACGGAAAGGTTTGTCATCTGTATGGTGACATCAGGATTTCATGTCCACATATTCTACTGGTGATTGTATGCTGGTGGCCACGTGACCAGGACACGATGCCGCCTGGTCCGCTCTGGTGATGCCGTGGTGCCGGGTACCATCCCCGGTTGTCAGGTCATAAGATTCTTCATGTTCATTTGACTTTGAAACAATGAGAAGTTTATTATTCTATTAAATTTCACCTTCTGCACATTCTACACGAAAAATACATGATGTCCCCTTCATGTTCTCCTGCTAGACATCATATCATAGTGCTCCACTGTCTACTGGTCATATCATAGTGCTCCACCGTCTACTGGTCATATCATAGTGCTCCACCGTCTACTGGTCATATCATAGTGCTCCACCGTCTACTGGTCATATCATAGTGCTCCACCGTCTACTGGTCATATCATAGTGCTCCACTTTCTACTGGTCATATCATAGTGCTCCACTGTCTACTGGTCATATCATAGTGCTCCACCGTCTACTGGTCATATCATAGTGCTCCACTGTCTACTGGTCATATCATAGTGCTCCACTCTCTACTGGTCGTATCATAGTGCTCCACCGTCTACTGGTCATATCATAGTGCTCCACCGTCTACTGGTCATATCATAGTGCTCCACTGTCTACTGGTCATATCATAGTGCTCCACTGTCTACTGGTCATATCATAGTGCTCCACCGTCTACTGGTCATATCATAGCGCTCCACTGTCTACTGGTCATATCATAGTGCTCCACTGTCTACTGGTCATATCATAGTGCTCCACTGTCTACTGGTCATATCATAGTGCTCCACTCTCTACTGGTCGTATCATAGTGCTCCACTGTCTACTGGTCATATCATAGTGCTCCACCGTCTACTGGTCATATCATAGTGCTCCACCGTCTACTGGTCATATCATAGTGCTCCACTGTCTACTGGTCATATCATAGTGCTCCACCGTCTACTGGTCATATCATAGTGCTCCACTGTCTACTGGTCATATCATAGTGCTCCACCGTCTACTGGTCATATCATAGTGCTCCACTGTCTACTGGTCATATCATAGTGCTCCACTGTCTACTGGTCATATCATAGTGCTCCACCGTCTACTGGTCATATCATAGTGCTCCACTGTCTACTGGTCATATCATAGCGCTCCACAATCTTCTAATCATATCATAGTGCTCCACTGTCTACTGGTCATATCATAGTGCTCCACTGTCTACTGGTCATATCATAGTGCTCCACCGTCTACTGGTCATATCATAGTGCTCCACTGTCTACTGGTCATATCATAGTGCTCCACCGTCTACTGGTCATATCATAGTGCTCCACTGTCTACTGGTCATATCATAGTGCTCCACTGTCTACTGGTCATATCATAGTGCTCCACTGTCTACTGGTCATATCATAGTGCTCCACCGTCTACTGGTCATATCATAGTGCTCCACTGTCTACTGGTCATATCATAGCGCTCCACAATCTTCTAATCATATCATAGTGCTCCACTGTCTACTGGTCATATCATAGTGCTCCACTGTCTACTGGTCATATCATAGTGCTCCACCGTCTACTGGTCATATCATAGTGCTCCACAATCTTCTAATCATATCATGGCACTGCGCAGTCTATTGATTATCATATCTAGCGCTCCGCATGCTACTGATCATATCATTCGCTCTGCCATCTACTGATCATCAGATCATAGCGCTCCACAGTCTACTAATTATCAGATCATGGCGCTCTGTACTCGACTGATCATCATATCTCACTCCACAGTCTACTATGCATATCATTCGCTCCACAGTTCACTAATAGTTACATTGTTTTCCAATAAATATTTATCTTTTGAGTTCCGAGGACCTTGGTCTTTGAGAGTCCGGAGTCCTGAGCGTATTTGAGTGGTCTGGAAATATTGGAAACATTTGGGTAAATTTCTCCTGATACGTTTGATGGCCCCCATAGATTACAGTTGTCATCCTCGTTGGGTGGATTTCTCCTATGTTTGATGGCCCCCATAGATTACAGTTGTCATCCTCGTTGGGTGGATTTCTCCTATGTTTGATGGCCCCATAGATTACAGTTGTCATCCTCCTTGGGTGGATTTCTCCTGATACATTTGTAGTCCTTGTTGGGTGGAATTATCCTGATACATTTGATGCCCCCCATAGATTACATTTGTTGTCCTCCTTGGGTCGATTTCTCCTGACACATTTGATGCCCCCCATAGATTACATTTACCATCCTCCTAGTTCCAGCCTTAAACCATCTCTTCAACCTATCTTTAACCTCTGGTACCTTCCCTTCTGCCTTTAAACATGCAACAGTCACACCTATCCTAAAGAAACCTTCCCTCGACCCAACCTCTGCTGCCAGCTATCGCCCCATATCGCTACTCCCATTCGCCTCAAAACTCCTAGAACAGCGCGTCCATACTGAAATTTCCTCCCACCTCTCCTCTAACGCTCACTTTGACAACCTACAGTCCGGCTTCCGTCCTCATCATTCCACTGAAACTGCCCTGACTAAAATCAGAAATGACTTACTTACTGCCAAAGCTAACAACCACTTCTCCATACTCCTACATCTAGACCTGTCCTCAGCCTTTGACACTGTTGACCACTCCCTCCTACTACAGACCCTCTCTTCCCTTGGTGTCGGAGACTTCGCCCTCTCTTGGATCTCTTCATACCTCTCCAACCGCACTTTCAGTGTGTCCCACTCCCACACAACCTCTTCATCCCGTCCTCTCTCTGTTGGAGTCCCTCAAGGCTCTGTCCTGGGACCATTACTCTTTTCTATCTATACATTTGGCCTGGGACAACTCATAAAGTCCCATGGCTTCCAGTACCACCTATATGCCGATGACACTCAGATCTACCTCTCTGGCCCAGATGTCACATCTCTGCTGTCCAGAATCCCAGAGTGCCTATCTGCTATATCCTCCTTCTTCTCCTCTCACTTCCTAAAGCTCAATGTGGCCAAAACTGAACTGATCATCTTTCCTTCATCTCACCTACACTCTCCACCTGATCTACCTATTACAATAAATAACATCACGCTCTCCCCAGCACCCAAAATTCGGTGCCTTGGAGTGACCTTTGACTCTGCCTTGTCCTTCATACCACACATTCAATCCCTCACCACCTCCTGTCGTCTTCAACTCAAAAATATTTCCAGAATCCGCTCTTTCCTCAACTCGCAATCTACAAAAATGCTAGTGCATGCCCTCATAATCTCCCGCCTGGATTACTGTAACATCCTCCTCTGTGGTCTCCCTGCTAACACGATCGCCCCTCTTCAGTCCATCCTTAATTCTGCTGCCCGACTGATCCACCTCTCGCCTCACTACCACCCCGCTTCTCCCCTCTGCATGTCCCTCCACTGGCTCCCAATCTTCCACCGCATCCAATTCAAACTACTAATACTGACTTACAAAGCTGTCCACAAATTGTCTCCTCCATATATCTCTGAACTAATATCTCGCTACACTCCAAAACGTAATCTCCGGTCCTCCCAAGATCTCCTTCTCTCCTCCTCTCTCATTCGCTCCTCACGCAACCGACTCCAAGACTTCTCCCGAGCATCCCCAGTCTCCTGGAACTCGCTGCCTCAACACGTCAGACTATCTACTACACTTGCAAACTTCAAACGGAACCTAAAGACTCATCTGTTCAGAAATGCCTATAACCTTCAATGACCTCACTGCCCCACCACCGTGTGGAGCTGCCGCCCCACCACCGTGCGGAGCTGCCGCCCGACCCCCCAACCCCCACCTACTGTTTCCTCCCCAAAATCCTTTAGAATGTAAGCCCGCAAGGGCAGGGCCCTCTTCCCTCTGTACTAGTCTGTCTATTGTAACTTGTATATGTGTTCTGTATGTAACCCCCTTCTCATGTACAGCACCGTGGAATCAATGGTGCTCTATAAATAAATAATAATAATAATAATAATCCTCCTTGGGTGGATTTCTCCTGATACATTTGATGCCACCATAGATTACATTTGTCGTCCTTGTTGGGTGGATTTCTCCTGATACATTTGATGGCACCCGTAGATTACATTTGTCGTCCTTGTTGGATGCATTTCTCCTGATACATTTGCTGTTCTCGTCCTGTTACCAGCCGGGGGCCATATGATCCTCATCACGGTTCGCACCACCCCTCCCAACACATGAAACGAATGAGACGCTCAATTTTCCAATAAATGTTTTGCACTAAGGGGATAATTCCCTGTAACGAGAGACATGCCGCTCCGATATCTCAGCCTTCCTTCTAAACATGTGGCTGTATTTTCCCCCAATGTCTGTATCTGATTGTTACCGTTCTGCTCCTGTACTGCGTGGAAGATTTGCTTTGACCTTCAGGTGTTTTTTCAATTATCGTTATTTTGGTTGTCAGAAAATTTCTCCTAGAAATAAACAACATCTCAGATTAACCTTGGAGGAGGCGATGTGGCTGACAACCCCACCACAGCCGAGCCAAACCCACCCGACGGCGGGATCAGAGAGAATCGTGTGCTTACCTGGAGGCTGGAGAGTCCGAGAGACACAACATCATGACGGACGGACACGGTGTGACGCCAGAACATGAGGCTTTGTCCTATATTGTCAGTCCTTGGCGGCTGGGACTGTATGTAGCTTAGGAGAAAGCAGCTGCCGCGGTTCAGGACGCGTTTCGTGCTCAGTAGCTCCGACAGAAGGTTTTGGCCTTTATCACATTTACGGAATCTTTTGGCAATTCTTCTCGGAATGAAACAAACTGTCAGCAAATTGCAGACGAGATTTGTATCGCTGCTCGGCATCCACGGCTGGTCAAATGCTTGATTCTGGGAGACCTCAGCAGGTAAAAAGAAAGCTTCACGACTTCAGCGAAGATCAGCAGCGTGACATGGAGAGGAATCTTCAGGACGCAGGGACGGCACCGTCCCATCACCTCCTCAGAAGTGACGCTGCTCCCCCTCCAGTGATTATCTAATACAATAAACCATTAAGCAAAAGAATCAGGGGAACGATAATAGCAGATTACACAATGGGGAGTGCGACAACCAAAGAATACACATTTATAGCAACAAGATACAGCTCCAACACAAACCGAGGCCCTGTACAAACTACCACTGTGAAATGACGAAGGATCGGGAGTGTGAAGGAGAAAGGCGGTCAATGCCGAATATTTACAGTAGAGAAATCATCTAGATTTTATCACATGGAACAAGATCTTGATACAAAGTGACCAAAATAATTATAACAATTGTAACTTTAGTATTCGTGTATCATTGTGGAGCTGAGCTGGACCGGTGATTGTATCCAGCTGGACACAACTCCACCCGCTAATAATGTCCTGGCCTAAAGTTTTGAGACCAACACAAAGTTTGTGTAACGCCTGCCTGGATCAACAGACTCAAGGGGGATGTAATGGACAGGCTAGAGGGAAGCCACTCACCAAGCAGGACCCCCAGAACCCTAAAACCCTTTAACCCCTATACAGGGATTTGGAATTACACAGGGCCCTGGAGATCATTACCTGTGGAAGGCTGCAGTCTGATGAGAGTAGTCGTCAGGCAGGGTCAATCTAGGAATAGCAGAACAGGGACTGAATCGGCAGACAAGGACGTAATCAGAAAACGTAGCAGAGGTCAAATCCGGATCGGGCAGCGAGGTACAAATACAGCAGACAGAAGGGTAGTCAGAAAACACGCAGAAGTCAGCACACAGGAATCACAAAACAGAATAGGACGTAACAGGAGCCAGGAAAATCAGAACTATCTCTGGCAGTGGTCATGTGACAGGAGGGGGAATAAGAAGGGTGTGGTGGCTTCCCATTGGCTGTAGCTGAACGCTGGCAGCTTCAGCTGGAAGACACACGCCACGCACAGTCAGCCAGCGGTACTGCAGATCCCAAGATAACCCAGCCCAGTGGATGATCGGAGCCTGCGCCCACCGGTGCCGCTGGCATCGACTCCTCTCCCATCACCAGCACCATCCACGGCAGGAACACGGCGTCGCCTGGCGATCAGAGCAGAAGTCAATGGAGCAGACTCCGGCGGTGACGTAACCGTTTGGCTTTCACAATTATTTCATTTTTTTTAGAGACAATTTGCATTAATTCCACATTGTTATGAAGAGGGAGCAGAGGAAATGCAAATAATTGCAGTCATTCCATATCATGAAACTTAATGTAATCATGGAAAACCACATTTCTACTGAATTTCAGCCCTTCTGCAAAATGTTTTGCTACATTATTTTAGTGATCTTCTCCTTAGCACAGGAGAAAGTATTAACAAGTACAAGGCAGCTGATATCTCTATTATGCTGATGGAATGTAAGATCCGAGCGGTCGCTTTAACAGGAGCTGGAGGTTGAAATAATTGTCTTCTGTTAACCATGGATACCTCCATGAAAATATTTGTTGTCATCGTTGATTTGCATATAAAGGGATTTACAGGCGAGAACATTGCTGCTTGTAAGATTGCCCCCAAATCAATCATTTATCGGATCATCAAAAGCTTAAAAGAGAGAGAGGTTCAATTGCTGTGAAGAAGGATCAGAGTGCCATGAAAAGTCCAGCAAGTGCCAAGACCGTGTCCTAAAAGATTCAACATTGAACATTCAAAAGCATTGGTTCAACACCGGTGCAGAGCTTGCTCAGGAATGGCAGCAGGCAAGTAAAGTAACCAGGCACTCTGATACAGCAGAGCTGATTGTGAATGGAATAGAGAGCTGGAACATCCTGGAATAGAGCGCTGTGTAGGCAGACAGGTACCTTGATATATCACAGCTGAATGTGTGGACTACTTCTTGGAACAGCAGAACTGAATCGACCAAAAAGCACCTTGGTAGAGCAGCGTTGAGTGTTGAGCACATTAGAACATCAAGTGAGGCACTTTCATAAAGCAGAGTCGAGTGTGCAGATGGCTCCTACAAACAGCAGAGCTGAGTGCAGACAGGTACCTTTATGTAGCAGAGCAAAGTGTGACGACAGCACCTAGGAATGCTCCATCTACCCTGTAACAAAATATTCCCTCTCCACCATTAAATTGCTCCTCCCTGTAACATAATGTCCACTCTCTAACATTACAGTGCTCCTCCCTGTTACATAATGTTCACTCTCCACCATTACAGTGCTCCTCCCTGTTACATAATGTCCACTCTCCTCCATTACAGTGCTCCTCCATGTTACATAATGTCTGCTCTCCTCCATTACAGTGCTCCTCCATGTTACATAATGTCCGCTCTCCTCCATTACAGTGCTCTGCCCTGTTACATAATGTCCGCTCTCCTCCATTACAGTGCTCCTCCATGTTACATAATGCCCGCTCTCCTCCATTACAGTGCTCTGCCCTGTTACATAATGTCTGCTCTCCCCCATTACAGTGCTCCTCCCTGTAACATAATGTCCACTCTCCTCCATTACAGTGCTCCTCCATGTTACATAATGTCCGCTCTCCTCCATTACAGTGCTCCTCCCTGTTACATAATGTCCACTCTCCTCCATTACAGCGCTACCCCCATTTACATAATGTCCACTCTCCTCCATTGCAGTGCTCCTCCATGTTACATAATGTCCGCTCTCCTCTATTACAGTGCTCCTCCATGTTACATAATGTCCGCTCTCCTCCATTACAGTGCTCCTCCTTGTTACATAATGTCCACTCTCCACCATTACACTGCTCCTCCCTGTTACATAATGCCCACTCTCCTCCATTGCAGTGCTCCTCCATGTTACATAATGTCCGCTCTCCTCCATTACAGTGCTCCTCCCTGTTACATAATGTCCACTCTCCACCATTACACTGCTCCTCCCTGTTACATAATGCCCACTCTCCACCATTACAGTGCTCCTCCTTGTTACATAATGTCCACTCTCCTCCATTACAGTGCTCCTCCTTGTTACATAATGTCCACTCTCCTCCATTACAGTGCTCCTCCTTGTTACATAATGTCCACTCTACACCATTACAGTGCTCCTCCTTGTTACATAATGTCCACTCTCCTCCATTACAGTGCTCCTCCTTGTTACATAATGTCCACTCTCCTCCATTACAGTGCTCCTCCTTGTTACATAATGTCCACTCTACATCATTACAGTGCTTCTCCTTGTTACATAATGTCCACTCTTCACCATTACAGTGCCCCTCCTTGTTACATAATGTCCACTCTCCTCCATTACAGTGCTCCTCCTTGTTACATAATGTCCACTCTCTTCCATTACAGTGCTCCTCCTTGTTACATAATGTCCACTCTCCTCCATTACAGTGCTCCTCCATGTTACATAATGTCCACTCTACACCATTACAGTGCTCCTCCTTGTTACATAATGTCCACTCTACACCATTACATTGCTCCTCCATGTTACATAATGTCCACTCTACACCATTACAGTGCTCCTCCTTGTTACATAATGTCCACTCTCCACCATTACAGTGCTCCTCCCTGTTACATCATGTCCACTCTACACCATTACAGTGCTCCTCCCTGTTACATAATGTCCACTCTACACCATTACAGTGCTCCTCCCTGTTACATAATGTCCCCTCTCCACCATTACTGTGCTCCTCCCTGTTACATAATGTCCGCTCTCCTCCATTACAGTGCTCCTCCCTGTTACATAATGTCCGCTCTCCTCCATTACAGTGCTCCTCCCTATTACATAATGTCCGCTCTCCACCATTACAGTGCTCCTCCCTGTTACATAATGTCCCCTCTCCTCCATTACAGTGCTCCTCCTTGTTACATAATGTCCACTCTCCTCCATTACAGTGCTCCTCCTTGTTACATAATATCCACTCTACACCATTACAGTGCTCCTCCTTGTTACATAATGTCCACTCTCCTCCATTACAGTGCTCCTCCATGTTACATAATGTCCGCTCTCCTCCATTACAGTGCTCTGCCCTGTTACATAATGTCTGCTCTCTTCCATTACAGTGCTCCTCCATGTTACATAATGTCCGCTCTCCTCCATTACAGTGCTCTGCCCTGTTACATAATGTCCGCTCTCCTCCATTACAGTGCTCCTCCATGTTACATAATGCCCGCTCTCCTCCATTACAGTGCTCTGCCCTGTTACATAATGTCTGCTCTCCCCCATTACAGTGCTCCTCCCTGTAACATAATGTCCACTCTCCTCCATTACAGTGCTCCTCCATGTTACATAATGTCCGCTCTCCTCCATTACAGTGCTCCTCCCTGTTACATAATGTCCACTCTCCTCCATTACAGCACTACCCCCATTTACATAATGTCCACTCTCCTCCATTGCAGTGCTCCTCCATGTTACATAATGTCCGCTCTCCTCCATTACAGTGCTCCTCCATGTTACATAATGTCCGCTCTCCTCCATTACAGTGCTCCTCCTTGTTACATAATGTCCACTCTCCACCATTACACTGCTCCTCCCTGTTACATAATGCCCACTCTCCTCCATTGCAGTGCTCCTCCATGTTACATAATGTCCGCTCTCCTCCATTACAGTGCTCCTCCTTGTTACATAATGTCCACTCTACATCATTACAGTGCTTCTCCTTGTTACATAATGTCCACTCTTCACCATTACAGTGCCCCTCCTTGTTACATAATGTCCACTCTCCTCCATTACAGTGCTCCTCCTTGTTACATAATGTCCACTCTCTTCCATTACAGTGCTCCTCCTTGTTACATAATGTCCACTCTCCTCCATTACAGTGCTCCTCCATGTTACATAATGTCCACTCTACACCATTACAGTGCTCCTCCTTGTTACATAATGTCCACTCTCCACCATTACAGTGCTCCTCCATGTTACATAATGTCCACTCTACACCATTACAGTGCTCCTCCTTGTTACATAATGTCCACTCTCCACCATTACAGTGCTCCTCCCTGTTACATCATGTCCACTCTACACCATTACAGTGCTCCTCCCTGTTACATAATGTCCACTCTACACCATTACAGTGCTCCTCCCTGTTACATAATGTCCCCTCTCCACCATTACTGTGCTCCTCCCTGTTACATAATGTCCGCTCTCCTCCATTACAGTGCTCCTCCCTGTTACATAATGTCCGCTCTCCTCCATTACAGTGCTCCTCCCTATTACATAATGTCCGCTCTCCACCATTACAGTGCTCCTCCCTGTTACATAATGT
Organism: Anomaloglossus baeobatrachus; assembly: GCF_048569485.1. Taxonomy (NCBI): domain Eukaryota; kingdom Metazoa; phylum Chordata; class Amphibia; order Anura; family Aromobatidae; genus Anomaloglossus; species Anomaloglossus baeobatrachus. The sequence goes on from NC_134361.1 coordinate 15,687,379, forward strand.
CCCCTCTCCTCCATTACAGTGCTCCTCCTTGTTACATAATGTCCACTCTCCTCCATTACAGTGCTCCTCCTTGTTACATAATATCCACTCTACACCATTACAGTGCTCCTCCTTGTTACATAATGTCCACTCTCCTCCATTACAGTGCTCCTCCATGTTACATAATGTCCGCTCTCCTCCATTACAGTGCTCTGCCCTGTTACATAATGTCTGCTCTCCTCCATTACAGTGCTCCTCCATGTTACATAATGTCCGCTCTCCTCCATTACAGTGCTCTGCCCTGTTACATAATGTCCGCTCTCCTCCATTACAGTGCTCCTCCATGTTACATAATGTCCGCTCTCCTCCATTACAGTGCTCCTCCCTGTTACATAATGTCCACTCTCCTCCATTACAGCGCTACCCCCATTTACATAATGTCCACTCTCCTCCATTGCAGTGCTCCTCCATGTTACATAATGTCCGCTCTCCTCCATTACAGTGCTCCTCCATGTTACATAATGTCCGCTCTCCTCCATTACAGTGCTCCTCCTTGTTACATAATGTCCACTCTCCACCATTACACTGCTCCTCCCTGTTACATAATGCCCACTCTCCTCCATTGCAGTGCTCCTCCATGTTACATAATGTCCGCTCTCCTCCATTACAGTGCTCCTCCTTGTTACATAATGTCCACTCTCCACCATTACACTGCTCCTCCCTGTTACATAATGCCCACTCTCCACCATTACAGTGCTCCTCCTTGTTACATAATGTCCACTCTCCTCCATTACAGTGCTCCTCCTTGTTACATAATGTCCACTCTCCTCCATTACAGTGCTCCTCCTTGTTACATAATGTCCACTATCCTCCATTACAGTGCTCCTCCTTGTTACATAATGTCCACTCTCCTCCATTACAGTGCTCCTCCTTGTTACATAATGTCCACTCTACATCATTACAGTGCTTCTCCTTGTTACATAATGTCCACTCTTCACCATTACAGTGCCCCTCCTTGTTACATAATGTCCACTCTCCTCCATTACAGTGCTCCTCCTTGTTACATAATGTCCACTCTCTTCCATTACAGTGCTCCTCCTTGTTACATAATGTCCACTCTCCTCCATTACAGTGCTCCTCCATGTTACATAATGTCCACTCTACACCATTACAGTGCTCCTCCTTGTTACATAATGTCCACTCTACACCATTACATTGCTCCTCCATGTTACATAATGTCCACTCTCCACCATTACAGTGCTCCTCCCTGTTACATCATGTCCACTCTACACCATTACAGTGCTCCTCCCTGTTACATAATGTCCACTCTACACCATTACAGTGCTCCTCCCTGTTACATAATGTCCCCTCTCCTCCATTACAGTGCTCCTCCATGTTACATAATGTCCACTCTACACCATTACAGTGCTCCTCCCTGTTACATAATGTCCCCTCTCCTCCATTACAGTGCTCCTCCTTGTTACATAATGTCCACTCTCCTCTATTACAGTGCTCCTCCTTGTTACATAATATCCACTCTACACCATTACAGTGCTCCTCCTTGTTACATAATGTCCACTCTCCTCCATTACAGTGCTCCTCCTTGTTACATAATGTCCACTCTACACCATTACAGTGCTCCTCCTTGTTACATAATGTCCACTCTACACCATTACAGTGCTCCTCCATGTTACATAATGTCCACTCTACACCATTACAGTGCTCCTCCCTGTTACATCATGTCCACTCTACACCATTACAGTGCTCCTCCCTGTTACATAATGTCCACTCTACACCATTACAGTGCTCCTCCCTGTTACATAATGTCCGCTCTCCTCCATTACAGTGCTCCTCCCTGTTACATAATGTCCGCTCTCCACCATTACAGTGCTCCTCCCTGTTACATAATGTCCACTCTCCACCATTACAGTGCTCCTCCCTGTTACATCATGTCCACTCTACACCATTACAGTGCTCCTCCCTGTTACATAATGTCCACTCTACACCATTACAGTGCTCCTCCCTATTACATAATGTCCCCTCTCCTCTATTACAGCGCTCCGCCTGATTCTGCTGGACACATATTTGGACGTCTGTATCTGATGTAACATTTGACATCTGTTCAATAATAGTTTCTTGAACGTTTCCTTATTTTCGGACTTTCTCCCACTCAGCAGACACATTCGCCATCTCGCCGATGACCGGACGCTCGGAATCTCGTAACACCGATCATTTTCTAAGATTTGCTAACTTGTTTGTTTCTCAACTTTTTAATGTCACCTTCACGTTTCCTCACTCCGCAGAGCGGTGTCAGATGTTTGGATGTAATCCGCGTGATTCATGCTCTGAAGGTCGCCACTAAATTACGCGCAGAAGACACGGAATCCTGACACTTTTATGTCCTGCACTTTTGATAAATGTTTCACTCTATTTTTACTTTCACTGCCAAAACATTGTCTGCTACGTGTAACCTCATTTACTTAACGACGGGGAGCGCGGAATAAAAGGTGACACATTACTAACGATGACGCAGACTGAAGCGCAGCACCGCAGAGCTGGGGCAGAATAAGTGCCGCACACATCCCCTCTGACAACCCCTCACACATGTATACAGGCAGGTTGTCAGCAGTAATAAATGATGAGATGGTGCTGTATATAAGGGGTGTGGTCTCATGTCTGATCACATCATATCAGTGATGTCATCACCAGGGGCGGGGCTGTATATAAGGGGTGTGGTCTCATTTCTGATCATATTATTATATCAGTGATGTCATCACCAGGGGGCGGGGCTGTATATAAGGGGTGTGGTCTCATGTCTGATCACATCATTACATCAGTGATGTCATTGCCAGGGGGTGGGGCTGTATATAAGGGGTGTGGCCTCATGTTCGATCACGTCATTATATCAGTGATGTCATTGTCAGGGGGTGGGGCTGTATATAAGGGGTGTGGTCTCATGTCTGATCCCATCATATCAGTGATGTCATCACCAGGTGCCGGGGCTGTATATAAGGGGTGTGACCTCATGTCTGATCAGTCATTTTTATCAGTGATGTCATCACCAGGGGGCGGGGCTGTATATAAGGGGTGTGGTCTCATGTCTGATCACATCATATCAGTGATGTCATCACCAGGTGCCGGAGCTGTATATAAGGGGTGTGACCTCATGTCTGATCAGTCATTTTTATCAGTGATGTCATCACCAGGGGGCGGGGCTGACAACCTCTTTGCCACATTTATAAATGTCCCCTCCCCCATGTACTTCTACCTGTTTTTTCCAGGATGAGCTGCGATCACTTCAGACTTGTTGAGGATTTGAACATCTAAAACTAAAATCCTCAAAGTCATCGCTCTCACAACAATGTGTGAAACAGATAAAGCGTAGAAAACTTTCCGGAATTCTCCATGCGTTTCACGAGTTTCTTTATTCATGGTAATTTTAATTATGTCAGCGGGGGACACGGCTTAGGAGGAAAAAAATGACTACAAATCTGACAAGGAACCCAGCAGCGCGGGAGTATGAGAGAGATATTGAAAATGTAAGTGAGATGAAAACACAATCCTCGTGTAATGCGGCCGTGATGGAGGCGGGGGAGGGGGAGGCAGGCGCTGCATCCTGATACTGCGCCTAAGGTAACAGCCCCGCATTATATCTCCCAGCAGGAGCCAAGGAGCAAGAGGCTTCATCCGAAGCGTCAACACCCCGAAACAGGGGGCGAAGAAGAAGACACTGGACATAGGAAGAGGGGAGACGGGAGGAATATAGACACATATATACATATATATACACAAAAAAGATATAACACAGGAAAGAAAATAAATGCAAAGTGAACGCACGGAAAAATGAATAAAAAATAAATTCAGTTAGAGATAAAAAAAAATTACGTTTTTATCATGTATGTAAGAAAAAATAATTATTGTTAAAAATATTGTAATTTTTTTTAATGAAAAAGATACCAGTAATTAGGAAAAAAATGTAATAAATGATACGGTATATCGCTGCAATAATAACAGTGTGGACTATAGGAAGAAAGACTATACATTGTTACAAAAAACAAAGGAATTAATTTATTAAAGGGAACCTGTCAGGTGCAATATGCAGACAGAACCACTATCAATTCTGGGTGCATATTGCTAATCCCTGCCTAACCATCCCTGTTTACGCTAGCATAGATAAAGAGATCTATAGAAAAAGTATTTAGAAAGATCTTATATTGTATGCTAATGAGCGTGGGGACTAGTCCCCTGGACGTTGCTTCCCTTTCCAGTCGCCCCCATTAGCATGTTAGTACGTCCCTATGGGTGTGCTAACATGCTAATGAATGCGCAGCGTCACAGGATGAGCTCACCTCTCCGCTGCTATCGCGTCCAACCGGGGATTTCGGCTCAGTGCGCATGACCTCGGAGTTTGGGTCACGCGCACTATGAAGCTGGGTACGCGTCCTGGCTTCAAACTGAAGTAGTGCGCATGACCCAAACTCCGGAGTCATACGCACTGAGCCAAAATCCTCCATTGGACGCGATGGCGGAGGAGAAGTGAGTGATCATCCTGTGACGCTGCGTATTCATTAGCATGTACTAATATGCTAATGAGGTCGAGGAAGCAACCCCCAGGGGACTAGTGCCCTTGCTCATTAGCATATGGTAAAAGATCTTTAGGAATTCTTTTTCTATAGATCTCTTTATCTATGCTAGTGTATACAGCGACGGTTAGGTAGGGATTAACAATATGCACAGAACTGCTCGTGGATCTGGGCGTATATTGGACCTGACAGGTTCCCTTTAAAGGGGTTGTCCAGGCACAAGATATTGATTGATATTGTGCAGCTCCATTCAATGTTTATATAAGGACGCCAATAGCAGCTTACTGGCGGGGGTCTCAGGGGTCAGACCCTCACTGATCTGATATTGACCTAGGAACGTTGTGACCAGACAACCCCTTTAAGATTGACTTTTTATCCACCAGTCCGAAACCATTGGCCTTTGCCTATACATGCACCAGAATATAAAATTCACTCAAGCTATGACTGGCTACAAGAAAAAATTGAATTCAGCCTACCCCTTAGTTTGTCCACAGCTCCACTGATGCACGGCCTGAAAACGGAGATCACATCCGGACAATGGCAAGAAAAAAGAAAAAAACAGCCAGCACCAACATTCTCAAGAATAAAAAACTTTATTTCTTCATTTTAAAAAAGAGTGTGCAAAAGTGGAATAAAAAACATAGCGCACCCTTACCTGTTTCAGACCTCACAAGGTCCTTAGTCAGCCTACGACTAAAGACCCTGTGAGGTCTGAAACATGTAAGGGTACACTATGTTTTTTATTCCACTTTTGCACACTCTTTTTTAAAATGAAGAAATAAAGAAAAGTTTTTTATTCTTCAGCTTTTGGTGGTGGCTGTTTTTTCTTTTTTTTATGACTGGTTACAGTTTGAAATAAAATTATCACTAATCATAAATATAAATTATATTAAAATCTGTTGTTTTGAGGAGGCTCTGCCCTTTCCTATAAACTCCTCCCACTTCGCACATTATTTTGAAAAAGTAACAAGAGAAGAGCAAAATAGTAAAAAGGTGTAAAGAAATATGTGACTTTTCTATTCATAAAAGTGCAGTAACGGCTTCATAGATCCCCCTATAAAGTTTCTTAGCGGGCTTCCAAAATCAAAAAGGTGGGGAAAAAAAGTCTATAAATAAGTCTCAGCATAACACAAGATGAAGACCCTCTAAAAAAATTTACATTTAATAGGGTCTCACCTTCGGATAAGTTATAACTATGGTAATTAATGGTAACAATAATAATAAAAAAGCTAATGGAATCGGTTCATTCATTGCAAAGTTCTGTTGATAAAATAATGATTAATTTAATGTTTCATTCATTTGTTTTCATGTTCATACTTTTGTATCTACTTCTTTTATACATTTGTATCTAGTTCTTTTATACTTTTGTATCTAGTTCTTTTATACATTTGTATCTAGTTCTTTTATACATTTGTATCTAGTTCTTTTATACTTTTGTATCTAGTTCTTTTATACTTTTGTATCTAGTTCTTTTATACATTTGTATCTAGTTCTTTTATACATTTGTATCTAGTTCTTTTATACTTTTGTATCTAGTTCTTTTATACTTTTGTATCTAGTTCTTTTATACATTTGTATCTAGTTCTTTTATACATTTGTATCTAGTTCTTTTATACTTTTGTATCTAGTTCTTTTATACATTTGTATCTAGTTCTTTTATACTTTTGTATCTAGTTCTTTTATACATTTGTATCTAGTTCTTTTATACATTTGTATCTAGTTCTTTTATACTTTTGTATCTAGTTCTTTTATACTTTTGTATCTAGTTCTTTTATACTTTTGTATCTAGTTCTTTTATACATTTGTATCTAGTTCTTTTATACTTTTGTATCTAGTTCTTTTATACTTTTGTATCTAGTTCTTTTATACTTTTGTATCTAGTTCTTTTACATTTTTGTATCTAGTTCTTTTATACTTTTGTATCTAGTTCTTTTATACTTTTGTATCTAGTTCTTTTAGACTTTTGTATCTAGTTCTTTTGTACATTTGTATCTAGTTCTTTTATACTGTTGTATCTAGTTCTTTTACATTTTTGTATCTAGTTCTTTTATACTTTTGTATCTAGTTCTTTTAGACTTTTGTATCTAGTTCTTTTAGACTTTTGTATCTAGTTCTTTTGTACATTTGTATCTAGTTCTTTTATACTTTTGTATCTAGTTCTTTTATGCATTTGTATCCATTTCTATTGTTGTTACTTATGACTGGTTGTATATGAGCCTCTGAATTGTAAAGCGCTGCGGAATAGGTTGGCGCTATAGAAATAAAGATTATTACTTCTCTATTTTACACTTGTATTTTGTGTAATTCTGTATTTTATATTTGGAGTATTCTTCTGTTCTCTTGGACTGTGTCGCCTCTGATCTGCAGACTGAGCAATGATCTGTAGCGGATGTATCATTTATGGGATGTATCTGTATTTCATCCCAATGGAATTGGAAACACTAAGAAGTATCCTGCATCCTCCCCAGATTCAGAAAAGTTGCAACATTTATCATTTATTATATAAATATTAGATTTATTTTTGAAAATAATTTTATAGCAAATATTAAAAAAAAAAGTTTTTCTCCCAAATATTGCAAAAAAAGGAAACTTTTTTCTTATAAGACTTTCTGCTTTTTCTTCTTCCTTTCCAGGTAGAGCAGGCAGAGTACCGTCGCCTCATTATACCGTTATTATGTGTCTTTAAATCTAATGGGAAGTTGGGTGACTGCAGTCGGGGACTTGATCACTTATCTCCTTTTATTCGATGCTCCCAGAAGCCGTAATCAAACCATTTGTCTACATTGTGTCAATGAGCAGTTTGGAGAAGAGCTGACGGATGACTCCGAGCGTCACTTTTTATGTTTTCCTGTCATTTTTCGCTTTTTTTATTTTTTTTATTCTAAATCAAAAACTACTCACAGGTTGAGAATCGTCTGCGACGGGAGCAAAGGGAATCTTGTTAACAATCTATTACCCTCAGCACGGAGCGGAGGTTGGGAGTTTTGATTCAGGAAATCGGGCAAATAAACTGCGCAGAAAATTAATGTTGAGACAACATCAAGTCCACAACCCGAGCGAGTCAGTAACGGAGATAGGGTGAGTTTATAAATCACACTGATTGACGCCGGCTCCAAAGAGAGCGAACCTCGTAATTCCATGAGAGATATGAAAGTTGACAGAATAAAGTTACTTTTCGAGCCCGGAGCAGATTATAAAAGCCAAAACCTTCAATGTCAAATATAAGAAAGATTCAAAATTTCCCGTAAAAATAAAGCGGCGGGGTCTGATTTCAATAGAGGGGGGTGCACATATTGATCTAATTTTAAAATTAGTCCTGTGTCCTAAATAACGATGATTAATGATGCTGTCAGGCTGCATCAGTGGCCAACGAGGCACATAATTCTTTTAAGGAGAGGTAGGAACATTTTGGAAACTCTGATGAACAGTTTTATTCTATTAAGCAAAAATGTGATGGAAGAAAGTTACATCTGAATGTGGAGTGACAAAGGACAGGATGCCAGGAGGAAGAGTGAGTGAGGAAGCCAAGAAAAGGAGGCCATGATGGAGGCCACAGGATGCCAGGAGGAAGAGTGAGCGAGGAAGCCAAGAAAAGGAGGCCATGATGGAGGCCACAGGATGCCAGGAGGAAGAGTGAGCGAGGAAGCCAAGAAAAGGAGGCCATGATGGAGGCCACAGGATGCCAGGAGGAAGAGTGAGATAGGAAGTCAAGAAACGGAGGCCATGATGGAGCCCACAAGATGCCAGGAGGAAGAGTGAGCGAGGAAGCCAAGAAAAGGAGGCCATGATGGAGGCCACAGCATGCCAGGAGGAAGAGTGAGTGAGGAAGTCAAGAAAAGGAGGCCACGATGGAGGCCACAGGATGCCAGGAGGAAGAGTGAGCGAGGAAGCCAAAAAAGGAGGTCATGATAGAGGCCACAGGATGCCAGGAAGAAGAGTGAGCGAGGAAGCCAAAAAAGGAGGCCGTGATGGAGGCCACAGGATGCCAGGAGGAAGAGTGAGCTAGGAAGTCAAGAAACGGAGGCCATGATGGAGGCCACAAGATGCCAGGAGGAAGAGTGAGCGAGGAAGCCAAGAAAAGGAGGCCATGATGGAGGGCACAGGATGCCAGGAGGAAGAGTGAGCGAGGAAGCCAAGAAAAGGAGACCATGATGGAGGCCACAGGATGCCAGGAGAAAGAGTGAGCTAGGAAGTCAAGAAACGGAGGCCATGATGGAGGCCACAAGATGCCAGGAGGAAGAGTGAGCGAGGAAGCCAAGAAAAGGAGGCCATGATGGAGGGCACAGGATGCCAGGAGGAAGAATGAGCGAGGAAGCCAAGAAAAGGAGGCCATGATGGAGGCCACAGGATGCTAGGAGGAAGAGTGAGCAAGGAAGTCAAGAAATGGAGGCCATGATGGAGGCCACAAGATGCCAGGAGGAAGAGTGAGCAAGGAAGCCAAGAAAAGGAGGCCATGATGGAGGCCACAGGATGCCAGGAGGAAGAGTGAGTGAGGAAGCCAAGAAAAGGAGACCATGATGGAGGCCACAGGATGCCAGGAGGAAGAGTGAGCGAAGAAGCCAAAAAAGGAGGCCATGATGGAGGCCACAGGATGCCAGGAAGAAGAGTGAGCGAGGAAGCCAAAAAAGGAGGCCATGATGGAGGCCACAGGATGCCAGGAAGAAGAGTGAGCGAGGAAGCCAAGAAAAGGAGGCCACGATGGAGGCCACAGGATGCCAGGAGGAAGAGTGAGCGAGGAAGCCAAGAAAAGGAGGCCATGATGAAGGCCACAGGATGCAAGGAGGAAGAATGAGCAAGGAAGCCAACAAAAGGAGGCCACAATGGAGGCCACAGGATGCCAGGAGGAAGAGTGAGCGAGGAAGCCAAGAAAAAGGAGGCCATAGTGGAAGCCACAGGATGGCAGGAGGAAGAGTGAGCAAGGAAGCCAAAGGATGCCAGGAGGGAGAGTGAGCGAGGAAGCCAAGAAAAAAGAGGCCATAGTGGAGGCCAGAGGATGCCAGGAAGAAGAGTGAGCGAGGAAGCCAAGAAAAGGAGGCCATACTGGAGGCCACAGGATGCCAGGAAGAAGAGTGAGCGAGGAAGCCAAGAAAAGGAGGCCATACTGGAGGCCACAGGATGCCAAGAAGAAGAGTGAGCGAGGAAGCCAAGAAAAGGAGGCCATACTGGAGGCCACAGGATGCCAGGAGGAAGAGTGAGCGAGGAAGCCAAGAAAACGAGGCCACAGGATGCCAGGAGGAAGAGAGAGTGAGGAAGCCAAAAAAGGAGGCCATGATGGAGGCCACAGGATGCCAGGAGGAAGAGTGAGTGATGAAGCCAAGAAAAGGAGGCCACGATGGAGGCCACAGGATGCCAGGAGGAAGAGTGAGCAAGGAAGCCAAGAAAAGGAGGCCATAATGGAGGCCACAGGATGCCAGGAGGAAGAGTGAGCAAGGAAGCCAAGAAAAGGAGGCCATAGTGGAGGCCACAGGATGCCAGGAGGAAGAGTGAGCAAGGAAGCCAAGAAAAGGAGGCCATGATGGAGGCCACAGGATGCCAGGAGGAAGAGTGAGCGAGGAAGCCAAGAAAAGGAGACCATGGTGGAGGCCACAGGATACAAGGAGGAAGAGTGAGCGAGAAAGCCAAGAAAGGAGGCCATGATGGAGGCCAGGAGGAAGAGTGAGCAAAGGAGCCAAGAAAAGGGGGCAGAGAACCATGATGGAGGCCACAGGATGCCAGGAGGAAGAGTGAGCGAGGAAGCCAAGAAAAGGGGGCCATGATGGAGGCCACAAGATGCCAGGAGGAAGAGTAAGCAAAGAAGCCAAGAAAAGGAGACCATGATGGAGGCTATAGGATGCCAGGAGGATGAGTGAGTGAGGAAGCCAAGCAAAGGGACCAAAGAACAATAATGGAGACCACATGATGCCAGGAGGAAGTGTGAGCAAGGAAGCCAAGAAAAGGAGGCCATGATGGAGGCTAGGGGATGCCAGGAGGAAGAGTGAGCGAGGAAGCAAAGAAAAGGAGGCAAAGAACCAGGATGGAGGCCACAGGATGCCAGGGTAGAGAGGAAACCAAGACGAGGGGGTCACATCCCTATGAAAAGAGGCACAGGATGCCAGGTGAGAAAAGAAGCCAAAAAGAAGGGGAACAGCAACATGAAAAGTGGCACAAAATGCCAGATGAAAGATGTAGTTAAGAACAGGGAGGCAGAGGATGCTAAGAAGAGGGAGGCACGGCACTATGAAAAGAGGCACAGGATGCTAGGCAGAGAGAAGAAATCAAGACACTAAGAAATGAGGCACAAGATGCCAGAGGAGAGCGGTCCCAAAAGTTGAAGGCAAAGAATCATGGCAAGGGGCACAGGATGTCAATTGAGAAAGCAAAACAAGAAAATTGGGGCGGAGCACCATGAAAGGGGCACAGGTTGTAAGGACAAAATAGAGGAAGACAAAAAATGGAGAAACAGCACAATGAACAGGAGCACGAGATGTCAAGTGAGAGAGAAAAAAGCAAGAATTTGGGGACAGGGTGCCGCGAAAAAGGGCTGTAGAATACCTGGATGAGATCGACATGAATCCAAGAGCAACAAAGAGAACAATAGGAGGAGGAGGACAAGAAGATGGGCAAGGGTGCAAGAAGAGGGCGAGTAGATGAAATGAGATAGATGATGGGATGATCTACAAAAAGAGGATGGAATGATGTAAAGAAGCGGATGTGATGATATGAAGAAAGACCAAACAAAGGGTGGAATGATCGAAAGAAAATGGGATAGTCTTAAGAAGGAGATAGGATAATATAAAGTGGAGAACAAGGTAATATAAAAAAGAAAGATGCAAGAAGAAGGATGGGATGATCTGTAGAGGATGAGAGAAAATTAAGTAGGGGATAATATAATCCAAAGAAGAAGACGCAATTATCTGAAGAGGAGAACACTGTGCTGTGAAGAAGACGACGGGATGATCTGAGGACGAGCATGCGATGATCTGAAGAGGAGGATAGGATGACTTGAAGAAGAGGATGGGATGATCTGAAAAAGAGAATAGGATGATCTGAAGAAGAAGAGAATGGGAAGATCTGAAGAAGAAGAGGATGGGATGATCTGAAGAAGAAGAGGATGGGATGATCTGAGGAAGAAGAGGATGGGATGATCTGAAGAAGAAGAGAATGGGATGATCTGAAGAAGAAGAGGATGGGATGATCTGAATAAGAAGAGGCTGGGATGATCTGAAGAAGAAAAGGATGGGATGATCTGAAGAAGAAGAGGCTGGGATGATCTGAGGAAGAAGAGGATGGGATGATCTGAAGAAGAAGAGGATGGGATGATCTGAAGAAGAAGAGAATGGGATGATCTGAAGAAGAAGAGGATGGGATGATCTGAATAAGAAGAGGCTGGGATGATCTGAAGAAGAAAAGGATGGGATGATCTGAAGAAGAAGAGGCTGGGATGATCTGAGGAAGAAGAGGATGGGATGATCTGAAGAAGAAGAGGATGGGATGATCTGAAGAAGAAGAGAATGGGATGATCTGAAGAAGAAGAGGATGGGATGATCTGAAGAAGAAGAGGCTGGGATGATCTGAAGAAGAAGAGGATGGGATGATCTGAAGAAGAAGAGAATGGGATGATCTGAAGAAGAAGAGGATGGGATGATCTGAAGAAGAAGAGGCTGGGATGATCTGAAGAAGAAGAGAATGGGATGATCTGAAGAAGAAGAGGCTGAGATGATCTGAAGAAGAAGAGGCTGAGATGATCTGAAGAAGAAGAGGATGGGATGATCTGAAGGAGAAGAGGATGGGATGATCTGAAGAAGAAGAGGATGGGATGATCTGAAGAAGAAGAAGAGGATGAGATGATCTGAAGAAGAAGATGACGGGATGATTGAAGAAGAAGAGAACAAGATGATTTGAAGAAGAAGACAGGATGATCTGAAGAAGAAGAAGAAGACAGGATGATCTGAAGAAGAAGAGTAGGGGATGATCTGAAGAGGATGGGATGATCTGAAGAAGAGAACAGGTGATCTGAAGAAGAACAGGATAGGATGATCTGAAGAGGAAGAAGATGGGATGATCTGAAGAGAACGAGATGATCTGAACAAGTGGATGTGATAATCTGAAGAAGAGGACAGCATGATCTAAGGAAATGCATTTGATGATTATAAGAAGAAGAGGACAAGATGATCAGAAGAAGAGGAGAGGACAGGATGATCTGGGGAAAAGGACACAATGATCTCACAAAGATAATTTAATTATTTGTAGACGACGGAGTGATCTGAGGAAAAAGAGAATAGGATGATCTGAAGAGGATGTGATGATCTGAAGAAGTGGATGTGGTGATCTGAAAAAGAAGAGGACAGGATTATCTGAAGAAATGAATATGATCATCTTAAGAAGAGGACATGATGATCTGAAGAAGAAAAGGATGCGATGATCGGAAGAAGAAGAGGATGGGATGATCTGAAGAGGACAGGCTGACTCGAAAAAAAGGATGGGATGATCAGAAGAAGAAAAGGACAGGATGATCTAAAGGAGAGGATGCAATGATATGAAGAAGAAGAGGACAGGATGATCTGAAGATTAAGAGGACGTGATGATCTGAAGAAGATATTGGGATAAACAGAAGAAGAATAGGATTGGATGATCTGAAGAACTGGATGTGATTATCTGAAGAAAAGGACAGAATGATCTGAAAAAGATGAAAAGAGGATGGGAGGATCTGAAGAAGAGGATGGAAGGATTTGAAGAAGATGAGGATTGGATGATCTGAAGGAGAGGATGCAATTATTTGAAGAAAATGATAGGATGATCTAAAGAAGAGGGAGCGTTGATCTGAAGAAGAGGACAGGAAAATCTGAGAAAGAGGACGCAATGTTCTAGAAATTATTAAAAAAAATGATGTTTGCACTGAGCACAGTAGGGCACTTTGTGCGCACTCTGTACATGTTTTAGTTGTGTTGGCTCAGCCTCTGTGCACATTCGTCAGTAATAGAGGATATATGGCACAGAGGCCGCGCTGCCCGGTGCTGGATGTGTGGACAACACATATAGGAGGCCAATATATAAATAATGGTGCAAATCTTTAGTATCTAGGACATTTTGGAGAAATATCCTTGAGTGTAAAATCTGCACAGAAATGACAGATTTATCCGTGCGGTCACATTCCGGTCACATTGCGGTCACATTCCGGTCACATTGCGGGTAACTTTTGGCCGCTGATTCTTCTTGTAACGCGTATATATTTTCCGTTTGCAAATCCTGAGTGAATATTCGCCTGCCATCCACCGAGTGCGCCAGAGGCTCCGGGATAATGTGGAGTCGCTACATTGTAGCCTCCATCCTCAATACATTGTAGCCTCCATCCTCAATACATTGTAGCCTCCATCCTCAATACATTGTAGCCTCCATCCTCAATACATTGTAGCCTCCATCCTCAATACATTGTAGCCGCCGTCCTCACAACATTGTGGCCGCCGTCCTCATTACATTGTGGCCGCCATCCTCACAACATTGTGGCCGCCATCCTCGCTACATTGTGGCCGCCATCCTCACAACATTGTGGCCGCCATCCTCACAACATTGTGGCCGCCATCCTCACAACATTGTGGCCGCTGTCCCCACAACATTGTGGCCGCCGTCCTCGCTACATTGTGGCCGCCATCCTCACAACATTGTGGCCGCCGTCCTCGCTACATTGTGGCCGCCATCCTCACAACATTGTGGCCGCCGTCCTCGCTACATTGTGGCCGCCATCCTCACAACATTGTGGCCGCCGTCCTCATTGCATTGTAGCTGCTGTACTCGCTACATTGTTGGTGCCGTCCTCACTACATTGTAGCTGTTGTGCTCGCTACATTGTGGCTGCTGTACTCGCTACACTGTGGCCGCCATCCTCACAACATTGTGGCCGCCGTCCTCGCTACATTGTGGCCGCCATCCTCACAATATTGTGGCCGCCGTCCTCATTGCATTGTAGCTGCTGTACTCGCTACATTGTTGGTGCCGTCCTCACTACATTGTAGCTGTTGTGCTCGCTACATTGTGGCTGCCGTCCTCGCTACATTGTGGCCGCCATCCTCGCTACATTGTGGCCGCCTTCCTCGCTACATTGTGGCCGCCATCCTCGCTACACTGTGGCCGCCATCCTCGCTACATTGTGGCCACCGTCCTCGCTGCATGGTTACCGCCTTCCTCGCTACATTGTGGCCGCCGTCCTCGCTACATTGAGGCCGCCGTCCTCGCTACATTGTGGCCGCCGTCCTCGCTACATTGTGGCCGCCGTCCTCGCTACATTGTGGCCGCCTTCCTCGCTGCATGGTTACCGCCTTCCTCGCTTCATTGTGGCCACCGTCCTCGCTGCATGGTTACCGCCTTCCTCGCTACATTGTGGCCGCCGTCCTCGCTACATTGTGGCCGCCGTCCTCGCTACATTGTGGCCACCGTCCTCGCTACATTGTGGCCACCGTCCTCGCTGCATGGTTACCGCCTTCCTCGCTACATTGTGGCCACCGTCCTCGCTACATTGTGGCCACCGTCCTCGCTGCATGGTTACCGCCTTCCTCGCTACATTGTGGCCGCCGTCCTCGTTGCATGGTTACCGCCATCCTCGCTACATTGTGGCCACCGACCTCGCTGCATGGTTACCGCCTTCCTCGCTACATTGTGGCCGCCATCCTCGCTACATTGTGGCCGCCGTCGTTGTTGCATGTTTTGTGCATTTCGGGACAGTTTTCTGCCTCTGTGTAAGGTCTCAGCCTTTTCTTCCTCCTTCTCTTGTATCTGGTATCTGCTGCTGTATTTACAGATGCGCAGTAAATAATAGTCTTTAGCTGTGAGCTGCCTGATTAGGAGGAGGCGCCGGCGTGGCGGTGATTACTGTTTACACCACCATGGCGCTGAGGACGCTCATAAGACAGGAACACACCGGAAATGAGGTATATTAGTGCCCAGGATCAGCCGCGGGAGCAACAGGGGGGTGCACCATGTACAAACGCAAGAACCCCCCATTACTACAGCACGGAGGGAATTATACTGGGGTGTACATCTGTAAATCAATGTGTACGGGTGTATTATGTGGGACTGGGCAGAGATATGAAGGACTAGGCGAAGCTACAGGGTATATATTATCATATAACTGGGGGGAGCTACTGGGATATATTATACAACTGGGCGGAGCTATGGGGTATATAATATGGGACTGGGCAGAGATATGAAGGACTAGGCGGAGCTATGGGGTATATATCATACAACTGGGCGGAGCTACTGGGGTATATATTATACAACTGGGTGGAGCTATGGACTGAGCAGAGATATGAAGGACTAGGCGGAGCTATGGGGTATATATTATCATACAACTGGGTGGAGCTATGGGGGTATATATTATCATACAACTGGGTGGAGCTATGGGGTATATAATATAGGACTGAGCAGATATATGAAGGACTAGGCAGAGCTATGGGGTATATATTATCATACAACTGGGCGGAGCTACTGGGATATATTATACAACTGGGTGGAGCTATGGGGTCTATACTATAGGACTGAGCAGATATATGAAGGACTAGGCAGAGCTATGGGGTATATATTATCATACAACTGGGCGGAGCTACTGGGATATATTATACAACTGGGTGGAGCTATGGGGTATATAATATAGGACTCAGTAGAGATATGAAGGACTAGGCAGAGCTATGGGGTATATATTATCATACAACTGGGCGGAGCTATGGGGGTATATATTATCATACAACTGGGTGGAGCTATGGGGTATATAATATAGGACTGAGCAGAGATATGAAGGACTAGGCGGAGCTATGGGGTATATATTATCATACAACTGGGTGGAGCTATGGTGTATATAATATAGGACTGAGCAGAAATATGAAGGACTAGGCGGAGCTATGGGGTATATATTATCATACATATGGGCGGAGCTACTGGGGTATATATTATACAACTGGGTGGAGCTATGGGGTCTATACTATAGGACTGAGCAGATATATGAAGGACTAGGCAGAGCTATGGGGGTATATATTATCATACAACTGGGCGGAGCTACTGGGATATATTATACAACTGGGCGGAGCTATGGGGTATATAATATGGGACTGGGCAGAGATATGAAGGACTAGGCGGAGCTATGGGGTATATATCATACAACTGGGCGGAGCTACTGGGGTATATATTATACAACTGGGTGGAGCTATGGACTGAGCAGAGATATGAAGGACTAGGCGGAGCTATGGGGTATATATTATCATACAACTGGGTGGAGCTATGGGGGTATATATTATCATACAACTGGGTGGAGCTATGGGGTATATAATATAGGACTGAGCAGATATATGAAGGACTAGGCAGAGCTATGGGGTATATATTATCATACAACTGGGCGGAGCTACTGGGATATATTATACAACTGGGTGGAGCTATGGGGTCTATACTATAGGACTGAGCAGATATATGAAGGACTAGGCAGAGCTATGGGGTATATATTATCATACAACTGGGCGGAGCTACTGGGATATATTATACAACTGGGTGGAGCTATGGGGTATATAATATAGGACTCAGTAGAGATATGAAGGACTAGGCAGAGCTATGGGGTATATATTATCATACAACTGGGCGGAGCTATGGGGGTATATATTATCATACAACTGGGTGGAGCTATGGGGTATATAATATAGGACTGAGCAGAGATATGAAGGACTAGGCGGAGCTATGGGGTATATATTATCATACAACTGGGTGGAGCTATGGTGTATATAATATAGGACTGAGCAGAAATATGAAGGACTAGGCGGAGCTATGGGGTATATATTATCATACATATGGGCGGAGCTACTGGGGTATATATTATACAACTGGGTGGAGCTATGGGGTCTATACTATAGGACTGAGCAGATATATGAAGGACTAGGCAGAGCTATGGGGGTATATATTATCATACAACTGGGCGGAGCTACTGGGATATATTATACAACTGGGTGGAGCTATGGGGTATATAATATAGGACTCAGTAGAGATATGAAGGACTAGGCAGAGCTGTGGGGTATATATTATCATACAACTGGGTGGAGCTGAGTTATATATTATCATAGGACTGGGAGGAGGTGTTAGTTATGTATATACTAAAATTGGGCGGAACTATGAGTTATGATAGGACGGGGCGGAGTCATGGGCGTAGACCTTAGCCAAACCCTGGTCAGGGAATCTCACCATATAAATAGGTGACACACCTGGTATCGGTATATAACACCCCACTATAAGGCGGCTGTACGTTCCCCTAGGACCTCCTGCCCCCGGGGGCACAGCACAGTGAGGCCTCTGGGGGGCGCTGTCTGCTCCCCGGACCACAGTGCAGCTTCCATCTCTCCGGTGTGGTTGGTGCCATGGACGCCGAGCTCTGATCGTCTCTCGCCCATAGAGCACATGTTCAGACTGCGAAGAAGTCATTTACCAAATAATAATGAAATACCCCTTAGAAATGCTGAGCTCGCAGCGGCAGCCATAGTTCTGTTCAAGCGCCAACATGAAACAGTTAATTTGCACCACATTGTGATGGAGGAGCGACTGTCACCCTCTCATTTCAGAGTCTGACACCGAGGCTGTCAAAAGGGACAGCTGCTAAAGTGAATTATTGTTGACAAGTAGAGAGACGGCCTCTTACCAGATGCGGGGGACATCTGCGCAAAAAGCCGAGGACGGGGACTGTCTGCACCACGCTTCTGCTCCACCGCCGCCACACGGGCAAAAATCCACCTAAACTGAAATATCACATCTAGTAAATGTTAAATAATAATAATAATAATAATAATAATAATAATATTATAGAATAGTAAAAAAATATATTACCATTAAAAAAAGATACAATTTACATATGTTCTAAAGTAAAACACAAAATAAAATCAACCCTAATACATACTATAAAAAGCAAAAAAAAAATATAAATGAGACAACATAAAAATACAATAAATAATTAATAACCCCCCAAAAAAAACAATTAATGGAAATACTAAAAAAAAACCAAATAAGACAACACAAAAATACAATAAATAATGAAATTAAAAAAAAATAAAAATTATTGGAGATACTAAAAACCTTAAAAAATACAAGGAAGACAACATAAAAATACAAGAAATAATTAAATAATAGAAAAACAATTAATGGAAATACTAAAAAAAAACACAAGACAACATAAAAAAATAAATAATAAAAAAAATTTGAAATACTAAAAAAAGCAAAAAAATACAATACAACATAAAAATACAATAAATAATTAAATAATAATAAAAAAAATGAAATACTGAAAAAAAACCAAAAATACATGTAAGGCAACATAAAAATACAATACATAATAAAAAATATATTGACGTACTAAAAAAAATAACACAAATAAGACAACATAAAAATACAGTAAATAATTAATAAAATAAAATTAATGGAAATACTAAAAAAAACACAAGACAACATAAAAAAATAATTGAAATACTAAAAAAACAATTAAATAATAAAAAATTGAAATACTAAAAAAAAACAAAAATACATGTAAGACAACATAGAAATACAATAAATAATAAAAAAATAAATTGAAATACTAAAAAATACAAATAAGACAACATAAAAATACAAAAAGTAATTGATAAAAAACAATTAATGGTAATACAATAAAAAAGCAAAAAAGATAAAAATACATAATAAAAAGAATAGTAAAGTAATACAAAAATATAAAACCAAAAAGTTATGCAAAAAATACTAGGAGAATCCAATCTAATATTAGTAAAAAAAAATACAAAAAAAAAATTAAATATACATCTAAGAAAACATAAAAAATACTTAAGTAATCTAAAAAACAATTAATGAAAAAACTAAAACACAAAGCAAAATGAATAAAAAAATAAAAAAAAACATAAAAAGAATGCAAAAATATAAAAACAAAATGTTATACTAAATAAGAGAATTCAATTTAACATTAGTAAAAAAAAAATAAAAAAATAATAATTAAAAAATAAATAAACATTTATCAATAAAAAAGCCACAAAATATATTGAATAAAATAATAAAAAATTCCAAATCCATTAGAACCATTTGTATTTTTATTCTTTTATTTTCTTGTGTCCACTGAAATAAATTTTCAATTATAGATTAGATTCCAATAAATGAAGATCCTGCCAAATCTATAAGTAGCCGGAGGATTTAGGGTCTGCGCTCGGACTCTTCCAATAACATTTATTCATAGAACATAAAATAGGAAAAATGACAGAAATAAAAAAAAGATAAAACTAAAAAATATCTGATTTTTGAGCATGAGACACATGAGGTCACACCTGAAGACACAAGGTGGAAAGTCGGAGGAGCGGGGGAGGGGGGCGGTTCAGGGGTCTGGAGGTTTCGCTGCTCAGTTGGGTTCATCTCAGTAAATATCATGGCAGGGAATGTAACACATCGGTGGAATCCCGCAGCAGCCGCCCGAGCGCGACCTTTTATCATTATGTATTGATTTCTCCAGTCAATAAAACACGAGGTGGTGAGACCGGCGCGGTGCACAGGCCGGGGGCGCAGGGGAGCAGCAAGACGACAACATCCATTTCATTGATTACAAAGTCGTCCAAATGGCAAATCCCTCGTGTGCGGAGGACGCCGGGCGCTGATTACACAGGAGGGAAGTTTTCCCCAAGTTCAAAAAATCAGTTCAAAACCTGGGGAATTTTTTCTTAGAATTTTAAAATATCAGTGAAGTTTAGAATTGGTAGAATATTTACTTTATCGTAAATATTTACAAAAAATAAATACATTGTAAAAAAAAGGTTTTAATTTAATTAATGTGACCTAAACAAAATATATTAAATTGGATGAACTTCATTAAACAGGACCATCTCCAGTGATGGCGGCTGCTGCTCATTATTTATTCTGTGGGAACAAAACTTTGCATAAAAAAATGTAAAATTAAAAATGTTAAACAATTGAGGGTCCGGTTCTGTGAGCCCATAGGATGCAGTTAAACCTATTAAATGGCCCCCAAATAAAGGGCTCAATTTGGGGAATGAGCAACTGATTCGTTCTACTCACTGACTGGATGGACATTTGGTGCTTGAATCTGAAAAATGGCGATTACCTGCCCCTTCCTCAATGCCCCAGTTTATTTATCATAATTGGTAAATGAGCAAATTGTTCCATTCTAATTAAATTAAGGTAAATGTCTTAGGATTTTGTTTTGCATCAAGTGAAATTTGTAATTTGCGCAAATCGACTAACATGGTCACACATTGTAGAAGATTCAGCTAGAGAAGGATCACATTACCTTGGCAGACTTCCTCATAATGCTTTGAATGTATCACATCACATGATATAGCACAACCAATCAGGAGGAACTATCTTAGCCACTATAAAAGCCAAGACAGGGAATGCAGCAGCCTCTAAAAGCTGAATCTGTATAATGAGAGAACATCACATGATATAGCACAGCCAATCAGGAGGGCCTATCCTAGACACTATAAAAGCTGAGGCAGGGAATGCAGCAGCTGCTTTAGGGTGAATGTATATAGTGAGAGGACATCACAGCTCACAGATTAGCAATAGAGATAGGCAAATAAAGCCATAAAACACTGACGAAAGTGTGTGACAGCGCAGCAGAGAGGATTAATGTGCGAGGAGCAGAAAATATTCTCATACGTTGTTTTCAGGCCATTTGCAGGTTTTCGTGCACTTTTAATTACTGGGAATATTTGGTTAATTCATTTGTACTTTTTAACTATCGGGGATTTGATGACATCATCAGATACAGATCGCGGCAATCCTCCCCATTTACTGCATTGCTGCCCTGGATCTTGAAGTTCGGGCAGTCGCGGCTCATCGCCGGGTTATGTGTTTGTTAAGCAGTGACAAATTATGTAAAATCATGCGTGACTGGCGCTGGTTTATAAGTAACTGAGCACCATCTGTGGGGAGAAATATGCACACAGCGAGGAAAGACATATGGGGAATCCGCCACACCGACAACGCCGAATTATAATAACCCCCGGAAGAGGAGAGAAATCACAAGATGAAACCTCCACCGACCGCACAACCCCCCATCATCACTACAGCAAGTGTCCCGGAGAAACAGGGGCTGCAGGAGGAGTGTACACCAGCCGGGGCGTAACGTCCCCCCAAAAATAACATCCAAAATACGCCAAACACAGAGCACAACAGATCAGAAACACCTGAATACAGGAGCAAAATATGATTATTACTAGATAGATAGGAGAGACAGAGAAAGAGAAGGAAAGAAAGAAAGAAAGAGAAAAGAAAGAAAGAGAACAAAAAAAGGAGAGAGTGAGAGAAGGATGAAAGAAAGAATAAAAGAGAAAGAAAGAGAAAGAGAAAAGAAAGAAAAAAAGAGAAAGAGAAAGAGAACAGAGAAAGAGGAAAGGAGAGAGTGAGAGAAGGATGAAAGAAAGAAATAGAGAAAAATAAAAGAAAGAGAAAAGAGGAAATAGAAAGGGAGAGAAAAAAGAAAGAGAAGAAAGAAATAAAAGAAAGAAAAAAGAGAAAGAAAGAAAAGATGAAAAGAAAGAGAAAGTGAGAGAAAGAAGAAAAATAGAACAAAGAAAGAAAGAGAAAGAAAGAGAGAAGGAAGAAGGAGAGAGTGAGAGAAAGAAGAAAGAGAGAACAAAGAAAGAAAGAGAAAGAACGAGAGAAGGAAGAAGGAGAGAGTGAGAGAAGGATGAAAGAGACAAATAAAGAAAGAAAAAATCAAGAAAGAAAGCGAAGAGAAAGAGAAAAGAAAGAGAGAAGAAAGAAATAGAGACCTAGCAAGAAAGAGAGAAAGTGTGAACGAAAGAATGAAAAAAAGAAAGAAAGATAAAGGAAACAAGAGGGAAAGAAAAAAAAGAGTGAGAAAGAAAAAAGAGCGAAAGAAAGGAGTGAGATAAAGAAAAAAGAGCAAAAGATAGAAAAAGCGAAAGAAAGAAAGAGTGAGAGAAAAAAAATAAAGAAAGTCATTGATCTGCTGGTAGTGGGTGGGAGCCCTGAGGACCTCTTCAGCCTCCATAATTTGCGGCCTTTCCTATGATTAGCCGCCTGGCGCAGCGTCTTGTGCAGCCTGGTGATGTTGCGCCACACACTCCTAGTAAAAGCTGTGGATGCCATCAGGAAGGTGGGGGTTCACTGGGGATTAGTGTCGTGGCCACTAGACCCCTAGCAGCAGCACAAGTCTATAGCAGTGGGTGCAGCTCTATGTTGTACCCATCGTGTAGAGGAAGCCAACGCCGGTTCCAATGCAAAAAATGGATTTGTCCGATATGAAACCTTTCTTTTGCACCGGAGCCGGCGTTGTCGGTGTGCTGCCGGCTCTCAGACCTGTAGATATATTGATGTATACACAGATATTTGCTGATGCATTTTCGGCTAATTCCCGGTGTTTCCCTCGCTCCCCAGATCTCGATTATACAGAACAAATCTTCGTCCATTTACCCCTTAGTTTTGATAAGTCAATCACTGCGCAGGGCGATCCCCGCAGGAGAGGTGACGGCTGGACGAGCGTCGTTTTGTGTCAGGTAGGAAATCAGAGCCGTTTTTATCTACCATCAAAGTCGGACATTTTGGGACTTCGCCAAGAAAAGCAGCGATTTGTGATGAAATTCGATGTTAAATAAACTGGAATGAGAACACGTCCGGCGTCTGGCGGGACACGGCCGCGGCGTTTACTGAACCGAGTGCGCTCGGCTGTTTCATCGTTCCATGAACTCTTTACATGAAGAATTCTGTTACAATCTAAATATGAGAGAATCCGGGGGGCGATGGGGGTGCGCGGCCGAGTACAGAGACGTGTGGAGGCAACATGGCGGGCGGCGGGGGCTGAACGGACGGTGATCCGCCTCAGATCTCCAATGCGTTACTCAACGTTTTGCGTTTATTTATGAAAATATCAAAAACTTGAAAAAAATGTCAAAATGTCTCAATTTTTAAACTTTGAATTTTTTAGCCATTAAACCAGAGAGTTCTGCCGCACAAAAAAGTTACTAAATAACACTTCCCATATGCTACTTTACATCAGCGCAATTTTTGAATCTTTTTTTTTAAAAGGGTTAAAAAAGTTTATCAGCAATTTAAAATTTAAAAAAATGTACAAAACCATTTCTTTAGGGACCACATCACATTTGAAGTGACTTTCAGAGGCCGGGGTGACAAAAAATACTCGAAAGTGACTCCATTCAAAAAAACTGCACCCCTCTCACTGCTCAAAACCACATCCAAGAAGTTTATTAACCCTTGAGGGGCTTCACAGGAACTGAAGCAATGAGGAAGGAAAACATGTACATTTTACATTTCCCCACAAAAATGTTACTTTAGCCCCAAATTTTGCATTTTCACAAGGGTAACAGGAGAACATACATGGTACAAAATGTTGTGCACTTTCTCCTGAGTACGCCAATACCCCATATGTGGTGGAAATCTACTGTTTGGGCGCACGACAGGGCTCGGAAGAGAAGGAGCACCATATGACTTTTTAAACATAAAATTGTCTGGAATCGTTAGCGGACACCATGTCGCATTTGGAGACCCCCTGAGGTGTCTAAACGGCAGCTCCCCCACAAGTAACCACATTTTAGAAACTAGACCCCTCAAAGAATTTGTCCAGATGTTTGGGGAACATCTTGAACCCCCAGGTGCTTCACAGAACTATATAACGTTGAACCAGGAACATATTTTTTCCCCATAAAAAAATTGCTTTAGTCTGGTAAATCTCTGGAATTGTCACACATCTAATAAATGCGACAATTCCAGAGCTGCTGCAAGCTGCTATTTTTAAACTGAGGGGGCCCAATAATGATGGGCCTCCCCAGCCTGAGAATACCAGCTCCCAGTTGGGTATCAAGATTGGGGGGGGGAGCACGGATTATAAAATAATTATTTAAATAAAAAACAAAATGCATGGGGTCCCACATATTTTGATACACAGCCAAGATAATGCACACAGCTGGGGGCTGCAGCCTGTAGCCATATGCTTTACCTGCACTGGGTATCAAAATATAGAGAACCCTGTGACATTTCTTTCAACTATTTATTTATTTTTACACTCTACTTCAGGGACCCAGACAGCTAGTGTAAGGGCAGCCAATCACAGACGCTGGCACAGAGGGTGGGTGTGGGAAGCAGGACTGCAACCAATCACAGACAATGTTACAGAGGGTGAGAAGTAGTGCACATTCATAAACTTTAATGATTGGACTCGGAAGTAGTGTAACTGTCCTACTTTATTCCCCGTAATATCCTGACAACATTATTCCCAGAAACAAAAAGTGAGTCAGAAATGCATCCAGGCATCGACCCTATGCTGTTTCCATTCAGTTTCAGAACTTTCCCATCCATTGCAGCATTTTTACAGCCTCCCAGACAGACTTCTAAGGTCCTCCTGAAAATGATTCGCTTTTCCCATTGACTTGCATTAGGTTCGTTATTTAGTACAAATACACAAAGAATCCGAACCCGAGTATTTCACTATTCGCCCATCTCTATTAATAATACAAATAACCCTTTAAATTACAACAAATGATCTCCTTTATGTGCTAATTTTCTGATTTCCAGACATTAAATTAATTAATATTAATTAATAGAGGGAGCTGCTGATGCATAGTGCAACCTGGAATGTCAGCGGCTCGCTACGGGCCCCGCTCTCAAGGTAGATGGGGCCCAGACCGGTTATACTTTTATGTATAATTCCAGCATTAATGGGACGTGAGCCGGACCAGCCCGTTCTCAGCCATAAGAAGATATCGGGATCGCAGCCTACACAGGAAAAAGCAGAGGAGACGCTGTATCTGCTGCATATTTTATAGTGTCATCTCAGGGGTTAAAGCTCGAAACGCGCAGCAATGAAATGGAAAGAACTTCATGTGACCTCAGAGAAGACGCTTTATCCCCAAATATCCCTGTATAAGATGGAGGGGTCTGAAGAGGAAATAGTTCTCATAACTTCACACAGACGGATACAATGTATGAGGAAGAGAAAGGAGCCACATCTGTGAATAAAGAATACTGGCCACATGAAAAAGTATCAGACCCTTTATTTAGTGGCTCGATGATATCAGCCACAGGTGTAAAGATCAGTTTATAGAGTACAGGATGGATAGACTGAGGAGGGAGCGAGACTGAGGAAGAGAGCGAGAGCGACTGAGGAAGAGAGAGACTGAGGAAGAGAGCGAGACTGTGGAAGAGAGCAAGAGTGACTGAGGAAGAGAGAGACTGAGGAAGAGAGCGAGACTGTGGAAGAGAACGAGAGCGACTGAGGAAGAGAGCGAGACTGGGTACGAGAACAACTGAGGAAGAGAGAGTGACTGAGGAAGAGAGAGTGACTGAGGAAGAGAGCGAGACTGAGGAAGAGAGAGAGTGACTGAGGAAGAGAGAGTGACTGAGGAAGAGAGCGAGACTGAGGAAGAGAGAGAGTGACTGAGGAAGAGAGAGTGACTGAGGAAGAGAGCGACTGAGGAAGAGAGAGAGTGACTGAGGAAGAGAGAGTGACTGAGGAAGAGAGTGACTGAGGAAGAGAGAGAGTGACTGAGGAAGAGAGCGAGACTGGAAGAGAACGAGAGTGACTGAGGAAGAGCGCGAGACTGGAAGAGAACGAGAGCGACTGAGGAAGAGAGCGAGACTGGGTACGAGAACAACTGAGGAAGAGAGAGAGTGACTGAGGAAGAGAGAGTGACTGAGGAAGAGAGCGAGACTGAGGAAGAGAGAGAGTGACTGAGGAAGAGAGCGAGACTGGAAGAGAACGAGAGCGACTGAGGAAGAGAGCGAGACTGGGTACAAGAACAACTGAGGAAGAGAGAGAGTGACTGAGGAAGAAAGCGAGACTGAGGAAGAGAGCAAGACTGAGGAAGAGAGCGACTGAGAAGGAGAGGGAGGAAAAGGAGAGAGGACTGAAAAAAGAGAGTCTGAGGAAGAGCATGAGAGTGACTGAGGAAGAGAGAGAGAGAAAGTGACTGAAGAAGAGAAAGAGTGAGAGTGACTAAGGAAGAGAGCGAATGTGATGTAGGAAGAGAGTGAGACTGAGGAAGAGAGAGAGATTGAGGGAAAAGAGACTGAGGAAGAGAGTGAGAGTGACTGAGGAAGAGAGAGACTGCAGAAGGGAACGAGACCGACTGAGGAAGAGAGTGAGACTGAGGAAGAGAGAAGAAATAGAGACTGAGGAAGAGAGAAGATAAAGAAAGACTGAGGAATAAAGAAAAAGAGAAAAAGAGATGGATTGACGAAAAGAGAGTGAGCAAGAGAGAGGAAAAGGAGAGAGGAGTGAGGAAGAGAGAGCCTGAGGAAGAGAGTGTGACTGAGGCCTCTTTCACACGTCAGTATTTTGCATCAGTGTTTCATCAGTGTGTCATCAGTATTTGGATGCCAAAACCAGGAGTGTCTCCGAAACACAGAACAGGTGTCAGTCTTTCAATTATAGTTCTTCTTTATTAAGTTCCATTCCTGGTTTTGGCATCCAAACATTGATGACACACTGACGAAACACTGATGCAAAATACTGACGTGTGAAAGAGGCCTGAGGAAGAGAGATGAGACTAACTGAGGAAGAGAGTGACAGCGATTGAGGAAGAGAGCAAGAGTGACTGAGGAAGAGAGTGTGACTGAGGAAAAGAGAGTGACTGAGTAAGAGCGACTGAGGAGGATGAGACTGAGGAAAAGAGTAGAAAAAGAGAAAGACTAAGAAACAGAGAAGAGAAAAAGATAGATAGATGGAGGAAGAGAGAGAGTGAGGAAGAGAGAGAGTGAGGAAGAGAGAGAGTGAGGAAGAGAGAGAGTGAGGAAGAGAGAGAGTGAGGAAGAGAGAGAGTGAGGAAGAGAGAGAGTGAGGAAGAGAGAGAGTGAGGAAGAGAGAGAGTGAGGAAGAGAGGGGTACTGAGGAATTCAGTGATTGGGAAAATAGATGGTAGAAAGTAAGCGGTAGCCGTATATTCAGATTAGTCACATGGATACAGCTTCTCAGTTTGCTGGGGAAGCAAAGTCCTGCAGTTTTGAGGCCAAAAACGCTGCGAAAAACGCACTGTGCGCACATAGCCTTATTTGTAATTGTGTAGCTTGTGCAGTCTTCCTGCAGTTCTGTGTCTTCGCCGCTGGTTGTTGTAGTCGTCCTGCGTCAGAGCTCGGAGCAGGAGATTATTGGAGCAGTGGAAATAATAGGGAGAAAACAGCAGGAACCAACCTGGAGCCCGCACTGCGAAATCCACGACCGTGACGATAGAGCACACGTTTATGCTCTTCCATTGTTTATTATTGAAATCTATTTGCAGACATTTCCACAAGTTGAAAAATACACAATAAAGAGAAACGTAACACAACCGCAGTGTGTGAATACGCCCTGAGGAGGCGCCACATTGCTGCTGCGTCTGCGCTGATCCTTGCTGGGAATGATGGAGCGCTGCAGCCCGCGCCGGGATCTCCTAGAAATTACTGTCATACTTACACAAATCTTTCAATCGCCAACTAAAATTAATTGTGGAATGAAGTGAAGCGGTTATTATGTAATTCTGGCTGCGGATCTGTTACATGAAAGCACCTAATTAAATATCCAGCCCCAGCATGTGGGCCGAGCGCCGGCCGCCCTCACGTGAAATACCCCGCAAACGCTCGGGGGAGTCTCAGCTCCGAAAACGTCAGGATCACAGCTGGGGGGCACCCCGAATTCACAAAGATATTAATATATGGGGGCAGTGATACAAAATTACCCGCATATGTATCAGAGCGGCGGATGTCGCGGCTCCATCACTCAGGACGGATTCACGCACAATACTGGGCTCTAGAAGAAAAATCACTTATTCTAAACCAATATTTTGTTAAGACTTTCCCCAATCTGTAAAAAGAGAGAATCACTTAAAAAAAATAAAAAAATCGCCAAAAGATAAGTATTGTGTGTGCGGACACTAATCCATCATATACAGTGCTCACATAATAGACCCATATTGTGCTAATTAAAAGACAATAGTACAATATCTACATAACGCAACCATGTGCTGCCAAATATATTAGAGTATACACCTTGGCGTGGTAACTGGGCTCAAGTACATTTGGCCAATTTTAGTTGCAAAATAACTTGTTTTTCCTCCAAAAATGTTCCTGTTTTCTTTGCAGTAACGCATTATTCACATTCCAATGTTCACCATCTACTCTACATCGCTTGGTTTCCCCCTTCCCTTTATTTTAGTACAGCTGCTATTTTTGATCATTATTTATAGGACACTGATCAGATGATTCCTATACATGATGCGACCTGAAAACTGGAGTCATTCCCTGCTCAGTGACCCCCTACACCCCACGAGCTGTGGACGGAGGCCGATCATTGGAGCAGGGACAGAAATCAGATCAGCACGGCTGAACCGGGATCATGAGGGGATTTACACAGGGTGTAGAAGAGGGAGACACAAGGGGGCACACAGGAGGAAGAAGAGGGGACACAAGGGGGCACACAGGAGGTAGAAGAGGGGGACACAAGGGGGCACACAGGAGGTAGAAGAGGGGGACACAAGGGGGCACACAGGAGGTAGAAGAGGGGGACACAAGGGGGCACACAGGAGGTAGAAGAGGGGGACACAAGGGGGCACACAGGAGGTAGAAGAGGGGGACACAAGGGGGCACACAGGAGGTAGAAGAGGGGGACACAAGGGGGCACACAGGAGGTAGAAGAGGGGGACACAAGGGGGCACACAGGAGGTAGAAGAGGCGGACACAAGGGGGCACACAGGAGGTAGAAGAGGGGGACACAGGAGGTAAAAGAAGGGGGACACAGGAGGTAAAAGAGGGGGACACAGGGGGTAGAAGAGAGGGGCACAGGAGAAAGAAGAGAAGGACACAGGAGGTAAAAGAAAGGGACACAGGAGGTAAAAGAGGGGGGACACAGGAGGTAGAAGAGGGGGAAACAGGAGGTAAAAGGGGGGGGACACAGGAGGTAGAAGAGGGGGACACAGGAGGTAAAAGAGGGGGGACACAGGAGGTAAAAGAGGGGGGACACAGGAGGTAAAAGAGAGGGACACAGGAGGTAAAAGAGAGGGACACAGGAGGTAAAAGAGGGGGACACAGGAGGTAAAAGAGGGGGGACACAGGAGGTAAAAGAGGGGGGACACAGGAGGTAGAAGAGGGGAGACACATGATATAAAAGAGGGGGAAGGCAGGAGGGAGAAGAGGGGAGACACAGGAGGTAGAAAAGGGGAGACACAGGAGGTAAAAGGGGGGGCACAGGAAGTAAAAGAGGGGGGACACAGGAGGTAAAAGAGGGGGGGCACAGGAGGTAGAAGAGGGGAGACACAGGAGGTAGAAGAGGGGGGACACAGGAGGTAGAAGAGGGGGGACACAGGAGGTAGAAGAGGGGGGACACAGGAGGTAGAAGTGAGGAGACACAAGAGGTAGAAGAGGGGGGGCACAGTAGGTAGAAGAGGGGGACACAATAGGTAGAAGAAAGGAGATACAGGAGGTAGATGTGGGACACAGGAGGTAGAAGAGGGGGGGACACAGGAGCTAAAAGATAAGAGACACAAGAGGTAAAAGGGGGGACACAAAAGGTAAAAAAGGGGGGAAACAGAAAGTAAAAGAGGGGGGACACAGGAGGTAGAATAGGGGGTACACAGGAGGTACAAAAGGAGGGACATAAGGGAGGACTCAGAGGAAGAGGGGGGGACACAGAAAGTAGAAGAGGAGGACATGAGGGGGCATAGGAGGTAGAAGAGGGGGGATACAACGGTCAAAAGAGGGAGGACAAAGGGAGGTAGATAAGAGGGGACACAGGGTAGAAGAGGGGGTATGAAGAGAGACATGAGGGAGGACACAGGGGAAGGGGAGGGAACATGGAGTAGAAAAGGGGGGACCCAGGGGACAGAGGAAGGGGGGGACAAGAGGTAGAAGAGGAGGGACATAGGGGACACAGTAAGGAGGAGGACATGGAGTAGAAGAGGGGTGAATAGGAAGGGGGGTACAGAGAGAGTAGAAGAGGGAGGAGATGGAGGACAGAGAGTAGAAGAGGGGACATGGGATAAAAGAGAAAGGACACAGGGAAAAAAGAGGGGGTACTGTATATGGCAGTTAGAGGGAAAAGAGAAGAGGCTTATACAGGAAAGAAGAGGGGGGCACAGGGGATAGAAGAGAGAGGACTCTTGGGATAGAGACAAGATGAGGGATAGAAAAGGGGAGACACAGAACAGAGAAGAGTGGACTCAGTATAGAAGAGGAGGACACAGGGAAAAGGGGAGGGGGGCAAAGAAAAGGTGAAGGGGACACAGCAGGGTTCCAAAATCTATGAAAAGAGGGAACAGAAGTCATATCCTGCAGGATGGCAGAGAGAGAATGTTTTCAAGCATTTTTCTTCCTTTCTGTACAGTGCAGTCTCCTCCATGTCATTAGTATTTGGTGGCATTGCCCTTACACGGTGTGACTTGGGTGAAATGTTTTAGATCCTTCCACAGCTTCTCACCATAGTTGGTGGAATTTGGGCCGATTCCTCTTGACAGATCTGGTGTAGCTGAGCCAGGTTTGGAGGTCGCCGCTCGCTCCGGCCTTTTCAGCTTTGCCCATAAATTTTCAACAGGATTGAGATCAGGGCGTTGTGATGGCCACTCCAAATCATTGACTTTGTTATCCTTACGCCACTTTTTAACCAGTTTGGCAGTAGCTTTGGGTCATTGTCCATTTGAAAGACCCATTTCCACCAAAGTTCCTTGCTGATGTCTTGAGATGTTCTTCAATATTGCACATAATCTTCTTTGCTCATGACGCCATCTATTTTGTGAAGTGCACCAGTCCCTCCTGCAGCAAAACAACCCCCCAACATGATGCTGCTGCATAAGAATGTAAGTAATGGCTTCTTCCTGGCAGAGTGGCCTTCAGTCTATGTTGATACAGGACTCATTTCACTGTAGATAATGACACAATCTTACCAGCTTCCGCCAGCATCTTCACAAGGTCTTTTGCTTTTGTTCTTGGGTTGATCTGCACATGTCTGACCAAAGCACGCTCATCTGTGGTGCACAGAACCCGTCTCCTTCCTGAGCGGTATGATGGCTGGACGTTCCCATCTTGTTTGTACTTGTGTATAATTGTTTGTACAGATGAAAGAGGCACCTTCAGGAATCTGGAAATTGCACCCAAGAATGAACCAGACGTGTGCAAGTCCACAATTCTCCTCCTGAGATCTTGGCTGATTTCTTTTGACTTTCCCATGATGCTACACAAAGAAGCCGTGTGTTTCAGGCGTGCATTACAATACATCCACAGGTGTGTCTCTAATTAACTCAGATGTTGCCAATAAACCTATCAGAAGCTTCCAAAGACATGACATCATCATATGGGCTGTCCCATATTGTTTAAAGGCACAGTACTCTTAGGGCGGCTTTGCACACTACGACATCGCAGGTGCGATGTCGGTGGGGTCAAATCGAAAGTGACGCACATCCGGCGTCACTTGCGATGTCGTAGTGTGTAAAACCTTTTTGATACGATGAACGAGCGCAAAAGCGTCGTTATCGTATCATTGGTGTAGTCTCCGAGATTTCCATAATGCCGATGCAGTGACGGTACGATGTTGTTCCGTGTTCCTGCGGCAGCGCACATCGCTGTGTATGAAGCCGCAGGAGCGAGGAACATCTCCTACCTGCGTCCCGGCTGCTATGAGAAGGAAGGAGATGGGCGGGATGTTTACATCCCACTCATCTTCGCCCCTCCGTTGCTATTGGCCGCCTGCCGTGTGACGTCGCTGTGACGCCGCACGGCCCGCCCCCTTAGGAAGGAGGCGGGTCGCCGGCCAGAGCGACGTCGCAGGGCAGGTGAGTGGATGTGAAGCTGCCGTAGCGATAATGTTCTCTACGCCAACTATCACAAGATATCGCTGCTGCGACGGGGGCGGGGACTATCGCGTGCGTCATCGCAGCATCGACATGCGATGTCGTAATGTGCAAAGCCCACCTTAGTGTATGGGAACTTCTGACTTTGCAGAAAGTAATAAAATTCCTTAAAACATTCTCTCTCTCATTATTCTGGAATTTGGCAAATAGAAATAATTTTGGTTCCTAATTGACCTAAAACGGGAAAGATTTA
This sequence comes from Anomaloglossus baeobatrachus, assembly GCF_048569485.1. Lineage (NCBI taxonomy): Eukaryota > Metazoa > Chordata > Amphibia > Anura > Aromobatidae > Anomaloglossus > Anomaloglossus baeobatrachus. The sequence goes on from NC_134361.1 coordinate 15,719,967, forward strand.
TTCTGATTTCATGTCAGATAGTGAGAAAAACCTGCAGAGGTGTCTTTATGGAGAGCAGAGGGAAAAACCTGCAGAGGTGTCTTTATGGAGAGAAGAGGGAAAAACCTGCAGAGGTGTCTTTATAGAGAGCGGAGTGAAATACCTGCAGATGTGTCTGTATAGAGAGCGGGGGGAAAAACCTGCAGATGTGTCTGTATATAGAGCAGAGGGAAAAACCTGCAGATGTGTCTGTATAGAGAGCAGAGGGAAATACCTGCAGATGTGTCTTTATAGAGAGCGGAGGGACAAACCTGCAGATGTGTCTTTATAGAGAGCGGAGGGAAAAACCTGCAGAGGTGTCTTTATGGAGAGCGGAGGGAAACACCTGCAGATGTGTCTGTATAGAGAGCGGAGGGAAAAACCTGCAGATGTGTCTGTATAGAGAGCGGAGTGAAATACCTGAAGATGTGTCTGTATAGAGAGCAGAGGGAAATACCTGCAGATGTGTCTTTATAGAGAGCGGAGGGACAAACCTGCAGATGTGTCTTTATAGAGAGTGGAGGGAAAAACCTGCAGATGTGTCTTTATAGAGAGTGGAGGGAAAAACCTGCAGCTGTGTCTTTATAGAGAGTGGAGGGAAAAACCTGCAAATGTGTCTTTATAGAGAGCGGAGGGAAAAACCTGCAGATGTGTCTTTATAGAGAGTGGAGGGAAAAACCTGCAGATGTGTCTTTATAGAGAGAGGAGTGAAAAACCTGCAGATGTGTCTATATAGAGAGAGGAGGGAAAACCTGCAGATGTGTCTTTATAGAGAGTGGGGGAAAAACCTGCAGATGTGTCGTTATAGAGAGCGGAGGGAAACTTCTGGCTTCAACTATATATATATATATATATATATAATTATATACAGTTAGGTCCAGAAATATTTGGACAGTGACACAAGTTTTGTTATTTTAGCTGTTTACAAAAACATGTTCAGAAATACAATTATATATATAATATGGGCTGAAAGTGCACACTCCCAGCTGCAATATGAGAGTTTTCACATCCAAATCGGAGAAAGGGTTTAGGAATCATAGCTCTGTAATGCATAGCCTCCTCTTTTTCAAGGGACCAAAAGTAATTGGACAAGGGACTCTAAGGGCTGCAATTAACTCTGAAGGCGTCTCCTTCGTTAACCTGTAATCAATGAAGTAGTTAAAAGGTCTGGGGTTGATTACAGGTGTGTGGTTTTGCATTTGGAAGCTGTTGCTGTGACCAGACAACATGCGGTCTAAGGAACTCTCAATTGAGGTGAAGCAGAACATCCTGAGGCTGAAAAAAAAGGAAAAATCCATCAGAGAGATAGCAGACATGCTTGGAGTAGCAAAATCAACAGTCGGGTACATTCTGAGAAAAAAGGAATTGACTGGTGAGCTTGGGAACTCAAAAAGGCCTGGGCGTCCACGGATGACAACAGTGGTGGATGATCGCCGCATACTTTCTTTGGTGAAGAAGAACCCGTTCACAACATCAACTGAAGTCCAGAACACTCTCAGTGAAGTAGGTGTATCTGTCTCTAAGTTAACAGTAAAGAGAAGACTCCATGAAAGTAAATACAAAGGGTTCACATCTAGATGCAAACCATTCATCAATTCCAAAATAGACAGGCCAGAGTTACATTTGCTGAAAAACACCTCATGAAGCCAGCTCAGTTCTGGAAAAGTATTCTATGGACAGATGAGACCAAGATCAACCTGTACCAGAATGATGGGAAGAAAAAAGTGTGGAGAAGAAAGGGAACGGCACATGATCCAAGGCACACCACATCCTCTGTAAAACATGGTGGAGGCAACGTGATGGCATGGGCATGCATGGCTTTCAATGGCACTGGGTCACTTGTGTTTATTGATGACATAACAGCAGACAAGAGTAGCCGGATGAATTCTGAAGTGTACCGGGATATACTTTCAGCCCAGATTCAGCCAAATGCCGCAAAGTTGATCGGACGGCGCTTCATAGTACAGATGGACAATGACCCCAAGCATACAGCCAAAGCTACCCAGGAGTTCATGAGTGCAAAAAAGTGGAACCTTCTGCAATGGCCAAGTCAATCACCAGATCTTAACCCAATTGAGCATGCATTTCACTTGCTCAAATCCAGACTTAAGACGGAAAGACCCACAAACAAGCAAGACCTGAAGGCTGCGGCTGTAAAGGCCTGGCAAAGCATTAAGAAGGAGGAAACCCAGCGTTTGGTGATGTCCATGGGTTCCAGACTTAAGGCAGTGATTGCCTCCAAAGGATTCGCAACAAAATATTGAAAATAAAAATATTTTGTTTGGGTTTGGTTTATTTGTCCAATTACTTTTGACCTCCTAAAATGTGGAGTGTTTGTAAAGAAATGTGACAATTCCTACAATTTCTATCAGATATTTTTGTTCAAACCTTCAAATTAAACGTTACAATCTGCACTTGAATTCTGTTGTAGAGGTTTCATTTCAAATCCAATGTGGTGGCATGCAGAGCCCAACTCGCCAAAATTGTGTCACTGTCCAAAGATTTCTGGACCTAACTGTATATACCAGGGGTGTACTCATTTATGCCAAGTGCTGTATATATATATGGAGCTGGAAGGGGTTAATTAAAAGGGAACTCCACTTCTACTCGCTGCCCCTTTTCTATCAATCCCTTCGGTGGCTGCGGCACATGGCGTCTGGTAGCCTTTTGTTCTGGTCACTATGATGCCGTTACGTCATGTCACAGTCTTTATATACTGTATATACTGTCTATGGTTTTTAATTTCTGCAGCTTTTACCGTGCGCAGCCGTTGGCACCAGATTCGCTCCCTCCGTGCAGCTCGATTACAGCCCACCTCGCTCCGGGGGTCGTTGTTGACTTTGTCGCAGCTTCAGACCGGCGGTGAGGAGTTTGATGTTGGAATATTTTAATACGTCAATCATTTTTTGTCCGAAAAAGTTTACCCTCCCCCAAAAAAAAGAGAAAAAAAAACAAACTGCAAGACACATCTCAGGCTGGTGTAAAGAAATGAATTAAGTGACCCCCACCGCAGCCGCTGCCGCCGCAAACGCCGCACAGCTGGTGAGAAAATGAAGGGGAAGGTTCTGATGGAGGGAAATATGGAAATGCAGCAGATGTTTGACATTTCGGCTTTGTTGCAGCAGAGGAAATGTCACTTTTCGGAGCCGACGCAGAAACGCTGAGAATGTGTCCATGTAAAGGATGGAGGAATTATTACCGCAGCGGGTGACGCCGGGGACACGAGCCGCCACAGAAACATCCGCGCTACGGCTACAGCGGGCGACACACGGACAAATCCGGGCAGAGAATATCCGCAACCAAAGGAAGGACATAAAATACATAAAAACGTGACATGAGCTAAAAAATAAGAAATGTAAAATCTGAGAATATTCAGCGTCTTCACGTCCGTAAACGTCCAAACTACTAAAATTACTCAACATATAGAGGAGAAAAATAAACTAAAAAATGCAATAAATATCAAAATGTCACGTGTCTAAAATCATAAAAAACCATCAGTATCACGCTGAATACAGTCTATTACTCTCTGTTATCAGCCATTACAGGGGGAGGAGACTGTAGGATAGGTGAGTACAAGCTATTACTCCCTGGTATCAGCCATTTCTGGGGAGAGGAGACTGTAGGACAGTTGACTACAATCTATTGCTCCCTGTTATCTGCCACTGTAGGTTGCAGAGAAGCAATTGTAGGACAGGTGACTACTGGAGACAGGTCACTATTACTCACTGTTATCAGCCATTACTGGGGACAGGTGACAACAATCTGATTTTTCCATCATCTATTTCGTGCAGTAACTACCGTATACCCCTGTAGCTGAATACAGTCTATTGCTCCCTAGTATCAGCCAGTTCAGATGTGAGAGTAATTGGTTGCACCATAAATTAATGTACCAAGCTGTTTATGACCCACTCTGTGCCCCCTCCTCCCCAGTCCATCCATGCCCCCTCCTGCCTGTCCCACACTGCCTCCTCCCCGGTCCATCCTTGCCCCCTCCTCCCCGGTCCGTCCGTGCCCCCTCCTCCCTGTGCCATGCCCCCTTATCACTGGTCCGTCCGTGCCCCCTTCTCCCTGATCTGTCTGTGCCCTCTCCTCCCCGGTCCATCCATGCCCCCACCTCCCTGTCCTGTGCCCCCTCATCCCCGGTCCGTTCGTGCCCCCTCCTCCCTGATCCATCCATGCCCCCTAATCCCTGTCCAGTGCCCCTTCCTCCCCGGTCCGTTCGTGCCCCATCCTCCCTGTCCTGTGCCCCCTCCACCCCGGTTCATCCATGCCTCCTCCCTCATCTCTTGCCCCCTCCTCGATGGTCCATTTATGTCCCCTCCTCCCCTGTCCCATGCCCCCTTCTCCTCCGTCCCGTGCCCTGTCCTCCCCGGTCCGTCCATGCCCCCTCCTCCCCTGTCCCATGCCCCCTCCTCCCCGGTCCGTCCATGCCCCCTCTTTCCCGGTCCATCCCCTCCTCCCCGACCCATGCCCCCTCCTGCCCGGTCCGTCCCCTCCTCCCCGGTCCCATGCCCCCTCCTCCCCGGTCCATCCATGTCCCCTCCTCTTTGTCCCGTGCTCCCTTCTACTCTCTCCCATGCCCCCTCTTCCCCGGTCCGTCCCCTCCCGGGTGAGTGGACCCTCAGTGTGGAGTGTAAATGTTGTGCTTGGAGCAGCCGTGTTGGTGTTGGTCGCTGCACGCTGCGCCATTGACCCCGCTGCTCCGAGCTCTGATGCAATTCTTCTTCTCTAAGCCACAATTACATTGTATTCCCCGGCCAACGCACTCCGCTACAATCCAATTTCAGGAAGCAATGTGTGGGCTGATACCAGAGAGCTGACCCCGCTCCGGACCCCAACCTCCCGATCCCCTGACGCCCCCCAGACAAAGCCGCCAGCTCTGCTGCCCTGTCCTCTGCCGCTTCCATTATGACTGTCTCTTTAAGTGAATGGGAACCAGTGCCCCCGACACAAGCCCTGACCTCTGACCGCGGCAGCTGCACGGAGACCCCCAAACTCCCAGACTGCCATGAATATTCAGCAGGAGCTCGGGACGTTTATTCAGATCCCCCCGAAATGCCAGAGTCTAACAAAGCTAGAAAAGAAATCAACGAGGAAAACGCTCAAAATTTACATCTGGAAGGAAAATAAATATGTGGCACCTGCAGAATGGAGCAGGGACGAGCGCAGCAGCCCCCAATGTCAGACCCTGGGCCGCGTTCACACCAGGCAATGCCTCTGCGCAGACCCCTAATGTCAGGTCCTGGGCCGCGTTCACACCAGACAATCCCTCTGCGCAGCCCCCAATGTCAGACCCCGGGCCGCGTTCACACCAGACAATCCCTCTGCGCAGCCCCCAATGTCAGACCCCGGGCCGCGTTCACACCAGGCAATGCCTCTGCGCAGCCCCCAATGTCAGACCCCGGGCCGCGTTCACACCAGGCAATCCGTCTGCGCAGACCCCTAATGTCAGACCCCGGGCCGCGTTCACACCAGACAATCCCTCTGCGCAGCCCCCAATGTCAGACCCTGGGCCGCGTTCACACCAGACAATCCCTCTGCGCAGCCCCCAATGTCAGACCCTGGGCCGCGTTCACACCAGACAATGCCTCTGCGCAGACCCCTAATGTCAGGTCCTGGGCCGCGTTCACACCAGGCAATCCCTCTGCGCAGTCCCCAATGTCAGACCCCGGACCGCGTTCACACCAGGCAATGCCTCTGCGCAGCCCCCAATGTCAGACCCCGGGCCGCGTTCACACCAGGCAATGCCTCTGCGCAGACCCGTAATGTCAGACCCTGGGCCGCGTTCACACCAGGCAATGCCTCTGCGCAGACCCCTAATGTCAGGTCCTGGGCCGCGTTCACACCAGGCAATGCCTCTGCGCAGACCCCTAATGTCAGACCCCGGACCGCGTTCACACCAGGCAATGCCTCTGCGCAGCCCCCAATGTCAGACCCCGGGCCGCGTTCACACCAGGCAATGCCTCTGCGCAGACCCGTAATGTCAGACCCTGGGCCGCGTTCACACCAGGCAATGCCTCTGCGCAGACCCCTAATGTCAGGTCCTGGGCCGCGTTCACACCAGGCAATGCCTCTGCGCAGACCCGTAATGTCAGACCCTGGGCCGCGTTCACACCAGGCAATGCCTCTGCGCAGACCCCTAATGTCAGACCCCGGGCCGTGTTCACACCAGGCAATGCCTCTGCGCAGACCCCAATGTCAGACCCCGGGCCGCATTCACACCAGACAATCCCTCTGCGCAGCCCCCAATGTCAGACTCCGGGCCGCGTTCACACCAGGCAATGCCTCTGCGCAGACCCGTAATGTCAGGTCCTGGGCCGCGTTCACACCAGGCAATGCCTCTGCGCAGACCCCTAATGTCAGACCCTGGGCCGCGTTCACACCAGGCAATCCCTCTGCGCAGACCCCTAATGTCAGGTCCTGGGTCGCGTTCACACCAGGCAATGCCTCTGCGCAGACCCCTAATGTCAGACCCCGGGCCGCGTTCACACCAGACAATCCCTCTGCGCAGACCCCTAATGTCAGACCCTGGGCCGCGTTCACACCAGGCAATGCCTCTGCGCAGACCCCTAATGTCAGACCCCGAGCCGCGTTCACACCAGACAATCCCTCTGCGCAGCCCCCAATGTCAGACCCCGGGCCGCGTTCACACCAGGCAATGCCTCTGCGCAGCCCCCAATGTCAGACCCCGGGCCGCGTTCACACCAGACAATCCCTCTGCGCAGACCCCTAATGTCAGACCCTGGGCCGCGTTCACACCAGGCAATGCCTCTGCGCAGACCCCTAATGTCAGACCCCGAGCCGCGTTCACACCAGACAATCCCTCTGCGCAGCCCCCAATGTCAGACCCCGGGCCGCGTTCACACCAGGCAATGCCTCTGCGCAGCCCCCAATGTCAGACCCCGGGCCGCGTTCACACCAGGCAATCCCTCTGCGCAGACCCCTAATGTCAGACCCTGGGCCGCGTTCACACCAGGCAATGCCTCTGCGCAGACCCCTAATGTCAGACCCTGGGCCGCGTTCACACCAGGCAATGCCTCTGCGCAGACCCCTAATGTCAGACCCTGGGCCGCGTTCACACCAGGCAATCACTCTGCGCAGACCTGTAATGTCAGCACTTCTGCCGCGTTCACACCAGGCAATCCCTCTGCGCAGACCTCTAATGTCAGGTCCTGGGCCGCGTTCACACCAGGCAATGCCTCTGCGCAGACCCGTAATGTCAGACCCTGGGCCGCGTACACACAAGGCAATCCCTCTGCGCAGACCCCTAATGTCAGACCCTGGGCCGCGTTCACACCAGGCAATCCCTCTGCGCAGACCTGTAATGTCAGCACTTCTGCCGCGTTCACACCAGGCAATCCCTCTGCGCAGACCCGTAATGTCAGACCCTGGGCCGCGTTCACACCAGGCAATGCCTCTGCGCAGACCCGTAATGTCAGACCCTGGGCCGCGTTCACACCAGGCAATGCCTCTGCGCAGACCCCTAATGTCAGACCCCTAATGTCAGTCCCTGGGCCGCGTTCACACCAGGCAATGCCTCTGCGCAGACCCGTAATGTCAGGTCCTGGGCCGCGTTCACACCAGGCAATGCCTCTGCGCAGACCCGTAATGTCAGATCCTGGGCCGCGTTCACACCAGGCAATGCCTCTACGCAGACCCCTAATGTCAGACCCTGGGCCGCGTTCACACCAGGCAATGCCTCTGCGCAGACCCGTAATGTCAGACCCTGGGCCGCGTTCACACCAGGCAATCCCACTGCGCAGACCCCTAATGTCAGACCCTGGGCCGCGTTCACACCAGGCAATCCCTCTGCGCAGACCTGTAATGTCAGCACTTCTGCCGCGTTCACACCAGGCAATGCCTCTGCGCAGACCCGTAATGTCAGACCCTGGGCCGCGTTCACACCAGGCAATGCCTCTGCGCAGACCCCTAATGTCAGACCCCGGGCCGTGTTCACACCAGGCAATGCCTCTGCGCAGACCCCTAATGTCAGACCCCGGGCCGCGTTCACACCAGACAATCCCTCTGCGCAGCCCCCAATGTCAGACCCTGGGCCGCGTTCACACCAGACAATCCCTCTGCGCAGCCCCCAATGTCAGACCCTGGGCCGCGTTCACACCAGACAATGCCTCTGCGCAGACCCCTAATGTCAGGTCCTGGGCCGCGTTCACACCAGGCAATCCCTCTGCGCAGTCCCCAATGTCAGACCCCGGACCGCGTTCACACCAGGCAATGCCTCTGCGCAGCCCCCAATGTCAGACCCCGGGCCGCGTTCACACCAGGCAATGCCTCTGCGCAGACCCGTAATGTCAGACCCTGGGCCGCGTTCACACCAGGCAATGCCTCTGCGCAGACCCCTAATGTCAGGTCCTGGGCCGCGTTCACACCAGGCAATGCCTCTGCGCAGACCCCTAATGTCAGACCCCGGACCGCGTTCACACCAGGCAATGCCTCTGCGCAGCCCCCAATGTCAGACCCCGGGCCGCGTTCACACCAGGCAATGCCTCTGCGCAGACCCGTAATGTCAGACCCTGGGCCGCGTTCACACCAGGCAATGCCTCTGCGCAGACCCCTAATGTCAGGTCCTGGGCCGCGTTCACACCAGGCAATGCCTCTGCGCAGACCCGTAATGTCAGACCCTGGGCCGCGTTCACACCAGGCAATGCCTCTGCGCAGACCCCTAATGTCAGACCCCGGGCCGTGTTCACACCAGGCAATGCCTCTGCGCAGACCCCAATGTCAGACCCCGGGCCGCATTCACACCAGACAATCCCTCTGCGCAGCCCCCAATGTCAGACTCCGGGCCGCGTTCACACCAGGCAATGCCTCTGCGCAGACCCGTAATGTCAGGTCCTGGGCCGCGTTCACACCAGGCAATGCCTCTGCGCAGACCCCTAATGTCAGACCCTGGGCCGCGTTCACACCAGGCAATCCCTCTGCGCAGACCCCTAATGTCAGGTCCTGGGTCGCGTTCACACCAGGCAATGCCTCTGCGCAGACCCCTAATGTCAGACCCCGGGCCGCGTTCACACCAGACAATCCCTCTGCGCAGACCCCTAATGTCAGACCCTGGGCCGCGTTCACACCAGGCAATGCCTCTGCGCAGACCCCTAATGTCAGACCCCGAGCCGCGTTCACACCAGACAATCCCTCTGCGCAGCCCCCAATGTCAGACCCCGGGCCGCGTTCACACCAGGCAATGCCTCTGCGCAGCCCCCAATGTCAGACCCCGGGCCGCGTTCACACCAGACAATCCCTCTGCGCAGACCCCTAATGTCAGACCCTGGGCCGCGTTCACACCAGGCAATGCCTCTGCGCAGACCCCTAATGTCAGACCCCGAGCCGCGTTCACACCAGACAATCCCTCTGCGCAGCCCCCAATGTCAGACCCCGGGCCGCGTTCACACCAGGCAATGCCTCTGCGCAGCCCCCAATGTCAGACCCCGGGCCGCGTTCACACCAGGCAATCCCTCTGCGCAGACCCCTAATGTCAGACCCTGGGCCGCGTTCACACCAGGCAATGCCTCTGCGCAGACCCCTAATGTCAGACCCTGGGCCGCGTTCACACCAGGCAATGCCTCTGCGCAGACCCCTAATGTCAGACCCTGGGCCGCGTTCACACCAGGCAATCACTCTGCGCAGACCTGTAATGTCAGCACTTCTGCCGCGTTCACACCAGGCAATCCCTCTGCGCAGACCTCTAATGTCAGGTCCTGGGCCGCGTTCACACCAGGCAATGCCTCTGCGCAGACCCGTAATGTCAGACCCTGGGCCGCGTTCACACAAGGCAATCCCTCTGCGCAGACCCCTAATGTCAGACCCTGGGCCGCGTTCACACCAGGCAATCCCTCTGCGCAGACCTGTAATGTCAGCACTTCTGCCGCGTTCACACCAGGCAATCCCTCTGCGCAGACCCGTAATGTCAGACCCTGGGCCGCGTTCACACCAGGCAATGCCTCTGCGCAGACCCGTAATGTCAGACCCTGGGCCGCGTTCACACCAGGCAATGCCTCTGCGCAGACCCCTAATGTCAGACCCCTAATGTCAGTCCCTGGGCCGCGTTCACACCAGGCAATGCCTCTGCGCAGACCCGTAATGTCAGGTCCTGGGCCGCGTTCACACCAGGCAATGCCTCTGCGCAGACCCGTAATGTCAGATCCTGGGCCGCGTTCACACCAGGCAATGCCTCTACGCAGACCCCTAATGTCAGACCCTGGGCCGCGTTCACACCAGGCAATGCCTCTGCGCAGACCCGTAATGTCAGACCCTGGGCCGCGTTCACACCAGGCAATCCCTCTGCGCAGACCCCTAATGTCAGACCCTGGGCCGCGTTCACACCAGGCAATTCCTCTGCGCAGACCTGTAATGTCAGCACTTCTGCCGCGTTCACACCAGGCAATGCCTCTGCGCAGACCCGTAATGTCAGACCCTGGGCCGCGTTCACACCAGGCAATGCCTCTGCGCAGACCCCTAATGTCAGACCCCGGGCCGTGTTCACACCAGGCAATGCCTCTGCGCAGACCCCAATGTCAGACCCCGGGCCGCGTTCACACCAGACAATCCCTCTGCGCAGCCCCCAATGTCAGACTCCGGGCCGCGTTCACACCAGGCAATGCCTCTGCGCAGACCCGTAATGTCAGGTCCTGGGCCGCGTTCACACCAGGCAATGCCTCAGCGCAGACCCCTAATGTCAGGTCCTGGGCCGCGTTCACACCAGGCAATGCCTCTGCGCAGACCCCTAATGTCAGACCCCGGGCCGCGTTCACACCAGACAATCCCTCTGCGCAGACCCCTAATGTCAGACCCTGGGCCGCGTTCACACCAGGCAATGCCTCTGCGCAGACCCCTAATGTCAGACCCCGAGCCGCGTTCACACCAGACAATCCCTCTGCGCAGCCCCCAATGTCAGACCCCGGGCCGCGTTCACACCAGGCAATGCCTCTGCGCAGCCCCCAATGTCAGACCCCGGGCCGCGTTCACACCAGACAATCCCTCTGCGCAGACCCCTAATGTCAGACCCTGGGCCGCGTTCACACCAGGCAATGCCTCTGCGCAGACCACTAATGTCAGACCCCGAGCCGCGTTCACACCAGACAATACCTCTGCGCAGCCCCCAATGTCAGACCCCGGGCCGCGTTCACACCAGGCAATGCCTCTGCGCAGCCCCCAATGTCAGACCCCGGGCCGCGTTCACACCAGGCAATCCCACTGCGCAGACCCCTAATGTCAGACCCTGGGCCGCGTTCACACCAGGCAATGCCTCTGCGCAGACCCCTAATGTCAGACCCTGGGCCGCGTTCACACCAGGCAATGCCTCTGCGCAGACCCCTAATGTCAGACCCTGGGCCGCGTTCACACCAGGCAATCACTCTGCGCAGACCTGTAATGTCAGCACTTCTGCCGCGTTCACACCAGGCAATCCCTCTGCGCAGACCTCTAATGTCAGGTCCTGGGCCGCGTTCACACCAGGCAATGCCTCTGCGCAGACCCGTAATGTCAGACCCTGGGCCGCGTTCACACCAGGCAATCCCTCTGCGCAGACCCCTAATGTCAGACCCTGGGCCGCGTTCACACCAGGCAATCCCTCTGCGCAGACCTGTAATGTCAGCACTTCTGCCGCGTTCACACCAGGCAATCCCTCTGCGCAGACCCGTAATGTCAGACCCTGGGCCGCGTTCACACCAGGCAATGCCTCTGCACAGACCCGTAATGTCAGACCCTGGGCCGCGTTCACACCAGGCAATGCCTCTGCGCAGACCCCTAATGTCAGACCCCTAATGTCAGTCCCTGGGCCGCGTTCACACCAGGCAATGCCTCTGCGCAGACCCGTAATGTCAGGTCCTGGGCCGCGTTCACACCAGGCAATGCCTCTGCGCAGACCCGTAATGTCAGATCCTGGGCCGCGTTCACACCAGGCAATGCCTCTACGCAGACCCCTAATGTCAGACCCTGGGCCGCGTTCACACCAGGCAATGCCTCTGCGCAGACCCGTAATGTCAGACCCTGGGCCGCGTTCACACCAGGCAATCCCTCTGCGCAGACCCCTAATGTCAGACCCTGGGCCGCGTTCACACCAGGCAATCCCTCTGCGCAGACCTGTAATGTCAGCACTTCTGCCGCGTTCACACCAGGCAATGCCTCTGCGCAGACCCGTAATGTCAGACCCTGGGCCGCGTTCACACCAGGCAATGCCTCTGCGCAGACCCCTAATGTCAGGTCCTGGGCCGCGTTCACACCAGGCAATGCCTCAGCGCAGACCCCTAATGTCAGGTCCTGGGCCGCGTTCACACCAGGCAATGCCTCTGCGCAGACCCCTAATGTCAGACCCCGGGCCGCGTTCACACCAGACAATCCCTCTGCGCAGACCCCTAATGTCAGACCCTGGGCCGCGTTCACACCAGGCAATGCCTCTGCGCAGACCCCTAATGTCAGACCCCGAGCCGCGTTCACACCAGACAATCCCTCTGCGCAGCCCCCAATGTCAGACCCCGGGCCGCGTTCACACCAGGCAATGCCTCTGCGCAGCCCCCAATGTCAGACCCCGGGCCGCGTTCACACCAGACAATCCCTCTGCGCAGACCCCTAATGTCAGACCCTGGGCCGCGTTCACACCAGGCAATGCCTCTGCGCAGACCCCTAATGTCAGACCCCGAGCCGCGTTCACACCAGACAATCCCTCTGCGCAGCCCCCAATGTCAGACCCCGGGCCGCGTTCACACCAGGCAATCCCTCTGCGCAGACCCCTAATGTCAGACCCTGGGCCGCGTTCACACCAGGCAATGCCTCTGCGCAGACCCCTAATGTCAGACCCTGGGCCGCGTTCACACCAGGCAATGCCTCTGCGCAGACCCCAAATGTCAGACCCTGGGCCGCGTTCACACCAGGCAATCCCTCTGCGCAGACCCCTAATGTCAGACCCTGGGCCGCGTTCACACCAGGCAATCACTCTGCGCAGACCTGTAATGTCAGCACTTCTGCCGCGTTCACACCAGGCAATCCCTCTGCGCAGACCTCTAATGTCAGGTCCTGGGCCGCGTTCACACCAGGCAATCCCTCTGCGCAGACCCGTAATGTCAGACCCTGGGCCGCGTTCACACCAGGCAATCCCTCTGCGCAGACCCGTAATGTCAGACCCTGGGCCGCGTTCACACCAGGCAATGCCTCTGCGCAGACCCGTAATGTCAGACCCTGGGCCGCGTTCACACCAGGCAATGCCTCTGCGCAGACCCCTAATGTCAGACCCCTAATGTCAGTCCCTGGGCCGCGTTCACACCAGGCAATGCCTCTGCGCAGACCCGTAATGTCAGGTCCTGGGCCGCGTTCACACCAGGCAATGCCTCTGCGCAGACCCGTAATGTCAGATCCTGGGCCGCGTTCACACCAGGCAATGCCTCTACGCAGACCCCTAATGTCAGACCCTGGGCCGCGTTCACACCAGGCAATGCCTCTGCGCAGACCCGTAATGTCAGACCCTGGGCCGCGTTCACACCAGGCAATCCCTCTGCGCAGACCCCTAATGTCAGACCCTGGGCCGCGTTCACACCAGGCAATCCCTCTGCGCAGACCTGTAATGTCAGCACTTCTGCCGCGTTCACACCAGGCAATGCCTCTGCGCAGACCCGTAATGTCAGACCCTGGGCCGCGTTCACACCAGGCAATGCCTCTGCGCAGACCCCTAATGTCAGACCCCGGGCCGTGTTCACACCAGACAATCCCTCTGCGCAGCCCCCAATGTCAGACTCCGGGCCGCGTTCACACCAGGCAATGCCTCTGCGCAGACCCGTAATGTCAGGTCCTGGGCCGCGTTCACACCAGGCAATGCCTCAGCGCAGACCCCTAATGTCAGGTCCTGGGCCGCGTTCACACCAGGCAATGCCTCTGCGCAGACCCCTAATGTCAGACCCCGGGCCGCGTTCACACCAGACAATCCCTCTGCGCAGACCCCTAATGTCAGACCCTGGGCCGCGTTCACACCAGGCAATGCCTCTGCGCAGACCCCTAATGTCAGACCCCGAGCCGCGTTCACACCAGACAATCCCTCTGCGCAGCCCCCAATGTCAGACCCTGGGCCGCGTTCACACCAGGCAATGCCTCTGCGCAGCCCCCAATGTCAGACCCCGGGCCGCGTTCACACCAGACAATCCCTCTGCGCAGACCCCAATGTCAGACCCCGGGCCGCGTTCACACCAGGCAATCCCTCTGCGCAGACCCCTAATGTCAGACCCTGGGCCGCGTTCACACCAGGCAATGCCTCTGCGCAGACCCCTAATGTCAGACCCTGGGCCGCGTTCACACCAGGCAATGCCTCTGCGCAGACCCCAAATGTCAGACCCTGGGCCGCGTTCACACCAGGCAATCCCTCTGCGCAGACCCCTAATGTCAGACCCTGGGCCGCGTTCACACCAGGCAATCACTCTGCGCAGACCTGTAATGTCAGCTCTTCTGCCGCGTTCACACCAGGCAATCCCTCTGCGCAGACCTCTAATGTCAGGTCCTGGGCCGCGTTCACACCAGGCAATCCCTCTGCGCAGACCCGTAATGTCAGACCCTGGGCCGCGTTCACACCAGGCAATCCCTCTGCGCAGACCCGTAATGTCAGACCCTGGGCCGCGTTCACACCAGGCAATGCCTCTGCGCAGACCCGTAATTGCAGACCCTGGGCCGGGTTCACACCAGGCAATGCCTCTGCGCAGACCCCTAATGTCAGACCCCTAATGTCAGTCCCTGGGCCGCGTTCACACCAGGCAATGCCTCTGCGCAGACCCGTAATGTCAGGTCCTGGGCCGCGTTCACACCAGGCAATGCCTCTGCGCAGACCCGTAATGTCAGATCCTGGGCCGCGTTCACACCAGGCAATGCCTCTGCGCAGACCCCTAATGTCAGACCCTGGGCCGCGTTCACACCAGGCAATGCCTCAGCGCAGACCCGTAATGTCAGACCCTGGGCCGCGTTCACACCAGGCAATCCCTCTGCGCAGACCCCTAATGTCAGACCCTGGGCCGCGTTCACACCAGGCAATCCCTCTGCGCAGACCTGTAATGTCAGCACTTCTGCCGCGTTCACACCAGGCAATGCCTCTGCGCAGACCCGTAATGTCAGACCCTGGGCCGCGTTCACACCAGGCAATGCCTCTGCGCAGACCCCTAATGTCAGACCCCGGACCGTGTTCACACCAGACAATCCCTCTGCGCAGCCCCCAATGTCAGACTCCGGGCCGCGTTCACACCAGGCAATGCCTCTGCGCAGACCCGTAATGTCAGGTCCTGGGCCGCGTTCACACCAGGCAATGCCTCAGCGCAGACCCCTAATGTCAGGTCCTGGGCCGCGTTCACACCAGGCAATGCCTCTGCGCAGACCCCTAATGTCAGACCCCGGGCCGCGTTCACACCAGACAATCCCTCTGCGCAGACCCCTAATGTCAGACCCTGGGCCGCGTTCACACCAGGCAATGCCTCTGCGCAGACCCCTAATGTCAGACCCCGAGCCGCGTTCACACCAGACAATCCCTCTGCGCAGCCCCCAATGTCAGACCCCGGGCCGCGTTCACACCAGGCAATGCCTCTGCGCAGCCCCCAATGTCAGACCCCGGGCCGCGTTCACACCAGACAATCCCTCTGCGCAGACCCCTAATGTCAGACCCTGGGCCGCGTTCACACCAGGCAATGCCTCTGCGCAGACCACTAATGTCAGACCCCGAGCCGCGTTCACATCAGACAATACCTCTGCGCAGCCCCCAATGTCAGACCCCGGGCCGCGTTCACACCAGGCAATGCCTCTGCGCAGCCCCCAATGTCAGACCCCGGGCCGCGTTCACACCAGGCAATCCCTCTGCGCAGACCCCTAATGTCAGACCCTGGGCCGCGTTCACACCAGGCAATGCCTCTGCGCAGACCCCTAATGTCAGACCCTGGGCCGCGTTCACACCAGGCAATGCCTCTGCGCAGACCCCTAATGTCAGACCCTGGGCCGCGTTCACACCAGGCAATCACTCTGCGCAGACCTGTAATGTCAGCACTTCTGCCGCGTTCACACCAGGCAATCCCTCTGCGCAGACCTCTAATGTCAGGTCCTGGGCCGCGTTCACACCAGGCAATGCCTCTGCGCAGACCCGTAATGTCAGACCCTGGGCCGCGTTCACACCAGGCAATCCCTCTGCGCAGACCCCTAATGTCAGACCCTGGGCCGCGTTCACACCAGGCAATCCCTCTGCGCAGACCTGTAATGTCAGCACTTCTGCCGCGTTCACACCAGGCAATCCCTCTGCGCAGACCCGTAATGTCAGACCCTGGGCCGCGTTCACACCAGGCAATGCCTCTGCACAGACCCGTAATGTCAGACCCTGGGCCGCGTTCACACCAGGCAATGCCTCTGCGCAGACCCCTAATGTCAGACCCCTAATGTCAGTCCCTGGGCCGCGTTCACACCAGGCAATGCCTCTGCGCAGACCCGTAATGTCAGGTCCTGGGCCGCGTTCACACCAGGCAATGCCTCTGCGCAGACCCGTAATGTCAGATCCTGGGCCGCGTTCACACCAGGCAATGCCTCTACGCAGACCCCTAATGTCAGACCCTGGGCCGCGTTCACACCAGGCAATGCCTCTGCGCAGACCCGTAATGTCAGACCCTGGGCCGCGTTCACACCAGGCAATCCCTCTGCGCAGACCCCTAATGTCAGACCCTGGGCCGCGTTCACACCAGGCAATCCCTCTGCGCAGACCTGTAATGTCAGCACTTCTGCCGCGTTCACACCAGGCAATGCCTCTGCGCAGACCCGTAATGTCAGACCCTGGGCCGCGTTCACACCAGGCAATACCTCTGCGCAGACCCCTAATGTCAGGTCCTGGGCCGCGTTCACACCAGGCAATGCCTCAGCGCAGACCCCTAATGTCAGGTCCTGGGCCGCGTTCACACCAGGCAATGCCTCTGCGCAGACCCCTAATGTCAGACCCCGGGCCGCGTTCACACCAGACAATCCCTCTGCGCAGACCCCTAATGTCAGACCCTGGGCCGCGTTCACACCAGGCAATGCCTCTGCGCAGACCCCTAATGTCAGACCCCGAGCCGCGTTCACACCAGACAATCCCTCTGCGCAGCCCCCAATGTCAGACCCCGGGCCGCGTTCACACCAGGCAATGCCTCTGCGCAGCCCCCAATGTGAGACCCCGGGCCGCGTTCACAACAGACAATCCCTCTGCGCAGACCCCTAATGTCAGACCCTGGGCCGCGTTCACACCAGGCAATGCCTCTGCGCAGACCCCTAATGTCAGACCCCGAGCCGCGTTCACACCAGACAATCCCTCTGCGCAGCCCCCAATGTCAGACCCCGGGCCGCGTTCACACCAGGCAATCCCTCTGCGCAGACCCCTAATGTCAGACCCTGGGCCGCGTTCACACCAGGCAATGCCTCTGCGCAGACCCCTAATGTCAGACCCTGGGCCGCGTTCACACCAGGCAATGCCTCTGCGCAGACCCCAAATGTCAGACCCTGGGCCGCGTTCACACCAGGCAATCCCTCTGCGCAGACCCCTAATGTCAGACCCTGGGCCGCGTTCACACCAGGCAATCACTCTGCGCAGACCTGTAATGTCAGCACTTCTGCCGCGTTCACACCAGGCAATCCCTCTGCGCAGACCTCTAATGTCAGGTCCTGGGCCTCGTTCACACCAGGCAATCCCTCTGCGCAGACCCGTAATGTCAGACCCTGGGCCGCGTTCACACCAGGCAATCCCTCTGCGCAGACCCGTAATGTCAGACCCTGGGCCGCGTTCACACCAGGCAATGCCTCTGCGCAGACCCGTAATGTCAGACCCTGGGCCGCGTTCACACCAGGCAATGCCTCTGCGCAGACCCCTAATGTCAGACCCCTAATGTCAGTCCCTGGGCCGCGTTCACACCAGGCAATGCCTCTGCGCAGACCCGTAATGTCAGGTCCTGGGCCGCGTTCACACCAGGCAATGCCTCTGCGCAGACCCGTAATGTCAGATCCTGGGCCGCGTTCACACCAGGCAATGCCTCTACGCAGACCCCTAATGTCAGACCCTGGGCCGCGTTCACACCAGGCAATGCCTCTGCGCAGACCCGTAATGTCAGACCCTGGGCCGCGTTCACACCAGGCAATCCCTCTGCGCAGACCCCTAATGTCAGACCCTGGGCCGCGTTCACACCAGGCAATCCCTCTGCGCAGACCTGTAATGTCAGCACTTCTGCCGCGTTCACACCAGGCAATGCCTCTGCGCAGACCCGTAATGTCAGACCCTGGGCCGCGTTCACACCAGGCAATGCCTCTGCGCAGACCCCTAATGTCAGACCCCGGGCCGTGTTCACACCAGACAATCCCTCTGCGCAGCCCCCAATGTCAGACTCCGGGCCGCGTTCACACCAGGCAATGCCTCTGCGCAGACCCGTAATGTCAGGTCCTGGGCCGCGTTCACACCAGGCAATGCCTCAGCGCAGACCCCTAATGTCAGGTCCTGGGCCGCGTTCACACCAGGCAATGCCTCTGCGCAGACCCCTAATGTCAGACCCCGGGCCGCGTTCACACCAGACAATCCCTCTGCGCAGACCCCTAATGTCAGACCCTGGGCCGCGTTCACACCAGGCAATGCCTCTGCGCAGACCCCTAATGTCAGACCCCGAGCCGCGTTCACACCAGACAATCCCTCTGCGCAGCCCCCAATGTCAGACCCTGGGCCGCGTTCACACCAGGCAATGCCTCTGCGCAGCCCCCAATGTCAGACCCCGGGCCGCGTTCACACCAGACAATCCCTCTGCGCAGACCCCTAATGTCAGACCCTGGGCCGCGTTCACACCAGGCAATGCCTCTGCGCAGACCCCTAATGTCAGACCCCGAGCCGCGTTCACACCAGACAATCCCTCTGCGCAGCCCCCAATGTCAGACCCCGGGCCGCGTTCACACCAGGCAATCCCTCTGCGCAGACCCCTAATGTCAGACCCTGGGCCGCGTTCACACCAGGCAATGCCTCTGCGCAGACCCCTAATGTCAGACCCTGGGCCGCGTTCACACCAGGCAATGCCTCTGCGCAGACCCCAAATGTCAGACCCTGGGCCGCGTTCACACCAGGCAATCCCTCTGCGCAGACCCCTAATGTCAGACCCTGGGCCGCGTTCACACCAGGCAATCACTCTGCGCAGACCTGTAATGTCAGCACTTCTGCCGCGTTCACACCAGGCAATCCCTCTGCGCAGACCTCTAATGTCAGGTCCTGGGCCGCGTTCACACCAGGCAATGCCTCTGCGCAGACCCCTAATGTCAGACCCCTAATGTCAGTCCCTGGGCCGCGTTCACACCAGGCAATGCCTCTGCGCAGACCCGTAATGTCAGATCCTGGGCCGCGTTCACACCAGGCAATGCCTCTGCGCAGACCCCTAATGTCAGACCCTGGGCCGCGTTCACACCAGGCAATGCCTCGGCGCAGACCCGTAATGTCAGACCCTGGGCCGCGTTCACACCAGGCAATCCCTCTGCGCAGACCCCTAATGTCAGACCCTGGGCCGCGTTCACACCAGGCAATCCCTCTGCGCAGACCTGTAATGTCAGCACTTCTGCCGCGTTCACACCAGGCAATGCCTCTGCGCAGACCCGTAATGTCAGACCCTGGGCCGCGTTCACACCAGGCAATGCCTCTGCGCAGACCCCTAATGTCAGACCTCGGACCGTGTTCACACCAGGCAATGCCTCTGCGCAGACCCCAATGTCAGACCCCGGGCCGCGTTCACACCAGACAATCCCTCTGCGCAGCCCCCAATGTCAGACTCCGGGCCGCGTTCACACCAGGCAATGCCTCTGCGCAGACCCGTAATGTCAGGTCCTGGGCCGCGTTCACACCAGGCAATGCCTCAGCGCAGACCCCTAATGTCAGGTCCTGGGCCGCGTTCACACCAGGCAATGCCTCTGCGCAGACCCCTAATGTCAGGTCCTGGGCCGCGTTCACACCAGGCAATGCCTCTGCGCAGACCCCTAATGTCAGACCCCGGGCCGCGTTCACACCAGACAATCCCTCTGCGCAGACCCCTAATGTCAGACCCTGGGCCGCGTTCACACCAGGCAATGTCTCTGCGCAGACCCCTAATGTCAGACCCCGAGCCGCGTTCACACCAGACAATCCCTCTGCGCAGCCCCCAATGTCAGACCCCGGGCCGCGTTCACACCAGGCAATGCCTCTGCGCAGCCCCCAATGTCAGACCCCGGGCCGCGTTCACACCAGACAATCCCTCTGCGCAGACCCCTAATGTCAGACCCTGGGCCGCGTTCACACCAGGCAATGCCTCTGCGCAGACCCCTAATGTCAGACCCCGAGCCGCGTTCACACCAGACAATCCCTCTGCGCAGCCCCCAATGTCAGACCCCGGGCCGCGTTCACACCAGGCAATGCCTCTGCGCAGACCCGTAATGTCAGATCCTGGGCCGCGTTCACACCAGGCAATGCCTCTACGCAGACCCCTAATGTCAGACCCTGGGCCGCGTTCACACCAGGCAATGCCTCTGCGCAGACCCCTAATGTCAGACCCTGGGCCGCGTTCACACCAGGCAATTCCTCTGCGCAGACCCCTAATGTCAGATCCTGGGCCGCGTTCACACCAGGCAATGCCTCTGCGCAGACCCCTAATGTCAGACCCCGGGCCGCGTTCACACCACGCAATCCCTCTGCGCAGACCCCTAATGTCAGACCCTGGGCCGCGTTCACACCAGGCAATGCCTCTGCGCAGACCCGTTATGTCAGACCCTGGGCCGCGTTCACACCAGGCAATGCCTCTGAGCAGACCCCTAATGTCAGACCCTGGGCCGCGTTCACACCAGGCAATGCCTCTGCGCAGACCCCTAATGTCAAGTCCTGGGCCGCGTTCACACCAGGCAATTCCTCTGCGCAGACCTGTAATGTCAGCACCTCTGCCGCGTTCACACCAGGCAATCCCTCTGCGCAGACCCCTAATGTCAGGTCCTGGGCCGCGTTCACACCAGGCAATGCCTCTGCGCAGACCCCTAATGTCAGGTCCTGGGCCGCGTTCACACCAGGCAATCCCTCTGCGCAGACCCCTAATGTCAGGTCCTGGGCCGCGTTCACACCAGGCAATCCCTCTGCGCAGACCTCTAATGTCAGGTCCTGGGCCGCGTTCACACCAGGCAATCCCTCTGCGCAGACCTGTAATGTCAGCACCTCTGCCGCGTTCACACCAGGCAATCCCTCTGCGCAGACCCCTAATGTCAGGTCCTGGGCCGCGTTCACACCAGGCAATGCCTCTGCGCAGACCCGTAATGTCAGCACCTCTGCCGCGTTCACACCAGGCAATCCCTCTGCGCAGACCCCTAATGTCAGACCCTGGGCCGCGTTCACACCAGGCAATCCCTCTGCGCAGACCCGTAATGTCAGACCCTGGGCCGCGTTCACACCAGGCAATGCCTCTGCGCAGACCCGTAATGTCAGACCCTGGGCCGCGTTCACACCAGGCAATGCCTCTGCGCAGACCCGTAATGTCAGACCCTGGGCCGCGTTCACACCAGGCAATGCCTCTGCGCAGACCCGTAATGTCAGACCCTGGGCCGCGTTCACACCAGGCAATCCCTCTGCGCAGACCCCTAATGTCAGACCCTGGGCCGCGTTCACACCAGGCAATCCCTCTGCGCAGACCTGTAATGTCAGCACTTCTGCCGCGTTCACACCAGGCAATCCCTCTGCGCAGACCCGTAATGTCAGATCCTGGGCCGCGTTCACACCAGGCAATGCCTCTACGCAGACCCCTAATGTCAGACCCTGGGCCGCGTTCACACCAGGCAATGCCTCTGCGCAGACCCGTAATGTCAGACCCTGGGCCGCGTTCACACCAGGCAATGCCTCTGCGCAGACCCCTAATGTCAGACCCTGGGCCGCGTTCACACCAGGCAATGCCTCTGCGCAGACCCGTAATGTCAGGTCCTGGGCCGCGTTCACACCAGGCAATTCCTCTGCGCAGACCCCTAATGTCAGATCCTGGGCCGCGTTCACACCAGGTAATGCCTCTGCGCAGACCCCTAATGTCAGACCCCGGGCCGCGTTCACACCAGGCAATGCCTCTACGCAGACCCCTAATGTCAGACCCCGGGCCACGTTCACACCACGCAATCCCTCTGCGCAGACCCCTAATGTCAGACCCTGGGCCGCGTTCACACCAGGCAATGCCTCTGCGCAGACCCGTTATGTCAGACCCTGGGCCGCGTTCACACCAGGCAATGCCTCTGCGCAGACCCCTAATGTCAGGTCCTGGGCCGCGTTCACACCAGGCAATGCCTCTGCGCAGACCCCTAATGTCAGGTCCTGGGCCGCGTTCACACCAGGCAATCCCTCTGCGCAGACCCCTAATGTCAGGTCCTGGGCCGCGTTCACACCAGACAATCCCTCTGCGCAGACCCCTAATGTCAGGTCCTGGGCCGCGTTCACACCAGGCAATGCCTCTGCGCAGACCCCTAATGTCAGGTCCTGGGCCGCGTTCACACCAGGCAATCCCTCTGCGCAGACCTGTAATGTCAGCACCTCTGCCGCGTTCACACCAGGCAATCCCTCTGCGCAGACCCCTAATGTCAGGTCCTGGGCCGCGTTCACACCAGGCAATGCCTCTGCGCAGACCCCTAATGTCAGGTCCTGGGCCGCGTTCACACCAGGCAATCCCTCTGCGCAGACCTGTAATGTCAGCACTTCTGCCGCGTTCACACCAGGCAATCCCTCTGCGCAGACCCCTAATGTCAGACCCTGGGCCGCGTTCACACCAGACAATCCCTCTGCGCAGCCCCCAATGTCAGACTCCGGGCCGCGTTCACACCAGGCAATGCCTCTGCGCAGACCCGTAATGTCAGACCCCGGGCCGCGTTCACACCAGGCAATGCCTCTGCGCAGACCCGTAATGTCAGCACTTCTGCCGCGTTCACACCAGGCAATGCCTCTGCGCAGACCCCTAATGTCAGACCCTGGGCCGCGTTCACACCAGGCAATCCCTCTACGCAGACCCGTAATGTCAGGTCCTGGGCCGCGTTCACACCAGGCAATCCCTCTGCGCAGACCCCTAATGTCAGGTCCTGGGCCGCGTTCACACCAGGCAATCCCTCTGCGCAGACCTGTAATGTCAGCTCCTCTGCCGCGTTCACACCAGGCAATCCCTCTGCGCAGACCCCTAATGTCAGGTCCTGGGCCGCGTTCACACCAGGCAATGCCTCTGCGCAGACCCCTAATGTCAGACCCCGGACCGCGTTCACACCAGGCAATCCCTCTGCGCAGACCTCTAATGTCAGGTCCTGGGCCGCGTTCACACCAGGCAATCCCTCTGCGCAGACCCGTTATGTCAGACCCTGGGCCGCGTTCACACCAGGCAATGCCTCTACGCAGACCCCTAATGTCAGACCCTGGGCCGCGTTCACACCAGGCACTGCCTCTGCGTAGACCCCTAATGTCAGGTCCTGGGCCGCGTTCACACCAGGCAATCCCTCTGCGCAGACCTGTAATGTCAGCACCTCTGCCGCGTTCACACCAGGCAATCCCTCTGCGCAGACCCGTAATGTCAGGTCCTGGGCCGCATTCACACCAGGCAATCCCTCTGCGCAGACCTGTAATGTAAGCACCTCTGCCGCGTTCACACCAGGCAATCCCTCTGCGCAGACCCCTAATGTCAGGTCCTGGGCCGCGTTCACACCAGGCAATGCCTCTGCGCAGACCCCTAATGTCAGGTCCTGGGCCGCGTTCACACCAGGCAATCCCTCTGCGCAGACCTGTAATGTCAGCACTTCTGCCGCGTTCACACCAGGCAATCCCTCTGCGCAGACCCCTAATGTCAGACCCTGGGCCGCGTTCACACCAGGCAATGCCTCTGCGCAGACCCATAATGTCAGACCCCGGGCCGCGTTCACACCAGGCAATGCCTCTGCGCAGACCCCTAATGTCAGGTCCTGGGCCGCGTTCACACCAGGCAATCCCTCTGCGCAGACCCGTAATGTCAGGTCCTGGGCCGCGTTCACACCAGGCAATGCCTCTGCGCAGACCCGTAATGTCAGCACTTCTGCCGCGTTCACACCAGGCAATGCCTCTGCGCAGACCCCTAATGTCAGACCCTGGGCCGCGTTCACACCAGGCAATCCCTCTGCGCAGACCCCTAATGTCAGACCCTGGGCCGCGTTCACACCAGGCAATGCCTCTGCGCAGACCTGTAATGTCAGCACCTCTGCCGCGTTCACACCAGGCAATCCCTCTGCGCAGACCCCTAATGTCAGGTCGTGGGCCGCGTTCACACCAGGCAATCCCTCTGCGCAGACCCCTAATGTCAGGTCGTGGGCCGCGTTCACACCAGGCAATCCCTCTGCGCAGACCTGTAATGTCAGCACCTCTGCCGCGTTCACACCAGGCAATCCCTCTGCGCAGACCCCTAATGTCAGGTCCTGGGCCGCGTTCACACCAGGCAATCCCTCTGCGCAGACCCGTAATGTCAGGTCCTGGGCCGCGTTCACACCAGGCAATCCCTCTGCGCAGACCCCTAATGTCAGGTCCTGGGCCGCGTTCACACCAGGCAATGCCTCTGCGCAGACCCCTAATGTCAGGTCGTGGGCCGCGTTCACACCAGGCAATCCCTCTGCGCAGACCTGTAATGTCAGCACCTCTGCCGCGTTCACACCAGGCAATCCCTCTGCGCAGACCCCTAATGTCAGGTCCTGGGCCGCGTTCACACCAGGCAATCCCTCTGCGCAGACCCCTAATGTCAGGTCCTGGGCCGCGTTCACACCAGGCAATCCCTCTGCGCAGACCCCTAATGTCAGGTCCTGGGCCGCGTTCACACCAGGCAATGCCTCTGCGCAGACCCCTAATGTCAGGTCCTGGGCCGCGTTCACACCAGGCAATGCCTCTGCGCAGACCCCTAATGTCAGGTCCTGGGCCGCGTTCACACCAGGCAATCCCTCTGCGCAGACCTGTAATGTCAGCACTTCTGCCGCGTTCACACCAGGCAATGCCTCTGCGCAGACCCCTAATGTCAGACCCCTAATGTCAGACCCCGGACCGCGTTCACACCAGGCAATCCCTCTGCGCAGACCCCTAATGTCAGACCCTGGGCCGCGTTCACACCAGGCAATCCCTCTGCGCAGACCCGTTATGTCAGACCCTGGGCCGCGTTCACACCAGGCAATGCCTCTACGCAGACCCCTAATGTCAGACTCTGGGCCGCGTTCACACCAGGCAATGCCTCTGCGCAGACCTGTAATGTCAGCACCTCTGCCGCGTTCACACCAGGCAATCCCTCTGCGCAGACCCCTAATGTCAGGTCGTGGGCCGCGTTCACACCAGGCAATCCCTCTGCGCAGACCCCTAATGTCAGACCCTGGGCCGCGTTCACACCAGGCAATGCCTCTGCGCAGACCCCTAATGTCAGACCCCGAGCCGCGTTCACACCAGACAATCCCTCTGCGCAGCCCCCAATGTCAGACCCCGGGCCGCGTTCACACCAGGCAATGCCTCTGCGCAGACCCGTAATGTCAGATCCTGGGCCGCGTTCACACCAGGCAATGCCTCTACGCAGACCCCTAATGTCAGACCCTGGGCCGCGTTCACACCAGGCAATGCCTCTGCGCAGACCCCTAATGTCAGACCCTGGGCCGCGTTCACACCAGGCAATTCCTCTGCGCAGACCCCTAATGTCAGATCCTGGGCCGCGTTCACACCAGGCAATGCCTCTGCGCAGACCCCTAATGTCAGACCCCGGGCCGCGTTCACACCACGCAATCCCTCTGCGCAGACCCCTAATGTCAGACCCTGGGCCGCGTTCACACCAGGCAATGCCTCTGCGCAGACCCGTTATGTCAGACCCTGGGCCGCGTTCACACCAGGCAATGCCTCTGAGCAGACCCCTAATGTCAGACCCTGGGCCGCGTTCACACCAGGCAATGCCTCTGCGCAGACCCCTAATGTCAAGTCCTGGGCCGCGTTCACACCAGGCAATTCCTCTGCGCAGACCTGTAATGTCAGCACCTCTGCCGCGTTCACACCAGGCAATCCCTCTGCGCAGACCCCTAATGTCAGGTCCTGGGCCGCGTTCACACCAGGCAATGCCTCTGCGCAGACCCCTAATGTCAGGTCCTGGGCCGCGTTCACACCAGGCAATCCCTCTGCGCAGACCTGTAATGTCAGCACCTCTGCCGCGTTCACACCAGGCAATCCCTCTGCGCAGACCCCTAATGTCAGGTCCTGGGCCGCGTTCACACCAGGCAATGCCTCTGCGCAGACCCCTAATGTCAGACCCTGGGCCGCGTTCACACCAGGCAATGCCTCTGCGCAGACCCGTAATGTCAGACCCTGGGCCGCGTTCACACCAGGCAATGCCTCTGCGCAGACCCGTAATGTCAGACCCTGGGCCGCGTTCACACCAGGCAATGCCTCTGCGCAGACCCGTAATGTCAGACCCTGGGCCGCGTTCACACCAGGCAATGCCTCTGCGCAGACCCGTAATGTCAGACCCTGGGCCGCGTTCACACCAGGCAATGCCTCTGCGCAGACCCGTAATGTCAGACCCTGGGCCGCGTTCACACCAGGCAATGCCTCTGCGCAGACCCGTAATGTCAGACCCTGGGCCGCGTTCACACCAGGCAATGCCTCTGCGCAGACCCGTAATGTCAGACCCTGGGCCGCGTTCACACCAGGCAATCCCTCTGCGCAGACCCGTAATGTCAGATCCTGGGCCGCGCTCACACCAGGCAATGCCTCTACGCAGACCCCTAATGTCAGACCCTGGGCCGCGTTCACACCAGGCAATGCCTCTGCGCAGACCCGTAATGTCAGACCCTGGGCCGCGTTCACACCAGGCAATCCCTCTGCGCAGACCTGTAATGTCAGCACTTCTGCCGCGTTCACACCAGGCAATCCCTCTGCGCAGACCCCTAATGTCAGACCCTGGGCCGCGTTCACACCAGACAATCCCTCTGCGCAGCCCCCAATGTCAGACTCCGGGCCGCGTTCACACCAGGCAATGCCTCTGCGCAGACCCGTAATGTCAGACCCCGGGCCGCGTTCACACCAGGCAATGCCTCTGCGCAGACCCCTAATGTCAGGTCCTGGGCCGCGTTCACACCAGGCAATCCCTCTGCGCAGACCCGTAATGTCAGGTCCTGGGCCGCGTTCACACCAGGTAATGCCTCTGCGCAGACCCGTAATGTCAGCACTTCTGCCGCGTTCACACCAGGCAATGCCTCTGCGCAGACCCCTAATGTCAGGTCCTGGGCCGCGTTCACACCAGGCAATCCCTCTGCGCAGACCTGTAATGTCAGCACTTCTGCCGCGTTCACACCAGGCAATGCCTCTGCGCAGACCCCTAATGTCAGACCCCTAATGTCAGACCCCGGACCGCGTTCACACCAGGCAATCCCTCTGCGCAGACCCCTAATGTCAGGTCCTGGGCCGCGTTCACACCAGGCAATGCCTCTGCGCAGACCCCTAATGTCAGGTCCTGGGCCGCGTTCACACCAGGCAATCCCTCTGCGCAGACCTGTAATGTCAGCACCTCTGCCGCGTTCACACCAGGCAATCCCTCTGCGCAGACCCGTAATGTTAGGTCCTGGGCCGCATTCACACCAGGCAATCCCTCTGCGCAGACCCCTAATGTCAGCTCCTCTGCCGCGTTCACACCAGGCAATCCCTCTGCGCAGACCTGTAATGTCAGCACTTATGCTGCGTTCACACCAGGCAATCCCTCTGCGCAGACCCCTAATGTCAGGTCCTGGGCCGCGTTCACACCAGGCAATGCCTCTGCGCAGACCCCTAATGTCAGGTCCTGGGCCGCGTTCACACCAGGCAATGCCTCTGCGCAGACCCGTAATGTCAGGTCCTGGGCCGCGTTCACACCAGGCAATCCCTCTGCGCAGACCCCTAATGTCAGGTCCTGGGCCGCGTTCACACCAGGCAATCCCTCTGCGCAGACCCCTAATGTCAGGTCCTGGGCTGCGTTCACACCAGGCAATCCCTCTGCGCAGACCCCTAATGTCAGGTCCTGGGCTGCGTTCACACCAGGCAATCCCTCTGCGCAGACCCCTAATGTCAGGTCCTGGGCTGCGTTCACACCAGGCAGTGCCTCTGCGATTTATTTTGATGCAATTTCCCCAAAATGCTGCAGAGAATCAGTTTATTTCCCTTTCAGCTCCGGAAGAAGAATCAATAACAACAAAAAGAGTATATAGGAAATACAAAACACGTCAACGTCCTTTGTGGTAAATATAAGCTATTGCTCTCTGGTATCAGCTATTACAGCTTAGGAACAGAATGACTTTAGAGCAGTAAATACACTCTATTGCTCCCTGTTATCAGTCATTACTGGGGGAGGAGACTGTAGGACAGGTGACTGCAATCTATTGCTATCTGTTATCAGCCATTACTGGGGGAGGAGACTGTAGGACAGGTGAGTACAGTCTATTACTCCCTGTTATCAGCCATTAATGGGGGAGGATACTGTGCCTACAATCTATTACTCCCTGTTATCAGCCATGGAGGGTAGACTGTAAGGAAGGGGAATATAATATTTTAATCCCTGTTATCAGCCATTACTGAGGGAGGAGACTGTAGGACAGGTGAGTACAATCTATTACTCTCTGTTATCAGCCATTACTGGGGAGGAGACTGTAGGACAGGTGAGTACAATCTATTATTCTCTGTTATCAGCCATTACTGGGGGAGGAGACTGTAGGACAGGTTTGTACAATCTATTACTCTCTGTTATCAGACATTACTGGGGGAGGAAACTGTAGGACAGATGAGTAGAATCTATTACTCTCTGTTATCAACCATTACTGGGGAGGGGACTGTAGGACAGGTTTGTACAATCTATTACTCCCTGTTATCAGCCATAACTAGGGGAGGAGACTTAGGACAGGAGACTGCAATCTATTACTCTCTGTTATCAGCCATTACTGAGGGAGGAGACTGTAGGACAGGTGACTACAATCTGTTACTCTCTGTTATCAGCCATTACTGGGGAGGAGAGTGTAAGACAGGTGGCTACAATCTATTACTCTCTGTTATCAGCCATTTCTGGGGAGGGGACTGTAGGACAGGTTTGTACAATCCATTACTCTCTGTTATCAGCCATTACTGGGGAGGACAGTGAAGGACAGGTGTGTACAATCTATTACTCTCTGTTATCAGTCATTTCAGGCTATTAGTTAGAGAAGGTAAAATGCACATGTAGAATGAATCCAAGGCTCGTTTCTGCTTCCTCCCTCAGGCTCAGCATTGGGCGCGCCCCCTGGTGGCCGCCGCACGTCTTGCTCTCTTCCGATAGAATTGGCTCCCGCTGACAATTGACGCGACCTCCTGCTGCGGAGAAGACCCCGAACAAATGGCGCTGCCTGAATCCTGTAAACAAACATGTCCCCGGTGTCAGCGACGTGCGAATGATCCGGGCCCAGAAGCAGCAGAGAACACAGGAGAGGAGCTGCTGCCCCCAATAACACCCCGAAAATGCAGATAGTACAATGATTAGCACCCAGCTTTCCCAGGCTCCTGAGAAGGAAAACACGTGTTCTCGGGCGTGTGCAGAGCTCCCAGCGGAATAAATCACTGTCCCCGGCACTGAATTATCTGGTGATGAGCAGCCATATGGCCCCCCAATAACAGTGCCCTATAGCGCCTATATAACAGCAACCCCCCAAATAGGAGCAAAGGTCTGTGTTACACTAAACCTCTTCTCTAACCCCGTCCTGACCTCTATATGAGCCCACAAAGAAATATCCTCCTAGTGAAGCCCATTATTGCGACCACACAGCCCCCCATACACCACATCATGGCCCCCACAGCCCCCCATACACCGTATCATGGCCCCCACAGCCCCCCATACAGCGTATCATGGCCCCCACAGCCCCCCATACACTGTATCATGGCCCCCACAGCCCCCCATACACCACATCATGGCCCCCACAGCCCCCCATACACCGTATCATGGCCCCCACAGCCCCCCATACACCGTATCATGGCCCCCACAGCCCCTCATACACCACATCATGGCCCCCACAGCCCCCCATACACCGTATCATGGCCCCCACAGCCCCCCATACACCGTATCATGGCCCCCACAGCCCCCCATACACCACATCATTGCCCCCACAGCCCCCCATACACCATATCATGTCCCCTACAGCCCCTCATACAGCGTATCATGGCCCCCACAGCCCCCCATACACCATATCATGTCCCCTACAGCCCCTCATACAGCGTATCATGGCCCCCACAGCCCCACATACACCACATCATGTCCCCCACAGCCCCCCATACACCATATCATGTCCCCCACAGCCGCCCATACACCACATCATGGCCCCCACAGCCCCCCATACACCGTATCATGGCTCCCACAGCCCCCCATACACCGTATCATGGCCCCCACAGCCGCCCATACACCACATCATGGCCCCCACAGCCCCCCATACACCATATCATGTCCCCCACAGCCGCCCATACACCATATCATGTCCCCTACAGCCCCCATACACCATATCATGTCCCCTACAGCCCCCCATACAGTGTATCATGGCCCCCACAGTCCCCCATACAGCATATCATGTCCCCTACAACCCCCCATACAGTGTATCATGGCCCCCACAGCCCCCCATACACCGTATAATGGCCCCCACAGCCCCCCATACACCATATCATGGCCCCCACAGCCCCCCATACACCGTATCATGGCCCCCACAGCCCCCCATACAGCATATCATGGCCCCCACAGCCCCCCATACACCGTATCATGTCCCCCACAGCCCCCCATACACCATATCATGGCCCCCACAGCCCCACATACACCACATCATGTCCCCCACAGCCCCCCATACACCATATCATGTCCCCCACAGCCGCCCATACACCACATCATGGCCCCCACAGCCCCCCATACACCGTATCATGGCTCCCACAGCCCCCCATACACCGTATCATGGCCCCCACAGCCGCCCATACACCACATCATGGCCCCCACAGCCCCCCATACACCATATCATGTCCCCCACAGCCGCCCATACACCATATCATGTCCCCTACAGCCCCCATACACCATATCATGTCCCCTACAGCCCCCCATACAGTGTATCATGGCCCCCACAGTCCCCCATACAGCATATCATGTCCCCTACAACCCCCCATACAGTGTATCATGGCCCCCACAGCCCCCCATACACCGTATAATGGCCCCCACAGCCCCCCATACACCATATCATGGCCCCCACAGCCCCCATACACCGTATCATGGCCCCCACAGCCCCCCATACACCGTATCATGGCCCCCACAGCCCCCCATACACCATATCATGTCCCCCACAGCCCTCCATACACCACATTACGGCCCTCACAGCCCCCCATACACCACATCATGGCCCCCACAGCACCCCATACACCACATCATAGCCCCCACAGCCCTCCATACAGCATATCATGGGCCCCACAGCCCCCCATACACCACCTCATGGCCCACACAGCCCCCCATACAACACCTCATGGCCCCCACAGCCCCCCTAACACCACATCATAGCCCCCACAGCCCTCCATACACCACATCATAGCCCCCACAGCCCCATACACCATATCATGGCCCCCACAGACTCCCATACACCACGTCATGGCCCCCACAGCCCCCCATACACCACATCATGACCACCACAGCCCCCATACACCACATCATGGCTCCCACAGTACCCCATACACCACATCATAGCCCCCAAAGCCCTCCATACACCATATAATGGCCCCCACAACCCCCATACACTGTATCATGGCCTCCACAGCCCCCCATACACTGTATCATGGCCTCCACAGCCCCCCATACACCATATCATGTCCCCTACAGCCCCCCATACACCATATCATGTCCCCCACAGCCCCCCATACACCATATCATGTCCCCCACAGCCCCCATACACCATATCATGTCCCCCACAGCCGCCCATACACCACATCATGGCCCCCACAGCCCCCCATACACCGTATCATGGCCCCCACAGCCCCCCATACACCATATCATGTCCCCCACAGCCGCCCATACACCATATCATGGCCCCCACAGCCCCCCATACACCATATCATGTCCCCCACAGCCGCCCATACACCATATCATGTCCCCTACAGCCCCCATACACCATATCATGTCCCCTACAGCCCCCCATACAGTGTATCATGGCCCCCACAGTCCCCCATACAGCATATCATGTCCCCTACAACCCCCCATACAGTGTATCATGGCCCCCACAGCCCCCCATACACCGTATAATGGCCCCCACAGCCCCCCATACACCATATCATGGCCCCCACAGCCCCCCATACACCGTATCATGGCCCCCACAGCCCCCCATACACCGTATCATGGCCCCCACAGCCCCCCATACACCATATCATGTCCCCCACAGCCCTCCATACACCACATTACGGCCCTCACAGCCCCCCATACACCACATCATGGCCCCCACAGCACCCCATACACCACATCATAGCCCCCACAGCCCTCCATACAGCATATCATGGGCCCCACAGCCCCCCATACACCACCTCATGGCCCACACAGCCCCCCATACAACACCTCATGGCCCCCACAGCCCCCCTAACACCACATCATAGCCCCCACAGCCCTCCATACACCACATCATAGCCCCCACAGCCCCATACACCATATCATGGCCCCCACAGACTCCCATACACCACGTCATGGCCCCCACAGCCCCCCATACACCACATCATGACCACCACAGCCCCCATACACCACATCATGGCTCCCACAGTACCCCATACACCACATCATAGCCCCCAAAGCCCTCCATACACCATATAATGGCCCCCACAACCCCCATACACTGTATCATGGCCTCCACAGCCCCCCATACACTGTATCATGGCCTCCACAGCCCCCCATACACCATATCATGTCCCCTACAGCCCCCCATACACCATATCATGTCCCCCACAGCCCCCCATACACCATATCATGTCCCCCACAGCCCCCATACACCATATCATGTCCCCCACAGCCGCCCATACACCACATCATGGCCCCCACAGCCCCCCATACACCGTATCATGGCCCCCACAGCCCCCCATACACCATATCATGTCCCCCACAGCCGCCCATACACCATATCATGTCCCCTACAGCCCCCCATACAGTGTATCATGGCCCCCACAGCCCCCCATACACCATATCATGTCCCCCACAGCCCCCCATACACCATATCATGTCCCCCACAGCCGCCCATACACCACATCATGGCCCCCACAGACCCCCATACACCGTATCATGGCTCCCACAGCCCCCCATACACCGTATCATGGCCCCCACAGCCCCCCATACACCATATCATGTCCCCCACAGCCGCCCATACACCATATCATGTCCCCTACAGCCCCCCATACAGCGTATCATGGCCCCCACAGCCCCCCATACACCACATCATGGCCCCCACTTCACCCCATACACCATATCATGGCCCCCACAGCCCCCCATACAGCATATCGTGTCCCCTACAGCCCCCCATACAGTGTATCATGGCCCCCACAGCCCCCCATAGACCGTATAATGGCCCCCACAGCCCCCCATACACCATATCATGGCCCCCACAGCCCCCCATACACCGTATCATGGCCCCCACAGCCCCCCATACACCGTATCATGGCCCCCACAGCCCCCCATACACCACATCATGGCCCCCACTTCCCCCCATACACCATATCATGGCCCCCACAGTCCCCCATACAGCATATCATGTCCCCCACAGCCCTCCATACACCACATTACGGCCCTCACAGCCCCCCATACACCACATCATGGCCCCCACAGCACCCCATACACCACATCATAGCCCCCACAGCCCTCCATACACGATATCATGGCCCCCACAGCCCCCATACAGCATATCATGGGCCCCACAGCCCCCCATAAACCACCTCATGGCCCACACAGCCCCCCATACAACACCTCATGGCCCCCACAGCCCCCCTAACACCACATCATAGCCCCCACAGCCCTCCATACACCACATCATAGCCCCCACAGCCCCATACACCATATCATGGTCCCCACAGACTCCCATACACCACGTCATGGCCCCCACAGCCCCCCATACACCACATCATGACCCCCACAGCCCCCATACACCACATCATGGCTCCCACAGTACCCCATACACCACATCATAGCCCCCAAAGCCCTCCATACACCATATAATGGCCCCCACAACCCCCATACAGCATATCATGGCCCCCACAGCCCTCCATACACCACATCATGGCCCCCACAGCCCCCCATACACCATATCATAGCCCCCACAGCCCCCCATACACCACATCATGGCCCCCACAGCCCCCCATACACATCATAGCCCCCACAGCCCTTAATAACCATATCATGGCCCCCACAGCCCCCCATACACCACATCATGGCCCCACAGCCCCCTATACAGCATATCATGGCCCCCGAAGCCCCCCATACAGCATATCATGGCCCCCACAGCCAGTGGCGTAACTAGAGTTCCATGGGTCTTGGTGCAAAATTTGAACCTGGCCTCCACCGAACACCGACACTTGGGATAATTACATCCACACTCAGGGTAAGGAAAAATGATGCCGACACTCGGGGTACAAGATAATGACGCTGATCTGCTTTTCTCTTCAGCACCTAGCTTTCCCATGCTCTGAAATTCGTCTTTGTATCAGCATCCAGCTTTCCTATATTCTGATCCTGAACTTTCCTATATTCTGATTGTCCTCGGCACCCAGCTTTCCCGTGCTCTGCTAATGTTTCCCTCAGCACCCAGTTTCACCATGCTCCGCTATATATTTTACCTCAGCACCCAGCTTTCCCATATTCTGCTAATGTTTCCCTCAGCACCCAGTTTCACCATGCTCTGCTATATATCTTTACCTCAGCACCCTTCTTTCCCATGCTCTGCTAATGTTTCCCTCAGCACCCAGATTTCTCATGCTCTGCTATACATCTTTCCCTCAGCACCCAGCTTTCCCATGCTCTGCTAATGTTTCCCTCAGCACCCAGCTTTCCCATGCTCTGCTATACATCTTTACCTCAGCACTCTGCTTTCCCATGCTTTGCTATACATCTTTACCTCAGCACTCTGCTTTCCCATGCTGTGCTATACATCTTTACCTCAGCACTCTGCTTTCCCATGCTCTGCTATACATCTTTACCTCAGCACTTTGCTTTCCCATGCTTTGCTATACATCTTTACCTCAGCACTCTGCTTTCCCATGCTTTGCTATACATCGTTACCTCAGCACTCTGCTTTCCCATGCTTTGCTATACATCTTTACCTCAGCACTCTGCTTTCCCATGCTGTGCTATACATCTTTACCTCAGCACTCTGCTTTCCCATGCTCTGCTATACATCTTTACCTCAGCACTTTGCTTTCCCATGCTTTGCTATACATCTTTACCTCAGCACTTTGCTTTCCCATGCTTTGCTATACATCTTTACCTCAGCACTCTGCTTTCCCATACTTTGCTATACATCTTTACCTCAGCACTCTGCTTTCCCATGCTTTGCTATACATCTTTACCTCAGCACTCTGCTTTCCCATACTTTGCTATACATCTTTACCTCAGCACTCTGCTTTCCCATGCTTTGCTATACATCGTTACCTCAGCACTCTGCTTTCCCATGCTTTGCTATAAATCTTTACCTCAGCACTCTGCTTTCCCATACTTTGCTATACATCTTTACCTCAGCACTCTG
The DNA here is from genome assembly GCF_048569485.1 of Anomaloglossus baeobatrachus. Taxonomy (NCBI): domain Eukaryota; kingdom Metazoa; phylum Chordata; class Amphibia; order Anura; family Aromobatidae; genus Anomaloglossus; species Anomaloglossus baeobatrachus. Next base: position 15,755,712 of record NC_134361.1, read on the forward strand.
CTTTCCCATGCTTTGCTATACATCGTTACCTCAGCACTCTGCTTTCCCATGCTTTGCTATAAATCTTTACCTCAGCACTCTGCTTTCCCATACTTTGCTATACATCTTTACCTCAGCACTTTGCTTTCCCATGCTTTGCTATACATCGTTACCTCAGCACTCTGCTTTCCCATGCTGTGCTATACATCTTTACTTCAGAACTCTGCTTTCCCATACTTTGCTATACATCTTTACCTCAGCACTCTGCTTTCCCATGCTTTGCTATACATCTTTACCTCAGCACTCTACTTTCCCATACTTTGCTATACATCCTTATCTCAGCACTCTGCTTTCCCATGCTTTGCATTACATCTTTACCTCAGCACTTTGCTTTCCCATGCTCTACTATATATCTTTCCTCAACACCTAGTTTCACCATGCTCTGCTATACATCTTTACCTCAGCACCCAGCTTTCCCATGCTCTGCTATACATCTTTACCTCAGCACTATGCTTTCCCATGCTCTGCTATACATCTTTACCTCAGCACCCAGCTTTCCCATGCTCTGCTATACATCTTTACCTCAGCACCCAGCTTTCCCATGCTGTGCTATACATCTTTACCTCAGCACTCTGCTTTCCCATGCTCTGCTATACATCTTTACCTCAGCACTCTGCTTTCCCATGCTCTGCTATACTTCTTTCCCTAAACACCCAGTTTCACCATGCTCTGCTATACATCTTTACCTCAGCACCCAGCTTTCCCATGCTCTGCTATACATCTTTACCTCAGCACCCAGCTTTCCCATGCTCTGCTATACATCTTTACCTCAGCACCCAGCTTTCCCATGCTCTGCTATACATCTTTACCTCAGCACCCAGCTTTCCCATGCTCTGCTATACATCTTTACCTCAGCACCCAGCTTTCCCATGCTCTGCTATACATCTTTACCTCAGCACTCTGCTTTCCCATGCTCTGCTATACATCTTTACCTCAGCACCCAGCTTTCCCATGCTCTGCTATACTTCTTTCCCTAAACACCCAGCTTCACCATGCTCTGCTATACATCTTTATCTCAGCACTATGCTTTCCCATGCTCTGCTATACATCTTTACCTCAGCACCCAGCTTTCCCATGCTCTGCTATACATCTTTACCTCAGCACCCAGCTTTCCCATGCTGTGCTATACATCTTTATCTCAGCACTCTGCTTTCCCATGCTCTGCTATACATCTTTCCCTCAGCACCCAGCTTTCCCATGCTCTGCTATACATCTTTACCTCAGCACCCAGCTTTCCCATGCTTTGCTATACATCTTTACCTCAGCACTCTGCTTTCCCATACTTTGCTATACATCTTTACCTCAGCACTCTGCTTTCCCATGCTTTGCTATACATCGTTACCTCAGCACTCTGCTTTCCCATGCTTTGCTATACATCTTTACCTCAGCACTCTGCTTTCCCATACTTTGCTATACATCTTTACCTCAGCACTTTGCTTTCCCATGCTTTGCTATACATCGTTACCTCAGCACTCTGCTTTCCCATGCTCTGCTATACATCTTTACCTCAGCACCCAGCTTTCCCATGCTCTGCTATACATCTTTCCCTCAGCACCCAGCTTTCCCATGCTCTGCTATACATCTTTCCCTCAGCACCCAGCTTTCCCATGCTCTGCTATACATCTTTACCTCAGCACCCAGCTTTCCCATGCTGTGCTATACATCTTTACCTCAGCACTATGCTTTCCCATGCTCTGCTATACATCTTTCCCTCAGCACCCAGCTTTCCCATGCTCTGCTATACATCTTTCCCTCAGCACCCAGCTTTCCCATGCTCTGCTATACATCTTTCCCTCAGCACCCAGCTTTCCCATGCTCTGCTATACATCTTTACCTCAGCACCCAGCTTTCACATGCTCTGCTATACATCTTTCCCTCAGCACCCAGCTTTCACATGCTCTGCTATACATCTTTCCCTCAGCACCCAGCTTTCCCATGCTCTGCTATACATCTTTCCCTCAGCACCCAGCTTTCCCATGCTCTGCTATACATCTTTCCCTCAGCACCCAGCTTTCCCATGCTCTGCTATACATCTTTCCCTCAGCACCCAGCTTTCCCATGCTCTGCTATACATCTTTACCTCAGCACCCAGATTTCCCATGCTCTGCTATACATCTTTCCCTCAGCACTCTGCTTTCCCATGCTCTGCTATACATCTTTACCTCAGCACCCAGATTTCCCATGCTCTGCTATACATCTTTCCCTCAGCACCCAGCTTTCCCATGCTCTGCTATACATCTTTCCCTCAGCACCCAGCTTTCCCATGCTCTGCTATACATCTTTACCTCAGCACCCAGATTTCCCATGCTCTGCTATACATCTTTCCCTCAGCACTCTGCTTTCCCATGCTCTGCTATACATCTTTACCTCAGCACCCAGATTTCCCATGCTCTGCTATACATCTTTCCCTCAGCACCCAGCTTTCCCATGCTCTGCTATACATCTTTCCCTCAGCACCCAGCTTTCCCATGCTCTGCTATACATCTTTACCTCAGCACCCAGATTTCCCATGCTCTGCTATACATCTTTCCCTCAGCACTCTGCTTTCCCATGCTCTGCTATACATCTTTCCCTCAGCACCCAGCTTTCCCTTGATATCAGAGTATGGGAAAGCTGGGTGCTGAGAGAAAGATGTTTAGCAGACCAAGAACAATTCCCATAAAAAATGTATCTTTATTAAGTTATATTAAAATTCTTATGTCAAAAACAACAACAGACATAAATGCAAACTGTACAGAGCAGATGCCACCATTGGCTAATAGATATGAGGGTAATGATGTCCCGGGGCCTATGAATAACCCAGTATGGCCCCAATTCCACCCTGCTGACCAACGGAGGAGGTTCACCCTTATTTTTGGTGGTTCCCCGATCCAGGATGAATATTCCTCCCTCAAAAAAATCAATCCCTACAGAATGTGAGTGACGGAGGGGGAGGGGGATCTGTGAGATTACAGACTGAGAAAAAAAGACTCCGACTGTAACAGAATTAATTCAAGGACCTCCAAGTGCCAAATACTTCGCTAAGAAAGAAGGTCCTTTATAATAGAGTAGTAGACATGACGGTCAGTAAGGGCGGTGCATGCAAACAATTCTGCTGTTGTTACACAACCCATGATGGGTATAAGGTCCTCTTGATACTATCAGTTGATTATTCAACCTCGACACGTTTCCCAGGTAGCACGCTTCATCAGGAGGCCCAATATATGTAATGATCCAAGTTGATCAGTGGAGAGCCGGGGTAAGAAATCCCCTGATGCACAGCAACTCCCCCGCACCGCGGATCCAGGGCAATTCAGACCACACTGAGATTTTTATCGTCTGCATGGTATAGTAAACAAAGATTCTCACATCTTTCTCAAATATTTTGTTCCTAAAGATGTTTAGCAGAGCATGGAAAAGCTGGGTGCTGAGGGAAAGAGCCTTGTTCACCCAGCTTTCCCATCCCATGCCTGTATCTTTGTCACTCATCCTGGTATATATGTCTCCATCACGCCGCACGTAAAAGAAATGTAACAATTATACTCACCGTCCCTCTGCTGCCCCAGTGCGTGGAGATCTCTTCTGATACAGTGTTTCCACAAGCACTCATATACCCCGACAGAGAAACACCACTGTATACTGTATATACACAATATTACATTTAATGTATATCATATACACACATATACAATATAAACAAATATATATATATATTATATGCCCATTTCTATATACTACCCACATACACAATGATATACATTATATACTACCTACATACACACTGGCATATACTACCCACATACACACTGATATACACTATATACTACCCACATACACACTGATATACACTATATACTACCCACATACACACTGACATCCATTATATACTACCCACATACACACTGACATCCATTATATACTACCCACATACACACTGATATACACTATATACTAACCACATACACACTGATATACACTATATACTACCCACATACACACTGATATACACTATATACTAACCACATGCACACTGATATACACTATATACTACCCACATACACACTGATATACACTATATACTACCCACATACACACTGACATACACTATATACTACCCACATACACACTGATATACACTATATACTAACCACATACACACTGACATACACTATATAATACCCACATACACACTGATATACACTATATACTACCCACATACACACTGATATACACTATATACTACCCACATGCACACTGATATACACTATATACTACCCACATACACACTGATATACACTATATACTAACCACATACACACTGATATACACTATATACTACCCACATACACACTGATATACACTATATACTAACCACATACACACTGATATACACTATATACTACCCACATACACACTGATATACACTATATACTACCCACATACACACTGACATCCATTATATACTACCCACATACACACTGATATACACTATATACTAACCACATACACACTGATATACACTATATACTACCCACATACACACTGATATACACTATATACTAACCACATACACACTGATATACACTATATACTACCCACATACACACTGATATACACTATATACTAACCACATACACACTGATATACACTATATACTACTCACATACACACTGATATACACTATATACTACCCACATACACAGTGACATACACTATATACTGCCCACATACACACTGATATACACTATATACTGCCCACATACACAGTGACATACACTATATACTGCCCACATACACACTGACATACACTATATACTGCCCACATACACAGTGACATACACTATATACTGCCCACATACACACTGACATACACTATATACTGCCCACATACACAGTGACATAAACTATATACTGCCCACATACACACTGACATACACTATATACTGCCCACATACACACTGATATACACTATATACTACCCACATACACACTGACATACACTATATACTGCCCACATACACACTGATATACACTATATACTACCCACATGCACACTGATATACACTATATACTGCCCACATACACAGTGATATACACTATATACTACCCACATACACACTGATATACACTATATATTGCCCACATACACACTGACATACACTATATACTGCCCGCATACACACTGACATACACTATATACTGCCCACATACACAGTGATATACACTATATACTACCCACATACACACTGACACACTATATACTGCCCACATACACACTGATATACACTATATACTACCCACATGCACACTGATATACACTATATACTGCCCACATACACAGTGATATACACTATATACTACCCACATGCACACTGATATACACTATATACTGCCCACATACACAGTGATATACACTATATACTACCCACATACACACTATTACATGTACTTACCTATACTGAAGTCATTCTCCAGGAGCAGCGGGGCCTTCTCATCACTGCCCCATCACAGGGCAGCAGCAGGAAATGGAGGACACAGCACAGAGCAGGACTGGGAGATGAGCTGCCCCCATCACTGGTTTTGCTGCTGCAGCTGCCATGTCCTCCTCCCTCTCCCTCAGCTCTCAGTCCCGACTGCTTCTAGTGACGAGACAGAGGGAGAGGAAGGGGCAGCGCTTGACATTAGGTTCCCTGGAGCTCACGATGGCAGCAGCACCACACTCCAAACACTGTACAAGACTCAGCGGAGCCCGAGGCATTGGGCAGGAGGAGTCTGGAGGGGGCAGAGCCAGGCACTGCTAAGTACAGGAACAGCGGCTCCTCTCTCACTGAGCGGAACCGGCTGCTTCTCTGCAGGGGGCGGGCGCCGGGCCCCTAACCTGCCGGGCCCTCTAGGCAGTCGCGATCTCTGCCACCGTGATTGTTACACCCTGCCCACAGCCCCCCATACACCATATCATGGCCCCCACAACCCCCCATACACCATATCATGGTCCACACAACCCCCCATACACCATATCATGGTCCACACAACCCCCCATACACCATATCATGGTCCACACAACCCCCCATAGACCATACCATGGCCCCCACAGCCCCCCATAGACCATACCATGGCCCCCACAGCCCCCCATAGACCATACCATGGCCCCCACAGCCCCCCATAGACCATACCATGGCCCCCACAGCCCCCCATAGGCCATACCATGGCCCCCACAGCCCCCCATAGACCATACCATGGCCCCCACAGCCCCCCATAAACCATACCATGGCCCCCACAGCCCCCCATACACCATATCATGGCCCCCACAACCCCCCATACACCATATCATGGTCCACACAACCCCCCATAGACCATACCATGGCCCCCACAGCCCCCCATAGACCATACCATGGCCCCCACAGCCCCCCATACACCATATCATGGCCCCCACAACCCCCCATACACCATATCATGGTCCACACAACCCCCCATAGACCATACCATGGCCCCCACAGCCCCCCATAGACCATACCATGGCCCCCACAGCCCCCCATAGACCATACCATGGCCCCCACAGCCCCCCATAGACCATACCATGGCCCCCACAGCCCCCCATAGACCATACCATGGCCCCCACAGCCCCCCATAGACCATATTGTTTTGCCAAGTATTTAAAGGGATCGGATACGGCTTTAAAGAAGGCGATTAATTTTATTATAATGATTAAATGATTACAGAAAATAGGAAATAGTGTGATATTGTGTACACTTTTGCATAATATAGATCAGAAAGGTAAAGTACTTACATTACACACTACAGAGAAGAAAGAAACTTCCCCAGGAGCCGCACATCATGTGCCCGGAAACATCAGCTGCGAGAGCAAAACAGCGAAGACCGAGAAACCCCTGGGCTCCACACTGCGGTGCCCCCGGCGCCCCCTCCACAGGTAACAGGCTCCTGACCGCTGTAATCTTCACCAGGTTATATCTCACTTGAAAACAAATTGCTCCAATAACCAAATGCTACACAAACTCTAACAGGTTCCATTTGTCCAATACAGTGTCCCTCTTCTGAATGGCCAACTCTTCAGATGCCAACGTACACTGGACAAACGCGCCACCGGATGAGACATGCCACAAAGCTCCGGGGTCACGCGTTTCACCATATTATAAACACACAGATTCTCACTAAACATTGATAAGAAACTTTGTGGGACTGAGTGATTCTCACTAGAAATACAGTATAACTCCAGTGTCTGGGAAACGACAGAAAAAGAAGCCAATATGAACCATAACCTCTACCGCCTAATATCTTACAGGGTTTCTTAAAGACAGACTTCCAATATGGATTCCTGATGGCCACTAATTTGTTAGCACTACACATATCATGGTCCCCATAACCCCCCATAGACCATATCATGGCCCCCATACACCATATCATGGTCCCCACAACCCCCCATAGACCATATCATATCCCCCCATACACCATATCATGGCCCCCATAACCCCCCATAGACCATATCATGGCCCCCACATACCATATCATGGCCCACACAACCCCCCATAGACCATATCATGGTCCCCACACACCATATCATGGCCCACACAACCCCCCATAGACCATATCATGGCCCACACAACCCCCATACACCATATCATGGCCCCCATAACCCCCCATAGACCATATCATGGCCCCCACATACCATATCATGGCCCACACAACCCCCCATAGACCATATAATGGTCCACACAACCCCCCATAGACCATATCATGGCCCCCATAACCCCCCATAGACCATATCATGGCCCACACACACCATATCATGGCCCCCACAACTCCCCATAGACCATATCATGGCCCCCACAGCCCCCCATACATCATATCATGGCCCCCACAACCCCCCATATACCATATCCTGGCCCCCACACACCATATCATGGCCCCCATAACCCCCCATATACCATATCATGGCCCCCACATACCATATCATGGCCCCCATAACCCCCCATAGACCATATCATGGCCCCCACACACTATATCACCATGGCCCCCACAACCCCCCATAGACCATATCATGGTCCACACAACCCGCCATAGACCATATCATGGCCCCCACAACCCCCCATTGACAATATCATGGTCCACACAACCCCCCATAGACCACCATATCATGGCCCTCACAACCCCCCATAGACCATATCATGGCCCCCACAACCTCCCATAGACCATATCATGGCCCCCACAACCCCCCATAGACCATATCATGGCCCCCATACACCATATCATGGTCCCCACAACCCCCCATAGACCATATCATATCCCCCCATACACCATATCATGGCCCCCATAACCCCCCATAGACCATATCATGGCCCCCACATACCATATCATGGCCCACACAACCCCCCATAGACCATATCATGGTCCCCACACACCATATCATGGCCCACACAACCCCCCATAGACCATATCATGGCCCACACAACCCCCCATACACCATATCATGGCCCCCATAACCCCCCATAGACCATATCATGGCCCCCACATACCATATCATGGCCCACACAACCCCCCATAGACCATATAATGGTCCACACAACCCCCCATAGACCATATCATGGCCCCCATAACCCCCCATAGACCATATCATGGCCCACACACACCATATCATGGCCCCCACAACTCCCCATAGACCATATCATGGCCCCCACAGCCCCCCATACATCATATCATGGCCCCCACAACCCCCCATATACCATATCCTGGCCCCCACACACCATATCATGGCCCCCATAACCCCCCATATACCATATCATGGCCCCCACATACCATATCATGGCCCCCATAACCCCCCATAGACCATATCATGGCCCCCACACACTATATCACCATGGCCCCCACAACCCCCCATAGACCATATCATGGTCCACACAACCCGCCATAGACCATATCATGGCCCCCACAACCCCCCATTGACAATATCATGGTCCACACAACCCCCCATAGACCACCATATCATGGCCCTCACAACCCCCCATAGACCATATCATGGCCCCCACAACCTCCCATAGACCATATCATGGCCCCCACAACCCCCCATACATCATATCATGGCCCCCACAATTCCCCATATACCATATCCTGGCCCCCACACACCATATCATGGCCCCCACAACCCCCCATATACCATATCCTGGCCATGGCCCCCACAACCCCCCATACATCATATCCTGGCCCCCACACACCATATCATGACCCCCACAACCCCCCATACACCATATCATGGCCCCACAGTACCCCCCACAGGTCTCCCACTTGCTCCTGACTCTTTCAGACTGATCATTGGAGGACGGATGTGCCGGTTTCCTGCTTTACGTTGTATTTGATTGTATCTGTGTCTTGAGGTGACGACATACTCCTGACCTGGGGTGGACACAGACAGTGGAGACCCCTGTGCAGCCCCATATCTCCTCATAATGCACCCTCCCACCTGCTGTGGAGCTGGATGTGGCCCCCTGACCTCGGGGGCCCCAGTGTGGCTGCAGAGGTTGCACCAATGCTGTGTCCACCCCTAGCGACCTCCAAGGGCAGCAGCACAACTCGCCAAATTCAGGACTGAGTCCCCCTGGATCAGGAGAGGTTGGGATGTATGGATCAGCACAGTGCAGATCACTAAACGGACGCCATGCTTGTGTAAGGTGCAGCGTCATCCAGGGAACCACATTTCCAAGTTTGGAAGATTTTACATTTCTCCAGAAATTGTCCCGCACCTGTCTCGGTTGTGTCCCACTTAAATGAATGAGTCTAAGCTGCAGTACCACCCACAACCTGTGCACAAGTGTGGCGCTGTATCTAGAAGGACAAATCCCAAATAACTAATGAGAATGGAAGCTTTATGGACTTTATTTTCTGCCCGCAGAGTGATTAGGGTCCCATCGGCCTCAGAGTCAATTTTTGAGTGGAACTCCCAAAAAGCCCAAGAACTCTACCAGCATCCTGCCATTAGACGTCTCAGGAAGCCAGCACAATTTTAGCACCACTGCTGCCAATCCTGCACAGAGCTGTGGAGTTTAGAGCGCAGCGTCTGCACGCGACGACCCTGCTCCATTCAGGGGCCACGTCTTTGCTCCAGCGCTGTGCATACGAGACTTAAAGTGGTTGGCCACTAATTTTACAATGGTGGCCTATGTCTGGCCAGTGTTAGACCCCCGGCACAACAAGATGTTCTCGGTGCCGGCGGCGGCTGTTGCCCGGAAATGCTTAACTCTGGAGCTGCTCGCCTTCAGATAGCGGCCGCGGCCGGGTACTGCACATCCACCAGTATTCAAATCAATAGGAGGCGGATGTACAGTGCCAGCAGCTGCGGCCGCTATCAGAAGAGCGTTTCCGGCCACAGGCTGCCACTGCCGCCATGGAAAACAGCTGATAAGCCGGGGTGCGGGGTGTCAGACCACGGCCAATCAGACATTGATGACCTATTCTAAGGATGCCCTATCAATATGCAAATAGTGGACGGCCCCTTTAAGGCAGTGTTGCTGCTCTTCTGCAGCTGCAGCCCCCTCCTCTATAAGCCCCCAAACCCCAGCGACTGCAATTGTTACATTCATGTTCCTGGAGTTCCCCTTAATTATCAGGCGAAGCTTTGTGCTCTTGGTTATGTGCCCGGCATAACGGCTCAGCCCCAATATCATACACTGGCACTGCCAAATATACGGAGATTTGCCCAGTAACCACAGAAGCAGCCCCTTCCATTAACTGTAGCGAGGGGCCTACAAATATCCTAAGGATTAATACCATAGTAATGCACTATCCCTATAATATCCCTGCAGCTCCGCCACAGACACAATGTAACAGTACATGGGGCCTACAAAGTAGCATAGGCCGGGCGGGTGTCATATAAACATATCCTCACTAAAATCCCGTGAAATTTCAGGATGATCCTATAATGCCCTCTGACCTTTTCCGGTGACCTTAATATGACCTCTAATCTTCTGGATGCTCATCTCCAACTGTTCAATGTTTCCGGACGTTTTGCACTATTTGCTGTTCTCTAACAAGGAGCCTAATGGCAAAATTCACAACAGGCGTTTGATCCATGAATCGCCCAATAAATATTGGGGTTCAGTTAGAATTAGTATTTACAGTCCTCCTCATCACGCGATTCACGTTCTGACATCGTGAGACCAAGACAACACCTAAGAATTGATCATCAGTAAAGCACCATTGTGAGGCTTCAAGCAGGAGGTTCTCAGATGGGAATCGCCTCTGAACGCAGAGTGTCACCAGCAGGATGTACAGAGACACAGAGAGACTGGAGGAGTCAGAGAAAGACACATCCCACACTGATGACCACTCCATTGTGAACAATGCCCTACAGAGATGGATGATGATTGCCGAACAACTCCAGGCACATTTAAGGGAGGCGAGAGGCCCTCAAGTGTCACATCAGACCATTCAAAATCATGCCCATCAGTGTGGTCTGCGTGCTAGACGACTTGCAAGGTACCTGACCGCACCACCAGCCACAGGCGTCATCTACGTACCTGACCGCACCACCAGTCATAGGTGTCATCTACGTACCTGACCACTCCACCAGGCACAGGCATCATCTACATACCTGACCACACCACCAGGCACAGGTGTCATCTACGTACCTGACCACACCACCAGGCACAGGTGTCATCTACGTACCTGACCACCCCACCAGGCACAGGCGTCATCTACGTACCTGACCCCACCACCAGGCACAGGCGTCATCTACGTACCTGACCCCACCACCAGGCACAGGCGTCATCTACGTACCTGACCACACCACCAGGCACAGGTGTCCTCTACGTACCTGACCACTCCACCAGGCACAGGCGTGACCTACGTACCTGACCACACCACCAAGCCCCGGCGTCATCTACATACCTGACCGCACAACCAGGCACAGGCGTCATCTACGTACCTGACCACACCACCAGGTACAGGTGTCCTCTACGTACCTGACCACACCACCAGGCACAGGCGACATCTACGTACCTGACCACACCACTAGGCACAGGTGTCATCTACGTACCTGACCACACCACCAGGTACAGGTGTCATCTACGTACCTGACCACACCACCAGGTACAGATGTCCTCTACGCTGGACAGGGCACCAGTGGCCTCAGTGCCGGTCACTGATGAAAATCGATTCACACTGAGCAGAAATGATGGCCGCCAACAATGTTGGAGACGTGAATTAGAGCGCTGTGCATCAGCTGCTGATGTCACCAGACGAGCCTTTGGTGGTGTATGGGGTCGCTGAGCTCTATGTGTCCCGTCCTCAAGACCTCAATGGTCACCACAAGACAATGATGAAAATTCTGCTGATGTGAATAATGTGCTAATGCTTATTTTATCTATGCGGCCATCTAGTGGCCGGTTATAGGTACTGCACCTTAGCAAGGTATTGGAGGTTGTCTAGCAACAGGGGCAGTGAGATAGTGGACCGTTCAGAAATGTGGGAGGAGTTAGATATAATACAGAAATTCAGAGGAAAAATACATGATTGTAGAGCTGGAGTCAATTCGAGAGAAGTTGTGTGCCGGCCGGCTGACCTCCGGAGGCCCAGAGACGGGGGGCTGTGGCAAGACCCCAAAACTAGTATTAGTGACTCAAATGCAGGGTAGGGCAGAAGAGTACCCCTATCCCACAATAGTGAGTACCAGACCCCAACCCGGTCAACTTGGGTGGCGACTGTCTCCAGCAGTACTAGCCCTATATTGGGCAAACAGTTTGGCATGGAGAAGCCCAGTAGATGAGCTTTGTCCAACGGAACCATGGGGCAGCAGCAGTACCAGGAACCATGGAGCAGCATTAGTACCAGGAACCACAGAGCAGCAGCAGTACCAGGAACCATGGAGCAGCAGCAGTACCAGGAACCATGGAGCAGCAGCTTTACCAGGAACCATGGAGCAGCATTAGTACCAGGAACCACAGAGCAGCAGCAGTACCAGGAACCATGGAGCAGCAGCATTAGTACCAGGAACCATGGAGCAGCAGCAGTACCAGGAACCACAGAGCAGCAGCATTAGTACCAGGAACCATGGAGCAGCAGCAGTACCAGGAACCATGGAGCAGCAGCTTTACCAGGAACCATGGAGCAGAAGTACCAGGAACCATGGAGCAGCAGCAGTAGTACCAGGAACCATGGAGCAGCAGCAGTACCAGGAACCACAGAGCAGCAGCATTAGTACCAGGAACCATGGAGCAGCAGCAGTACCAGGAACCATGGAGCAGAAGCAGTACCAGGAACCATGGAGCAGCAGTAGCAGTAACAGGAACCATGGAGCAGCAGCAGTACCAGGAAACATGGAGCAGAAGTACCAGGAACCATGGAGCAGCAGCAGTACCAGGAACCATGGAGCAGAAGTACCAGGAACCATGGAGCAGCAGCAGTACCAAGAACCATGGAGCAGCAGCAGTGGTACCACGAACCATGGAGGAGCAGTAGCAGTACCAGGAACCATGGAGCAGCAGCAGTACCAGGAACCATGGAGCAGCAGTAGTACTAGGAACCATGGAGCAGCAACAGTACCAGGAACCATTGAGCAGCAGTAGTACCAGGAACCATGGAGCAGCAGCAGTACCAGGAACCATGGAGCAGAAGTACCAGGAACCATGGAGCAGCAGAAGTACCAGGAACCATGGAGCAGAAGTACCAGGAACCATGGAGCAGCAGTAGCAGTACCAGAACCATGGAGCAGCAGCAGCAGTACCAGGAACCATGGAAAAGAAGTACCAGGAACCATGGAACAGCAGCAGTACCAGGAACTATGGAGCAGCAGCAGTGGTACCAGGAACCATGGAGCAGCAGCAGTACCAGGAACCACAGAGCAGCAGCATTAGTACCAGGAACCATGGAGCAGCAGCAGTACCAGGAACCATGGAGCAGAAGCAGTACCAGGAACCATGGAGCAGCAGTAGCAGTAACAGGAACCATGGAGCAGCAGCAGTACCAGGAAACATGGAGCAGAAGTACCAGGAACCATGGAGCAGCAGCAGTACCAGGAACCATGGAGCAGAAGTACCAAGAACCATGGAGCAGCAGCAGTACCAAGAACCATGGAGCAACAGCAGTGGTACCACGAACCATGGAGGAGCAGTAGCAGTACCAGGAACCATGGAGCAGCAGCAGTAGTACCAGGAACCACAGAGCAGCAGCAGTACCAGGAACCATTGAGCAGCAGTAGTACTAGGAACCATGGAGCAGCAACAGTACCAGGAACCATGGAGCAGCAGTAGTACCAGGAACCATGGAGCAGCAGCAGTACCAGGAACCATGGAGCAGAATTACCAGGAACCATGGAGCAGCAGAAGTACCAGGAACCATGGAGCAGAAGTACCAGGAACCATGGAGCAGCAGTAGCAGTACCAGGAACCATGGAGCAGCAGTAGCAGTACCAGGAACCATGGAGAAGAAGTACCAGGAACCATGGAACAGCAGCAGTACCAGGAACTATGGAGCAGCAGCAGTGGTACCAGGAACCATGGAGCAGCAGCAGTGGTACCAGGAACCATGGAGCAGCAGCAGTGGTACCAGGAACCATGGAGCAGCAGCAGTGGTACCAGGAACTATGGAGCAGCAGCAGTGGTACCAGGAACCATGGAGCAGCAGCAGTACCAGGAACCATGGAGCAGCAGCAGTACCAGGAACCATGGAGCAGCAGCAGTACCAGGAACCATGGAGCAGCAGCTTTACCAGGAACCATGGAGCAGCATTAGTACCAGGAACCACAGAGCAGCAGCAGTACCAGGAACCATGGAGCAGCAGCATTAGTACCAGGAACCATGGAGCAGCAGCAGTACCAGGAACCACAGAGCAGCAGCATTAGTACCAGGAACCATGGAGCAGCAGCAGTACCAGGAACCATGGAGCAGCAGCAGTACCAGGAACCATGGAGCAGCAGCTTTACCAGGAACCATGGAGCAGAAGTACCAGGAACCATGGAGCAGCAGCAGTAGTACCAGGAACCATGGAGCAGCAGCAGTACCAGGAACCACAGAGCAGCAGCATTAGTACCAGGAACCATGGAGCAGCAGCAGTACCAGGAACCATGGAGCAGAAGCAGTACCAGGAACCATGGAGCAGCAGTAGCAGTAACAGGAACCATGGAGCAGCAGCAGTACCAGGAAACATGGAGCAGAAGTACCAGGAACCATGGAGCAGCAGCAGTACCAGGAACCATGGAGCAGAAGTACCAGGAACCATGGAGCAGCAGCAGTACCAAGAACCATGGAGCAGCAGCAGTGGTACCACGAACCATGGAGGAGCAGTAGCAGTACCAGGAACCATGGAGCAGCAGCAGTACCAGGAACCATGGAGCAGCAGTAGTACTAGGAACCATGGAGCAGCAACAGTACCAGGAACCATTGAGCAGCAGTAGTACCAGGAACCATGGAGCAGCAGCAGTACCAGGAACCATGGAGCAGAAGTACCAGGAACCATGGAGCAGCAGAAGTACCAGGAACCATGGAGCAGAAGTACCAGGAACCATGGAGCAGCAGTAGCAGTACCAGAACCATGGAGCAGCAGCAGCAGTACCAGGAACCATGGAAAAGAAGTACCAGGAACCATGGAACAGCAGCAGTACCAGGAACTATGGAGCAGCAGCAGTGGTACCAGGAACCATGGAGCAGCAGCAGTACCAGGAACCACAGAGCAGCAGCATTAGTACCAGGAACCATGGAGCAGCAGCAGTACCAGGAACCATGGAGCAGAAGCAGTACCAGGAACCATGGAGCAGCAGTAGCAGTAACAGGAACCATGGAGCAGCAGCAGTACCAGGAAACATGGAGCAGAAGTACCAGGAACCATGGAGCAGCAGCAGTACCAGGAACCATGGAGCAGAAGTACCAAGAACCATGGAGCAGCAGCAGTACCAAGAACCATGGAGCAACAGCAGTGGTACCACGAACCATGGAGGAGCAGTAGCAGTACCAGGAACCATGGAGCAGCAGCAGTAGTACCAGGAACCACAGAGCAGCAGCAGTACCAGGAACCATTGAGCAGCAGTAGTACTAGGAACCATGGAGCAGCAACAGTACCAGGAACCATGGAGCAGCAGTAGTACCAGGAACCATGGAGCAGCAGCAGTACCAGGAACCATGGAGCAGAATTACCAGGAACCATGGAGCAGCAGAAGTACCAGGAACCATGGAGCAGAAGTACCAGGAACCATGGAGCAGCAGTAGCAGTACCAGGAACCATGGAGCAGCAGTAGCAGTACCAGGAACCATGGAGAAGAAGTACCAGGAACCATGGAACAGCAGCAGTACCAGGAACTATGGAGCAGCAGCAGTGGTACCAGGAACCATGGAGCAGCAGCAGTGGTACCAGGAACCATGGAGCAGCAGCAGTGGTACCAGGAACTATGGAGCAGCAGCAGTGGTACCAGGAACCATGGAGCAGCAGCAGTGGTACCAGGAACTATGAAGCAGTCTTCAGTAGAAATGGGCTGTAAAGTTAAATGTTCCGCACCTACACTGCTCACATGTTGCACCCACAGTGATGATGTGAAGGAAATATTGTGTGTAACCATTAGTAACAGACTGTTGCATGAGAACAATGCGTCTGTGTCCATCAATCCAAGGCTGGAGACTCCTGGTTTGAGGAGCTGAACAGCGGTATGGCTTCCACACACAAAGACCACACACCCCACCAGGAGCCCACCACCAACCATCAATTCCCGCTTGCTCTGTGGAGGGGACTGGGGAGTGGGCCAAGAAGAGAGCGGTCGAACCAAAGCACTGGGAGCCCCACGCCTGTGACCACGTCAGGGCCATGCCCCCGGCCTCCTCTCTCCATTGATGTTACAGTGTGGGCCAGTGTGTCTGGTCAGTACAGAACGGCCCTACACTGTGTGACTGGTGCAGTGACAGCCCCGACTACTGGAATAACACCATTAATCCAGACATTATACCTCTGCATGAACAACACTGGCCTAATGTCATCTTCATGGAGGACAATGCTCCAGCTCATCGAGGTCACATCATTAGGGAACGGCTGCTGGAGACTGGGGGACCTCAAAAGGTGCAGCTGCACGTTCTCCAGACCTGAATCCCATAGAAAACCTATGGATCACTCATCAAGAAGAGTGGGACGCCGGCCTCCACAGACAATAACTCCACTGGTGACCAGCAGGAGGCGTCATTGTCAGCTAGAATTGATGCTCAAGACCACAGGACAAGTTACTGAGACACTTACATATTGGGGGGGTGCGAGGATATACCCACCACTGCTGTTGTCTTTTGTTTCAATAAATTGTTTGAGATGAGGAAATCTCCATTGCTGCTTCCACTTTCATTATAAAATATCTCTGTAGAGGGAACGTTTTATATTTTCCATAAATTTCAACCGAAAGCCAAATATCCCCACCTTTATGTGAATAGTGTATAACGATATATACATTTATTTCTATATTCAAACATTAACAATAAACACAAGAAATATAATGCAATAATATCCGATTTTCTGTCCCTTTAAACCCACCTCAGCCCCAACACAAAGGAGGGAAAAGGGAGAAAACCCGAATATAATGAAAGCAAAAATGTTTCTGGAGTTCCCCATTAACTTCCATTATACTCAATACTCAAGTCATGCCGAGCATCCAACTGCTGGGTACTAATACCGAGCACTCGAGCATGGTAGTGCCCGCTCATCACTAGTCACGAGTACCGAGCACCTGAGCATGGTAGTGCCCGCTCATCACTAGTTACGAGTACCGAGCACCTGAGCATGGTAGTGCCCGCTCATAACTAGTTACCAGTACTGAGCACCTGAGCATGGTAGTGTCCGCTCATCACTAGTCACGAGTACCGAGCACCTGAGCATGGTAGTGCCCGCTCATAACTAGTTACCAGTACTGAGCACCTGAGCATGGTAGTGTCCGCTCATCACTAGTTACCAGTACTGAGCACCCGAGCATGGTAGTGTCCGCTCATCACTAGTTACCAGTACTGAGCACCTGAACATGGTAGTGTCCGCTTATCACTAGTTACCAGTACTGAGCACCCAAGCATGGTAGTGCCCGCTCATCACTAGTTACCAGTACTGAGCACCCAAGCATGGTAGTGTCCGCTTATCACTAGTTACCAGTACTGAGCATCTAAGCATGGTAGTGTCCGCTCATCACTAGTTACCAGTACTGAGCACCCGAGCATGGTAGTGTCCGCTCATCACTAGTTACCAGTACTGAGCACCTGAACATGGTAGTGTCCGCTTATCACTAGTTACCAGTACTGAGCACCCAAGCATGGTAGTGCCCGCTCATCACTAGTTACCAGTACTGAGCACCCAAGCATGGTAGTGTCCGCTTATCACTAGTTACCAGTACTGAGCACCCAAGCATGGTAGTGCCCGCTCATCACTAGTTACCAGTACTGAGCACCCAAGCATGGTAGTGCCCGCTTATCACTAGTTACCAGTACTGAGCACCCGAGCATGGTAGGGTCCGCTCATCACTAGTTACCAGTACTGAGCACCCGAGCATGGTAGTGTCCGCTCATCACTAGTTACCAGTACTGAGCACCCGAGCATGGTAGTGCCCGCTCATCACTAGTTACCAGTACTGAGCACCCGAGCATGGTAGTGTCCGCTCATCACTAGTTACCAGTACTGAGCACCCGAGCATGGTAGTGTCCGCTCATCACTAGTTACCAGTACTGAGCACCCGAGCATGGTAGTGCCCGCTCATCACTAGTTACGAGTACAGAGCACCCAAGCATGGTAGTGTCCGCTCATCACTAGTTACGAGTACAGAGCACCCAAGCATGGTAGTGTCCGCTCATCACTAGTTACCAGTACTGAGCACCCGAGCATGGTAGTGTCCGCTCATCACTAGTTACCAGTACTGAGCACCTGAGCATGGTAGTGTCCGCTCATCACTAGTTACCACTACTGAGCACCTGAGCATGGTAGTGTCCGCTCATCACTAGTTACGAGTACAGAGCACCCAAGCATGGTAGTGCCCGCTCATCACTAGTTACCAGTACTGAGCACCTGAGCATGGTAGTGCCCGCTCATCACTAGTTACCAGTACTGAGCACCTGAGCATGGTAGTGCCCGCTCATCACTAGTTACCAGTACTGAGCACCTGAGCATGGTAGTGCCCGCTCATCACTAGTTACGAGTACTGAGCACCTGAGCATGGTAGTGCCCGCTCATCACTAGTTACCAGTACTGAGCACCTGAGCATGGTAGTGCCCGCTCATCACTAGTTACCAGTACTGAGCACCCAAGCATGGTAGTGCCCGCTCATCACTAGTTACCAGTACTGAGCACCCGAGCATGGTAGTGCCCGCTCATCACTAGTTACGAGTACAGAGCACCCGAGCATGGTAGTGCCCGCTCATCACTAGTTACCAGTACTGAGCACCCGAGCATGGTAGTGCCTGCTCATCACTAGTTACCAGTACTGAGCACCTGAGCATGGTAGTGTCCGCTCATCACTAGTTACCAGTACTGAGCACCTGAGCATGGTAGTGCCCGCTCATCACTAGTTACCAGTACAGAGCACCCAAGCATGGTAGTGTCCGCTCATCACTAGTTACGAGTACAGAGCACCCAAGCATGGTAGTGTCCGCTCATCACTAGTTACCAGTACTGAGCACCTGAGCATGGTAGTGCCCGCTCATCACTAGTTACCAGTACTGAGCACCCGAGCATGGTAGTGTCCGCTCATCACTAGTTACCAGTACTGAGCACCTGAGCATGGTAGTGCCCGCTCATCACTAGTTACGAGTACAGAGCACCCAAGCATGGTAGTGCCCGCTCATCACTAGTTACCAGTACTGAGCACCTGAGCATGGTAGTGCCCGCTCATCACTAGTTACGAGTACTGAGCACCTGAGCATGGTAGTGTCCGCTCATCACTAGTTACGAGTACAGAGCACCCAAGCATGGTAGTGCCCGCTCATCACTAGTTACCAGTACTGAGCACCTGAGCACGGTAGTGCCCGCTCATCACTAGTTACGAGTACTGAGCACCTGAGCATGGTAGTGCCCGCTCATCACTAGTTACCAGTACTGAGCACCCGAGCATGGTAGTGCCCGCTCATCACTAGTTACCAGTACTGAGCACCTGAGCATGGTAGTGCCCGCTCATCACTAGTTACCAGTACTGAGCACCTGAGCATGGTAGTGTCCGCTCATCACTAGTTACGAGTACAGAGCACCCAAGCATGGTAGTGCCCGCTCATCACTAGTTACCAGTACTGAGCACCTGAGCATGGTAGTGCCCGCTCATCACTAGTTACGAGTACTGAGCACCTGAGCATGGTAGTGCCCGCTCATCACTAGTTACCAGTACTGAGCACCCGAGCATGGTAGTGCCCGCTCATCACTAGTTACCAGTACTGAGCACCCGAGCATGGTAGTGCCCGCTCATCACTAGTTACCAGTACTGAGCACCCGAGCATGGTAGTGCCCGCTCATCATTAGTTAAGGCATTTGGATTTTCTAATATTTGGGTGTCTGTATAATGGAGATGTCGGGTGCCGCACCTTTGTGTCCGCTCAGGGTGACTGCTGCGGATGAAGGACCCTCCTCTATTACTTAGGTCTTCGAAATAGACTTTTCGCCTAAACTTACGGCTGATGGCTCAGATCTGGCTCCCGTCTGTAATGGATGGAAAGTTTAGGATTTATTTGCCAATTGGAGAATATTTTGGTGATTTCCTGGAATCTGTGACCACTTCCCACATTAAACCAGTAAAACCAGTAGATTTCTTATCACATAATCCATTATTCTTCTTTTTAGTAAAATGGAGACTTTCCGGTTCTGCGTCCTCGTCTGAGCTCCGGGGTGACGTCCCCATTGAGATTTGATTTAGAAATGTCATTCGGATCAATGCTTTAGTCTGAGAGCTTCGTAATGACCGCAGATAAATTCAATCATCCCAGTAACGTCCAATGCACAATAGATGAAAATAATTGTATTTCCCTGAAACGCGGCGGATTTTACCGGTGATTGTAATAAATAACACAGAATGTACTGAATGCAATGTGATCTAATGCAGGAGAGAAGGGGTGCAAGGTCCGGGCACATGGGGGGGGAGTAGGATTTTTTTTTTTAGGAAGTCGGTTTCAACAAACACCTGAAAAATTGCTGAAAAAAACATTTATAAGTCTCTGGTGAATAAAATATAGTTCATATCGGTGCTTTACATCGAGTCCGGATGGGATAAACACTTCTCATTTTTCACCACATCAAAAAATCTCAACGTGCACGTATCGGTCACGTCACAGCGTACAGATTCTCGGTGTGCAGAAATAATGGGAATTGTATAGAAGGAAGGCTCTGCCGATAGGGAGAGGGGGAAAAATAACGCCTCCTGCAACTCACTTGAGTCTGTACCCTTCGCTCCCTAATGTCCCTATACAAGTCCTTGCTTCTGTCACCATCACATGCCTAGGCCCTCGCTTGCCCTGAAGTTACCCTGGTTAGTGAGAGGGCAGGTGACAACAATAGTCTCCTCACTACAATAATACAACTCAAGGTAACGGAGACAGACAGAGGGAAAGAGACTCAAAATGTAAAACCCTCCACGCTCCTCCCAAGGAGCTAAACACCACAGCTGCAATAGTCACTACTCTTCATCTTCTTACAGAGACAGGCTCCTTCCAAAGTGGTCAGCAATAGAATGAGAATCTATAACCGGCATCAGATGGTAAGATACATTACTTTTTATAGGTGAAGTAGTAACAAAAGAGCTGCAGCTGAGATTAAGGCTCCAAATGATAGCCAGGTAGGAAAAATAGCTCAGTGGTTAGCACTGTATGGTGGCTCAGTGGTTAGCACTGCACTCTTGCAGCACTGGAGTCCTGGGTTTAATACCACCAAAGACAACATCTGCAAGGAGTTTGTATCTTTTCCCCATGGTTGCGTGGGTTTCCTCCAAGTACTCTGGTTTTCTCCAAAACTCCAAAAGACAAACAGATAGGGATTTAGATTGTGAACTCCAATGGGGACAGTGATGATTGCATCTCTAAAGCGCTATGGAATTAATGGCGCTATATAAGTGAATAAATAATATTATGATGATTATTATTATTATTATTATTATAACCCCCTACAGCATTAAAAGAGACATAAATTAGGAGAACATTGAGTCATGATTGCTAGTATTATTTTATATGGAGGCACTACAGTTTTCTGTTTGACTGATATAAAATAAGTACATTACCCATAAAAGTCTTGTATAGTTGTGGATTTAGCAGTCAGGTCAGGAAAATACTTCAAGTTCCTTCACCCTGGCTAGTGAGAAGGCAGGAGAGAACACTAGTCTCACCACTGCAATAATACCACTCAAGGTAAGGGAGAAAGAAAGAGGGAAATAGGCTCAAAAAGGAAAACAATCCAAGCTCCTCCAATGGGGCTAAACACCACAGCTGCAATAGTCACAACTCCTCAGCTTCTTTCAGAGACAGGCTCATTTTAAAGTGGTCAGCAATAGAATGAGAATCTATAACTGGCATTAGATGGTAAGACACATGACTTTTTATAGGTGGAGTGGTCACAAAAGAGCTGCACCTGAGATTAAGGCTACAAAGGACAGCCAGATAGGAGAGAGTCCTTAACTCCTGCAGCACTAAAAACACCCATGACAATACCTTTAGAGATCAGTGCCGCCTCTGGATATGAAAAACCGTGGTCAAGGGATCAAAAAAGAAACAATGTATCCAGTTAAGGTTTGTATCGGGCGCCGCACACTCGCAGGGGGCGCCATTTGCATTTTAATGCCCCTCACATCATGCGTTTCTGTATAATATTAATCTTGCATATAAAGCTAAATGCATATTAAGCAGCCCCCTTGGCCCGGGCGGTGCAGACCCCGGAGCGCCCACCTTCCACGCCGCGCTTGATGCCTAACCTTATGAAAGGATTTGTATTCTCTTTGCTTTGCGTCCCGGGGACCTGGAGCTCAATCTGCATCCAGCGCGGCCACAATGACACTGTGGCTTTTAAAGCACATTAAATATTTGTGGCATTTACTGAGCAGCTGCCAGGAGTCGCCACGCAGGAATTCAGCGCCGCATTTGATGTCTACCTTCTGGCTGCGCGCAGTCGTGCCGACCTTATTGCCGGCCAGAAATGACCTTTTGCTCTGGCACGATGGGGTTTACTGAAAAGTATTAAAATTCATAGAGTGTTTCCCACCAGCAGCGGAGAACGCAGAAGATTCCAGCAACAGCCGGAGACGATATACAAGAAACGATTGTAAGAAAGAAGAAATGCAAAAATATCAAACAGCAACTAAAGACAATAGAAATTACAGGAAACATCACACACAGAAGCATCACCGACACACTGTGACGACATCCTGCAGTGCAATGTAACAGAAACAGTGCGCAGAACGCCCAGCACTGCGGAACCAGAGCATCATCTGCAGAGACCCCGCCTCCAAGCTGTGGAATCCTGAATGGTGATTGGATGGAACAGATCATACTGCCCTATGTACAAGAATATAACTACTATAATACTGCTCCCTATGTACAAGACTATAACTACTATAATACTGCCCCTATATACAAGACTATAACTACTATAATACTGCTCCTATGTACAAGAATATAACTACGATAATACTGCCCCCTATGTACAAGAATATAACTACTATAATACTGCCTCCTATGTACAAGAATATAACTACTATAATACTGCCCCTATGTACAAGAATATAACTACTATAATACTGCCCCTATATACAAGAATATAATTACTATAATACTGCCCCTATGTACAAGAATATAACTACTATAATACTGCCCCTATGTACAAGAATATAACTACTATAATACTGCCCCTATGTACAAGAATATAACTACTATAATACTGCCCCTATGTACAAGAATATAACTACTATACTACTGCTCCTATGTACAAGAATATAACTACTATATTACTGCCCCTATGTACAAGAATATAACTACTATAATACTGCCCCTATGTACAAGAATATAACTACTATAATACTGCTCCTATGTACAAGAATATAACTACTATAATACTGCCCCCTATATACAAGACTATAACTACTATAATACTGCCCCTATGTACAAGAATATAACTACTATAATACTGCCCCTATGTGCAAGACTATAACTACTATAATACTGCTCCTATATACAAGACTATACCTACTATAATACTGCCCCTATGTACAAGAATATAACCACTATAATACTGCTCCTGTGTACAAGAATATAACTACTATAATACTGTCCCTATGTACAAGAATATAACTACTATAATACTGCTCCTATGTACAAGAATATAACTACTATATTACTGCCCCTATGTACAAGAATATAACTACTATAATACTGCCCCTATGTACAAGAATATAACTACTATAATACTGCTCCTATGTACAAGAATATAACTACTATAATACTGCCCCCTATATACAAGACTATAACTACTATAATACTGCCCCTATGTACAAGAATATAACTACTATAATACTGCCCCTATGTGCAAGACTATAACTACTATAATACTGCTCCTATATACAAGACTATACCTACTATAATACTGCCCCTATGTACAAGAATATAACTACTATAATACTGCCCCTATGTACAAGAATATAAGTACTATAATACTGCCCCCTATGTACAAGAATATAACTACTATAATACTGCCCCCTATATACAAGAATATAAATACTATAATACTACCCCTATATACAAGAATATAACTACTATAATACTGCCCCCTATGTACAAGTACTATAATACTGCCCCTATGTGCAAGAATACAACTACTATAATACTGCCCCCTATGTACAAGAATATAACTACTATAATACTGCCCCCTATGTACAAGAATATAACTACTATAATACTGCCCCTATGTACAAGAATATAACTACTATAATACTGCCCCTATGTACAAGAATACAACTACTATAATACTGCCCCCTATGTACAAGAATGTAACTATTATAATACTGTCCCTATGTACAAGAATATAACTACTATAATACTGCCCCTATATACAAGAATATAAATACTATAATACTACCCCTATATACAAGAATATAACTACTACAATACTGCCTCCTATGTACAAGAATATAAGTACTATAATACTGCCCCTATGTGCAAGAATACAACTACTATAATACTGCCCCCTATGTACAAGAATATAAGTACTATAATACTGCCCCTATGTGCAAGAATATAAGTACTATAATACTGCCCCCTATGTACCAGAATATAACTACTATAATACTGCCCCCTATGTACAAGAATATAACTACTATAATACTGCTCCTATGTACAAGAATATAACTACTATAATACTGCCTCCTATGTACAAGAATGTAACTACTATAATACTGTCCCTATTTACAAGAATATAACTACTATAATACTGCCCCTATGTACAAGAATATAACTACTATAATACTGCCCCTATGTACAAGAATATAACTACTATAATACTGCCCCTATGTACAAGAATATAACTACTATAATACTGCCCCTATGTACAAGAATATAACTACTATAATACTGCCCCTAGGTACAAGAATATAACTACTATAATACTGCCCCTATGTACAAGAATATAACTACTATAATACTGCCCCTATGTACAAGAATATAACTACTATAATACTGCCCCTATGTACAAGAATATAACTACTATAATACTGCCCCTATATACAAGAATGTAACTACTATAATACTGCCCCTATATACAAGAATATAACTACTATAATACTGCTCCTATGTACAAGAATATAACTACTGTAATACTGCCCCCTATGTACAAGAATATAACTACTATAATACTGCCCCAATGTACAAGAATATAACTACTATAATACTGCCCCTATGTACAAGAATATAACTACTATAATACTGCCCCCTATGTACAAGAATATAACTACTGTAATACTGCCCCCTATGTACAAGAATATAACTACTATAATACTGCTCCTCTGCCCTCATGTATTGGAGCTGTGACACATGACTGTTAATGTAAGGCGCTGTGGTGGGGGAGGGGATGGATTTAGGATTGGGGGGTTGGACCCAGAAGATTCCGATATTTTATGTGTAGTATGACGGATGGTGTGAGCTGTCAATGTAACAATAGGCTCATTGACGATGGTGTTTGATTAATGGGAAATTATTCAGCTGGCTACCTTGTACTTGGCCTATTTCTGTGTCCAATTAGCATGCTAATAATGGTAATTACGCGCTATCCTGCATGTCTCATCACCTAGAGGGGGTTTAAAATGATAAAATAATGACAATAAACAAGCTGATAGTGACATTCACTGGTCTATTCTAATTACTTACAGAGCGCTCGCCGGGGAATCGGCGGCCGGCCGCGCGCACGCATCCGCTAACTCCACACTGGGCCCGAGCCTGGAAATCTGCACGGGCTGCATTTATAGGAAAGGCACCCCCTAATTATCAGTAATGAGGAAATCAGCCCTGAAATTACAGGGGATCAACTAATGAACACTGCGGAGGAGGGGAACAGCTAGATACCCCAATAATGCAGCATAACCCAGAAATATCATCATATAACTGTGTTCTAATACAAAGGAGCAGTATTATAGTAGTTATATTCTTGTACATTGGGGCAGTATTATAGTAGTTATATTCTTGTACATAGGAGTAGTATTATAGTAGTTATATTCTTGTATATAGGGGGCAGTATTATAGTAGTTATATTCTTGTACATAGGGGGTCAGTATTATAGTAGTTATATTCTTGTACATAGGGGCAGTATTATAGTAGATATATTCTTGTACATAGGGGCAGTATTATAGTAGTTATATTCTTGTATATAGGGGGCAGTATTATAGTAGTTATATTCTTGTACATAGGAGCTGTATTATAGTAGTTATATTCTTGTACATAGGGGCAGTATTATAGTAGATATATTCTTGTACATAGGGGCAGTATTATAGTAGTTATATTCTTGTACATAGGAGCAGTATTATAGTAGTTATATTCTTGTACATAGGGGCAGTATTATAGTAGTTATATTCTTGTACATAGGGGCAGTATTATAGTAGTTATTTTCCTATACATAGGAGCAGTATTACAGTAGTTATATTCTTGTACATAGGAGCAGTATTATAGTCGTTATATTCTTGTACATAGGGGGCAGTATTATAGTAGTTATATTCTTGTACATAGGGGTAGTATTATAGTAGTTATATTCTTGTATATAGGGGCAGTATTATAGTAGTTATATTCTTGTACATAGGGGGCAGTATTATAGTAGTTATATTCTTGTACATTGGGGCAGTATTATAGTAGTTATATTCTTGTACATAGGAGGCAGTATTATAGTAGTTATATTCTTGTACATAGGGGGCAGTATTATAGTAGTTATATTCTTGTACATAGGGGCAGTATTATAGGAGTTATATTCTTGTACATAGGGGCAGTATTATAGTAGTTATATTCTTGTACATAGGGGCAGTATTATAGTAGTTATATTCCTATACATAGGGGGCAGTATTATAGTAGTTATATTCTTGTACATTGGGGCAGTATTATAGTAGTTATATTCTTGTACATAGGAGGCAGTATTATAGTAGTTATATTCTTGTACATAGGGGGCAGTATTATAGTAGTTATATTCTTGTACATAGGGGCAGTATTATAGGAGTTATATTCTTGTACATAGGGGCAGTATTATAGGAGTTATATTCTTGTACATAGGAGCAGTATTATAGTAGTTATATTCTTGTACATAGGGGCAGTATTATAGTAGTTATATTCTTGTACATAGGGGGCAGTATTATAGTAGTTATATTCTTGTACATAGGGGCAGTATTATAGGAGTTATATTCTTGTACATAGGAGCAGTATTATAGTAGTTATATTCTTGTATATAGGGGGCAGTATTATAGTAGTTATATTCTTGTACATAGGGGGCAGTATTATAGTAGTTATATTCTTGTACATAGGGGGCAGTATTATAGGAGTTATATTCTTGTACATAGGGGGCAGTATTATAGTAGTTATATTCTTGTACATAGGGGGCAGTATTATAGGAGTTATATTCTTGTACATAGGGGGCAGTATTATAGGAGTTATATTCTTGTACATAGGAGCAGTATTATAGTAGTTATATTCTTGTATATAGGGGGCAGTATTATAGTAGTTATATTCTTGTATATAGGGGGCAGTATTATAGTAGTTATATTCTTGTATATAGGGGGCAGTATTATAGTAGTTATATTCTTGTATATAGGGGGCAGTATTATAGTAGTTATATTCTTGTATATAGGGGGCAGTATTATAGTAGTTATATTCTTGTATATAGGGGGCAGTATTATAGTAGTTATATTCTTGTACATAGGGGGCAGTATTATAGTAGTTATATTCTTGTACATAGGGGGCAGTATTATAGGAGTTATATTCTTGTACATAGGGGGCAGTATTATAGTAGTTATATTCTTGTACATAGGGGGCAGTATTATAGGAGTTATATTCTTGTATATAGGGGGCAGTATTATAGTAGTTATATTCTTGTACATAGGGGGCAGTATTATAGTAGTTATATTCTTGTACATAGGGGCAGTATTATAGTAGTTATATTCTTGTACATAGGGGGCAGTATTATAGTAGTTATATTCTTGTACATAGGAGCAGTATTATAGGAGTTATATTCTTGTACATAGGGGCAGTATTATAGTAGTTATATTCTTGTACATAGGGGCAGTATTATAGTAGTTATATTCTTGTACATAGGAGCAGTATTATAGTAGTTATATTCTTGTACATAGGGGCAGTATTATAGGAGTTATATTCTTGTACATAGGGGGCAGTATTATAGTAGTTATATTCTTGTACATAGGGGCAGTATTATAGTAGTTATATTCTTGTATATAGGGGGCAGTATTATAGTAGTTATATTCTTGTACATAGGAGGCAGTATTATAGTAGTTATATTCTTGTACATAGGGGCAGTATTATAGTAGTTATATTCTTGTACATAGGGGGCAGTATTATAGTAGTTATATTCTTGTATATAGGGGGCAGTATTATAGTAGTTATATTCTTGTACATAGGGGGCAGTATTATAGTAGTTATATTCTTGTACATAGGGGCAGTATTATAGTAGTTATATTCTTGTACATAGGGGGCAGTATTATAGTAGTTATATTCTTGTACATAGGGGGCAGTATTATAGTAGTTATATTCTTGTACATAGGGGTAGTATTATAGGAGTTGTATTCTTGTACATAGAGTGTGGTATTATATATGCAGTAATTATATTTGATACATTTATATTGATACATCTCCATGTGTTTCTATGAAGACTGGTTGATGCTTCAGGTTGCTCAGTTCTTGGTTTCTTGTGATGCTTGGAGACGTCTTGTACTGGCAGTGCCATGTTCTTATGTTGGGGACCAGTTGGGTGTATTGGGGCAGTATTGGGTGACGCACACACTGGTGACCTTTCTTTGGCTTTATGTAGATGTGGCGTCTGCAGACCTGGCACGCCCGATGTCCGGTGACGTTCGCCCCACACCGGGAGTCTATCAGCGATGTCGGCGTCGTGCCTTGGACCTGGTGTGACTCCATCATGGAGGGAATATGATGAGGTTCATGTTGTCTCAGTCATTTCTTCCAGCCGAGGTTTCAACACTAAAGGAAATAGATCAACATTGGCTTCACCCAAAGATAACAGGTCCCCTTCTCCATTTCTGTGCCCCAGACCCTGGCACCCCCGGTGCTGCTGACGGAGCCCGGGCGAGGTGAACTGGGAGACTCTCATTTGTATCATTTTACTTTTTTTTTTCCTAAAACATATCAGTATTTCTCTCAATGTTATGGAGAAGCCGACGCCTGACGGTGACGTCCGGTCAAACCGCACTCAACGCAACGGGGACCGGCGATGGCGACAACGCGGGATGACTAACAGAGAAAACACAAACGTCTGCAGCAGGAAGCAGCAAGAAAGACATTTTGTTTTAAAATGGTAAAAAAAAAATATTCTGAGATTTGGCCGGTTCCATCGATTTGGGGCCGACTGGGGGCATTTTAGCGTCTCTCGCCGCACAGGGCAGATACTCTGTGTTCTTTGGACTCGTTCCCATGTCCCCCGCAGGAAAGCAATCTGCCTATTTACATATCAAAGCCGAGGAATGAGCCAATCCCAGGGGCTTCAGAAGGGAAATGAGCGCTATATATAGGAGACGACCGCTGAGAGCCCCTCCTATAATGAGGAGGGCTTTTACATTTCCAAAAAAAGGGTTATTTTTACCTTAATGTTCTGATAGAAAGAAGATGGGTGAAAGATTTCACCATAGATAGAACACGCGGGTCTCAGGTATCAATATTATAGGGGGGAAGAATTCCAAAATATTCAATGCGAGATCGCAACGAAAGCAGAAACACCCTGACATATAAAGGAAGCAAAATACACAGTAATAGGATAATACACAAAGAACCAGGAGGAAAGGAGGCGACATATCGAAATATTGCCCGTGCTTCATCACATCGTAATTATTCATAACATTATATAAGGTTACTAGCTGCAGCAGCCGGCATTGCCCGGCATAGGAACTAAGGGCGGCTTTGCACGTTGCGACATTGCACGTGCGATGTCGATGGGGTCAAATCAAAAGTGACGCACATCCGGCGTCGCAGTCGATATCGCAACGTGTAAAACCTTTTTGATACGATGAACGAGAGCAACAGCGTTGTTATCGTATCATCGGTGCAGGCTCTGACATTTCCATAATGCCGGTGCAGCGACAGGTGCGATGTTGTTCCTCGTTCCTGCGGCAGCGCACATCGCTGTGTATGAAGCCGCAGGAGCGAGGAACATCTCCTACCTGCCGCCGGCTGCAATGAGAAGGACGGAGGTGGGCGGGATGTTTACATCCTGCTCATCTCCGCCCCTCCGCTTCAATTGGCCGCCTGCCGTGTGACGTCGCTGTGACACCGCACGACCCGTCCCCTAAGGAAGGAGGCAGGTCGCCGGCCAGAGGGACGTCGCACGGCAGGTATGTGCGTGTAAAGCTGCCTTAGCGATAATAATCGCTACGGCAGCTTTCACTAGATATCGCACGTGCGACGGGGGCGGGACTATCGCTGCAGCATCGGTAACACATTGTTACCGATGTCGCAACGTGCAAAGCCTGCCTAAGTGTCTGTCTACCTGTCTGTCTCTCTGTCTGTCTACCTGTCTGTCTACCTGTCTGTCTACCTGTCTGTCTCTCTGTCTGTCTACTTGTCTGTCTACCTGTCTGTCTGTCTGTCTACCTGTTTGTCTCTCTGTCTGTCTACCTGTCTGTCTCTCTGTCTACCTGTCTACCTGTCTGTCTACCTGTCTGTCTCTCTACCTGTCTGTCTACCTGTCTGTCTGTCTGTCTACCTGTTTGTCTCTCTGTCTGTCTACCTGTCTGTCTCTCTGTCTACCTGTCTGTCTACCTGTCTGTCTACCTGTTTGTCTCTCTGTCTGTCTACCTGTCTGTCTACCTGTCTGTCTCTCTGTCTGTCTACCTGTCTGTCTCTCTGTCTACCTGTCTGTCTGTCTGTCTGTCTGTCTCTCTGTCTGTCTACCTGTCTCTCTCTGTCTGTCTGTCTGTCTCTCTGTCTGTCTCTCTGTCTGTCTACCTGTCTGTCTGTGTCGCGCCCAGAGAAGGGGGTCCTCGGTCTCGGCCGGTAACAATCGGGAATGTCACTCTGGTGGCTGTTGCCCAGACCTGTGCTCTAGGCCCCTTTTGTTTAATGGGTGGTATTTACAGGGGAGATAAGAGTTTTTGTCATGTGACGCCACCTGCGGGTTGCGGTTAATGATGAAGAACCGCCGCTACTTAATGTAGGTACTCCCAGGGCTGGTGGTAGTGGCAGCTACGATGGTAGGCCCTCCGCAGGTAGGGCTGTCCTGGGAGTTGTAGAGGGGCAATAATGGAGACCACACCAGGTTGCCTTTAGCAGTCTCTACTCGCTGTGGACCCAGGGGTTGCTGGTTCCGGTCCCCGGAGGACCAGTGCCAATGTAGTGACCAAGGTTGCTCTGTCCCTGGCACTCTGTAGATTGAGTCCAAGTAGCGTGGAGCGTTTGGGGACCCCGACTGTCCCTTTTGGGGTACAGTCTCCTCCGTACGGCGGGCAGTGCGGACTCTGCGGGGAGGTAAGTGTTCGAACCCCGATCCTAGTTTACTGCTGATGCCCCCTGATTATTTGGTTCGATGAAGTCCGTGAAGGTGTCCTCACCGGGCAGGTATTTGCCAAACCGTCTAAAACTTGTGCTTCAGCTAAGACCCTGTGCCCCGTGCGTGCTCTGGTCCCAGCGGTATCTCGGTACCCGTCCTGGCGACCTCTCTCCTGTGCCCTCGGGGTCACTGTTACACGGACCCCGCTCAGGCACGTCCGCACACCACTCCTGTGCGCTCCCCACTCTAGACTCTTCTCTGACTGACCCCTCCCACCAGGCTGGCTATACCCAGGGACTCGTTCCCATGGCAACCATCCCCTTACGTGGTTAACCCTCTATGCCCAGTGTGGAGAGGAGAACTAGGATTTAGATTGTGTTTTGGTGGAAAAGGCACTGGTACTCTAGGTCCCAGGCAGTAGATCCTGCATCCCCAAGAGGATGCAGTTCCCTGTAGTGCCCTGAGTGAATCAGGGGCGCTACATTAGCACCCACGGGGCAAGGGGTTAAATTACTCGTCGCCGGGCCTTTTGATGTCAGGTCTGGGGATGACACGGGGTGGCCCTTTCGCCCGGTTTCGTGGCCCCGAGGTGTACAATAAGGGAGGGGGTGATGATGCGGATTGTTGTCGTGACGCCAACTGTGGTACGCGGCCAGGAATTAGCCGCTGCTGCTGTCGCTGTCCTCCGGCGCGGATCGTAGTAGCAGCAAAGATGGTCTCCTTCTCCACAGGTGGAGCGGGCCCTGGGGAGGATGATGAGGGCTGTAGTAGTGGTGGCGGGGGCCAATGGCGCCGAGGCACAGGGCGGTGGTTCCGGTAATAAGATTCCGAGTCGGCTGCTGCAGTTCCAGTTTGTTTTACTCACTGTTATGCTGCGCGCCCGGTTTGTACCGGTCACCCGCTGTGATGGGCCCCGTTGACCCCGAATAAGTTGGAAGAAGCCACCACAAATGTCCTCTCTAAGAGTTGCCCTTCTAGCCGTGAGGAACCCGGGCTGAGCGTTCCTCTCCAAGCCTAGGCCCGTGAAAGAAGAAGAAGGAAGAAGATGGTAGTGTCGTGTCCCAGAACTGAAGTCCCGGGTAGACTGACTGAAGATTGGGTGAAGTTGCTCCTACTTCTACCCCAAGTGAAACCCATCCCCCAGGTGGTTGTCCTAGTGACCGGGACAGTCCCAAGCTTCGTGTTGGCCACCCCCTGCCTACCCTAGTCCAGCTCCCCAGAGAGAAGGCTCCTAAGCTGTATGTAAAGTGTGGATGTGGAAACACCGGTGATTAACCTCCTCCTTACCCGAGGTTAATACTGCACCTTAACTGAGGCGCAGTACCCTGTGGTGACTGGAGCCTCAGGGGTGCCACATCTGTCTCTCTCTGTCTGCCTCCCTCTTTCTCTGTTTGCATCTGTCTCTCTCGGTCTGTCTCTATCTCTCTGTGTCTGTCTCTCTGTGTCTGTCTCTCTCTGTCTGTCTCTATCTCTCTGTGTCTGTCTCTCTCTGTCTGTCTCTATCTCTCTGTGTCTGTCTCTCTCTGTCTGTCTCTATCTCTCTGTGTCTGTCTCTCTCTATCTCTCTGTGTCTGTCTCTCTGTGTCTGTCTCTCTCTGTCTGTCTCTATCTCTCTGTGTCTGTCTCTCTCTGTCTGTCTCTCTCTGTCTGTCTCTATCTCTCTGTGTCTGTCTCTCTCTATCTCTCTGTGTCTGTCTCTCTGTGTCTGTCTCTCTCTGTCTGTCTCTATCTCTCTGTGTCTGTCTCTCTCTGTCTGTCTCTATCTCTCTGTGTCTGTCTCTCTCTGTCTGTCTCTATCTCTCTGTGTCTGTCTCTCTCTGTCTGTCTCTATCTCTCTGTGTCTGTCTCTCTCTGTCTGTCTCTATCTCTCTGTGTCTGTCTCTCTCTATCTCTCTGTGTCTATCTCTCTGTGTCTGTCTCTCTCTGTCTGTCTCTATCTCTCTGTGTCTGTCTCTCTCTGTCTGTCTCTATCTCTCTGTATCTGTCTCTCTCTGTCTGTCTCTATCTCTCTGTGTCTGTCTCTCTCTGTCTGTCTCTATCTCTCTGTGTCTGTCTCTCTCTGTCTGTCTCTATCTCTCTGTGTCTCTCTCTGTCTGTCTATCTCTCTGTGTCTGTCTCTCTCTGTCTGTCTCTATCTCTCTGTGTCTGTCTCTCTCTGTCTGTCTCTATCTCTCTGTGTCTCTCTCTGTCTGTCTATCTCTCTGTGTCTGTCTCTCTCTGTCTGTCTCTATCTCTCTGTGTCTGTCTCTATCTCTCTGTGTCTGTCTCTCTCTGTCTGTCTCTTTCTCTCTGTTTGTTTCTGTCTCTCTCTGTCTCTTTATGTCTCTCTGTCTCTCCACAGATATCATATCCCCTCACACATAGGCTTCTTATACTATGAATGTCCTTCATTGCTTATAGCAACCAATCACAGCTCTTATTAATGACCTGTGGCTCCCAGCTCCATTGACTTTAATGTAAGCAGGTTTTTGGTGAATATCTGTAAAGCGCGGGGTTAAATGTTCCCCTCAAAACACAGTCTATGATGTTCCCTGAGTCACATGGGGCGTCTGAGCAAAATTTTGTAATTATAAATGTGACGGTGCGGTTTACTTTAGTGGACATACACACACACACACACACACACACACAGTACACACACACACACACACACACAGTACACACACACACACACACATACACACACATACATGCACAAACATACACACATACACACATACAGTACACACACACACTCATACATGCACATACATACACACATGCATACATTCACACACACATACATACACACATGCATACATGCACATATATACACACACATACACACACATACACATACATAAATGCACATACACACACACACACACACACACACACATACATACACACACATACACATACATACACACATGCATACATACACACACATACACATACATACACACACACACACACACATACATACACACACATACACATACATACACACATGCATACATACACACACATACACATACATACACACATGCATACATACACATACATAAATGCACATACACACACACACACACACACATACATGCACATACACACACATACATAAAGTCAGTCTTATATATATATATATTAGATAGCAGCCTAATAAAAAAAATGTGTAGTTATAAAATAATAAAATATCAATCAATAGTAAATAATAAAAAAAACAAATTGAGTGGTGGAAAGTTTGGCAAAAAAAACAGAAACTTTGTTATTTTGTAAGTGGTTAATGGTAAATAGCAGTAGCCAATCAGAGGCTTTATTTTGGGACAATGTATCTCGTGATGAAGAAGAATTAATTTCTGTAAATATGATTGGCACTTGCACCTTTTCATTATGGTGAATCAACAGCGCAGAATTATTGTGCTCGT
The DNA here is from genome assembly GCF_048569485.1 of Anomaloglossus baeobatrachus. Taxonomy (NCBI): domain Eukaryota; kingdom Metazoa; phylum Chordata; class Amphibia; order Anura; family Aromobatidae; genus Anomaloglossus; species Anomaloglossus baeobatrachus. The sequence continues at coordinate 15,791,294 of NC_134361.1, forward strand.
CATAAGTCTGTGTCCAAACATTGTGATGTCACTTTAATTTACTGTGATCGTGGTAGAATTGGAAAAAAAATTGTGTGACAAAACTGCAGCAAAGCCACAATGTGTGAATGCAGCCCTGTAACTGCATTGCTGGTCCAGAAATATTTCTATAGTGACCAAATCTTCATGATTTCAGCTCTGAAGGCCACTGTTTTGTTCAGAATGAAATAACTGAAATGCAAGTGAAGTGGAGACGTTAGGGTGTAATTAAAGGGGTTGAATGAAAATATCTGTGAAACATTTAGGAATTTCAGCCATTTTTCTAAAAAAGCCTCCTCATTTCAGGGGCTCAAATGTAATTGGACAAATTTACCATAAATAAAATGCTCAATCCTTTGTAGCAATGACTGAAGTCTTTCAGCTGTAAACGTCACAATCACTGTTTCTCTCCTATGTGAGTCTTCCGTCCATGGACGTCTCCATCTCTGGTCTCCTCCGATGTGAGGCTTCCGGCCATGGACGTCTCCATCTCTGGTTTCCTCCGGTGTGAGGCTTCCGGCCATGGATGTCTCCATTGATGGTCTCCTCCGATGTGAGGCTTCCGGCCATGGACGTCTCCATCGCTGGTTTCCTCCGGTGTGAGGCTTCCGGCCATGGACATGTCCATCGCTGGTCTCTTCCGGTGAGAGGCTTCTGGCCAGGGATGTCTCTATTGCTGGTTTCCTCCGGTGTGAGGCTTCCGGCCATGGACGTCTCCATTGCTGGTCTCCTCCGGTGTGAGGCTTCCGGCCATGGACGTCTCCATTGCTGGTCTCCTCCGGTGTGAGTCTTCCGTCCATGGACGTCTCCATCGCTGGTTTCCTAAGGTGTGAGGCTTCCGGCCATGGACGTCTCCATCGCTGGTCTCCTCCGGTGTGAGGCTTCCGGCCATGGACGTCTCCATTGCTGGTCTCCTCCGGTGTGAGGCTTCCGGCCATGGATGTTTCCATTGCTGGTCTCCTCCGGTGTGAGTCTTCCGTCCATGGACGTCTCCATCGCTGGTTTCCTAAGGTGTGAGGCTTCCGGCCATGGACGTCTCCATCGCTGGTCTCCTCCGGTGTGAGGCTTCTGGCCTTGGACATATCCATCGCTGGATAATGAGGGAATCGCCCATGAGAACATTAAACAGCTGCTGAGATATCTTTCCAGAGAAAGAAACAGCTACATATTAAAGAGCTGTAATTCCTCAACCCTTCCTCTAAATAGAATGTGACTTGTGTCTATATATTTCTGGCCCTAGTTATATTGATCAGCACTAGTGTAGAAGTCTGCACCTATCTCTAAATTTGTCATACTTTTTTTTCTTAACTGTCAGAAATTTCCCAGAACTTTCTTTTCATGCTACTAAAACATGAGAACAAGAAACAACAAAGAATTCACAAAATTATTATGTATCAATAAGTGTCTATTCCGTGTCTCATTGTCTGACATTTGACACAATTTCCCTCATCGCTGGTAACAAAATATATAGTAACAGCAGATTAAAATGACCCTAGTAATATAATAATCTATAGTGATGGAGGAAGAATATTATAACAATGAAATGAAATTTATAAATAAGACAAAAACACAAAAGAAAAAAGTGAACGTCACAGATCTCTGGTAACAGATTGTATAATAATAAGATGTGATATTAGTGAAGTGATAAAATAGAAGGATGGAGGAATAATGTGAGGAGTGATTTACAGCGATGGTCGGAGGATGTGACTGCAGCAGCCATATTTCTGGCAGGTCCTAGGAATAATTGCAAATTACGAGAAAACCTTTCTAAGGTCAATATTTCTACAGAAGACGTGAGATATTTGGAGTATTTTGAACTTTAACTATTAATAAAAGACTCATTCATTTTTTGTAAATGATCAGAAAAAGTTTCTAATATCACCGCTTCACCCCCAGAGCTGCGGGGTATTATACTCCTCACCACTTCACCCCCAGAGCTGCGGGGTATTATACTCCTCACCACTTCACCCCCAGAGCTGCGGGGTATTATACTCCTCACCGCTTCAGCCCCAGAGCTGTAGAGTATTATACTCCTCACCACTTAACCCCCAGAGCTGCGGGGTATTATACTCCTCACCACTTCACCCCCAGAGCTGCGGGGTATTATACTCCTCACCACTTCACCCCCAGAGCTGTGGAGTATTATACTCCTCACCACTTCACCCCCAGAGCTGCGGGGTATTATACTCCTCACCGCTTCACCCCCAGAGCTGCAGGGTATTATACTCCTCACCACTTCACCCCCAGAGCTGCGGGGTATTATACTCACCCCCAGAGCTGTGGAGTATTATACTCCTCACCACTTCACCCCCAGAGCTGCGGGGTATTATACTCCTCACCACTTCACCCCCAGAGCTGCGGGGTATTATACTCACCCCCAGAGCTGTGGAGTATTATACTCCTCACCACTTCACCCCCAGAGCTGCGGGGTATGATACTCCTCACCGCTTCACCCCCAGAGCTGCAGGGTATTATACTCATCCCTGCCTCACCCCCAGAGCTGCGGGATATTATACTCATCACTGCTTCACCCCCAGAGCTGCGGGGTATGATACTCATCACTGCTTCACCCCCAGAGGTGCGGGGTATTATTTTCCTCACCGCTTCAACCCCAGAGCTGCAGGATTGAAAGCAGCAGAGAAACTGCACTTATGCTTTTTAGTAAGTGTTTAAACTCACACCAAAGCTGGATTCACCCCTACACTGCTCAGTACTGCTGTATATTGTCCTTTGTGATGCTGCTTTTTGGTAAGTGTTTTATTTCACCCCAATGCTGGATTTGCATCTACACTGCTCAGTATTACTGTGTAATGTCATTCGTGATGCTGCTTTCTAGTAAGTGTTTTATCTCACTCTAATGCTGGATTCACTCCTACACTGCTCAGTACTGCTTTATAATGTCCTCCATGCTGCTGCTTTTGAATATGTGCTCTTTAGAGACAGGAGAGCAGGGATCCCTTGTCTCTGTGCGCCTTATATTGGGGCTATCATTGCAACCAGTCTCCACCCACTAGCTCAGAGACAAGGGAATATTAGTAAGAGAGAATGCAGACAGGAAAAGTGGTAAAAATGCAGCTGTGATGTATATAATGGCCAGAAATAGTGTTATTTCTCATGTACATATGCACCTCTCTCACCTCACCTGGTTTGCTCCCTTTCCTCAAGAATTGAAAGTGTTCTCCAGCCCACCAGGACAAGAAAAACTGAAAAGTCCTCATCCTGAGATACAAAGTGTCTATTTGGCCATCGTTACTTTGTATTATTACGTTTTGCGGTTATTCTATTGTTACTTTGTAGCATTTTCGCTACTTTCTTACTTTCCCGCCTATTATCGCCCCTTGATCAGTCGCCGCCGGATATTTCTGGGACAATTCCCAATTATGACCTTGAATGGGGGAAAGAAATCCTGGTAAGTTAATAAGGCTGCAACAAATGACGGTGTTTTTTGGTGGATTTGCCTAGTGAACTGTTAATTGTAAAACTGGAGCCATTATGCTCGGCTTTCTCTATCACATCTTGTGTTTTAACAGTGACACTTCATTGAGTGCAATTAACAAAGCCTAAGAGATTTATTAAGACGCTTCTCCACAGCCAATGATCCGTCCCACTTAAGACATAACACTGTAAAACGCACATTATCTCCTCCTGGCACTTACAATAATGCTTCATGAACTAGCAAGGCATATGTTAAAGCAGATAAAATGGCGTTATTAGCTGACAAATCGCACAATTTATGAGACACTTCATTTATCAGCTTAAAGACACTTATAACAGCTGTGCATTTAATGCCTTTTTAATGTATCCAGTAAAACTTGTATCATTGCCTGTGGTGCCATTTATTTTTTAGCTATGTTGCAAAATGCCCACATCCCATGTTTACATTCTCCTTCATTTCTCCCATAAGGTTCATCGTAGTCTGCGCAGAGTCTGGAGGGGTGAGGGACGCAGTGCGGAGAGGGCCGAGCTCCGGGACCGGGCGCCGTCATAGGCGGAGGACCGGGGGGGTGTAGATCCTCACAGACATTGGGGCAGGTCTGGCATCTGCAAATCCTCCCTAAGGACCAGCCATGCCCTGTATAAAGGACCTCACAGCAATATGCCTGGGAGACATTGGCGCAGATCTGGCATCTGCAAATCCTCCCTAAGGACCAGCCATGCCCTGTATAAAGGACCTCACAGCAATATGCCTGGGAGACATTGGGGCAGATCTGGGGTCTGCAAATCCTCCCTAAGGACCAGTCATACTCACTGTCACAAACCACCGGGGGGGTCACTCAGAAATCCCCCGCGCTGGCTACCAGTACGTCACAATCGGGGGGTAACAAGTGGGGGTCACCCCTCCTTTATACCTCCCGACCGACAGACAGAGCACGTGACGCGCTCTCTAGCGCCCCTCTTATAGTCAGGCCAATTATGGAATTGCCCGACAATAAGCAAGGAGGCCGCTATACTACTTATGCCGATTATTGAAGGGTCCCCGGTGAGAGTAAGGTATATATTCCCCCGACCTCCGCGGGCGGAATATATAAAATCTCCCCGAATCTCCCTGGCCTCCCCACAATAATCCTTGGCACAATTCGCTGCCACCAACCGATTTACGGTAACTATTAGCCGAACACACAGACGTGGGATTCAAGATCGAGATAACAGAACAGCCCAAGATTAATTATATAATTTAATCAGCCTAAAGCACACTAGAACTACAATATATACAATAGGGAATCTACAGAATATACATATGTCAGAGTACAGTTACAATCAAAGCATGGGTTACAAACAGGCATACACAGTTCCAGCAGTTACCTTGTTGCGTCTGGCCACAGGGGGGCGCTGTACCCAGGTTTCTAGGATCCTTCCCACAGATGTTTCCTACACGTGCCCCCAGCGAAAGAACACTGGAAAATGGCCGAAGTAGGGTTATCAACCTGGCCAAATCCAGGTCCCCTCCTACCTTAGTGACCTCACAGGGAGCACTGCTCCACCCCTGGCTTGAGTTATGGACAATATCCCAACATGGAATATGGGCCATAACTTTGCCTGGGAGCGTCGTAGGCGGACGCCAATGCTCTCATTGTGACAGTTATGAATTTAGCTACAGAACGAGGGGACTCATGACCTGTCTGCCAGTTCCCCATTGGCTGATATCACGCCTGGGGCATTTCCCAATGTCCTGCTCCCATAAAAAGGGTGTGCCGGCATCGTCTGCATGCAGAGACACCATTTTTATGGTTGCCATATTTATCGGAAATATGGCTTGCGAGATATGAACCATTTTTTACTGGAGTCGTTCTGTCTGGCTATTTCCATAGCCTTGCTAATGAGATACAACTCTTGTTACAGGGTGACGGCAGGGAGTCATCCTGTGTCCATTGTTCCCACACCACCTCATCTCCATATCACAGGACATGGCCATGGAGGTGTAAGTGGAACACTGAGAACAAGAAGGGAGGGGGGCACTGCCAGGGGGTGATGAGGGATTATGACTGGAGTCATAATTCATCTTCATATCCCGGGATTTGCCTCACACCTCCCCCCTTTTGAGGGCGCTAGGGGGCAGCACACTCCGGTGTTCCCCCGTGCGCCCGTCCGCGACCTCTCCTTGTCGGGACAGCCCGTCTGCGTTACCGTGGTCACGGCCCCTTTTGTGGCGAATGGTGAAGTTGTATTGCTGGAGCGCAAGGCTCCATCGCAACAATCGCCCATTCGTCCCAGAGACGGTGTGCAACCAGCTGAGGGGATTGTGGTCCGTCTCCACGATGAAGTGGCGCCCGTATAGATAGGGTTGCAGACGCTGCAGGGCCCACACTATGGCCAGGCACTCCTTCTCCATCGTGGAATAGGCAACTTCCCTTGGTAACAGCTTCCTGCTCAGGTACAAGACTGGGTGCTCTTGGCTCGCAGAGTCCACCTGGCTGAGCACCGCACCGAGGCCGAAGTCACTGGCGTCGGTCTGTACTACAAACGGCCGCGTGAAGTCGGCTGCCTGTAGCACGGGCGGGCTGGACAGGGCGTCCTTTAGGGCCCGGAAGGCTGTCTCGCAGTCCATTGTCCAATCGACTGCAGAGGGCAGCTTCTTCTTGGTGAGGTCCGTCAAGGGCTTTGCCAGGCTACTATAGCATGGAACAAACCTCCTATAGTAGCCAGCGGTCCCCAAGAAGGACATCACCTGCTTCTTGGTCCTGGGGGTGGGCCAGGATGCGATGGCTTCCACTTTCTCAGGCTCGGGCTTCAGTGTTCTCCCACCTACCCGGTGACCGAGGTACTGGACCTCGCTCATGGCCAGCTGACACTTTCCCGGCTTGATGGTCAAACCTGCCCGGTGGATCCGCCTGAGCACCTGTGCTAGATGCTCTAGGTGGTCCTCCCAGGTGGGACTGAAGACGGCAATGTCATCCAGGTACGCGGCCGCGTACCCTTCAAGTCCCTTGAGCAGGGTGTTGACCATCCGCTGGAAAGTGGCAGGGGCATTCCTCATCCCGAATGGCATCACCGTGGACTCGTACAGTCCAAATGGGGTAATAAAGGCAGAGCGTTCCCTGGCCTTGCGAGTCAGGGGGATCTGCCAATATCCCCGGCTCAGATCCATGATGGTCAGGTACTGAGCCCCGGCCAACTGATCGAGCAGGTCATCGATGCGTGGCATTGGGTACGCATCGGCGACCGTGACCGCATTGAGCCCCCTGTAGTCCACGCAGAACCGAGTGGTTCGGTCCTTCTTAGGGACGAGGACTACAGGCGAGGCCCAAGCGCTGTTGGATGCCTGGATCACCCCCAGCTTCAGCATCTCGTCAATCTCCTGGCGCATGTGTTGCTGCACCTCCAGGGAGACCCGATATGCTGAACGCCGGATCGGGGGATGATCCCCAGTGTCCACGTGATGGACAGCCAAGTCAGTCCTTCCGGGCTGGTTGGTAAACAACCCCCGGAAGGGGAGGAGGGTGGCCCACAGCTGGGACCGTTGGTCTTCCAAGAGCTGGTGGCCAACCTCCACATCCTCAATGGATCCGCCTGCCCTAACCTGGGCTAGCATATCCAAGAGGGTTTCCGCTTCTCCCTCCTCGGGCAGGTTGCACACCGGGAGTGCACATGCCTCCCGCTCATGATGTGCCTTCATCATGTTCACATGGAAGGGCTTCCGCCTTCCACGGGCAGGGTCCAGGGTGACCAGGTACGTCACAGGGTTGAGCTGCTGGTACACGAGGTATGGGCCTTCCCAGGCTGCCTGAAGCTTGTCCTGTGGTACGGGGACCAGTACCCACACCTTTTGACCCACTTGGTAGGTCCTCTCACAAGCGTTCTGGTCGTACCAACGCTTCTGATCGGCCTGGGCTTGAGCCATATTGTCGTGTACCAGTTGCGTCAAGGCCTGCATTTTGTCCCGGAAGCGCATGACATACTCGATAACCGACACTCCAGGGGTGGCCAAATCCCCTTCCCAAGCCTCTTTCACCAGAGCCAGGGGGCCCCGCACACGTCGCCCGTACAGGAGCTCAAACGGTGAGAATCCTGTTGAGGCCTGTGGAACCTCCCGGTAAGCAAATAACAGGTGTGGGAGATACCGCTCCCAGTCACGCCCATGGGAGTCGACCAACATCTTAAGCATCTGCTTTAAGGTGCCATTGAACCGCTCGCACAGGCCATTAGTCTGTGGATGGTACGGGCTGGCCACCAGATGTCGCACCTGGACTTGCTTACAGAGGGCCTCCATCAGCTGGGACATGAATTGGGTCCCCCGGTCAGTGAGCATTTCCTGGGGAAAACCCACTCGGGAGAAAATCTCCAGCAATGCGGTGGCCACCTTGTCGGCCCGAATGGACGACAAGGCCACTGCTTCTGGGTACCGGGTGGCATAGTCCACTACCGTCAGTATGAAGCGTTTCCCGGAGCTGCTGGGGATGGCCAGCGGGCCGACCAGATCCACAGCCACCCTCCTGAAAGGCTCATCGATGATGGGCAGAGATACCAGTGGGGCTTTGGGGCGTGGCCCCGCCTTCCCCACTCTCTGACAGGTTTCACACGAACGGCAGTAGGCAGCCACATCGGCCCCCATTTTTGGCCAGTAGAAATGCTGGTTTAACCTGGCCTTGGTCTTAGCGATCCCTAGGTGTCCGGCCATCGGAATCTCATGTGCGATCCGCAACAACTCCGTCCGGAACGGATAGGGTACCACCAACTGTCGGTCCCTGGGCCACGCCTCCGGTGAACCCTGCTGGACCGTGGCCCGGTACAGCCGTCCTTGGTCCCAGACCACTCGCTCCGGGTCCGAGTCTGAGGGAGGCTGTGCCGCCTGCTCCTTAAGAGCTTTCAGGCTGTCGTCAGCTTCTAACGCTGCCTGAAACCCCTGACTAGATGTGGCCAGAATCGACGAGACTGTCACATCTTCAGTCAGTACCCCGGGACCTGTGTCCTGGCCTCCACCTGACTCGGCTGCCACTTGGTCAGAAGGGGAAGAGCTATCGGACCTCCGGGAGGCCCCTTGGCTTCCAGCACTCCCACTGCGGGTGACAGCGGCCACAGCCGCTGCGACCGTGGGTCGTGCCTGCTCCTCCTCCGTTCCTGACCAAGTCGCCGGTTCAGGCAGACCTACCTGGCTTCCTGACACCCCGGTTGTGGGGGAACCATGCACCGAGATCTTACCTGGGAGCACTTCCGCTCCTGGACCGGCCCCAATCTCACCTGCCTGTTCCCCTCCTGCAGCAACAGAACCCCGCTGTGAAATCTCTGGGGACCCCACATTTGCCGTGGTAGCCCCCACCCCACACACTGGTCCTCCCCCTGCAGCACCCTGCTCTCTGCTTATCCCTGCAGAGGGCAACAGATCCCAGCTCACAGGCTGGTTACTTGTAGAGGCATTGTCACACCTTTCTCTGACCCCCTCCCCTGTCACAGCTGCAGCTGTGTGTGTGTCTATGGTGTCTATGCAAGCAGAAATATCAGAGTTCACTCCCTCCTCCCTTACATCATTCATAGATAACACATTAACATTGTCCGGAGGCATGTCAGTACTGGCTGAAGGTTCAGCCCTTGGTTGGGGCCCAAACTGGGAGGTTATCTGCCCCAAATCTGTCCCAAGTAGCACGTTTGCAGGGATCCGATCAGTTACCCCCACCTCCCTCACCCCTCGCCCTGCGCCCCAGTCCACATAAATGTCAGCAACAGGCAGCGCCGGGTCAGTGCCTCCAATCCCGGAGACAGCGAGGGTTTTTCCAGGGATCAAGTCTTGGGGGGACACCATCTCAGGCCGCACCAGAGTCACCTCCGAGGCGCTGTCTCGCAGTCCTATGGTCACAGACCGGCCGACGGTGACAGGTTGGAAGCTGTCCAGGGACCTACCACCACCCCCACCCACACAATACACCTTGGGCGGCCCTTGGGACGGGGACGGAGCCGGGGCCTTGGGACGCTGAGGGCACATGGCCTTGAAGTGTCCAGGTAGGTTGCACTGGTGGCACCGTCTTGGTTCCGCCACGGGCCTGGAGAGGGGAGTTGAGGGGGACACCCCCTGCAGTCTAGGGGCAGGTGGGGCAGTCGCCGAATTCATCTTACCCCCTCTCCAGGTGCTGCTGGTGGCCGCTCTCCTGGCCTCAGGGGCCCGGTTGTTGGTGTAGTCATCGGCAAGGGCAGCTGTAGCCGTGGACCCCTTTGGCTTCTGGTCTCGGATGAACTGGCGGAGATCCTCAGGGCAGTTCCACAAGAGTTGCTCCGTGATGAACAAGTCCAGGATCTCCGGTCCGGTGGAAAGCTGCAGGCCTTGGGTCCAGTGGTCGGCAGCTCGGGCAAGTGCCCGCCGGTGGTCAGCCCAGGAGTCCTTTGGTCCCTTCTGTAGGCTCCGGAACTTCTTGCGGTAGGACTCTGGAGTGAGGTTGTACTGTTGGATCAGGGCCCGCTTGATGGTGTCGTAGCCCTGATCTGCCTCAGCAGGCAAGTCACCAAGGATATCCAGGGCCTTACCCCTTAAACGGGGGGTCAGGTATTTGGCCCACTGGTCCTTGTCCAGATGGTGCTGCAAGCAAGTCCGTTCAAAAGCAGTCAAGAAAGAGTCCAAGTCTCCATCCTTCTCCAGCACTGGGAAGTCCTCAACACGGACCTTTGGAAGTTTGGTGTCTCGAAGGTCACGTGTGGCTGATGAGGGCCGGAGCTGAGCTAGCTGCAGCTGGTAGTCACGGTCTGCCTGTCGCTCTCGCTCTCGCTCTTCACGTGCTGCCTGCCGCTCTCGCTCCGCAGCCTCACGCTCTGCGTGCCGCTCCGCAGCCTCAGCGTCACGCGCTGCCTGCCGCTCTGCCCTGCGCTCTGCCAGGAGTTCCTTGTAGCCCTTCTGGTCTCCAGCCTGGAGAAGGGCCATAGCCATTTGAAGAAGGCTATCCGAGCCTCCCAGGCTCGGTGGAATGGCACGTGGTGATCTGCGGCACGCTGCAGAGCTAGGCGATTCACTGTCCCTTTCAGAGCGGAGGGCTGGCATCTGGCTCGTTGAGGAACCTTGGGTGAGCTGCTCCTCATCTTGTCCATAATTGCCAGCTTGTGCGCTGTCCTCTGCAGAACGGTTTTCTGGCGTCGAGCTCCTGGAGGGCTCGTGGACAACCTCCTCATTACTGTCCACAGCACCGTCCTCCCTCTCTTCGGCTCCTGCTTTAGCATTGGCCAGTTGCATAGCTCTGCTCCTGGTGCCATCAGCCATTCTTGCAGACTTTTGGTCACTGACACAGAACTGACACCTGATGCCTCCACACACCTTACAGTATCTGCACTCTGACACTCTAGTGTTGAGCTAGTCTGAAGACCCCAGCAGCCACAGCTGCTGCAGGCAGTCTTTAGTGTCTGGGAGTATGGGTCTCACACTCACACACACTATTATCTCGATCCCACCGCTGCCACCAATATGTCACAAACCACCGGGGGGGTCACTCAGAAATCCCCCGCGCTGGCTACCAGTACGTCACAATCGGGGGGTAACAAGTGGGGGTCACCCCTCCTTTATACCTCCCGACCGACAGACAGAGCACGTGACGCGCTCTCTAGCGCCCCTCTTATAGTCAGGCCAATTATGGAATTGCCCGACAATAAGCAAGGAGGCCGCTATACTACTTATGCCGATTATTGAAGGGTCCCCGGTGAGAGTAAGGTATATATTCCCCCGACCTCCGCGGGCGGAATATATAAAATCTCCCCGAATCTCCCTGGCCTCCCCACAATAATCCTTGGCACAATTCGCTGCCACCAACCGATTTACGGTAACTATTAGCCGAACACACAGACGTGGGATTCAAGATCGAGATAACAGAACAGCCCAAGATTAATTATATAATTTAATCAGCCTAAAGCACACTAGAAACTACAATATATACAATAGGGAATCTACAGAATATACATAGGTCAGAGTACAGTTACAATCAAAGCATGGGTTACAAACAGGCATACACAGTTCCAGCAGTTACCTTGTGCGTCTGGCCACAGGGGGGCGCTGTACCCAGGTTTCTAGGATCCTTCCCACAGATGTTTCCTACACGTGCCCCCAGCGAAAGAACACTGGAAAATGGCCGAAGTAGGGTTATCAACCTGGCCAAATCCAGGTCCCCTCCTACCTTAGTGACCTCACAGGGAGCACTGCTCCACCCCTGGCTTGAGTTATGGACAATATCCCAACATGGAATATGGGCCATAACTTTGCCTGGGAGCGTCGTAGGCGGACGCCAATGCTCTCATTGTGACAGTTATGAATTTAGCTACAGAACGAGGGGACTCATGACCTGTCTGCCAGTTCCCCATTGGCTGATATCACGCCTGGGGCATTTCCCAATGTCCTGCTCCCATAAAAAGGGTGTGCCGGCATCGTCTGCATGCAGAGACACCATTTTTATGGTTGCCATATTTATCGGAAATATGGCTTGCGAGATATGAACCATTTTTTACTGGAGTCGTTCTGTCTGGCTATTTCCATAGCCTTGCTAATGAGATACAACTCTTGTTACAGGGTGACGGCAGGGAGTCATCCTGTGTCCATTGTTCCCACACCACCTCATCTCCATATCACAGGACATGGCCATGGAGATGTAAGTGGAACACTGAGAACAAGAAGGGAGGGGGGCACTGCCAGGGGGTGATGAGGGATTATGACTGGAGTCATAATTCATCTTCATATCCCGGGATTTGCCTCACACTCACTATGTAGGACCTCACAACAGTGTAACACTGGCGGCCGGTGTAGGGGCAGCGAGCAGGATTAGTGGACCCACTGGACCACAGGTGAGACTCAGGCTTACCCTTTAGTGGGAGGGGTTTAACTAAGCATCCACCACAAGGCGGACACCAGGTACCAGTCCCAGGAGAGTGACCAGGACTGTGGCAGCTGACCCCCAGGACAGGATACAGACTCTGGCATAGGCACAGATGCAGGCAGGTACAGGCAGGATGGCTGAGGCAGACAGGCAGACGTGTACAGACAGATATGGTGAGCACAGCATGGACAGATAGGTATGGGAAGGGAGACTCAGATACAGGTGACAGACACAGGGATAATGGGACCTGACAACTAGTTAGACAGACAGGACACTAACTAAAAGTGGTGCTCAGGCACCTCCCCTAATGGAAGGTGCCTTAAAAACATAGTGCCTCTCAGCCATAGGCTGAGAGGCATTTCCGGGAAATGGTGTGCCTGCCCTTTAAGAGAAGGGCTTTTGTGTGCTAGCCCTAAGTGCATTCCCATGGAGCCTGTGCGTCATGCACAGGCCCTGGGGGAAGAGAGAGGCAGACCAGCACGAGGGCCGCGGAGCTGTAGGGGAGGATGCAACCCAGCAGCAGCGATAAGTAAGTCAGCATCCCTGCAGGGACACTGGCGCTACAACAGTATGGCTAATTGAGATAAGTAAGGGTCTGGGGTCTGCAAATCCTCCCTTAGGACCAGCCATGCCCTGTATGTAGGACCTCCCAACAGTATGGCTGAGTGAGATAGGTAAGGGTCTGGGGTCTGCAAATCCTGGCAATTCCCTGCTTGTTGAGCTTCGTCCCTATGTAAAGATGACGGAATAGATTCAATGTGCATCAAATTTAATTTACATTTTGTGACATGCGCAGGACTCAGTGACCTTGAAGTGACCTATTTGATTCATGCACGTTACCCCCAAAAATACTTGTCGACTGTTTACACATTGAAGAAGAGTGTATCAGTCACAGATGGCTGACATGATGACCCATAATGTTCTTTACCACATGATATAGCACAGCCAATCTGGAGATCATAGCCTGTATAAAAGCTGAGAAAGGGAATGCAGCAGCCATTTTAGGGCAATCAGTATAAAGAGAGGACGTTACCTCTCACAGCTCAGAAGTAGAGATGAAAGAAAAAGCTCTAAAACGTTAGACAAATACTCCAGACAGTAACTGTCTGCATTATAAAGTGTGCGTTGCACAAGCTCTTTGTTTTTTACTTCCGTTTTGTTAGTTAGATTTTACCATAAATCACTCATCGCAGGATGATGTTACCTCTGGCAGTGACACTGTCAGTTTTAGTCCATACTCTACACTGGACGGTCGGTCTGTTCACAAATGACTTAAAGGAATTATATTTGGAGCATTTTGTAACAAAGACATCTTGGTGAAGGATTTGGCATCTACAGATCAGTAGTAAGGGTTATTCATTTTCTCTATGTAGGACCTCATCCTTATCTACCTGGAGACGATGGTGGAGATGTGAGTTCTTCAAATCCTCACTGAGCATTAGCCAGTCTATGTAGGATTTCATCACTTTATGGCTCAGACACATTGGTGCGAGTTTGGGGGTCTGTAAATCTGAATGAAGGATCTTCTGCTCTCTAAACAGAAGCTCACCCCCATCTGGCTGAGAGACAGTGATGAAAGTTTCGGGGTCCGCACATCCCCTGATTGGCCGATCCTCTATGCCAAACTCCATCCATTGATGCACAGAAGACCTTAGTGTAGATCTGAGGTCTTCATGGTCTCTGCCGTCCACTTTATGCAGAGACATTGCTGCAATGTGACAACTGTAACATTTCTGATATTCCCCATAATATTTGTCTTGTACAACCACAATTTACATCAAAATGGGGCCACGAGAAGAGGATGAGAGGAGCCCACTCAGACCGGCCCTTCCCGTATTGATGGGCTCCACATCTCCGCACCCTCCGCAATGTTAGTGTTACAAAACACAAGGGGCTCACGGGGTGACGAGGACCCTCTAAGCCCAAAGTCCAAGTGAGCACACGGACAGAACACGGCACCCCTGCAGCGGGCGGGAAACAGGCAGCAGCGGTACCGGAGACTAAAAGTATTAATAAGGGACTGAAAACCACACGTCCTGAAAGCTGCAGACGGACACATGGGAGGGACAAAATGTAAGTAAAGCCGCAAGTGGATTCAAAGCTAAATTACTAGAAACTGCAAACAGGGGACATCCTGAAGATCACTGATCGGCAGCAGCGTTACTGAAGACCGCAGGAAGATTGACAGCAGGGAGAGTGGAGACTGTGGACTGGTAGCAATACTGGATACCACAGACAGGTAGCAGACACAACTGTGGAGTCACAAAAAAGCCGCACACAGCCAGGACGACGTCCAGAAAAGCGCAGGTGGACATGTAGAAGAAATCCTAGATGACCAGGGACTGAACTGAACTCAAGAGTACAATGAAAGCTGCAGACAGCCAGCGAGGGGTCCTGGAAACTGCAAGCAGGCAGGTAGTGATACTGGAAACTGCAGGCAGGTAGTGATACTGGAAACTGCAGGCAGGTAGTGATACTGGAAACTGCAGGCAGGTAGTGATACTGGAAACTGCAGGCAGGTAGTGATACTGGAAACTGCAGGCAGGTAGTGATACTGGAAACTGCAGGCAGGTAGTGATACTGGAAACTGCAGGCAGGTAGGTAGTGATACTGGAAACTGCAGGCAGGTAGTGATACTGGAAACTGCAGGCAGGTAGTGATACTGGAAACTGCAGGCAGGTAGTAATACTGGAAACTGCAGGCAGGTAGTGATACTGGAAACTGCAGGCAGGTAGTGATACTGGAAACTGCAGGCAGGTAGTGATACTGGAAACTGCAGGCAGGTAGGGATACTGGAAACTGCAGGCAGGTAGTGATACTGGAAACTGCAGGCAGGTAGTGATACTGGAAACTGCAGGCAGGTAGGGATACTGGAAACTGCAGGCAGGTAGGGATACTGGAAATTGCAGGCAGGTAGGGATACTGGAAACTGCAGGCAGGTAGGGATACTGGAAATTGCAGGCAGGTAGGGATACTGGAAATTGCAGGCAGGTAGGTAGTGATACTGGAAACTACAGGCAGGTAGGGATACTGGAAACTGCAGGCAGGTAGGGATACTGGAAACTGCAGGCAGGTAGTGATACTGTAAACTGCAGGCAGGTAGGGATACTGGAAACTGCAGGCAGGTAGTGATACTGGAAACTGCAGGCAGGTAGTGATACTGGAAACTACAGGCAGGTAGGGATACTGGAAACTACAGGCAGGTAGTGATACTGGAAACTACAGGCAGGTAGGGATACTGGAAACTGCAGGCAGGTAGTGATACTGGAAACTGCAGGCAGGTAGTGATACTGGAAACTGCAGGCAGGTAGGGATACTGGAAACTGCAGGCAGGTAGGGATACTGGAAACTGCAGGCAGGTAGGGATACTGGAAACTGCAGGCAGGTAGGGATACTGGAAACTGCAGGCAGGTAGGGATACTGGAAACTGCAGGCAGGTAGGGATGCTGGAAATTGCAGGCAGGTAGGTAGTGATACTGGAAACTACAGGCAGGTAGGGATACTGGAAACTGCAGGCAGGTAGGGATACTGGAAACTGCAGGCAGGTAGGTAGTGATACTGGAAACTGCAGGCAGGTAGGGATACTGGAAACTGCAGGCAGGTAGGGATACTGGAAACTGCAGGCAGGTAGGGATACTGGAAACTGCAGGCAGGTAGGTAGTGATACTGGAAACTGCAGGCAGGTAGGGATACTGGAAACTGCAGGCAGGTAGGTAGTGATACTGGAAACTGCAGGGAGGTAGGGATACTGGAAACTGCAGGCAGGTAGGGATACTGGAAACTGCAGGCAGGTAGGGATATTGGAAACTGCATGCAGGTAGGGATACTGGAAACTGCAGGCAGGTAGGGATACTGGAAACTGCAGGCAGGTAGGGATACTGGAAACTGCAGGCAGGTAGGGATACTGGAAACTGCAGGCAGGTAGGTAGTGATACTGGAAACTGCAGGCAGGTAGTGATACTGGAAACTGCAGGCAGGTAGGTAGTGATACTGGAAACTGCAGGCAGGTAGGTAGTGATACTGGAAACTGCAGGCAGGTAGGTAGTGATACTGGAAACTGCAGGCAGGTAGGTAGTGATACTGGAAACTGCAGGCAGGCAGGTAGTGATACTGGAAACTGCAGGCATGTTGCAGAGTTACTGAAGACAATAGTCATGTAACTTGGGACTAGGCAGGAGAGGTGCTGCCGCCTGCAGACATGAACCGTGCACAGACAAATCTAAGGGGTACTTTGCACACTATGACATTGCAAGCCGATGCTAGTGATGCCGAGCGCGATAGCACCCGCCCCCGTTGCCCATACGATCTCTTGTGATAGCTGCCATAGCGAACATTATCGCAGCTTCACACGCACTCACCTGCCCTGCGATATCGCTCTGGCCGGCGACCCGCATCCTTCCTAAGGGGGTGGGTCATGCGGCGTCACAGCAACGTCACACGGCAGGCGGCCAATAGAAGCGGGGGGCGGAGATGAGCGGGACGTAAACATCCCGCCCACCTCCTTCCTTCCTCATTGCAGGCGGGACGCAGGTATGAGATGTTCCTCGCTCCTGCGGCTTCATACACAGCGATGTGCGCTGCCGCAGGAACGAGGAGCAACATCGTACCGACATTATGGAATGGAGCGACGTGTCACCGATCATCCGATTTTGACGTTTTTGCGATCGGTGATCGGCGCTTCTAGGCTTTACACGTTGCGACGTCATTACCGACGCCGGATGTGCGTCACTTTTGATTTGACCCTGACGATATCGCAGGTGCGATGTCGCAACGTGCAAAGTACCCCTTAGAGTCTTACGGCTCTTTTCCACTTGCGTACCTCTTGTGATGCGGGAGCGTCGTTAGTGATATGCTAATGACCCTGTGCTGCGGTGTCAGCCGAGGGTCATGTGACTGTGATGTGATCTTGCGGTCGTATCACAGGTGCGGAGAAGATGGAGGGAGCACTTTCTCCCATCTCCTCCACTGTCTGTCTCTGCGGTCAGATGACATGCGAGTGCAGTGCGGTGTTGGGGTGCGTGAGCAGCATGCCGCGGTTGCACCCACAGCATGATTCGTGCCATAGAACAATAAGCACAAGGACACCGCCCCATAGATTATCGCTGGAGCGAGTGCAGCCTGATTTTTTATTGGATCGCACTCGCACATGAAAATGACACGTGGGCAGGAGCCATTACTAAAAACGCTCAGGTCTTATAAACAATTGTTTTATAGAAAGTCTTAATACCGAGACCCAGGTGTGAGTCTTTGGAAGCCTTAAATAGGCCTTAGAAATTCATCCCATGGGAGCAGCTACGTGCGCAACCCACCATGGAGCACAAGAAGGTCCAGTGGAGCGCGGTGCAGGGGCAGAGCAGGATATGAAAAGAGGGTCACAGTGTTAGGGGTGAGGCGTCCCACCATGCTGCGTGATTACACAGGTGAGCTCCAGCAGCGAGACAGGATTATTTATTTTACTCACTTATATGGCACCATTAATTCCACCACTTTACAGACATGATCATCACTGTCCCCATCGGGGCTCACAATCTAAATTCCTATCAGTCTTTGTAGTGTGGGAGGAAACCGGAGAAAACAAAAAACATGGGTAGAACATACAACCTCCCTGCAGATATTGTTCTTGGTGGGAATTGAACCCAGGACCCCAGTGCTGCAAAACTGCTGACCACTGAGGCCCCGTACAGTGCTGATCACTGAGCAGCTGTACAGTGCTGACCACCAAGCCATCGTACAGTGCCGACCACTGAGCCACTGTACAGTCCTAATCACTGAGCCACCGTACAGTGATGACCACTGAGCCACCTTACAGTTCTAACCATTGATCCGCTGTACAGTGCTAACCACCAAGCCATCGTACAGTGTTGACCACTGAGCCACCATACAGTGTTAACCACTGAGCCATCACACACTGCTGACCACTGAGCTACTGTACAGTGCTAACCACCGAGCCACTGTACTGCTCAAGTTAACATTTTCCCTCTCTGCCCCTCCACTGCCCCATACCTACATATTACAGGATACAATAGTAACAATGTTGGGTTCAGCTGTATCGTTGTTGCAGAATACATGTGCAGGGTTTGTCAGGTTGGGATCAGCCCATGTCAGATCGAGAGTTTCTCTGAACCGAGTCATGGTCAGCGATATCATCAGGGCAGTGATCCATATGGGTAAAGACACAGAACAGCTACCTGAGGATCTGCCATCCGAGAGCAGCACAGAGGAGCTACCTGAGGCTCTACCATCCGAGAGCAGCACAGAGGAGCTACCTGAGGATCTACCATCCGAGAGCAGCACAGAGGAACTACCTGAGGATCTACCATCCGAGAGCAGCACAGAGGAGCTACCTGAGGATCTACCATCGGAGAGCAGCACAGAGGAGCTACCTGAGGATCTACCATCCAAGAGCAGCACAGAGGAGCTACCTGAGGATCTACCATCCGAGAGCAGCACAGAGGAGCTACCTGAGGATCTACCATCGGAGAGCAGCACAGAGGAGCTACCTGAGGATCTACCATCCGAGAGCAGCACAGAGGAGCTACCTGAGGATCTACCATCCGAGAGCAGCACAAAGGAGCTACCTGAGGATCTACCATCCGAGAGCAGCACAGAGGAACTACCTGAGGATCTGCCATCCGAGAGCAGCACAGAGGAACTACCTGAGGATCTACCATCCGAGAGCAGCACAGAGGAGCTACCTGAGGATCTACCATCCGAGAGCAGCACAGAGGAACTACCTGAGGATCTACCATCCGAGAGCAGCACAGAGGAGCTACCTGAGGATCTACCATCCGAGAGCAGCACAGAGGAACTACCTGAGGATCTACATTCCGAGAGCAGCACAAAGGAACTACCTGAGGATCTACCATCCGAGAGCAGCACAGAGGAACTACCTGAGGATATACCATCCAAGAGCAGCACAGAGGAACTACCTGAGGATATACCATCCAAGAGCAGCACAGAGGAACTACCTGAGAATCTACCATCCAAGAGCAGCACAGAGGAACTACCTGAGGATCTACCATCCGAGAGCAGCACAGAGGAACTACCTGAGGATTTACCATCCAAGAGCAGCACAGAGGAACTACCTGAGGATCTACCATCCAAGAGCAGCACAGAGGAACTACCTGAGGATTTACCATCCAAGAGCAGAACAGAGGAGCTACCTGAGGATCTACCATCCGAGAGCAGCACAGAGGAACTACCTGAGGATCTACATTCCGAGAGCAGCACAAAGGAACTACCTGAGGATCTACCATCCGAGAGCAGCACAGAGGAACTACCTGAGGATATACCATCCAAGAGCAGCACAGAGGAACTACCTGAGGATATACCATCCAAGAGCAGCACAGAGGAACTACCTGAGGATCTACCATCCAAGAGCAGCACAGAGGAACTACCTGAGGATCTACCATCCGAGAGCAGCACAGAGGAACTACCTGAGGATTTACCATCCAAGAGCAGCACAGAGGAACTACCTGAGGAGCTACCATCCAAGAGCAGCAAAGAGGAACTACCTGAGGATCTACATTCCGAGAGCAGCACAGAGGAACTACCTGAGGATCTACCATCCGAGAGCAGCAAAGAGGAACTACCTGAGGATCTACATTCCGAGAGCAGCACTACCTGAGGATCTACTTTCTGAGAGTAGCACAGAGGAACTACCTGAGGATCTACCTTTCCAGCGCAGCACAGAGGAACTACCTGAGGATATGCCATCCGAGAGCAGCACAGAGGAACTACCTGAGAACCTAATATCTGACAGCAGCACAGAGGAACTAGCTGACGATCTACCATCCGAGAGCAGCACAGAGGAACTACCTGAGGATCTACCATCCGAGAGCAGCACAGAGGAACTACGTAAGGATCTACCAATTGAGAGCAGCACAGAGGAACTACCTGACAATCTACCATCCGAGAGCAGCACAGAGAAACTAGCTGAGGATCTACATCTGAGAGCAGCACTGAGGAACTACCTGAAGATCTACCATCCGAGAGCAGCACAGAGGAACTACCTGAGGATCTACCAGGACGGAAAATTGGATGTGTAGCGCTGCAGATCGCCGCACATTCCTGAGCTCTCATCCAGCGGTTGGTTGATGTTTCCCTCATATTTTGCTATTTCAGGATTTTGCAGTCCTGATCCGGGCAATGTCAGCTCTTGTGTCCGGAGGGAGCGGGTTCTGGAGGGTTTTTGGTAACAGGAAATTTGATGAATTCTTTCTGGAGTGAGACAGATGTTGTTCTACAACTAGATCCAGCGACCTGAGATATGAAAGGAACACACTGAGCCTGTAATATCCGACAGCTGCTCCGGGGTAATCCTCTGACCACGGGTACACCACGTGCCGGTGCTGTCACCCCCGGATTGTGCCTCCTATCTGTCACAAATCAGCCACTCACTGCACAGGGGTCTCCACTCCTCACACTCACTGCACAGGGGTCTCCGCTCTTCACACTCACTGCACAGGGGTCTCCGCTCTTCACACTCACTGCACAGGGGTCTCCGCTCCTCACACTCACTGCACAGGGGTCTCCGCTCCTCACACTCACTGCACAGGGGTCTCCGCTCTTCACACTCACTGCACAGGGGTCTCCGCTCTTCACACTCACTGCACAGGGGTCTCCGCTCCTCACACTCACTGCACAGGGGTCTCCGCTCCTCACACTCACTGCACAGGGGTCTCCGCTCCTCACACTCACTGCACAGGGGTCTCCGCTCCTCACACTCACTGCACAGGGGTCTCCGCTCCTCACACTCACTGCACAGGGGTCTCCGCTCCTCACACTCACTGCACAGGGGTCTCCGCTCCGCACACTCACTCCACAGAGGCTCTGAACCTGACTGTATTGGGGGTCTCCGCTCCTCACACTATACACTCATCTATAGACTGCATGTTGGGAGTGCCATCAGTCTTTTTGTCTAGATTATGGAGTCATACCCTCTGACCGTGCTCCCCTCCCCCATTAACCACAGGTGACTGTATTCTCTATAGCAAGTTCCTACTCGCCCATACACATGGAGGTTTGTACCCCAGAGAGAGGCTTCAGTTTAGTGCAGGTTCCCAGTATATGTGATATGCCTTCACGTGGTTACTGGGCAGATATAGAAATGGCCATTTTTGTATGGTGAATATCTCAATTTTTTTCTAGATTTCCTTTAGCAGTAATGCAGATCTATATTCTTGTATTCATTGTTTGCACACTTTAGCATTTCAGAGTGCAGCTGTCTTTTTTTGTTATTATATGTCACGTTCAGTTTTGCACCTTTACAGACTGCATTTTGGGAGTGCCGTCAGTCTTTTTGCCTGTGACACACAGACATCACCTGCCGGGTTGGGGCGAGCTCACCCCGTGTGCCAAATACCCGCTACTGACTGGTGCCGCACATGTAATGAATATGTCATTGCAATGTCAAAAGATTTCTCTGGATAGAACATAAATGTTTTGCTGGAAGCTGACACTGCGCAATGTGCACACTGTCAGGATTTGATTTTCCCATCTGATGACTGCAAACTAATTTTGATCTCCCTATAATGACAATTACTCTTACACTTGTACAGTGATATTTCATTTGTATTTTTATTTGCAAAACTCATAACACATACAGTACTTCAGAGCTGTACTCACTTTTTACTAATTGTTAAGGGAAACAGTTTGTACTTTTAGTGTAACCAGGGCAAGATATAACTCAGGATTGGTAATGTATGTACACAGTGACTGCACCAGCAGAATAGTGAGTGCAGCTCTGGAGCATAATACAGGAGGTAACTCAGGATCAGTAATGTAATGTATGTACACAGTGACTGCAGCAGCAGAATAGTGAGTGCAGCTCTGGAGTATAATACAGGAGGTAACTCAGGATCAGTAATGTAATGTATGTACACAATGACTGCACCAGCAGAATAGTGAGTGCAGCTCTGGAGTATAATACAGAAGGTAACTCAGGATCAGTAATGTAATATATGTACACAGTGACTGCACCAGCAGAATAGTGAGTGTAGCTCTGGAGTATAATACAGGAGGTAACTCAGGATCAGTAATGTAATGTATGTACACAGTGACTGCACCAGCAGAATAGTGAGTGCAGCTCTGGAGCATAATACAGGAGGTAACTCAGGATCAGTAATGTAATATATGTACACAGTGACTGCACCAGCAGAATAGTGAGTGCAGCTCTGGAGTATAATACAGGAGGTAACTCAGGATCAGTAATGTAATGTATGTACACAGGGACTGCACCAGCAGAATAGTGAGTGCAGCTCTGGAGTATAATACAGGAGGTAACTCAGGATCTGTAATGTAATATATATACACAGTGACTGCACCAGCAGAATAGGGAGTGCAGCTCTGGAATATAATACAGGAGGTAACTCAGGATCAGTAATGTAATGTACGTACACAGTGACTGCACCAGCAGAATAGTGAGTGCAGCTCTGGAGTATAATACAGGAGGTAACTCAGGATCAGTAATGTAATGTATGTACACAGTGACTGCACCAGCAGAATAGGGAGTGCAGCTCTGGAGCATAATACAGGAGGTAACACAGGGTCAGTAATGTAATGTATGTACACAGTGACTGCACCAGCAGAATAGTGAGTGCAGCTCTGGAGTATAATACAAGAAGTAACTCAGGATCAGTATTGTATATATTGTGAACGTTGCGCCCTGCAACGTGGGGGTTTCACTCGCTTGCAGCGGTGTGAGGTAGCTTCAGCAACACACGTACACAGTCTCTTCATAGAAATTCTGGCAGTTTATTAAAAACACTCAGCATAAACTGCCTTCAAACATAAACAATAAGTCCATAATAGAAGTTTAGCAACTTCCCCACTCTCTGGCTCCTGCCAGCGTACAACTCTAGCCAAGGTTCCTTCCAGCCCCCAGGGCCCTCTGCAGACCCCTGTCTGTCTCTCCTCCTGGAGAGATTCGGCCCTACAGCCCTGGCCTGGCCGCACTCACCTCAGACTCAATATCAGAGCCTTGTGTTCAGCCTCCACACAGGCTGATACACCCAGAGCTCCCGGCTCTGCTCTCACTTGTTTCCAGTCCACACTGGACATCTAGAGCCAGTCTCTCTCTAGACTGCCCTAGACACACTCCACCCAGGTTCAGAGACAGGATTGCTTTAACCCCTGGAGTCACACCCACAGGTGGTAAGGAGTGTGTAATCAGCATCACACACCCTTCCATGGCTCTGCATGTAATGCAATCCTGTGGAACCACAGGTCCCAGCCAGCTTCACATTGCAGAGCACCCACGCTTCTGCAAAACATACCGGCCCTTTGTAATACAGCGGGTTGATACCTCACAATATACAGTAATGTTTTCTATATGTGGCGGCTGTGCTGTTCTGTATGTGGCGGCTGTGCTGTTCTATATGTGGCGGCTGTGCTGTTCTGTATGTGGCGGCTGTGCTGTTCTATATGTGGCGGCTGTGCTGTTCTGTATGTGGCGGCTGTGCTGTTCTATATGTGGCGGCTGTGCTGTTCTATATGTGGCGGCTGTGCTGTTCTGTATGTGGCGGCTGTGCTGTTCTATATGTGGCGGCTGTGCTGTTCTGTATGTGGCGGCTGTGCTGTTCTGTATGTGGCGGCTGTGCTGTTCTGTATGTGGCGGCTGTGCTGTTCTATATGTGGCGGCTGTGCTGTTCTGTATGTGGCGGCTGTGCTGTTCTATATGTGGCGGCTGTGCTGTTCTATATGTGGCGGCAGTGCTGTTCTATATGTGGCGGCTGTGCTGTTCTATATGTGGCGGCTGTGCTGTTCTATATGTGGCGGCTGTGCTGTTCTATATGTGGCGGCTGTGCTGTTCTATATGTG
This sequence comes from Anomaloglossus baeobatrachus, assembly GCF_048569485.1. Classification (NCBI taxonomy): domain Eukaryota; kingdom Metazoa; phylum Chordata; class Amphibia; order Anura; family Aromobatidae; genus Anomaloglossus; species Anomaloglossus baeobatrachus. Next base: position 15,815,404 of record NC_134361.1, read on the forward strand.
GCGGCTGTGCTGTTCTGTATGTGGCGGCTGTGCTGTTCTATATGTGGCGGCTGTGCTGTTCTATATGTGGCGGCTGTGCTGTTCTATATGTGGCGGCTGTGCTGTTCTATATGTGGCGGCTGTGCTGTTCTGTATGTGGCGGCTGTGCTGTTCTGTATGTGGCGGCTGTGCTGTTCTGTATGTGGCGGCTGTGCTGTTCTGTATGTGGCGGCTGTGCTGTTCTATATGTGGCGGCTGTGCTGTTCTATATGTGGCGGCTGTGCTGTTCTATATGTGGCGGCTGTGCTGTTCTGTATGTGGCGGCTGTGCTGTTCTGTATGTGGCGGCTGTGCTGTTCTATATGTGGCGGCTGTGCTGTTCTATATGTGGCGGCTGTGCTGTTCTATATGTGGCGGCTGTGCTGTTCTGTATGTGGCGGCTGTGCTGTTCTGTATGTGGCGGCTGTGCTGTTCTGTATGTGGCGGCTGTGCTGTTCTGTATGTGGCGGCTGTGCTGTTCTGTATGTGGCGGCTGTGCTGTTCTATATGTGGCGGCTGTGCTGTTCTATATGTGGCGGCTGTGCTGTTCTGTATGTGGCGGCTGTGCTGTTCTGTATGTGGCGGCTGTGCTGTTCTGTATGTGGCGGCTGTGCTGTTCTATATGTGGCGGCTGTGCTGTTCTATATGTGGCGGCTGTGCTGTTCTATATGTGGCGGCTGTGCTGTTCTGTATGTGGCGGCTGTGCTGTTCTATATGTGGCGGCTGTGCTGTTCTATATGTGGCGGCTGTGCTGTTCTGTATGTGGCGGCTGTGCTGTTCTATATGTGGCGGCTGTGCTGTTCTGTATGTGGCGGCTGTGCTGTTCTGTATGTGGCGGCTGTGCTGTTCTATATGTGGCGGCTGTGCTGTTCTATATGTGGCGGCTGTGCTGTTCTATATGTGGCGGCTGTGCTGTTCTATATGTGGCGGCTGTGCTGTTCTATATGTGGCGGCTGTGCTGTTCTGTATGTGGCGGCTGTGCTGTTCTATATGTGGCGGCTGTGCTGTTCTGTATGTGGCGGCTGTGCTGTTCTGTATGTGGCGGCTGTGCTGTTCTATATGTGGCGGCTGTGCTGTTCTATATGTGGCGGCTGTGCTGTTCTGTATGTGGCTGCTGTGCTGTTCTATATGTGGCGGCTGTGCTGTTCTGTATGTGGCGGCTGTGCTGTTCTATATGTGGCGGCTGTGCTGTTCTATATGTGGCGGCTGTGCTGTTCTGTATGTGGCTGCTGTGCTGTTCTATATGTGGCGGCTGTGCTGTTCTATATGTGGCGGCTGTGCTGTTCTATATGTGGCGGCTGTGCTGTTCTATATGTGGCGGCTGTGCTGTTCTGTATGTGGCGGCTGTGCTGTTCTATATGTGGCGGCTGTGCTGTTCTATATGTGGCGGCTGTGCTGTTCTGTATGTGGCGGCTGTGCTGTTCTGTATGTGGCGGCTGTGCTGTTCTGTATGTGGCGGCTGTGCTGTTCTATATGTGGCGGCTGTGCTGTTCTATATGTGGCGGCTGTGCTGTTCTGTATGTGGCGGCTGTGCTGTTCTATATGTGGCGGCTGTGCTGTTCTGTATGTGGCTGCTGTGCTGTTCTGTATGTGGCGGCTGTGCTGTTCTGTATGTGGCTGCTGTGCTGTTCTGTATGTGGCGGCTGTGCTGTTCTGTATGTGGCGGCTGTGCTGTTCTGTATGTGGCGGCTGTGCTGTTCTGTATGTGGCGGCAGTGCTGTTCTGTATGTGGCGGCTGTGCTGTTCTGTATGTGGCGGCTGTGCTGTTCTATATGTGGCGGCTGTGCTGTTCTATATGTGGCGGCTGTGCTGTTCTGTATGTGGCGGCTGTGCTGTTCTATATGTGGCGGCTGTGCTGTTCTATATGTGGCGGCTGTGCTGTTCTGTATGTGGCGGCTGTGCTGTTCTGTATGTGGCGGCTGTGCTGTTCTGTATGTGGCTGCTGTGCTGTTCTGTATGTGGCGGCTGTGCTGTTCTGTATGTGGCGGCTGTGCTGTTCTATATGTGGCGGCTGTGCTGTTCTATATGTGGCGGCTGTGCTGTTCTATATGTGGCGGCTGTGCTGTTCTGTATGTGGCGGCTGTGCTGTTCTGTATGTGGCGGCTGTGCTGTTCTGTATGTGGCGGCTGTGCTGTTCTGTATGTGGCGGCTGTGCTGTTCTATATGTGGCGGCTGTGCTGTTCTATATGTGGCGGCTGTGCTGTTCTGTATGTGGCGGCTGTGCTGTTCTATATGTGGCGGCTGTGCTGTTCTGTATGTGGCGGCTGTGCTGTTCTGTATGTGGCGGCTGTGCTGTTCTATATGTGGCGGCTGTGCTGTTCTGTATGTGGCGGCTGTGCTGTTCTGTATGTGGCGGCTGTGCTGTTCTATATGTGGCGGCTGTGCTGTTCTATATGTGGCGGCTGTGCTGTTCTATATGTGGCGGCTGTGCTGTTCTGTATGTGGCGGCTGTGCTGTTCTGTATGTGGCGGCTGTGCTGTTCTGTATGTGGCGGCTGTGCTGTTCTATATGTGGCGGCTGTGCTGTTCTGTATGTGGCGGCTGTGCTGTTCTGTATGTGGCGGCTGTGCTGTTCTGTATGTGGCGGCTGTGCTGTTCTGTATGTGGCGGCTGTGCTGTTCTGTATGTGGCGGCTGTGCTGTTCTGTATGTGGCGGCTGTGCTGTTCTATATGTGGCGGCTGTGCTGTTCTATATGTGGCGGCTGTGCTGTTCTGTATGTGGCGGCTGTGCTGTTCTATATGTGGCGGCTGTGCTGTTCTGTATGTGGCGGCTGTGCTGTTCTATATGTGGCGGCTGTGCTGTTCTATATGTGGCGGCTGTGCTGTTCTATATGTGGCGGCTGTGCTGTTCTGTATGTGGCGGCTGTGCTGTTCTATATGTGGCGGCTGTGCTGTTCTGTATGTGGCGGCTGTGCTGTTCTGTATGTGGCGGCTGTGCTGTTCTGTATGTGGCGGCTGTGCTGTTCTGTATGTGGCGGCTGTGCTGTTCTATATGTGGCGGCTGTGCTGTTCTGTATGTGGCGGCTGTGCTGTTCTATATGTGGCGGCTGTGCTGTTCTGTATGTGGCGGCTGTGCTGTTCTATATGTGGCGGCTGTGCTGTTCTGTATGTGGCTGCTGTGCTGTTCTGTATGTGGCGGCTGTGCTGTTCTATATGTGGCGGCTGTGCTGTTCTGTATGTGGCGGCTGTGCTGTTCTATATGTGGCGGCTGTGCTGTTCTATATGTGGCGGCTGTGCTGTTCTGTATGTGGCGGCTGTGCTGTTCTGTATGTGGCGGCTGTGCTGTTCTATATGTGGCGGCTGTGCTGTTCTATATGTGGCGGCTGTGCTGTTCTATATGTGGCGGCTGTGCTGTTCTGTATGTGGCGGCTGTGCTGTTCTATATGTGGCGGCTGTGCTGTTCTATATGTGGCGGCTGTGCTGTTCTGTATGTGGCTGCTGTGCTGTTCTATATGTGGCGGCTGTGCTGTTCTGTATGTGGCGGCTGTGCTGTTCTGTATGTGGCGGCTGTGCTGTTCTATATGTGGCGGCTGTGCTGTTCTATATGTGGCGGCTGTGCTGTTCTATATGTGGCGGCTGTGCTGTTCTGTATGTGGCGGCTGTGCTGTTCTATATGTGGCGGCTGTGCTGTTCTATATGTGGCGGCTGTGCTGTTCTATATGTGGCGGCTGTGCTGTTCTGTATGTGGCGGCTGTGCTGTTCTATATGTGGCGGCTGTGCTGTTCTATATGTGGCGGCTGTGCTGTTCTATATGTGGCGGCTGTGCTGTTCTATATGTGGCGGCTGTGCTGTTCTATATGTGGCGGCTGTGCTGTTCTATATGTGGCGGCTGTGCTGTTCTATATGTGGCGGCTGTGCTGTTCTGTATGTGGCGGCTGTGCTGTTCTATATGTGGCGGCTGTGCTGTTCTATATGTGGCGGCTGTGCTGTTCTATATGTGGCGGCTGTGCTGTTCTATATGTGGCGGCTGTGCTGTTCTATATGTGGCGGCTGTGCTGTTCTGTATGTGGCGGCTGTGCTGTTCTATATGTGGCGGCTGTGCTGTTCTGTATGTGGCGGCTGTGCTGTTCTATATGTGGCGGCTGTGCTGTTCTATATGTGGCGGCTGTGCTGTTCTATATGTGGCGGCTGTGCTGTTCTGTATGTGGCGGCTGTGCTGTTCTGTATGTGGCGGCTGTGCTGTTCTGTATGTGGCGGCTGTGCTGTTCTGTATGTGGCGGCTGTGCTGTTCTATATGTGGCGGCTGTGCTGTTCTATATGTGGCGGCTGTGCTGTTCTATATGTGGCGGCTGTGCTGTTCTATATGTGGCGGCTGTGCTGTTCTATATGTGGCGGCTGTGCTGTTCTATATGTGGCGGCTGTGCTGTTCTATATGTGGCGGCTGTGCTGTTCTATATGTGGCGGCTGTGCTGTTCTATATGTGGCGGCAGTTTTCCTGCAGAGGCTTCTTCTCTTGGGTTATGATAGTGCCGCTTTTATTGTGGGGTTATATATTTTCTCAGCAGCCATTGCCCCTGTGCTGTGAATCCGTGTCCCCCCCCCTCTCCCGCCGCAGTCTCTCCGGCATCACGCTCTGGATTAGTGAGCGTGCACCGAGCCTAATCCCCCGCACCCCGGCAGCCGCACGGATCTCCGCCGCCGATACAATCTCCCCTCTGTGTAAATAATATTGACAATTTGGAAGTAGTAAAATGCTCCGCACATCCCGGGTCCTGATTACACTCGTGATTAGAGGCTGCGCGCGTCATATATTATCTGTAAATCACATTTACTGCATCCACTGACAACAATGAAACGCGGCAGAACTGCGGCTAATGTATGCAGCGCGCAGCCCCGATTGTGCGGAGTCGCTGCGGATTTACTGGAAATCGCGGCTTGTTATTACAATATTATATAGGATTTATAATGATCCAGAGAAAAACAAATGCTCCAGCGGCCGATCGATCCGAGAGCGAGGAGTCACCGATCAGATCAGGAGCACGATGGAAGGATCAAGAGAAGCGCAGAAATAGCGAAAATCGCCCCTAATAGCAGCACGGTGGCTCAGTGGTTAGCAGTGCAGTCTTGTGGTGGCTCAGTGGTTAGCAGTGCAGTCTTGTGGTGGCTCAGTGGTTAGCACTGCAGTCTTGCAGCGCTGGGGTCCTGGGTTCAAATCCCACCAAGGACACCATCTGCAAGGAGTTTGTATGTTCTCCCCGTGTTTGCGTGGGTTTCCTCCGGGTTCTCCGGTTTCCTCCCACACTCCAAAAACATACAGATAGGGACCTTAGATTGTGAGCCCCAATGGGGACAGTGTTGCCAATGTATGTAAAGCGCTGTGGAATTAATAGTGATATATAAATGAATAAATATTATTATTATATAATATTAAGATAGGACGGCTCCGCACCATCACACTGTATACAGCACTGCATAATCCTCCACTCACAGCCAAAGCTGCAGTTTTGCTCTTAGTATATTTTTTATTCTCTGCTTCCAAAGCTGCAGTTCTCTCCAGAGCTGAACTCAATATTCAGCTGTGCTGTTACATTATATCAAAAACTCCACTCATTCCCGTAGATATAGTCGCTATTCTATAGCTCTTACATTATGTCAAATACCCCAGTCTCATCCAGAGCTGTAATCACTATTCTGCTGTTGCATCTTGTCTTATAGTTATTAAATTCAGAGCTGCAATCACTATTCTGCTGTTGCATCCTCGCTTATAGTTATTAAATCCAGAGCTGCAATCACTAATGTGCTATGACATCATGTCTTATACTTATTAAATCCAGAGCTGTAATCACTATTCTTCTATAACATTCTTTCTTATACTTATTAAATCCAAAGCTGCAATCACAATTCTGCTTCTATTTTATTTCTGATAGGCCACTCTGCTATAACATCATGTCTTACACCACAATCACCTCCAGATCTGCACTCACAAATCTGATTTCATGTTGAGTTTTATTATCCATTTACCTCCAGAGCTGTAGTCATACTTCTGTTGTTGCATCATGTTTTATCATTTTTAAACAGGAAGTTGCACTGTTATTCTGCTGTTACTTTATGCCTGATATGCCAGTTATATACAAAGCTTCAGAGCTGCTCTCACAATTCTGCTTCGCATAACGTTCTATACTTCTGTCCCTGTAGAGCTGCAGATACTAGTCTATCATGTCTAATATTCCAAATATGTTCAGAATTTTGGTCACATTTGTGGTGTTGGATCCTGTCTTATACCCATTGCACCCATTGCTCACTATTCTGCTCTTACATTATGTCAAATATGTCTTATCCAGAGCTGCAATCACTATTCTGCTGTTGCATCCTGTCTTATACTTATTAAATCCGGAGCTGCACTCACAATTGTGCTTTTATGTTATTTCTGATATGCCAGTCCTGTGCAGAGCTGCACGCAAAAGTCTGCAATAACATCATGTCTTATAGCACGGTCACATCCAGAGCTGCATTCATAAATCTGATTTTACATTTGTCTTATTCTCCAGTCACTTCCAGACCTGCAGTCATATTGCTGTTGTTGCATTCTGATTTATGCTCATGAAAGTCAGAATTGTTTTCAGGATTCTGCTGTTACTAAATGCCTGATATTCCAGTTATATTCAGAGCTGCACTCACAATTCTGCTATTACATTATGTCTTGTTCTCCAGTCATCTGCAGAGCTGCACTCACAATTCTGTTCCATCATGTATTAACCTCCTATCACATACTAATCTGCTGTATGTCTTACACTTTAATCTCATCCAGAGCTGCGGTCATGATTCTGTTGTCTTACATTTGGAATTAATCATTACTGTCTTGGCAGAGACAGAGCCATTGTAGCAGCTTGGGTGCATTAGTAACAGGTTCTGCACGCTGCAGCACTGCTCTATATAATGTGTAATCTGCACAGTAGTGGATGTACAACATAGTGCAGGATGCACCAATGCGTCAGCAGCAGTGACACGGTATAAACTATGAATGCTGCTCTGGAGGTGATTGGAGTAAACGACAGTCAATATCCGGTGCAGACAGCACCCGTCCACCGTGCACAGCATTTTCTGGCTCCAGATGAGTACAGGACTCTTGGGCTTTCAGCAGATTTATGTATCTGTCATTAGATTCCGAGTGCAGCTCTGGATGTGACTGGAGTATATAAAAGAATGATAAGAATTCACAGTATATACAACGCGACTCAGTGAATAAAGGTTCTCTTTTCAATCAATAATTTGCAGACTTCTCCATTATTACTTGTTCTGGCTCCCATAGATCTCTGTGGTTCTTTAACGGAAAACAATATTTCCTCCTACACTAAGTACCACAAATACCACAAATGCCACCTGTGGATTCATCGATCAGGAAAATGGGGGTCTGCCGCCCCCTGCCCATCAATTTCTGCCTGTTGCAATTAGCATCATCTTTACTGTAGATATATCATGCATACGGCCACATTCCCACTGAGCTCCATGGAAAATGCAGCCTGCAGAGAGTTGCTAAAATCAGTGAACCCTGATGTCCCCATAAGTGAAAATAGCGGTTATCATTCTGTAGACATGGCTAAAGTCCGAGGAAATGGGTCTGCAATTAATGGAATTTGTTATTAATTTCACCTATAAATTTGGGGTCACTGGATTCCGAACCTATAACTATTCACAAAATTCTAGAAAAATGATGGCCGCGGACGACTATTTGCCTGTGTTCTCTGCCAGGTCAGGAACAGTCTAAAAAATATTTAAATGATTAAAGTCACCTTCGACTGTTCCCGTCCCTCACATGTCCTGACACCGCACCTGAAGACATGAGCTTAGTCACAGCCAGAAGACAGAAGAGAAAAACAAAGAAGAGAAGAGTAAAAGAGAGAAGATAGAAGAGAAGACCAAAGGAGAGAAGAGCAAAAGAGAGAAGATTAAAGAAGAGAAGACAGGGGAGAAGATCAAAGGAGAGAAGACAGGAGAGAAGACCAAAGGAGAGAAGACAGAAGAGAAAACCAAAGAGAAGAAAGAAGAGAAAAACAAAGGAGAGAAGACAGAAGAGAAGACCAAAGAAGAGAAGACAGGAGAGAAGATCAAAGGAGCGAAGACAGGAGAGAAGATCAAAGAAGAGAAGACAGGAGAGAAGACCAAAGAAGAGAAGAGTAAAGGAGAGATCAAAGAAGAGAAGACAGGGGAGAAGATCAAAGGAGAGAAGACAGGAGAGAAGACCAAAGGAGAGAAGACAGAAGAGAAAACCAAAGAGAAGAAAGAAGAGAAAAACAAAGGAGAGAAGACAGAAGAGAAGACCAAAGAAGAGAAGACAGGAGAGAAGATCAAAGGAGCGAAGACAGGAGAGAAGATCAAAGAAGAGAAGACAGGAGAGAAGACCAAAGAAGAGAAGAGTAAAGGAGAGATCAAAGAAGAGAAGACAGGGGAGAAGATCAAAGAAGAGAAGAGTAAGAGTAAAAGAGAGAAGATAGAAGAGAAGACCAAAGGAGAGAAGACAGGAGAGAAGATCAAAGAGAAGAAAGAAGAGAAAAACAAAGAAGAGAAGAGTAAAAGAGAGAAGACAGGAGAGAAGACCAAAGAAGAGAAGACAAGAGAAAAGACCAAAGGAGACAAGGCAGGGGAGAAGATCAAAGACGAGAAGACAGGGGAGAAGACCACAGAAGAGAAGACAGGAGAGAAATCAAAGAAGAGAAGAGTAAAGGAGAGAAGATAGAAGAGAAGACCAAAGAAGAGAAGGCAGGGGAGAATACCAAAGAAGTGAAGACAGGGGAGAAGATCAAAGAAGAGAGGACAAGTGAGAAGACCAAAGAAGAGAAGGCAGTGGAGAAGATCAAAGAAGAGAGGACAGGAGAGAAGACCAAAGAAGAGAAGACAGGAGAGAAGACCAAAGAAGAGAAGACAGTAGGGAAGACCAAAGGAAAGAAGACAGGAGAGAAGACCAAAGAAGAGAAGACAGGAGGGAAGACCAAAGGAAAGAAGACAGGAGAGAAGACCAAAGAAGAGAAGACAGGAGGGAAGACCAAAGGAAAGAAGACAGGAGAGAAGACCAAAGAAGAGAAGACAGGAGGGAAGACCAAAGGAAAGAAGACAGGAGAGAAGACCAAAGAAGAGAAGACAGGAGGGAAGACCAAAGGAAAGAAGACAGGAGAGAAGACCAAAGAAGAGAAGACAGGAGGGAAGACCAAAGGAAAGAAGACAGGAGAGAAGACCAAAGAAGAGAAGACAGGAGGGAAGACCAAAGGAAAGAAGACAGGAGAGAAGACCAAAGGAAAGAAGACAGGAGAGAAGACCAAAGCAAAGAAGACAGGAGAGAAGATCAAAGAAGAGAAGACAGGGGAGAAGACCAAAGAAGAGAAGACAGGAGAGAAGATCAAAGAAGAGAAGACAGGGGAGAAGACCAAAGAAGAGAATACAGGGGAGAAAACCAAGAGAAGAGAAGACAGGAGAGAAGAGAAAAAAGGAGAGAAGACCAAAGAAAAGAAGACAGGGGAGAAAACCAAAGAAGATAGGACAGGGGAGAAGACCAAAGAAGAAAAGACAGGGGAGAAGATCAAAGAAGAAAAGACAGTGGAGAAAACCAAAGAAGAGAAGACAGGGGAGAAGACTAAAGAAGAGAAGGCAGTGGAGAAAACCAAAGAAGAGAAGGCAGCGGAGAAGATCAAAGAAGAGAGGACAAGTGAGAAGACCAAAGAAGAGAAGACAGGAGAGAAGACCAAAGAAGAGAAGACAGGAGAGAAGACCAAAGAAGAGAAGACAGTAGGGAAGACCAAAGGAAAGAAGACAGGAGAGAAGACCAAAGAAGAGAAGACAGGAGGGAAGACCAAAGGAAAGAAGACAGGAGAGAAGACCAAAGAAGAGAAGACAGGAGGGAAGACCAAAGGAAAGAAGACAGGAGAGAAGACCAAAGAAGAGAAGACAGGAGGGAAGACCAAAGGAAAGAAGACAGGAGAGAAGACCAAAGAAGAGAAGACAGGAGGGAAGACCAAAGGAAAGAAGACAGGAGAGAAGACCAAAGAAGAGAAGACAGGAGGGAAGACCAAAGGAAAGAAGACAGGAGAGAAGACCAAAGGAAAGAAGACAGGAGAGAAGACCAAAGAAGAGAAGACAGGAGGGAAGACCAAAGGAAAGAAGACAGGAGAGAAGACCAAAGAAGAGAAGACAGGAGGGAAGACCAAAGGAAAGAAGACAGGAGAGAAGACCAAAGAAGAGAAGACAGGAGGGAAGACCAAAGGAAAGAAGACAGGAGAGAAGACCAAAGAAGAGAAGACAGGAGGGAAGACCAAAGGAAAGAAGACAGGAGAGAAGACCAAAGAAGAGCAGACAGGAGGGAAGACCAAAGGAAAGAAGACAGGAGAGAAGACCAAAGAAGAGAAGACAGGAGAGAAGACCAAAGAAGAGAAGACAGGAGGGAAGACCAAAGGAAAGAAGACAGGAGAGAAGACCAAAGAAGAGAAGACAGGAGAGAAGACCAAAGAAGAGAAGAGAGTAGGGAAGACCAAAGGAAAGAAGACAGGAGAGAAGATCAAAGAAGAGAAGACAGGAGGGAAGACCAAAGGAAAGAAGACAGGAGAGAAGACCAAAGAAGAGAAGACAGGAGGGAAGACCAAAGGAAAGAAGACAGGAGAGAAGACCAAAGAAGAGAAGACAGGAGGGAAGACCAAAGGAAAGAAGACAGGAGAGAAGACCAAAGGAAAGAAGACAGGAGAGAAGACCAAAGAAGAGAAGACAGGAGGGAAGACCAAAGGAAAGAAGACAGGAGAGAAGACCAAAGAAGAGAAGACAGGAGGGAAGACCAAAGGAAAGAAGACAGGAGAGAAGACCAAAGAAGAGAAGACAGGAGGGAAGACCAAAGGAAAGAAGACAGGAGAGAAGACCAAAGAAGAGAAGACAGGAGGGAAGACCAAAGGAAAGAAGACAGGAGAGAAGACCAAAGAAGAGAAGACAGGAGAGAAGACCAAAGAAGAGAAGACAGGAGGGAAGACCAAAGGAAAGAAGACAGGAGAGAAGACCAAAGAAGAGAAGACAGGAGAGAAGACCAAAGAAGAGAAGACAGTAGGGAAGACCAAAGGAAAGAAGACAGGAGAGAAGACCAAAGAAGAGAAGACAGGAGGGAAGACCAAAGGAAAGAAGACAGGAGAGAAGACCAAAGAAGAGAAGACAGGAGGGAAGACCAAAGGAAAGAAGACAGGAGAGAAGACCAAAGAAGAGAAGACAGGAGGGAAGACCAAAGGAAAGAAGACAGGAGAGAAGACCAAAGGAAAGAAGACAGGAGAGAAGACCAAAGAAGAGAAGACAGGAGAGAAGACCAAAGGAAAGAAGACAGGAGAGAAGACCAAAGGAAAGAAGACAGGAGAGAAGATCAAAGAAGAGAATACAGGGGAGAAAACCAAGAGAAGAGAAGACAGGAGAGAAGAGAAAAAAGGAGAGAAGACCAAAGAAAAGAAGACAGGGGAGAAAACCAAAGAAGAGAGGACAGGGCAGAAGACCAGAGAAGAGGAAAAAAGGAGAGAAGACCAAAGAAGAGAAGACAGGGGAGAAGACCAAAGAAGAGAAGACAGGGGAGAAGACCAAAGAAGAGAAGACAGGAGAGAAGACCAAAGAAAAGGAGGGCAAAGTGGAGAAAACCAAAGAGAAGACTGCAGTAATGAAGGGCAACAAAGAAAAGACAGAAAAGCGAGCAAAACGAAGGCTGTGGTACAAGTGAGAAAAGAAGACCAAAAAGAAAACCACAGTAAAAAACGCTGAATAAGAGTGAACTGAAGAAAAGAAGACCAAGAAGAAGACCAAAGTAGAAAAGGCAGGAAGAGAAGACTGAGGAGAAAACCATAGAAGAGGAGACCAAAGAGAACACCAAAGAAAAGTAGACTGGAGAGAAGACAAAAGAAAATAAGACCAAAGAGTAGCCCAAAGAAGAAAAGAATGAGGCGAGGTCCAATATAAAAACCAAGAAAGAGAAGACCAAAGTAGAGAAGAGCAATAAAAAGAAGACAAAACAAACAAAAGATAAAAGTGAAGAAAACTAGAGAAAACAATAAGGAATAAAAGAGCAAAGAAAAAAAGGCTGAAGAAGAGAAGACCACAGAGAAAACCAAAAAAAGAAAAGACTGAAGAAAAGAGGAGTGAAGAGAAGAGAAACCCGAAGAAGAAAAGACCAAAGTGGAAACTGAAGAATAAATAACTGACCAACGTAGAGAAGATGCTTGAGGAGAAGACGACCCAAAGAGAGCAAGCAGGAGATGGAGAAGACCTGCGGAGTAAAGAAGTTTTGGGGTTTTTTTACCTCTTTTTAGCTCGTCATTTATTATGTTTCGAGAGCAGAAGAAACCTCAGAAGATAAAAAGATGTGTTTTTGGTGCAGATTCAACTTAGACAGTGTCGATTCTGCCGGCCCGGGTGAGTGAATTGGCCTAAATTAATTGTGGTCATCTCTAGCAAATGCAAATTCTAGAATAACTAATACCTGCCCGATTCCCCTGCGGGAGCGCTGGCATCAAACGTCCAAGCTGTAGGATCTGGAATGATCTGCGGGATCCCACAATTCGGCCAACGATATATCATGAGATTTCATTCTATAGGCGGCGTTACACGCTACGATTTATCTGACGATATGTCGCCGGGGTCACGGATTTCGTGATGCACATCCGGTATCGTTAGCGACGTCGTTGCGTGTGACACCTACGAGTGACTCTGAACGATCGCAAATAGGATGAAAATCGTTGATCGTTGACACGTCGTTCAGTTTCAAAATATTGTTCGTCGTTTGGAACGCAGCCGACATATTGCTACGTTTGACACCTTCCCAACGATGAACAACATCCACACGACCGCCTGGGTCAAACAATATATCGCTGAACAATGTTGCGTGGTTTGTGAGATCGTTACGTGTGACCGCTACTAAACGACCTATGAGCGATCTCGGCAAATCGTAACAACGATCTGGGCGTGTCACATCGTTTAAGAGATCGTTAGATAAATTGTAGCCTGTAAAGCGGCCTTATGACTCTGCTATGACGAGTGCTATCTGGAGCATGCCCTCATGAGACGGCCTGTGTGCCATCAAATGGCCGGGCTGAACACTAGTAACAGCTTCCACCTGGGATTAGACCTGAAGATCGGGGCTCAGAGCAGGGACCTCTCCGGAGTCGCACAGTAGTGGTCGGTGAAGCTCCATCTGGATTAGACCTGGAAGATCGGGGCTCAGAGCAGGGTCCTCTCTGGAGTCGCACAGTAGTGGTCGGTGAAGCTCCATCTGGATTAGACCTGAAGATCGGGGCTCAGAGCAGGGACCTCTCCGGAGCCGCACAGTAGTGGTCGGTGAAGCTCCATCTGGATTAGACCTGAAGATCGGGGCTCAGAGCAGGGACCTCTCCGGAGCCGCACAGTAGTGGTCGGTGAAGCTCCATCTGGATTAGACCTGGAAGATCGGGGCTCAGAGCAGGGACCTCTCCGGAGCCGCACAGTAGTGGTCGGTGAAGCTCCATCTGGATTAGACCTGGAAGATCGGGGCTCAGAGCAGGGACCTCTCCGGAGCCGCACAGTAGTGGTCGGTGAAGCTCCATCTGGATTAGACCTGAAGATCGGGGCTCAGAGCAGGGACCTCTCCGGAGCCGCACAGTAGTGGTCGGTGAAGCTCCATCTGGATTAGACCTGAAGATCGGGGCTCAGAGCAGGAACCTCTCCGGAGTCGCACAGTAGTGGTCGGTGAAGCTCCATCTGGATTAGACCTGAAGATCTGGGCTCAGAGCAGGGACCTCTCTGGAGTCGCACAGTAGTGGTCGGTGAAGCTCCATCTGGATTAGACCTGGAAGATCGGGGCTCAGAGCAGGGACCTCTCCGGAGTCGCACAGTAGTGGTCGGTGAAGCTCCATCTGGATTAGACCTGAAGATCGGGGCTCAGAGCAGGGACCTCTCCGGAGTCGCACAGTAGTGGTCGGTGAAGCTCCATCTGGATTAGACCTGGAAGATCGGGGCTCAGAGCAGGGACCTCTCCGGAGCCGCACAGTAGTGGTCGGTGAAGCTCCATCTGGATTAGACAGTGAACATTCCCCATATTAGCTATTACCATCGCTGACGTTGTATCCTCTCGCCCCATACTCTTACATAAGGGATATTTCATTACCGGCATTCGCTGACTCCGAGAAGTGGCCCCTAAAAGATCAAGGTTCACTCTGAATAACCCTGTCCATTGGCAGCGCCGCTCTGCGCTATTTCATGTGCCCGGGGTGATTGCGGGGAACACGTGGAAGCGATTTGGAGGTCACCTGCTCTCCATTGTCTGACAGGTGACAGGTGCTATTGATGAATTCCACTTTCTCTACCTGTCACAACATCTGCTTCCAAGCAACAGCGGGGGCCAAGAGATGACGATGAAATATTACATGTGCGGAGTCACCGGGGCAGAGGTGACAGCGGAGACCGCTACAATGTATCACTGCAGGAAGCCGTTATTGAACCCAGACTGGATGACGCATGATACAATGTAACCGAGGAGCGCACACGTCTGCTGAGGAGTCTCCTCTATTTTCTTCTCTAAAGGCTGCTTTACACACAACGATCTCGTTAGCGATGTGACACGCTCAGATCGTTGTTACGATTTGCCGAGATCGCTCATAGGTCGCTTTGTAGCGGTCACACATACACATCTCCAAAGACATACAGATAGGGACACTAGATTGTGAGCCCCAATGGGGACAGTGTTGCCAATGTGTGTAAAGCGCTGTGGAATTAATAGCGCTATATAAATGAATATATTATTATTATTATTATCTCACAAACGACGCTACATCATTCAGCGATATATTGTTTGACCCAGGCGGTCGTGTGGATGTTGTTGGTCGTTGGCAGGGTCAAACGTAGCAATATGTCTGCTGCGTTCCAAACGACGAACAAGATTTTGAAACTGAATGACGTGTCAACGATCAACGATTTTCACCCTATTTTCGATCGTTCGGAGTCGCACGTAGGTGTCACACGCAACGTCGTCGCTAACGATGACGGAAGTGCGTCACGCAAACTGTGACCCCGACGACATATCGTCAGATAAATCGTAGCGTGTAAAGCGGCCTTAAGGTTGTGGTCACACATTAAAGGGAACCTGTCACCAGAATTTTCGCTATTAAACTGAAAGAATCCCCTACTGCAGCTCCTGGGCTGCATTCTAGAAAGGTTCAACAGTGCCCAGTCCCGCGATAGTGCCTCTGCGCATGCGCAAGACTCCCGGAGCACTGCGGAAGATGAGGGCAGCGGCCTCATTATGTAAATGAACAATGGGGGACGGCAAACAGCGGCAGGAGGTGGGATAATGGACGAAATACAGCCCACCCCCGGGGCCAGCAAACCTCATTACCATAGCAAAAGGTAATATTTTATAAAGTGTTATTTAGGTCTGAAAGGGGGGCCAGTAGCAAGATGAACCTTTCTAGAATGCAGCCCCGGAGCTGCAGAAGCGGAGTCTTTTAGTGTAATAGTGAAAATTCTGGTGACAGGTTCCCTTTAAGGATGGTAGCCACAGCCTATTTAATGCCGCACTGCGCAGACAAAACTCTCTGCTTTTTAAAACATTAAATGTTAGAAAATGATCCCGTTTGTGGGCAGATATCTGCCACGCCCGAGTTTATACACAGGCAGGGGACACGGAAGAAGCCGAGGCTCTTTGGCAAGTGGTGGCCCAAAAATGGCTCCTGTTTGGGGAGTAGCAACACATTGTTCAATGAAGAAACACTGACGTTTTAACAAACCTTCCAAAAATGATCCTTGTTATGGGAGCAGCAAAAAGTTTTAAAAGTTGGAAAACAATATCTTTTAAAAATGTGAGCAAAAATTAACTCTTTTGGGTCGTGTTACCAGCAGCAGTACAGTGTAGCTATACAACACAGTGGAGAAGCAGGACAGGCCTGTGGTTGTCTATTAGCAGTGGCCGAATGAGGAACAGCAGCAACGGCACAGTATAGGAAATGATGGACCAGGCAAGGAGATGTCCGGCTGTGTATGGCCAGCACTGGCAGATAGTACATGTACAGTGCTGAGCAAAATGGTAACAATGTTTTGAACTTTTGACTTTCAGGCTCCAGATCTCACCAACATTTCCCAAGAAAAGAGAAACATTATCATCCAGCTCATCGATAGCGGTCTCTCTCAGACAAGGAAATTGCCAAATTGCATCATGTGAGGCCATGACAACTGGAAGAATAAGAAATGAAGTCCGTCCGTCCATTCATAAACCAAGAGGTGATGTCCAGGCAAAATATCGAAGTCACCAAGTCGCTCATCCAAGGTCTATCAATTCTGGAGACACCCGGCAGTGGAGGCGGCTCGTCTGCTCCATAATAGTGACATCATAGACGGCCATACACGCACCGAGCGACGCACATTACACAAGTCTGGAATGGTGGCCCGAAAAAAGGGGAAGAAGCCGCGACTGCAATATCATCATAAGAAGAGTCAGCTCGAGTTTATAAAACAGTAAGAAATATTGGAAACGGGTAATTCTGACTGATGAAATAAAAGTCAATAGACAGCTCTGATGGGGCAAATGGGTCTGGAAGAAACAAAGGGAAAAGAATGAAGAAATTGAAGGATCTGTCAGGTTCGGTGGAGGAGCCTGATGATACGGGGGTGTTTACAGCCAAAGGCGTTGGATACTTGACCAGGATCAATTGTGGTCTCAATGCTGAGCTATATGTGAGTGTCCTACAAGACGAGTTACTTCATACACTCGAGTACTATACGTATGAAAAGGACGACAGTGTGTTCCAGCAGGACAACGACCCAAAGCATACGCCGAGATTGGAGAAGAAATGGGTCAATGACAAGAAGTAGAGGAACTGGATTGTTCCCATAGTCCCCAGACCCCAACCCAATCCAACACTTGTGGGTAAAGAAAAAGCTGTATATATCCCCAAGAGACCCCACCAGTATACACCAACACTGGGAACGTGGAGAAGAGACCTGACCAGTATACACCAACACTGGGAACGTGGAGAAGAGACCTGAACAGTATACACCAACACTGGGAACGTGGAGAAGAGACCTGACCAGTATACACCAACACTGAGAACATGGAGAATAGACCTGACCAGTATACACCAACACTGGGAACGTGGAGAAGAGACCTGACCAGTATACACCAACACTGGGAATGTGGAGAAGAGACCTGACCAGTATACACCAACACTGGGAACGTGGAGAAGAGACCTGACCAGTATACACCAACACTGGGAACGTGGAGAAGAGACCTGACCAGTATACACCAACACTGGGAATGTGGAGAAGAGACCTGACCAGTATACACCAACACTGGGAATGTGGAGAAGAGACCTGACCAGTATACACCAACACTGGGAACGTGGAGAAGAGACCTGACCAGTATACACCAACACTGGGAACGTGGAGAAGAGACCTGACCAGTATACACCAACACTGGGAACGTGGAGAAGAGATCTGACCAGTATACACCAACACTGGGAACGTGGAGAAGAGACCTGACCAGTATACACCAACACTGGGAACGTGGAGAAGAGACCTGACCAGTGTACACCAACACTGGGAATGTGTAGAAGAGACCTGACCAGTATACACCAACACTGGGAACGTGGAGAAGAGACCTGACCAGTATACACCAACACTGGGAACGTGGAGAAGAGACCTGACCAGTATACACCAACACTGGGAATATGGAGAAGAGACCTGACCAGTATACACCAACACTGGGAACGTGGAGAAGAGACCTGACCAGTATACACCAACACTGGGAACCTGGAGAAGAGATCTGACCAGTATACACCAACACTGGGAATGTGGAGAAGAGACCTGACCAGTATACACCAACACTGGGAACCTGGAGAAGAGACCTGACCAGTATACACCAACACTGGGAACGTGAAGAAGAGACCTGACCAGTATATACCAACACTGGGAACGTGGAGAAGAGACCTGACCTGTATACACCAACACTGGGAACATGGAGAAGAGACCTGACCAGTATACACCAACACTGGGAACCTGGAGAAGAGACCTGACCAGTATACACCAACACTGGGAACCTGGAGAAGAGACCTGACCAGTATACACCAACACTGGGAACGTGAAGAAGAGACCTGACCAGTATATACCAACACTGGGAACGTAGAGAAGAGATCTGACCAGTATACACCAACACTGGGAACATGTAGAAGAGACCTGACCAGTATACACCAATACTGGGAACATTGAGAAGAGGCCTGACCAGTATACACCAACACTGGGAACATGGAGAAGAGACCTGACCAGTATACACCAACACTGGGAACATGGAGAAGAGACCTGACCAGTATACAACAACACTGGGAACGTAGAGAAGAGATCTGACCAGTATACACCAACACTGGGAACGTGGAGAAGAGACCTGACCAGTATACACCAACACTGGGAACATGGAGAAGAGACCTGACCAGTATACACCAACACTGGGAACATGGAGAAGAGACCTGACCAGTATACACCAACACTGGGAACGTGGAGAAGAGACCTGACCAGTATACACCAACACTGGGAACATGGAGAAGAGACCTGACCAGTATACACCAACACTGGGAACATGGAGAAGAGACCTGACCAGTATACACCAACACTGGGAACGTAGAGAAGAGACCTGACCAGTATACACCAACACTGGGAACGTAGAGAAGAGATCTGACCAGTATACACCAACACTGGGAACGTGGAGAAGAGACCTGACCAGTATACACCAACACTGGGAACATGGAGAAGAGACCTGACCAGTATACACCAACACTGAGAACGTGGAGAAGAGACCTGACCAGTATACACCAACACTGGGAACATGGAGAAGAGACCTGACCAGTTTACACCAACACTGGGAACGTAGAGAAGAGACCTGACCAGTATACACCAACACTGGGAACGTAGAGAAGAGATCTGACCAGTATACACCAACACTGGGAACGTGGAGAAGAGATCTGACCAGTATACACCAACACTGGGAACGTGGAGAAGAGACCTGACCAGTATACACCAACAGTGGGAACGTGGAGAAGAGACCTGACCAGTATACACCAACACTGGGAACGTGGAGAAGAGACCTGACCAGTATACACCAACACTGAGAACGTGGAGAAGAGACCTGACCAGTATACACCAACACTGGGAACGTGGAGAAGAGACCTGACCAGTATACACCAACACTGAGAACATGGAGAATAGACCTGACCAGTATACACCAACACTGAGAACGTGGAGAAGAGACCTGACCAGTATACACCAACACTGGAAACGTGGAGAAGAGACCTGACCAGTATACACCAACACTGGGAATGTGGAGAAGAGACCTGACCAGTATATACCAACACTGGGAACATGAAGAAGAGACCTGACCAGTATACACCAACACTGGGAATGTGGAGAAGAGATCTGACCAGTATACACCAACACTGGGAACGTGGAGAAGAGACCTGACCAGTATACACCAACACTGGGAACGTGGAGAAGAGACCTGACCAGTATACACCAACACTGGGAACATGAAGAAGAGACCTGACCAGTATACACCAACACTGGGAATGTGGAGAAGAGATCTGACCAGTATACACCAACACTGGGAACGTGGAGAAGAGACCTGACCAGTATACACCAACACTGGGAACGTGCAGAAGAGACCTGACCAGTATACACCAACACTGGGAACGTGGAGAAGAGACCTGACCAGTATACACCAACACTGGGAACGTGGAGAAGAGACCTGACCAGTATACACCAATACTGGGAACGTTGAGAAGAGGCCGGACCAGTATACACCAACACTGGGAACGTGGAGAAGAGACCTGACCAGTATACACCAACACTGGGAACATAGAGAAGAGATCTGACCAGTATACACCAACACTGGGAACATTGAGAAGAGACCTGACCAGCATACACCAACACTGGGAACATGGAGAAGAGATCTGACCAGTATACACCAACACTGGGAACATGGAGAAGAGACCTGACAAGTATACACCAACACTAGGAACATGTAGAAGAGACCTGACCAGTATACACCAATACTGGGAACGTTGGTTGAGAAGAGGCCTGACCAGTATACACCAACACTGGGAACATGGAGAAGAGACCTGACCAGTATACAACAACACTGGGAACGTAGAGAAGAGATCTGACCAGTATACACCAACACTGGGAACGTGGAGAAGAGACCTGACCAGTATACACCAACACTGGGAACATGGAGAAGAGACCTGACCAGTATACACCAACACTGGGAACATGGAGAAGAGACCTGACCAGTATACACCAACACTGGGAACGTAGAGAAGAGACCTGACCAGTATACACCAACACTGGGAACGTAGAGAAGAGATCTGACCAGTATACACCAACACTGGGAACGTGGAGAAGAGACCTGACCAGTATACACCAACACTGGGAACATGGAGAAGAGACCTGACCAGTATACACCAACACTGGGAACGTGGAGAAGAGACCTGACCAGTATACACCAACACTGAGAACGTGGAGAAGAGACCTGACCAGTATACACCAACACTGGGAACATGGAGAAGAGACCTGACCAGTTTACACCAACACTGGGAACGTAGAGAAGAGACCTGACCAGTATACACCAACACTGGGAACGTAGAGAAGAGATCTGACCAGTATACACCAACACTGGGAACGTGGAGAAGAGATCTGACCAGTATACACCAACACTGGGAACGTGGAGAAGAGACCTGACCAGTATACACCAACAGTGGGAACGTGGAGAAGAGACCTGACCAGTATACACCAACACTGGGAACGTGGAGAAGAGACCTGACCAGTATACACCAACACTGAGAACGTGGAGAAGAGACCTGACCAGTATACACCAACACTGGGAATGTGGAGAAGAGACCTGACCAGTATACACAAACACTGGGAACGTGGAGAAGAGACCTGACCAGTATACACCAACACTGAGAACATGGAGAATAGACCTGACCAGTATACACCAACACTGGGAACGTGGAGAAGAGACCTGACCAGTATACACCAACACTGGGAATGTGGAGAAGAGACCTGACCAGTATACACCAACACTGGGAACGTGGAGAAGAGACCTGACCAGTATACACCAACACTGGGAACGTGGAGAAGAGACCTGACCAGTATACACCAACACTGGGAACGTGGAGAAGAGATCTGACCAGTATACACCAACACTGGGAACGTGGAGAAGAGACCTGACCAGTATACACCAACACTGGGAACGTGGAGAAGAGACCTGACCAGTGTACACCAACACTGGGAATGTGTAGAAGAGACCTGACCAGTATACACCAACACTGGGAACGTGGAGAAGAGACCTGACCAGTATACACCAACACTGGGAACGTGGAGAAGAGACCTGACCAGTATACACCAACACTGGGAATATGGAGAAGAGACCTGACCAGTATACACCAACACTGGGAACGTGGAGAAGAGACCTGACCAGTATACACCAACACTGGGAACCTGGAGAAGAGATCTGACCAGTATACACCAACACTGGGAACCTGGAGAAGAGATCTGACCAGTATACACCAACACTGGGAATGTGGAGAAGAGACCTGACCAGTATACACCAACACTGGGAACCTGGAGAAGAGACCTGACCAGTATACACCAACACTGGGAACGTGAAGAAGAGACCTGACCAGTATATACCAACACTGGGAACGTGGAGAAGAGACCTGACCTGTATACACCAACACTGGGAACATGGAGAAGAGACCTGACCAGTATACACCAACACTGGGAACCTGGAGAAGAGACCTGACCAGTATACACCAACACTGGGAACCTGGAGAAGAGACCTGACCAGTATACACCAACACTGGGAACGTGAAGAAGAGACCTGACCAGTATATACCAACACTGGGAACGTAGAGAAGAGATCTGACCAGTATACACCAACACTGGGAACATGTAGAAGAGACCTGACCAGTATACACCAATACTGGGAACATTGAGAAGAGGCCTGACCAGTATACACCAACACTGGGAACATGGAGAAGAGACCTGACCAGTATACACCAACACTGGGAACATGGAGAAGAGACCTGACCAGTATACAACAACACTGGGAACGTAGAGAAGAGATCTGACCAGTATACACCAACACTGGGAACGTGGAGAAGAGACCTGACCAGTATACACCAACACTGGGAACATGGAGAAGAGACCTGACCAGTATACACCAACACTGGGAACATGGAGAAGAGACCTGACCAGTATACACCAACACTGGGAACGTGGAGAAGAGACCTGACCAGTATACACCAACACTGGGAACATGGAGAAGAGACCTGACCAGTATACACCAACACTGGGAACATGGAGAAGAGACCTGACCAGTATACACCAACACTGGGAACGTAGAGAAGAGACCTGACCAGTATACACCAACACTGGGAACGTAGAGAAGAGATCTGACCAGTATACACCAACACTGGGAACGTGGAGAAGAGACCTGACCAGTATACACCAACACTGGGAACATGGAGAAGAGACCTGACCAGTATACACCAACACTGAGAACGTGGAGAAGAGACCTGACCAGTATACACCAACACTGGGAACATGGAGAAGAGACCTGACCAGTTTACACCAACACTGGGAACGTAGAGAAGAGACCTGACCAGTATACACCAACACTGGGAACGTAGAGAAGAGATCTGACCAGTATACACCAACACTGGGAACGTGGAGAAGAGATCTGACCAGTATACACCAACACTGGGAACGTGGAGAAGAGACCTGACCAGTATACACCAACAGTGGGAACGTGGAGAAGAGACCTGACCAGTATACACCAACACTGGGAACGTGGAGAAGAGACCTGACCAGTATACACCAACACTGAGAACGTGGAGAAGAGACCTGACCAGTATACACCAACACTGGGAACGTGGAGAAGAGACCTGACCAGTATACACCAACACTGAGAACATGGAGAATAGACCTGACCAGTATACACCAACACTGAGAACGTGGAGAAGAGACCTGACCAGTATACACCAACACTGGAAACGTGGAGAAGAGACCTGACCAGTATACACCAACACTGGGAATGTGGAGAAGAGACCTGACCAGTATATACCAACACTGGGAACGTGGAGAAGAGACCTGACCAGTGTACACCAACACTGGGAACGTGTAGAAGAGACCTGACCAGTATACACCAACACTGGGAACGTGGAGAAGAGACCTGACCAGTATACACCAACACTGGGAACGTGGAGAAGAGACCTGACCAGTATACACCAACACTGGGAACATGGAGAAGAGACCTGACCAGTATACACCAACACTGGGAACGTGGAGAAGAGACCTGACCAGTATACACCAACACTGGGAACCTGGAGAAGAGATCTGACCAGTATACACCAACACTGGGAACGTGGAGAAGAGACCTGACCAGTATACACCAACACTGGGAACCTGGAGAAGAGACCTGACCAGTATACACCAACACTGGGAACGTGAAGAAGAGACCTGACCAGTATATACCAACACTGGGAACGTGGAGAAGAGACCTGACCTGTATACACCAACACTGGGAACATGGAGAAGAGACCTGACCAGTATACACCAACACTGGGAACCTGGAGAAGAGACCTGACCAGTATACACCAACACTGGGAACCTGGAGAAGAGACCTGACCAGTATACACCAACACTGGGAACGTGAAGAAGAGACCTGACCAGTATATACCAACACTGGGAACGTAGAGAAGAGATCTGACCAGTATACACCAACACTGGGAACATGTAGAAGAGACCTGACCAGTATACACCAATACTGGGAACATTGAGAAGAGGCCTGACCAGTATACACCAACACTGGGAACATGGAGAAGAGACCTGACCAGTATACACCAACACTGGGAACATGGAGAAGAGACCTGACCAGTATACAACAACACTGGGAACGTAGAGAAGAGATCTGACCAGTATACACCAACACTGGGAACGTGGAGAAGAGACCTGACCAGTATACACCAACACTGGGAACATGGAGAAGAGACCTGACCAGTATACACCAACACTGGGAACATGGAGAAGAGACCTGACCAGTATACACCAACACTGGGAACGTGGAAAAGAGACCTGACCAGTATACACCAACACTGTGAACGTGGAGAAGAGACCTGACCAGTATACACCAATACTGTGAACGTGGAGAA
This sequence comes from Anomaloglossus baeobatrachus, assembly GCF_048569485.1. Lineage (NCBI taxonomy): Eukaryota > Metazoa > Chordata > Amphibia > Anura > Aromobatidae > Anomaloglossus > Anomaloglossus baeobatrachus. The sequence goes on from NC_134361.1 coordinate 15,839,584, forward strand.
GAGACCTGACCAGTATACACCAACACTGTGAACGTGGAGAAGAGACCTGACCAGTATACACCAACACTGGGAACGTGGAGAAGAGACCTGACCAGTATACACCAACACTGGGAACATGAAGAAGAGACCTGACCAGTATACACCAACACTGGGAACGTGGAGAAGAGACCTGACCAGTATACACCAACACTGGTAATGTGGAGAAGAGACCTGACCAGTATACACCAACACTGGGAACGTGGAGAAGAGACCTGACCAGTATACACCAACACTGGGAACGTGGAGAAGAGACCTGACCAGTATACACCAACACTGGGAACGTGGAGAAGAGACCTGACCAGTATACACCAACACTGGGAACGTGGAGAAGAGACCTGGGGTCAGATTTGCTGAAGACATGATTGAATCTGATTGGGAGTTCAGAAGGAATCAGGAAGGAGTGAAAGCCATAGGTGGATTTACAAAATAATAACCTCTGTTCTTAGGAACAAAACAGTAACAATGCAGTGACATGAGAAGAATCTGCATAACTAATCGTATGCTAAATACCCGTAAGTCACATTTATGTATAAGATAGAGAAGATTATTGTCTATAAAATGAAGATCATCTCACGCTCAGAGCTGTAGAGGATGGAGAGATATGGAGCCTGAAAGTCACAAGTGCAAAACATTGTTACCCTTTTGCTTGCCAGTGTAATATGATAGTTACGTAGTAAATGCCCACTGGGATAGGGCTATTGGCAACAGCAGAACAATATAGAACACAATGGACAGGCAGATGCTATGGCCGATCAAATCATTAACATCAGCTGGAGGGAGTTATAGTCAGTAACTGTGCAGGTTTTTGCCACTGATCCAATCTGCTGATTCTGACGTGTATGGGGTTGGGGTTCAGGGTATTTGCTGGAAAAATGAACAGTCTTCATATAATGGGATCTGTCTCTTCAGCTGATGCTTGGGATCGGCAGATGTATGCCCAGCCACAGCTTCGCTCAGCAGAGAACACGGCTTATCCTGGTAAGTGCCAATTTTTACTTCATTTAGGAAATTCCCCCATGTTGCTTTTATAGCAAAGGTCTAAATGTATAGGTGCGCAATAGCCATCCCTTTGCTTGATTATAGCAATATACCAGTCATCACATGAGTAATTGAGCATGCAGCTTTCCATATTTGCCGGTATGATCGACGGTTGGTCATCATGCCCTTCATCATCATTAAATAATGGCATTCAGCCCCTGCCTCTGCCACCGCAATGTCCCCTCCACATCCACCTGCTACTGCTCATCCTTTTTCCCATCTTGCTGCATGTAACATTGACTATGAGGGTCCCCAGCAGCCCCAGGCCAGGGATAAGCTTGCACAAGTTGCTATTCGTCCTCCACAGGAGCCTTCTCTGTTTGATGCAAATTTTCTAATATTGGACACAAATTTGTTTGATATTGAAATGATTCAATCATCTCTACAGCAAAAGTGTTAGATAAAGTCCTGCAGGAATTGGCCATTGGGGGTTGCAGTATTTCGGCCACATGCGGCGGCTGACACACATGCTCTTACCATAATAGCTCTGGGATGAAAGTAAAAACTTTCTAGAAACAACAGCAGCAAAGAGGAGTTTATATATTAGAAGAAAGCATGTCGCCTATCGTTATTAGCGATCAGCAGTGAACTCACTGAAAATGCCACCTATCCACAGACCGGAGCGCTGGCGATGCAGTAATAAATGCTGGAGATTGTGCTGCCGGCAGGAGGCCGGGCTCACATTTTTATGGCAGATTTCCAAGTCCTGTAGAATTTTCTTACAATCTGCGCTGAGTGTTCCGGGAATGGAAATGACGACAAGTTAATTACTGAAAGCCTTTAATTTAATTGTTACTTGATCTTTATAAACTCTGAGGAATATATCTTATTATAACACAGAATCATCTACCGGCCCCCGGCCATGTGCACCGACTGCGGGGCATTGGTGGAGGTGATGGTGGTAATAAATATCATATTAATGCTACTACTACTACTAAAACTACTACAGTACTACTACTACTGATGATGATGATGATGATGATGATATTATAATAATATTTATTCATTTATATAGCGCTGTTAATTCCACAGCACTTTACATACATTGGCAATGCTGTCCCCATTGGGGCTCACAATCTAAGGTCCCTATCTGTATGTCTTTGGACTGATGATGATAAATCAATATAATAATAATACTAATAATAATGAAAATAATAATAATAATAAGAAGAAGAAGAAGAAGAAGAAGAAGAAGAAGAAGAAGAAATCAATATAATAATAATAATAATAATAATAAAATATAATAATAATACAATTTAATGATAATAATAATAAATAATCTACAATAAATATAAGTAATAATAATAATGCTGATGAATCAAATAATAATAATAAATTAATATTCTAATAATAAATCTAGGAAAAATACAATAATAATAATAATACCAGTAATAATAATAATAATAATAATAATAATAATACTTATTCATGAAAACATTTTTATACAAATAATACACATTAATAATAATAATAATAATAATAATAAATAATGTAATTATTATTTTTATTATTATGATTTTTTAAAAATAATAATGCACATCAATAATAATAATAATAATAATAATAAATAAATCCAATAATAAATGTACTAAAAATATAAGTAATTTAAATACAAAGTAATAGCAATATTATTATTTCATATTATTATTATTTTATATAATAATAACCAATATAATAATATACTAAAAATACAAGTAACAATAACTCCAATATTATGATTATTATTATTTTATAAAAAAATACACATCAATAATAATAATTATACTCCTAATGATAATCACAAAAACATCTAAATCTACTAAAAATGCAAGTAATTTTAAAACCAAATAATACCATTATTATTATTATTTCATATTACTGATATTTTATATAATAATAACAATAATAATAATAATAATAATAATAATAATAATAATAAATCAATATAATAAAAAATCTACTAAATATAGAAGTAATAATACCAATATGATTATTATTATTATTTCATTTTCTTAGTATTTTATATACAAATATTATCGCACCTCAATAATTATGGTATTGATAATAATTATTGTTAGTGGCTCTGTCCGGCCATTTTCTGGCCTCGTCATTTCCCATCGCTGGGAGTCAGATGTGAACCAGATGATGGATTCGTGGCTCGTCTCTTCTGTAAGCCATCAGGGCTGTCAGTGCCTGTCACTTGCTGGGGTTCCCACTGCAGACATGTGCGATTCTTCACAGCTCGGGGTTGAAGGTCTTCTCACATTTCTGCCGGTGTCACCACCACATCTGGAACACCTGAGGTCATGTGATTATTGTGTCAGTGCCGATCAGCTCTCGGCGCGGTGATGTGAGGTTCGGCCGCAGGTTCTGCGCCATGATTTATAGGTTGCACTATCTTAGCTGTTGCAGAAATACTTTTTACATTTTTTTTTCATACTTTGCATTTTTTTTCCAGAACATATTGTGACATATTGACCGAGGAACAACATCTAAGACGCTGAACCCACAGGGAAGGATGAACAGCAGAGCCGTCCTATAGAAGAGCTGTCCTATAGAAGAGCCGTCCTATAGAAGAGCCGTCCTATAGAGGAGCAGTCCTATAGAAGAGCCGTCCTATAGAAGAGCCGTCCTATAGAAGAGCCGTCCTATAGAGGAGCAGTCCTATAGAGGAGCAGTCCTATAGAGGAGCCGTCCTATAGAACAGCCAGCCTATAGAGGAGCCACCCTATAGAAGAGCCATCCTATAGAGCAGCCAGCCTATACAGGAGCCATCCAATAGGAGAGCTGTCCTATAGAGGAGCCCTCCTATAGAAGAGCCGTCCAATAGAAGAGTCCCCCTATAGAAGAGCCATCCTATAGAAGAGCCGTCCTATAGAACAGTCAGCCTATAGAGGAGCCGTCCAATAGGAGAGCTGTCCTATAGAAGAGCCGTCCTATAGAAGAGCCCTCCTATAGAAGAGCCGTCCAATAGAAGAGCCCCCCTATAGAAGAGCCATCCTATAGAAAAGATATCCTATAGAAGAGCCCCCCTATAGAAGAGCCATCCTATAGAGGAGCCGTCCTATAGAAGAACAGTCCTATAGAAGAGCCATCCTATAGAACACCCAGCTTATAAAGGAGCCGTCCTATAGAAGAGCCGTCCTATAGAGGAGCCGTCCTATAGAAGAGCCGTCCTATAGAGGAGCCGTCCTATAGAGGAGCTGTCCTATAGAAGAGCCGTCCTATAGAGGAGCCGTCTTATAGAGGAGCTGTCCTATAGAACAGCCAGCCTATAGAGGAGCCACCCTATAGAAGAGCCATCCTATAGAGGAGCTGTCCTATAGAGCAGCCAGCCTATACAGGAGCCATCCAATAGGAGAGCTGTCCTATAGAGGAGCCCTCCTATAGAAGAGCCGTCCTATAGAACAGCCAGCCTATAGAGGAGCCGTCCAATAGGAGAGCTGTCCTATAGAAGAGCCGTCCTATAGAAGAGCCCTCCTATAGAAGAGCCGTCCAATAGAAGAGCCCCCCTATAGAAAAGCCATCCTATAGAAGAGCCCCCCTATAGAAGAGCCATCCTATAGAAAAGATCTCCTATAGAAGAGCCATCCTATAGAAGAGCCCCCCTATAGAAGAGCCATCCTATAGAAGAGCCGTCCTATAGAAGAGCCGTCCTATAGAAGAGCCGTCCTATAGAAGAGCAGTCCTATAGAAGAGCCCACCTATAGAAAGCCCATTCTACAGAGGAGCCATCCTACAGATGAGCCATCCTATAGAAGAGCCGTCCTATAGAACACCCAGCTTATAAAGGAGCCGTCCAATAGAAGAGCCCCCCTATAGAAGAGCCATCCTATAGAAGAGCCGTCCTATAGAGGAGCCGTCCTATAGAGGAGCCGTCCTATAGAGGAGCCGTCCAATAGAAGAGCTGTCCTATGGAAGAGCCGTCTTTCAGAAAAGCTATCCTACAGAAGACCAGTCCTACAAAAAAGCCAATCTATAGAAGAGCCATCCTATAGAGGACCTGTTCTATAGAAGACCCGATCTATAGAGGAGCGTATATACATGGATCTTATATGTTCAGCAATAATGGAGGTTTTCCAGTTGAACAAAAATATAAGCACAACACCAGTTTTTTCCCCCATTTTTCATGAGCTGAAATCAAAGTTCTAAGACTTTTTCTCTCAAATATTGTTCACAAATTTGTCTAAATCTGTGTTAGTAAGCCCTTCTTCTCCTGTGCGGAGATAATCCATCCACCTCACAGGTGTGGCATATCAAGATGCTGATTAGGCAGCATGATTATTCCACAGGTGTGCCTTAGGCTGGCCAGCAAGATTATTGCACAGGTGTGCCTTAGGCTGACCTGCATGATGATTCCACAGGTGTACCTTAGGCTGGCCAGCATGATTATTCCACAGGTGTGCCTTAGGCTGGCCAGCAGGATTATTGCACAGGTGTGCAGTAGGCTGACTTCAATAAAAGTCCACTCTAAAATGTGCAGTTTTATCACACAGCACAATGTCACAGATGTCGCAGGTTTTGAGGGAGCGAATAATTCGCTGCTGACAGCAGGAATGTCACCAGAGCTGTTCCCATGAATTGAATGTTGATTTCTCCACTATAAGCCATCTCTCCAAAGGCATTTCAGAGAATTTGACAGAAAATCCAACTGGACTCACAAACCACAGACCACGTGTAACCGCACAACTCAGGACCTCCACATCCAGCACCTTCACCTCCAGGAGCATCTGAGACCGGCCCCCCGGACAGCAGCTGCAACAGTCGGAGCGTAACCAAAGAATTTCAGCACAAACTGTCAGAAACCGTCTCAGGGAACCTCATCTGCTGCTCATCGTCCTCATCGGGGTCTCCACCTGACTGCAGCTCAGCATCCTCATCAGGGTCTCCACCTGACTGCAGCTCAGCATCCTCATCAGGGCCTCCACCTGACTGCAGCTCAGCATCCTCATCGGGGTCTCCACCTGACTGCAGCTCATCATCCTCATCGGGGTCTCCACCTGACTGCAGCTCATCATCCTCATCGGGGCCTCCACCTGACTGCAGCTCATCGTCCTCATCGGGGTCTCCACCTGACTGCAGCTCAGCGTCCTCATCGGGGTCTCCACCTGACTGTAGAGCGTCGTCCTAATCGGGGTCTCCACCTGACTGCAGCTCGTCGTCCTCATCGGGGCCTCCACCTGACTGCAGCTCAGCATCCTCATCAGGGTCTCCACCTGACTGCAGCTCAGCATCCTCATCGGGGCCTCCACCTGACTGCAGCTCATCATCCTCATCGGGGTCTCCACCTGACTGCAGCTCAGCATCCTCATCGGGGTCTCCACCTGACTGCAGCTCAGCATCCTCATCGGGGCCTCCACCTGACTGCAGCTCAGCATCCTCATCGGGGTCTCCACCTGACTGCAGCTCATCATCCTCATCGGGGTCTCCACCTGACTGCAGCTCATCGTCCTCATCGGGGTCTCCACCTGACTGCAGCTCAGCGTCCTCATCGGGGTCTCCACCTGACTGTAGAGCGTCGTCCTAATCGGGGTCTCCACCTGACTGCAGCTCGTCGTCCTCATCGGGGTCTCCACCTGACTGCAGCTCATCGTCCTCATCGGGGTCTCCACATGACTGCAGCTCATCGTCGTCATCGAGATCTCCACCTGACTGCAGCTCGTCGTCCTCATCGGGGTCTCCACCTGACTGCAGCTCGTCGTCCTCATCGGGGTCTCCACCTGACTGCAGCTCATTGTCCTCATCGGGGTCTCCACCTGAATGTAGCTCATTGTCCTCATCGGGGTCTCCACCTGAATGTAGCTCATTGTCCTCATCGGGGTCTCCACCTGAGTGCAGCTCATTGTCCTCATCGGGGTCTCCACCTGAATGTAGCTCATTGTCCTCATCGGGGTCTCCACCTGAATGTAGCTCATTGTCCTCATCGGGGTCTCCACCTGACTGCAGCTCATTGTCCTCATCGGGGTCTCCACCTGAATGTAGCTCATTGTCCTCATCGGGGTCTCCACCTGACTGCAGCTCATTGTCCTCATCGGGGTCTCCACCTGAATGTAGCTCATTGTCCTCATCGGGGTCTCCACTTGACTGCAGCTCGTCCTCCTCATCGGGGTCTCCACCTGACTGCAGCTCAGCGTCCTCATCGGGGTCTCCACCTGACTGTAGAGCGTCGTCCTAATCGGGGTCTCCACCTGACTGCAGCTCGTCGTCCTCATCGGGGCCTCCACCTGACTGCAGCTCAGCATCCTCATCAGGGTCTCCACCTGACTGCAGCTCAGCATCCTCATCGGGGCCTCCACCTGACTGCAGCTCATCATCCTCATCGGGGTCTCCACCTGACTGCAGCTCAGCATCCTCATCGGGGTCTCCACCTGACTGCAGCTCAGCATCCTCATCGGGGCCTCCACCTGACTGCAGCTCAGCATCCTCATCGGGGTCTCCACCTGACTGCAGCTCATCATCCTCATCGGGGTCTCCACCTGACTGCAGCTCATCATCCTCATCGGGGTCTCCACCTGACTGCAGCTCATCGTCCTCATCGGGGTCTCCACCTGACTGCAGCTCAGCGTCCTCATCGGGGTCTCCACCTGACTGTAGAGCGTCGTCCTAATCGGGGTCTCCACCTGACTGCAGCTCGTCGTCCTCATCGGGGTCTCCACCTGACTGCAGCTCGTCGTCCTCATCGGGGTCTCCACCTGACTGCAGCTCATTGTCCTCATCGGGGTCTCCACCTGAATGTAGCTCATTGTCCTCATCGGGGTCTCCACCTGACTGCAGCTCATTGTCCTCATCGGGGTCTCCACCTGAATGTAGCTCATTGTCCTCATCGGGGTCTCCACCTGACTGCAGCTCGTAGTCTTCATCGGGGTCTCCACCTGACTGCAGCTCATTGTCCTCATCGGGGTCTCCACCTGAGTGCAGCTCATCGTCCTCATCGGGGTCTCCACCTGACTGCAGCTCGTCGTCTTCATCGGGGTCTCCACCTGAATGTAGCTCATTGTCCTCATCGGGGTCTCCACCTGACTGCAGCTCGTAGTCCTCATTGGGGTCTCCTCCTGACTGCAGCTCGTAGTCCTCATTAGGGTCTCCTCCTGACTGCAGCTCGTAGTCCTCATTGGGGTCTCCTCCTGACTGCAGCTCGTAGTCCTCATTGGGGTCTCCTCCTGACTGCAGTTCGTAGTCCTCATCGGGGTCTCCTCCTGACTGCAGCTCGTAGTCCTCATCGGGGTCTCCACCTGACTGCAGCTCATAGTCTTCATCGGGGTCTCCACCTGAATGTAGCTCATTGTCCTCATCGGGGTCTCCACCTGACTGCAGCTCGTAGTCTTCATCGGGGTCTCCACCTGAATGTAGCTCATTGTCCTCATCGGGGTCTCCACTTGACTGCAGCTCGTCCTCCTCATCGGGGTCTCCACCTGAATGCAGCTCATTGTCCTCATCGGGGTCTCCACCTGACTGCAGCTCATTGTCCTCATCGGGGTCTCCACCTGAGTGCAGCTCATCGTCCTCATCGGGGTCTCCACCTGACTGCAGCTCATCGTCCTCATCGGGGTCTCCACTTGACTGCAGCTCGTAGTCCTCATTGGGGTCTCCTCCTGACTGCAGCTCGTAGTCCTCATTGGGGTCTCCTCCTGACTGCAGCTCGTAGTCCTCATTGGGGTCTCCTCCTGACTGCAGCTCGTAGTCCTCATCGGGGTCTCCACCTGACTGCAGCTCATCGTCCTCATCGGGGTCTCCACTTGACTGCAGCTCGTAGTCCTCTTTGGGGTCTCCTCCTGACTGCAGCTCGTAGTCCTCATTGGGGTCTCCTCCTGACTGCAGCTCGTAGTCCTCATTGGGGTCTCCACTTGACTGCAGCTCGTAGTCCTCATTGGGGTCTCCTCCTGACTGCAGCTCGTAGTCCTCATTGGGGTCTCCTCCTGACTGCAGCTCGTAGTCCTCATTGGGGTCTCCACCTGACTGCAGCTCGTCATCCTCATCGAGGTCTTCACCTGACTGATTTTAGTGCAGCCTTTTATTGTGGCCAGTCTAAGGGGTGCTTCACACACAGCGAGCTCGCTGCTGAGAGCGCTGCTGAGTCACGCTTTTTGTGACGCAGCAGTGACCTCATTAGCGATCTCGCTGTGTGTGACACTGAGCAGCGATCTGGCCCCTGCTGCGAGATCGCTGCTCGTTACACACAGCCCTGGTTCGTTTTCTTCAAAGGCGCTCTCCCGCTGTGACACACAGATCGCTGTGTGTGACAGCGAGAGAGCGACAAATGAAGCGAGCAGGGAGCAGGAGCCGGCGTCTGACAGCTGCGGAGGCTGGTAACTAAGATAAACATCGGGTAACCAAGGTGGTTACCCGATATTTACCTTAGTTACCAGCCTCTGCAGCTCTCACGCTGCCTGTGCTGCCGGCTCCGGCTCTCTGCACATGTAGCTGCTGTACACATCGGGTTAATTAACCCGATGTGTACAGTAGCTAGGAGAGCAAGGAGCCAGCGCTCAGTGTGCGCGGCTCCCTGCTCCCTGCACACACAGCTAAGCGGTGTGCGCTGGTAACGAATGTAAACATCGGGTAACCATACCCGATGTTTACCTTAGTTACCAGTGTCCGCAGCTTCCAGACGCCGGCTCCGTGCAAGCGCAGCGTCGCTTGCACGTCGCTGCTGGCTGGGGGCTGTTCACTGGTCGCTGGTGAGATCTGCTTCTTTGACAGCTCACCAGCGACCATGTAGCGATGCAGCAGCGATCCTGACCAGGTCAGATCGCTGGTCGGATCGCTGCTGCATCGCTAAAGTGTGAAGGTACCCTAAGGCGCACCTGTGCAATAATCATGCTGCCTAATCAGCATCTTGATATGATTATCTGCACACAGAAGTGATCACTAGCTCAGATTTAGACAAATTTGTGAACAATATCTGAGAGAAAAAGCCTTTTGTAGAAAAAGGCTCTGATCTTTGAGTTCAGCGCATGAAAAAATGGGAGAAAAAACACAAGTGCTGCATTTATTTTTTTGTTCAGATGGAGAAAAAACTTCTTTTTATTAGACTTTGTGAGACATTAATCACTGGGTTTGTACCACAATTTTAGCGCAAAATTCAAAATTTATTGTCTTAAACGCCTAAAGCCAATCAATCAATGATTTACGCATTTATTACACAAGTTTTTAGTATTTGCACTAAAACTTAAAAATGCCAAGAAAACCTTTTGTTGTGAAGTGCGACATGTAAATGCATTTCCACATAGAAGCTGCAGATCCTGGACGGGTCATCGCTGGCTTTATACAAATGTGGAAATGCATTTATATTACAATCATTATTAAAACGTATAAAACGTTACAATTTGTGCAGAATCCTTCTATTTGACACATTGATTTCAGGTTCTAACAATTGGAAGAGGCTGCTGCGCTTACAAGCTTGTTATTGTAACAGTTTATCATTGTGGTTCTGACAAGTTGTGAAGTTGAGGATTTGGTGCAAATTTTGTAAACATTTGACGACAATGCTTTAATTGCTTATAATTTTCAAGATCTCTGTTTGCAGTCAGTGAATAAGAACTCGTGTTTTCCATTCAGAGGCAGTGACCTGTATATATCACGTCCTAGTCACTGCAGAGAAGTGGATACAATTGTGTCTGGCGTAGACAATCTGCGACCAGCACTCCTGACTGATACATTGTATCAAGCTAGAGAGATTTGTACAATGGCTGCTGTGCCTTTAGACTGATGGCACTTCCTAGCTTTCTAATGTGAACAGGTGCAAACTGAAAAGGAAACATATTAACAAAAAAAGAGACAGCTGCACTCTTTGCTAAGATATGTGGAACAATGAATATGGGAATATAGACATGCATTACTGCTATGGAAAACATGAAGAAATTGAGATACTTAGCTCACAAAAATGGCCAGTTTTATGTGAGCCCAACAGCCAGCGCCAAGGCGACCTTTTAGCATTGTGTTCTTATAAAACTAATGCCTCTCTTTGAGATAACCCCCCCTACAATTATAGGTTCAATTGTAAGTTTTTTAACCCAAAGAGAGGCATTAGTTTGATAGGGACCTAACAATAAGAGGTCGCCTTGGCGTTGGCTGCTGTGCCTTTATCTCACAGAACATTGTGTAGACTGGCTGCTATTGTAACAGACCCTCAGCTGTGACAGGAGATTAGCTATTTACAGTTATGTACAGTCTAATAATGGAAACAACTCTGTTCTCATTCACAGACAGCAAGCAGAGATGCTGAAAATGGCAAGAAAGAGGAAAGCAAAGAGAAACGCTGGTGGTTTTATAACTGAAGTGTCTTTTTTATCTTTGTGTTAGTTTGTTATGGTGACTTTGCCATTGACATTCCTTTTTACTTCTCTGTATAGAACACTGAGCGGCGTCTTTACAATGGTTAAGTTACGGTACTTCTTTTGGCTACTTTGCTTCTTTACAAGCATGAAAGTGACTTATAAGACTGAACATGTGCAAAGTAAATTGTTTTTACCTTACTGTGAATATTTTCATTCTTTTTTATGTGTATTTAGCACTTTTTCAAGCAGTCGCCTGAATAAGACATTATGTGCACATATCCTCAGCTATTTGTGATCAGGCAAACTGATGGTGTCGCTGCCAGAGGTAACATCAACTTCTGAGCCTAAGATGAGAGGTGTGCCATATTTTCCATAACACTCTCCACTTTCTGCCACTAATACACTTGTGACTTGCGTTTGGTATTACTACTGCCCGGACGCCTGGTTCCAGTGGTGATGGTTCTGCTGCGGCCAGAGGCTTCCACATTCTTAGCTGTGGTATGTTTGCTTTATATTTTGTTTTTACACTACCTTATCCAGTGTGATTGCAGCTGATCAGAGCGTACATGGGTATGAGGGAGTCAGAGCGATACCGGGTCACTTTGGCCGTTTTTAAAAGACTATATTGAAGGGAGAAATATTGATCATAAACCTGATATTCACTAAAAAATAAAGGCTGCAAAAAAACAAAAAAAAAAAAAAGCGGCTGATAACAGAGAACACTCCTCCGTGCAGAGGGAGCAGTAGCTACCAGAGTCACAGATCAGCAGTTCTGGGGTTGTTTATGTAGAATGAAGTTCTTTCTTTGTTTCCGGATTTTTCTTTCCTTTGACGTGATTCTCGTCAGGCGGCAGAACGAGTAATTAACAGCGACATTAATTGGCTTTAGAAGTAATTTATTGGAAAATGAGATGATGCCTGAAACTGCTGGAGGCTCCGAATCATGGAGAACGTGGATCCACAGGGAAGGTCTGCACCTCCCAAACTGGCAGCAAATCAGAGGGAGATTATATCCTGGCAAATCTGCAGATGAATAGTGATATCAGTGTCTCCATGGTCTATAGGACATGCTTTGTGTACACATGTGTACTGTATATATTGCATGATGGCAGCCAGACATGGAGGGAGACATGTATCACAGAGGTGGTGATGTAAGCCTGGAAGCAAGCTCCAGTACATATAGTGCTGAGAAGGTTATTAGGGTGAGGGAGGGAACAGTTTATGAGCAATTAGAGAGATGGGTGGTTATCCTTGGTGATGTAGGCCTGAGAAATCAGAGAGACGGTGGGGTGGCCCGGGCTGTCACATATCCTCACCCCGGGGTGCGGTATGGTGGACATCAGAAAGTCATTTATGCTACACAATTTATATATAGGGGTGTACTCATTTATACTGCACAATATATAGGGTGTACTCATTTAGGCTGCACAATGTATATATTTTGGTGTACTCATTTATACTGCGCAACACAATATATATAGGGGTGTATTCATTTATGCTGCACAATGTATATATAGGGGTGTACTCATTTATGCTGCACAATGTATATATAGGGGTGTACTCATTTATGCTGCACAATGTATATATAGGGGTGTACTCATTTATGCTGCACAATGTATATATAGGGGTGTACTCATTTATGCTGCACAATGTATATATAGGGGTGTACTCATTTATGCTGCACAATGTATATATAGGGGTGTACTCATTTATGCTGCACAATGTATATTTGGACACATCTGTGTGTCAGGGAGATGTCAGGTTCCTCTGCTCCCTTCGCTTTGGTGTCCTGTGGAGTTTTCGGCAATCACTAAGGCGGGCTTTGCACGTTGCGACATCGCAAGCCGATGCTGCGATGTCGCACGTGATAGTCCCCGCCCCCGTCGCAGGTACGATATCGTGTGATTGCTGGCGTAGCGAAAATTATCGCTATGCCAGCTTCACATGCACTCACCTGCCCTGCGACTGTCGCTCTGGCCGGCGACCCGCCTCCTTCCTAAGGGGGCGGGTCGTGCGGCGTCATAGCGACGTCACACGGCAGGCGGCCAATAGCAGCGGAGGGGTGGAGATAAGCAGGATGTAAACATCCCGCCCACCTCCTTCCTTCTCATAGCCGGCGGCGGCAGGTAAGGAGATGTTCCTCGCTTCTGCGGCTTCATACACAGCGATGTGTGCTGCCGCAGGAACGAGGAACAACATCGTACCTGTTGCGGCATCGGCATTATGGAAATGTCGGTGAATGCAATGATGATACGATAACGACGTTTTTGCATAATCGTATCATCTTGCATTTACACAGTACGATGTCGAAAGTGATGCTGAATGTGCGTAACTTTCGATTTGACCCCACCGACATCGCACCTGCGATGTCGCAACGTGCAAAGCCGCCCTAATATTCCTTGTTCTATCCCTTTAAGGTCACAGGTCACTCGCCGCCCGTTTCGTTGGCTCTTTGTAGCCGGTAATAATCTTTTTCCCGTGACCCGGGTGGTTGATGCTCGCGCTCTTCCTGCGGGATCCGTGGTCTCGGCGGTCGCTGCCGCTCGTCTCATTATTGTACTTTAGCTATAAAGATGATACTTTGTGATTAAATTAACCTTTGGATACTAATAAGGTTCCTATTGTGCTGGAGATTTGTGACTCGCGGGATCTTCGCGCAGGTTTTGATTGTTGATTATAGAGAGGACCTGCGGAGATGATTTCAGTGATTGCTCTCCGTGGGAGTCGCTGTTTGCTTTGTGTTGACCATCGAAGCAACAGGATAATAGCAAAAAATAACAGAAATTGGACATGAAATCTCAAAAGAAGAAAGAGGATATCACAGCTTATCAGCTCAAGAAGCAACAAGATACAAAGTATCCGAATAATGCAACTGGATACACAAAGCAAAGGTTTATCAGTGTGTGCAATACGGCAGACGGGTGACACTGCTGTGTGCAAAATACAACTGCACAATGCAACAGTAATGCATTATCATGTGATACATTGTAACATGATAGTACAATGCAATGTAATGGATACAAACAATTTCTAATGAGTTTTTCTCACAAAGGATTTAAAGTTCAAAATGCAATATAACATGGCTGATAGCACAGTTGTGAAGACTCTATAATAGAACTATACGAGCGCTACTGTATACACAAGATATCAACAATATACCCTTATATACTCTATAACAGATAATGCAGATTTCAAAAGAAGCATCAGCTTCAGATATTGTGGGAAAATAATCTGTTTCACTCGGAGCATACGTTAAACTCCCTTGTGCCAAATAACAGATGCGGGCAATACGAAAATCACACCTAAAACAAGATAAAAAGGGGAGAAGTTGACTCAGTCTTTGCATTGTGTGTCTTTGTGTACCACATTAAGCATGGAGAACAGAAAGAGGAGAAAGGAATAGTCTGAGGACTTGAGAACCAAAATTGTTGAAAAATATCAACAATCTCAAGGTTACAAGTCCATCTCCAGAGATCTTGATGTTCCTTTGTCCACGGTGCATAACATAACAAAAAAGATTACAACCCATGGCACTGTAGCTAATCTCTCTGGATGTGGACTGAAGAGAAAAATTGAAGAAATGTTTCAACACAAGATAATCTGGATGGTGGATGAGCCCCAATCAAGTTCCAAATAAATTCAAGCCGTCCTGTAGACCTGGGGGCATCGGTGTCAGCGTGAACTATCCATCCACATCTGAATTGCTGTGGAGGAGACCCAGGAGGACCCCACTGCTGACACAGAGACATAAAAAAGCCAAAATGTACGTAACCAAAATCCATCTAGGAAACCAAGATAGAGCTTTTTGGTAAAGGAGATCATTCTGCTGATTACCAAAAACAGAATGAAGCCGACAAAGAATAGAACACAGGACTTACAGTCACACATGGTGGAGGTTCAAAGATATTTTGGGGATGTTTTGATGCCTTTGGCACTGGGGGCCTTGACTGTGTGCAAGACATGACATCTGAAAATTAGCAAAGGATTTTGGGTGCAATGTAGAGCACAGTGTCAGAAAGCTGGGTCTAGTCCTAGGTCATGGGTCTTCCTGCAGGACAATGACCCCAAACACTTCAAGAAGTCCCAGAAATGAATGGAAACAAAGCGCTGGAGAGTTCTGAAGTGGCAGCAATGAGTCCGGATCTAAACCCCATTGACACCTGAGGAGAGATCTAAAAATTGCTTTTAGGAGACAAGAAGAGAAGAGAGGACTTCTTCAGATATGAGAGACCTGGAGATGTTTATACAGAAGAGTCCGAGGTTCCAGGTGAGAGGAGGCTTCGCGTTCTGAGAGCTGAGCTGTGTCTTCCCGTGATGTGGGTTCATACACATTGGCCGGTCTTGCCTTATATAATAGACTTGCAGGGGATTTACTTTTGCTTTTTTCCTCTTGGTTCTCTTTCTGGAGTGGTTTGTATTTTCGCACTTCTAGTGTTTCTGCTGCCGCTGATTGCAGCCGTTTGTTCAGACGTCTTCTGATCATTGTCAGTTTTCTCGTCCGTTCTTTTTTCCAGTGATGTCATCACATTATATTTCGGGTATTCGGCCAAAATAATGCTGTTGTTAACTGTAACTTTGTTTTGAAATTTGAGATTCTGAACCCTTTACATTTGTCTCTGTGTTTCATTGGACCAGACACATCAATCAGTCATGAATCTTATGCAGGCGTCACACGGTGCGATCTATCGTGCGATCGCATGTGCGATTGTAGCCACCCCTGTCATTTGTGCGTCACGGGCAAATCGCTGCCCGTGTCGCACAAAGCCATTTAACCCCCGTCACACGTACTTACGTGCTGAGCGACCTCGCTGTGGGCGGCGAACATCCAGTTCCTGAAGGGGGTGGCACGTTCGGCGTCACAGCGACGTCACACAGCGGCCGGCCAATAGAAGCGGAGGGGCGGAGATGAGCGGGACATAACATCCCACCCACCTCCTTCCTTCCGCATAGCATAGCTGGCGCCGCGGGACGCAGGTAAGCTGCAGTTCATCGTTCTCGGGGTGTCACACGGAGCGATGTGTGCTGCCCCGGGTACGATGAACAACCGGCGCAAAGTAAAATAAATGATTTTTTAAAAATAAACGACGAGTACACGATACACGATTTGTCACCGATTTGCGATCGCTCGTAGGTGTCACACAGGACGACGTCGCCAACGAAGCTGGATGTGCGTCACGAAAACCGTGACCCCGACGACCTATCGCACGATAGATCGTCTTGTGTGATGCCCACATAAGGTGTGGGGTCTCAGCTGTTCCTTTACTATGATTTAAATTAGTGATGAGCGGGCACTACCATGCTCGGGTGCTCAGTACTCGTAACTAGTGATGAGTGGCACTACCATGCTCGGGTGCTCGGTACTACGGTAGTACTCGTAACTAGTGATGAGCGGGCACTATCATGCTCGAGTGCTCAGTACTGGTAACTAGTGATGAGTGGGCACTACCATGCTCGGGTGCTCAGTACTCGTAACTAGTGATGAGTGGCACTACCATGCTCGGGTGCTCAGTACTGGTAACTAGTGATGAGCGGGCACTATCATGCTCGAGTGCTCAGTACTGGTAACTAGTGATGAGTGGGCACTACCATGCTCGGGTGCTCAGTACTCGTAACTAGTGATGAGTGGCACTACCATGCTCGGGTGCTCGATACTCGTAACTAGTGATGAGTGGTACTACTATGCTCGGTGCTCGAATCGAGCAGGTCGGACACTCGGACGGGCTCAACTTGAGCAAAGAGTAGATAAATAAATAATTAAAAAAAATTACTTTGGGTCTCCTCTATTTTTGATAACCAGCCAAAGTAAAGCAGACAGCTGGGGGCTGGTATTATTAGGCTGGGAAGGTCCAAGATTATTTGGCCCTTCCCAGCCTAAAAATTCCAGTCTGCAGGCACCCCAGAAGTGATACATCACATTAGATTCAATTCAATTCTGGCGCTTCGCCCCGACTCTTCTCGAATGCCCTGGTACAGTGATATTCAGGGTAATATTTTAAAGGGCACTCTGAGTATATTATATTAAAATATAAAACTTTTATTTAATCAGACAAATTAAAAGTACAATACAAAACAAATAGTTGCTGACAAATACAATAGGCAGTTCAGCTCACGTAAAGGAACAGGTCTCATTTAAAGGACACCTCTTTAATCCTGTAACGCTCGCAGCTACAGTAGGGGCAGTGAGTGAGGTTAGTAGACCCACTTAACTACAGGGGAACCCGGTTTTTCTCTTTAGTGGGAGGGGCTTAACTAAACACCACCTGCGAGGTGGACGCTAGGTACCACTCCCAGGGCAGTGACCGGGACTGTAGCAGCTGACTCTTAGAGCAGGGACGGACTCAGGTATAGGCACAGGTATCGGCAGGTACAGTTAAGATGACTGCGGCAGACAGGCAGGCGGGTATGGACAGATATGGTGGCACAGCAGGGACAGATAGGTATGGGAAGGCAGGTAAAGGAGACGGACACAGGGATAATGGGACAGGAGAACGGGAACCTGACAACTAACTAGCTAGAAGACTAAAAACTGAACTAACTAAAGTCGAGAACAGGCACCTCCCCTAATGGGAGGGTGCCTTAAATATATAGTGCCTCTCAGACATAGGTCGAGAGGCATTTCCTGGAAATAGTCCTCAGGTCCTTAAAGAGGAGGGTGTGTGCGTGCGCCCTAATCACACTACCGGGAGATCTGGGCTGCATGCACAGGTCCCAGGAGGGGAAGGAGGCAGCAGCACACGTGGACGGCCGGGAGAGTACGGGGGAGGATGGGACTTGGCCGGGGCTACAAGTCCAGGTGTGATATATGGAGGTGATAGGGTTGATCATCCTTACACTTTATCGCTAATGCACTGGGTCACATGTCATCTATGTTATAAAACCCGTACATAAGAATCAGGACCCTGTGCCCCCTGTTCTCCACCGTCTGATGCTCCTTTCCTGTAAAATGATGATATGAGTCCGGTAGATTCACTTTGTGCTCATATTGTCCCTCACAGACACCAGGAATTGGGGGGGAGCAGAGCGGTACATCTGACCCCAGACCGGCCCCAAAGCCACAAACACTTATTATGTCTCCAAACAAAAAGTCACAAGAGTTTCCCAAAAAGATAAAAATAAAACTGCAGCGAAAGATCTGACACCAAAACCTCAGGGAAGTAACGGATGAACCAGACGGGCGCTATATGCAGACGCTCTAGTATACAGAGCTGTATACTGTGTGCCGCCATATGCTGCCGACATGAGCTGCAGAATATCCTCCCCAGAAGTAACCCTACAAAAACCTCAACCTTTCTTCATATTTCACAGCATATTTTACCATCTCTGCTGCTGTAAGAAACTGAAAAAATGTTTACATTTAGGGGTTATAAGCCTTATCTTTCTCACAGCTGAGGGTTTGTTACAATTCTTTCCAATCTGAACAATCCTCTGTATTCAGAGTCCAGACCAATTTTACCAGGCGTGATACATTGAAGCATTTATTATACTCACTTATATATAGGAAAGACTTTTATGCTGCTGACGCATTTCGCACAAAGTGAATTGTCTACAGTGTGTCCACCCAAATCCTGTATACACCGCACCTATATACAGTGTGTCCACCCCTATCCTGTATACACCGCACCTATATACAGCGTGTCCACCCATATCCTGTGTACACCGCACCTATATACAGCGTGTCCACCCCTATCCTGTGTACACCGCACCTATATCCAGCGTGTCCACCCCTATCCTGTATACACCGCACCTATATACAGCGTGTCCACCCCTATCCTGTGTACACCGCACCTATATCCAGCGTGTCCACCCCTATCCTGTGTACACCGCACCTATATCCAGCGTGTCCACCCCTATCCTGTGTACACCGCACCTATATACAGCGTGCCCACCCCTATCCTGTATACACCGCCCCTATATACAGCGTGTCCACCTCTATCCTGTGTACACCGCACCTATATACAGCGTGTCCACCCCTATCCTGTGTACACCGCACCTATATACAGCGTGTCCACCCCTATCCTGTGTACACCGCACCTATATACAGCGTGTCCACCCCTATCCTGTGTACACCGCACCTATATCCAGCGTGTCCACCCATATCCTGTATACACCGCACCTATATACAGCGTGTCCACCCATATCCTGTATACACCGCACCTATATCCAGCGTGTCCACCCCTATCCTGCACACACCGCACCTATATACAGCGTGTCCACCCCTATCCTGTATACACCGCACCTATATCCAGCGTGTCCACCCCTATCCTGTGTACACCGCACCTATATACAGCGTGTCCACCCCTATCCTGTGTACACCGCACCTATATACAGCGTGTCCACCCCTATCCTGTGTACACCGCACCTATATACAGCGTGTCCACCCATATCCTGTATACACCGCACCTATATACAGCGTGTCCACCCATATCCTGTATACACCGCACCTATATCCAGCGTGTCCACCCCTATCCTGCACACACCGCACCTATATACAGCGTGTCCACCCCTATCCTGTATACACCGCACCTATATCCAGCGTGTCCACCCCTATCCTGTACACACCGCACCTATATCCAGCGTGTCCACCCCTATCCTGTACACACCGCACCTATATACAGCGTGTCCACCCATATCCTGTATACACCGCACCTATATACAGCGTGTCCACCCATATCCTGTATACACCGCACCTATATACAGCGTGTCCACCCATATCCTGTATACACCGCACCTATATACAGCGTGTCCACCCATATCCTGTATACACCGCACCTATATCCAGCGTGTCCACCCATATCCTGTATACACCGCACCTATATCCAGCGTGTCCACCCCTATCCTGTATACACCGCACCTATATACAGCGTGCCCACCCATATCCTGTATACACCGCACCTATATACAGCGTGTCCACCCCTATCCTGTATACACCGCACCTATATCCAGCGTGTCCACCCCTATCCTGTATACACCGCACCTATATACAGCGTGTCCACCCATATCCTGTATACACCGCACCTATATACAGCGTGTCCACCCATATCCTGTATACACCGCACCTATATACAGCGTGTCCACCCACATCCTGTATACACCGCACCTATATACAGCGTGTCCACCCATATCCTGTATACACCGCACCTATATACAGCGTGTCCACCCATATCCTGTATACACCGCACCTATATACAGCGTGTCCACCCACATCCTGTATACACCGCACCTATATACAGCGTGTCCACCCATATCCTGTATACACCGCACCTATATACAGAGTGTCCACCCATATCCTGCATACACCGCACCTATATACAGTGTGTCTACCCATATCCTGTATACACCGCACCTATATACAGTGTGTCTACCCATATCCTGTATACACCGCACCTATATACAGTGTGTCCACCCCTATCCTGTGTACACCGCACCTATATACAGTGCGTCCACCCATATCCTGTATACACCGCACCTATATACAGTGCGTCCACCCATATCCTGTATACACCGCACCTATATACAGTGCGTCCACCCATATCCTGTATACACCGCACCTATATACAGTGCGTCCACCCATATCCTGTATACACCGCACCTATATACAGTGTGTCCACCCATATCCTGTCCACCACCATAACTTGAGAACAGCTGCAGCTATAGGCATAGAAGTGGTGTCTAGGTATAGTAAAGTAGCCATTGCGCTATGCAATGAAACCACCTATAGCGCCACCTGTTGGAAAACAATGGAGTTAGCATTTAGATCTCGAAAATGGAACAAGATAGAGAAAAAAAGTGAATTACAAAGTTGTAGGGCCTCATCAATTCAATACGAATCCACACCTTGCACAGAAATGCTATGATTAGAACGTGTAAACCTCACAAGGCTGCGGACGTGAAGCGACACCTCATGGAGACCTCCTACAAGTCACTGGGTATGGTGGCTGTGTGGAGTGGCCTCCGCTCACCTGACCTGACCCCATTGGACTTCTTTCTGTGAGGTCACATCACACAGCAGGTGTATGCGACCCCTCCACCAACATTGCAGGACCTACGACCACGTATCAGAGATGCTTGTGCAAACGTGTCACCTACCATATTGCACAACGTGCAGCGAGATACAGTATGCTGTGCAGAGGCCAGATGTGCATTGCAGCAAGATACAGTATGCTGTGCAGAGGCCAGATGTGCATTGCAGCAAGATACAGTATGCTGTGCAGAGGCCAGATGTGCATTGCAGCAAGATACAGTATGCTGTGCAGAGGCCAGATGTGCATTGCAGCAAGATACAGTATGCTGTGCAGAGGCCAGATGTGCATTGCAGCAAGATACAGTATGCTGTGCAGAGCCCAGATGTGCATTGCAGCAAGATACAGTATGCTGTGCAGAGTCCAGATGTGCATTGCAGCAAGATACAGTATGCTGTGCAGAGCCCAGATGTGCATTGCAGCAAGATACAGTATGCTGTGCAGAGGCCAGATGTGCATTGCAGCCAGATACAGTATGCTGTGCAGAGCCCAGATGTGCATTGCAGCAAGATACAGTATGCTGTGCAGAGCCCAGATGTGCATTGCAGCAAGATACAGTATGCTGTGCAGAGCCCAGATGTGCATTGCAGCAAGATACAGTATGCTGTGCTGAGTCCAGATGTGCATTGCAGCCAGATACAGTATGCTGTGCAGAGGCCAGATGTGCATTGCAGCAAGATACAGTATGCTGTGCAGAGCCCAGATGTGCATTGCAGCTGACGGGGGCCACTAATGAGCGCCATATGTGTGACCAGCATTCAATGTTTTGGGGGGGTCATGGGTTTCATATCATAGCATTTCTGTATGCAAGGTATGGATTTGTATTGAATTGATGATGCCCTACAAATTTTTAATTCACTTTTTTTCTCTATCTCGTTCCGTTTTCGAGATAAAAATGCTAACTCCGTTGTTCTCCATCAGGTGGCGCTATAGGTGGTTTCATTGCGTAGCACATGGCTACTTTACTATACCTAGACACCACTTCTATGCTTATAGCTGCCGCCGTTCTCAAGTTAATGGCGGTGGACGGGATATGGGTGAACACACTGTATACTGGATGTAATTGGAACAAAACCTCAGCTGTGAGAAACATTAGGATGTTCTAGGTTGATCCATGGTAGTAACGTTGCCGCCACCGATGCCAGTGTCCAAGAGACTGAATGTAGAAAATGTGAGACTGAGGTACGAAGGAGGAAAGCGAGGAATTATCGGCCCTGCTGCTCCTTGATCCTGGTCCTCAGGGCGGATTTGGGACTGATTGGAGGACTGGGCGGTGACCGGCAGTGGCATGTAAAGAGAGGGAGGGGGGGACCGAGGAGGGGGGAGAGTCACAGTTTAATATTATATCAACCACTTCACGACAATTGCACTAAATTGATATCATGAGAATCAATTCCGACCACCAAAACCGAGCAATTTCTCCAAAATCGAATTTCATGAAATTTGTTAAACTTTATGTCACGCTAGGTACAGGGAAGTACCATGCATATGGCATAAATGAAATGCTGTGTCTAGGGAAGGAGGAGATGGTAACCCCTGACCAAACCTTCAGCTGACCCCTGGATCCCCTGACCACCCTAGATAGGATCTGCACCGATGCGCTGAGCATGGCACCTGGCCCTGGCTGACCCTGACCCTGGACCCTAGATAAGGAATGGATAGGATGGGCGCTTACTCAACCCCACTAAACACTAGAGAAGACACAGGGAGCACAAACAGGGGGAAGTGAACAAATAACTTATCTCCAAGAAGATGCAAGGAGAGGAACAGCAACAAACAGCCACGTTTCTTCAGATGGATACAAGCCACCTGCTTGCATCCAAGGTCTGTATAGGAATATATCTCTATCTCCAGCAAATACCAAGGGGAAATGTGGGTATTGAGGACACAAGGGGAAGTGATGATGATTATCAGCTGAAAGGTGAGGATATCCGCAGGGTCCTAAAAGGAAAAGGATTAACCCCAAGTAGAGAAGGTACATAGGATACCATTTACACCACAGCAGGAAGAATATAAGGTGAGGGAGCAGTTTGTGCAGCCAAATGCTGCGACCTTCCACAGCCGGACACCACAGGACTGTCTGTCAACCGTGACACTCTAGTTCTACATTTCTTTTAACCGTGAGTAATTTTCATGGTAATGTTTGGATTTTGCCGTACTTTATACCGTGACGCAATCATACAACAATCAGGGGTCCATGTGATGCTTTGTATCTTATACCCCCCATATAAATGCCGGGCACCGATAAGTAATGCATTAAATAATGATAGATTGGGGCATTATGCCGCAGTTCTGCTACAGAAGCAGCTAATTTATTAGCATTAGTTGGGGGGTCAGCGGCTCCCACTATGCAGATTGCAGATAGAAGCTTTGATTGCATTAAAAACAAATAAATAGCGGTCATTTATCACGGGCGCGCTCGCCGTCCCATCCGCAGGCGGCGTAAATTAATCTGGACGTTCATATGGACAGAGATAAAGGACGGCGCAAATTTCAGCAGAAATATATTCCATATGACACAAAATCAGAGCAAATAATCCAGAAATGGAGAAGTCGATCGCGGCGATTTACAGACGGGAGGACGACGGAAAAAACAGGACTACAAAGATGGATGAAGGTGAGCTCCGCTGGAACGGATACATTGTAACAAGTCCTCAGCTGTGAGCAGTCAGAAGTGAAGAATGTTACCATTCACTCACAGGACAGAATGTATATATATGTATCTACATAACTGAGAATATACAGTATACATATACATTCACCAGTAGCGGCAGCGCCCCTAGTGGTGACCTGAGTACATGACCTTGCAAAATCCCAGGAGACAAATGTAAAAACATCCACAACTTACAGAATCTTCAAACAGTTTCAGGGGATTTTCACTTAACCAGAAAAACCCCAAACTTCTGTCTGTGCGATCATTGGCAAAACAAGCAGAATAGCTGGAAGGAAAAAAGATCGAAAGATCACACGTCCCCTGTATAGATGATTGGAGTTATACTGACCCCTGCAGGCCGCAAAGAGCCCTGCAAATCAAACTGGGGAGGAACGCTCCCAAATAAATGACTCCGCCCGCAGCGCATCCTTAGAGGCGGGGTATGTTATTAGAAGGTGTTCATTCATATATATAATATTAAGGTGGTTCACTCACTAAAAAGAGATATATTTTTGTACAAAGATCAAATGTAAAGAATATAAAAGGTAATAAGAGAGGTCAGCTGGTCACTACTAGAGCAAATATGGTCCCACAATATAGCACCATATATCAGGGTAATATGGATATTACATGTACTAATAATTGTATTCAGTACTGGACACCACTAAGGGGAGCTCTTGTATACAGAGATACATGATAAGATCCTGTCTGCAGCCTCCACTAGGGGGAGCTCCCTGTATACAGAGATACATGATAAGATCCTGTCTGCAGCCACCACTAGGGGGCGCTCCCTGTATACAGAGATACATGATAAGATACTGTCTGCAGCTACCACTAGGGGGAGCTCCCTGTATACAAAGATACATGATAAGATCCTGTCTGCAGCCACCACTAGGGGGAGCTCCCTGTATACAGAGATACATGATAAGATCCTGTCTGCAGTCACCACTAGGGGGAGCTCCCTGTATACAGAGATACATGATAAGATCCTGTCTGCAGCCACCACTAGGGGGATCTCCCTGTATACAGAGATACATGATAAGATCCTGTCTGCAGCCACCACTAGGGGGAGCTCCTTGTATACAAAGATACATAAGATCCTGTCTGCAGCCACCACTAGGGGGAGCTCCCTGTATACAGAGATACATGATAAGATCCTGTCTGCAGCCACCACTAGGGGGAGCTCCCTGTATACAGAGATACATGATAAGATCCTGTCTGCAGCCACCACTAGGGGGAGCTCCCTGTATACAGAGATACATGATAAGATCCTGTCTGCAGCCATCACTAGGGGAGCTCCCTGTATACAGAGATACATGATAAGATCCTGTCTGCAGCCACCACTAGGGGAGCTCCCTGTATACAGAGATACATGATAAGATCCTGTCTGCAGTCACCACTAGGGGGAGCTCCCTGTATACAGAGATACATGATAAGATCCTGTCTGCAGCTAGCACTAGGGGGAGCTCCCTGTATACAGAGATACACGATAAGATTCTGTCTACAGTCACCACTAGGGGGAGCTCCCTGTATACAGAGATACATGATAATATCCTGTCTGCAGCCACCACTAGGGGGAGCTCCCTGTATACAGAGATACATGATAACATTCTGTCTGCAGCTAGCACTAGGGGGAGCTCCCTGTATACAGAGATACATGATAAGATCCTGTCTGCAGCCACCACTAGGGGGAGCTCCCTGTATACAGAGATACATGATAACATTCTGTCTGCAGCCTCCACTAGGAGGAGCTCCCTGTATACAGAGATACATGATAAGATCCTGTCTGCAGCCACCACTAGGAGGAGCTCCCTGTATACAGAGATACATGATAAGATCCTGTCTGCAGCTAGCACTAGGGGGAGCTCCCTGTATACAGAGATACACGATAAGATTCTGTCTACAGTCACCACTAGGGGGAGCTCCCTGTATACAGAGATACATGATAATATCCTGTCTGCAGCCACCACTAGGGGGAGCTCCCTGTATACAGAGATACATGATAACATTCTGTCTGCAGCTAGCACTAGGGGGAGCTCCCTGTATACAGAGATACATGATAAGATCCTGTCTGCAGCCACCACTAGGGGGAGCTCCCTGTATACAGAGATACATGATAACATTCTGTCTGCAGCCTCCACTAGGAGGAGCTCCCTGTATACAGAGATACATGATAAGATCCTGTCTGCAGCCACCACTAGGAGGAGCTCCCTGTATACAGAGATACATGATAAGATCCTGTCTGCAGCTAGCACTAGGGGGAGCTCCCTGTATACAGAGATACACGATAAGATTCTGTCTACAGTCACCACTAGGGGGAGCTCCCTGTATACAGAGATACATGATAATATCCTGTCTGCAGCCACCACTAGGGGGAGCTCCCTGTATACAGAGATACATGATAACATTCTGTCTGCAGCTAGCACTAGGGGGAGCTCCCTGTATACAGAGATACATGATAAGATCCTGTCTGCAGCCACCACTAGGGGGAGCTCCCTGTATACAGAGATACATGATAACATTCTGTCTGCAGCCTCCACTAGGAGGAGCTCCCTGTATACAGAGATACATGATAAGATCCTGTCTGCAGCCACCACTAGGAGGAGCACCCTGTATACAGAGATACATGATAAGATACTGTCTGCAGTCATCACTGGGGGGAGCTCCCTGTATACAGAGACACATGATAATATTCTGTCTGCAGTCACCACTAGGGGGAGCTCCCTGTATACAGAGATACATGATAAGATCCTGTCTGCAGCCTCCACTAGGGGGAGCTCCCTGTATACAGAGATACATGATAAGATCCTGTCTGCAGACACCACTAGGGGGAGCTCCCTGTATACAGAGATACATGATAAGATCCTGTCTGCAGCCTCCACTAGGGGGAGCTCCCTGTATACAGAGGTACATGATAAGATCCTGTCTGCAGCCTCCACTAGGGGGAGCTCCCTGTATACAGAGATACATGATAAGATCCTGTCTGCAGCCTCCACTAGGGGGAGCTCCCTGTATACAGAGGTACATGATAAGATCCTGTCTGCAGCCTCCACTAGGGGGAGCTCCCTGTATACAGAGATACATGATAATATCCTGTCTGCAGTCACCACTAGGGGGAGCTCCCTGTATACAGAGATACATGATAAGATCCTGTCTGCAGCCTCCACTAGGGGGAGCTCCCTGTATACAGAGGTACATGATAAGATCCTGTCTGCAGCCACCACTAGGGGGAGCTCCCTGTATACAGAGATACATGATAAGATCCTGTCTGCAGCCTCCACTAGGGGGAGCTCCCTGTATACAGAGATACATGATAAGATCCTGTCTGCAGCCACCACTAGGGGAGCTCCCTGTATACAGAGATACATGATAAGATCCTGTCTGCAGTCACCACTAGGGGGAGCTCCCTGTATACAGAGATACATGATAAGATCCTGTCTGCAGCTAGCACTAGGGGGAGCTCCCTGTATACAGAGATACACAATAAGATTCTGTCTGTAGCCACCACTAGGGGGAGCTCTCTGTATACAGAGATACATGATAAGATCCTGTCTGCAGCTAGCACTAGGGGGAGCTCCCTGTATACAGAGATACACGATAAGATTCTGTCTACAGTCACCACTAGGGGGAGCTCCCTGTATACAGAGATACATGATAAGATCCTGTCTGCAGCCACCACTAGGGGGAGCTCCCTGTATACAGAGATACATGATAACATTCTGTCTGCAGCCTCCACTAGGGGGAGCTCCCTGTATACAGAGATACATGATAAGATCCTGTCTGCAGCCACCACTAGGAGGAGCACCCTGTATACAGAGATACATGATAAGATACTGTCTGCAGTCACCACTAGGGGGAGCTCCCTGTATACAGAGACACATGATAATATTCTGTCTGCAGTCACCACTAGGGGGAGCTCCCTGTATACAGAGATACATGATAAGATTCTGTCTGCAGCCTCCACTAGGGGGAGCTCCCTGTATACAGAGATACATGATAAGATCCTGTCTGCAGACACCACTAGGGGGAGCTCCCTGTATACAGAGATACATGATAAGATCCTGTCTGCAGCCTCCACTAGGGGGAGCTCCCTGTATACAGAGGTACATGATAAGATCCTGTCTGCAGCCTCCACTAGGGGGAGCTCCCTGTATACAGAGATACATGATAAGATCCTGTCTGCAGACACCACTAGGGGGAGCTCCCTGTATACAGAGATACATGATAAGATCCTGTCTGCAGCCTCCACTAGGGGGAGCTCCATGTATACAGAGGTACATGATAAGATCCTGTCTGCAGCCTCCACTAGGGGGAGCTCCCTGTATACAGAGATACATGATAAGATCCTGTCTGCAGCCTCCACTAGGGGGAGCTCCCTGTATACAGAGGTACATGATAAGATCCTGTCTGCAGCCTCCACTAGGGGGAGCTCCCTGTATACAGAGATACATGATAAGATCCTGTCTGCAGACACCACTAGGGGGAGCTCCCTGTATACAGAGATACATGATAAGATCCTGTCTGCAGCCTCCACTAGGGGGAGCTCCATGTATACAGAGGTACATGATAAGATCCTGTCTGCAGCCTCCACTAGGGGGAGCTCCCTGTATACAGAGGTACATGATAAGATCCTGTCTGCAGCCACCACTAGGGGGAGCTCCCTGTATACAGAGATACATGATAAGATCCTGTCTGCAGCCTCCACTAGGGGGAGCTCCCTGTATACAGAGATACATGATAAGATCATGTCTGCAGCCACCACTAGGGGGAGCTCCCTGTATACAGAGATACATGATAAGATTCTGTCTGCAGCCACCACTAGGGGGAGCTCCCTGTATACAGAGATACATGATAAGATTCTGTCTGCAGCCACCACTAGGGGAAGCTCCCTGTATACAGAGATACATGATAAGATCCTGTCTGCAGTCATCACTAGGGGGAGCTCCCTGTATACAGAGATACATGATAAGATCCTGTCTGCAGCCACCACTAGGGGGAGCTCCCTGTATACAGAGATACATGATAAGATTCTGTCTGCAGCCACCACTAGGGGGAGCTCCCTGTATACAGAGGTACATGATATGGTTCTGCTTTCAGCTATTAAAGATAACAGGATTAGAGATGAATGAGACCTGAGATGTTCGCGTTCAGTGAGTCTAGCCGGACTTTAAAAAAAGAAAAGCCCAGTCCAGGACCGGGACTTGATCCGAACTTGACCCCGGATACCGAATCCCATATAAATCCTGAAATTAAGTGTTATAAAATATTGGTAGTAAGGGCTAGGGGGTGCAAAAAGAAGCGAAATGGGGATTAAAGCAGGACAATTTTACACATACAGAGTTTCCGCACATGGAGCTGTACACTGCTTCCTGGGTCGCCCTTTAACGCTTAATTATGGAATATTTACTGCAATTATTTTATTTATTATTATTATTATTATTATTATTAACAAATTGATTCTAATGAATCTAAATTGTATCAGATTTCCCCAAATTTGCAGAATTGAGTGAATAAGAATTTTCAGGAATTCAAATTGCGCCAATCAAGCTTTATTCTGGCCGCCAGCTGCCATTTTTCTTGATCCATATGAATGATAAAGGTGTTAGAAAACAATAAATTATCATAACCCCTCACTGGTCCCTGCCGCTGCGTTCCTGCGGTGCTGTCTCTCCTTCATTGGCACCAGCTAGGCCACGGTGCCACACTCTGATGTCATAGCATCACAATCTGATGTCATTGTGTCACACTCTGATGTCATTGTGTCACACTCTGATGTCATGGCGTCACACTCTGATGTCACACTCTGATCGTCACGGTCTCGCTGATCGAATCACCAGTGAAGAGGAGACGGACGCAGGAGCGGGGCCGTTATAGGGCATCACTATAATAATCATTATAGGACCAGTGCGGAGCTGTGATGGCAGGGACAGGTGAGATCCGAGGAGGGGATGATTACTTAGGCTACTTTCACACATCCGGTTTGAGCACTGCGGCGCAATCCGGCTGTGAAAACTATGCAACGGATGCGGCGAAAACACCGCATCCTTTGCATAAGTTTTTACATGCGGCCCGTCCGGTTTTTTCCGGTTGCGGCATGCTACTGAGCATGCGCAGTGGAAAAAAACGCATGCGGCGAGCGGATGCGTTTTTTTCCGCATCGCGCCGCATCCGGCCTCCATAGGTATGCATTTAAAAATGCGCTGCAGCGGCCGGATGCGGCGCGATGCGCTGTTTTTTGCCGGAGCAAAATTGTTGCAGGGAACGTTCGATCCGGCCGCGGCATCGGCTAAATCTGCCGCATGCGGCAAAAACCGGACCGAACGCAAGCCCCTGCGGCACAATACGGCACTAATGTAAGTCTATGCAAAAAAACCCGCAACCGGCGTTACAAAAGCCGGTTGCGGTTTTTCTGCAGAATGCCGTATTGTGCCGCAGAGCAAAAATCCGGATGTGTGAAAGTAGCCTTATTGGATTTTTAACCCCTTTGTGACCCATCCATTTATTATGCTTGGGGATGGGGCGACCTCGGGACATAATACAAGGTGCTTTCTTTGTAACTACCGCCGCAATCCGCAGCGCCTCGTGCTCCGGAGCCGCCGTCGCCGTCTTTGCACCAAATATCTCGTGTTTTCTGCTGCAGAAGTCTAGAGGATAAAAGTGAATAATAATGAAATGTATTCGACGACTGCCCATTAACCCTTCCCTCCCCAGTCCATTACAGCACTTGCCTTACCATCACTATCTCGGGACGGGTGAAACTTTTTGGAATCGACACAAGTTCTTTTGTGTGAAGGGAACATTCCAGTAAATGTGCAGAACACGTGTCCTGCGCTGGAGAGGTTCCTGCCGCCTCTCGGGGGACACCGCCTATTATCCTGCTCTTCTGAGGACAGGAAGAGACGGAGGGTTTGTGCTCCGAGGCCTCTGCCCGGCCCCGGCTGCAGAATCAGTGATATTTAATCCGCGTGCTCGGGGGGCCCCTGGTGCGTGCCCTGCCTGCTCACCCGGATCAGGATGCTTGTTTTACTGGATAAATGTGTAACTTTAGAAATTGGCAGGAACCGTTTGTGCCGCGGCCACCTGTACGCACAGCGAGGAACGGTGTCCAAAGATCCGAGTAAGCACAAACTTCCCAGACTCCTCTTCCTGCAACTTCCTCACCCGCCGCCCCTCAAAGGAGCCATTTATAAGATCTCTGAGTTCAAAGTGGCCCCGATCCCTCTGTTCTGCAGATCTGCCGACCAGCGTCACCTCCATCGAGTCCACCCTGCACAATGTCACCATGTCCTCATCCTCCCGCGTTACAATCTTACATTATCAGGACACTCATCTTACACTGGACACATGAAAAAAAAATGTTTATAAGAACTGAAGTCCTCAGTGGTTGATACCTTGTAATGGCGAACTGAAAAGATGGTGATCTATAGCATCCTGGCCAGACGGACATTTCCCGGGACATCAGAGTCCGATCTTTAGGCTAGGACCCCACTTTGCGTTTCAGGTGCTTTTTTGGTCCGTTTTGAGAAGCACCTTTTTCCTGCCAAAATGCTTGCGTTTCCATTTCCCATTAAAATCAATCGCAAATGTGATTTTTCCGACCCCACTTTGCGTTTGTAAACGCATCTGCGAATTTGCATATTTTGTGGCAAAAACCATGCGTTCAAAGAAGCAACATGTCAATTGTTTTTGCCATTTTCGGTCAGTTTTGATAACATTGAAATCAATGAGAAATGGCAAAAACCAAGAATCATCCAAATTCCTGCATTTAACCTGCTTTTTTGGTGAAGAAAACATGCGTTTTGGACTTCAAAAACGCATGTTTTTTGGACATCAAGATAATGATTTCATATGTCCCTTTACACACACTCATAATCCGACCAATAAAATTAAAAATATTATTAATTTATTGCTAATTGTTCGTTAAATATCGAATTAACGCAAAAAATTAATGATATAAATATATTTCCATTATTTTACTTTAAATTATAGATTTGTTTAACTTTTTTCCTTTTTTTCCATTCTGTTTGACTGCTTAAACTTTATTTAGCAGTGTCTTGATGTTCAAAACACATCTTTCAAAACGCAAGTGGAAAAGCATGTAAAAAGCGATGAAAACGCAACTAAAACGCGGGAAATACGCATGCGTTTTCAGAGCTAAATTTCAGAGTAAGGCTGCTTTGGATAAATCAATTAAGGCAAAAACGTGCGTTCTAAACTGCAAGTAGGAGAACGCAAAGTGGGGCCCTAGCCTTAGGAACTGTCACCGATAATAGTTTATGAAAGAGAGCAAAAGCGAGTTTTTATAGTGCAAAAATACATTATTTATTATGGAAAAGGTGACATTTTTTGTAAGTTGTTTTACAATTTTTTTTAAAAAAACATGATCAACCCAGATACAATGTATACAATACAAATGACCCCCAACAACAATTTGTGATCGATTAGAAAAAACATAATCTAAGAGCATTTCTACAGGATATTTCTATCCCATTAATGGCTATGCCAGTGTATGTATATACAATTATGAATACTTCAACATATATATACCCAGTAGTAAAGAGGCCCTGATTGATGTCAATATGTTACATTTGTTCCCATTGTATAAAGATGGAAATCTAAAAGAATAATGTTACAAATTTCTCGTAGAAGCATTATACTCCAATGTCAGGGTATAGTCCAAAAAGGTCCATAATGAACCACTCCTGACGAAGCAGATATCATACCCTTAAAAGTGCCGATAGGGTATTTGGTAAGGTGGTGCCGGATGATCCAAGGGATGGTGGCCCCAAAGATGCCCAACGTACGTTTCGATAGACAAAGTGTTGACTTTTCCTCAGGGGTGGGATGCCGTCCACTGAGGAAGAGTCAACACTTCGTTTATCGAAATCTAATGTCACAGATAATAGTAGAATTAATGGGGCGACAGGAGGAAAAGACAGCAGACGGCTTATTAATACAGTCTCAGCCGTCTACGTCCTTATCTGCTGCATTCAATAGTGACCTATGAACTCAAAGAGAGCATTGTTACATCACCGACCAAGGCAAGTGCAGGGTTTAACCATAAGATATGGCAGCCAAGGGCATGAGAGAGGTAAATGCCTATGGCAGCTGCCAGGATTTATCAGGATGCACCTCAAGAATAGCTTAATTGGGATCTGTCAGCAGGTTTTTTCTGTGTAATCTGAGGACAGCATGCTGCAAGGGTTAACACACTGAATTTAGGGTTGTGTCACTTATCAGGCTGTGTGCTGTTGTTTACTAACAATGAAGGTTTTATCACCAAATGATTATCACTGCCATGACTACAGGGCTGTGAGTAGCTGTCTGTTCTCACCCTCCTCTGATAAGCAGCTCACCATCAATAGTCAATGTACACAGAAAGCTGTGGTGTGGGCGGAGGTATACAAAGAATGCTGCCAATCAGTGGTGTGGGCGGGTTTATAAACATAATGCTGCCAATCAGGGGTGTGGGCAGGGTTATTCACTGAATGCTGCCAGTCAGTGGGGTGGGTGGGGTTATATACAAAATGCTGCCAATAAGTGGTGTAGGTGGGGTTATACAGAGAAAGTTGCCAATCAGTGGTGTGGGTGAGGTTATACAGAGAAAGCTGACAATCAGTGGTGTGGGTGGGGTTATTCACAAAATGCTGCCAATCAGTGAGGTGGGTTGGGTTATATACAAAATGCTGTCAATCAGTGGTGTAGGCGGGATTATACTGAGAAAGTGCCAATCAGTGGTGTGGTTGGGGTTATACTGAGAAAACTGACAATCAGTGGCATGGGTGGCGTTATACAGAGAAAGCTAACAATCAGGGGTGTGGGCGAGATTAGCTTTCTGAGCTCGGCTATTTCTAAGAACTCTGATCGTATTATATCTCCTGCACCCAGTAAACTAAATGACACTTCGCTGGATTCAGGCTCTCTATTACTACATGATGCTGCTTTCAGATGAAGGAGCAAAAACCTGGTAACAGATTAATAATACAGATAATAAGTGCTTGTTAATTTTTACTGACCGCCACTAATGGATATTATTTAGTAAAATATTAATAAAATTGTTACATAAAATCAGACAAAAAACAAGGAATATAAAAATGTCTGATTTGAATATAAAAGTTTTTGAATTTTCTAAAATTCACAAAACGGTATCTTTGATATTCCCGTAAACATCACCTTCTTATTTTGCTGCTGTAATTTGCACCTTTATCTTTTTCGCCAAACGCCAAATCTAATTTTCATTTGCACCATTTTTTTTTCTAGTTTGAGCCTAAATTGACAGTTTAAGTTTTTACCGGTGAAATTTGTTCGTCTTTTGGCTTTATAAAGTGATTTTAGACAGATTAACCATTTGTGAGTTTTTAAAAAGATTGTATATTTTTTGAGCAGATATTCCCCTGCAGAGAGGATGTGGACGGCGAGGAAAGATTTCCAGATTAACAATCGCCTCTGAAAAAGGGAATTGTGTTACATTAAACTGAAATTAATATTAAGAAACATATCTAGAGATGGAGTTTTACAGTCAGATGTTTCTCGTTAGTGTTTTTTACTCTATTTGTTCTAAATATTTTTACTATTGAATGGGAGTTTTTTTAATTGCTGTGATTTTTTCTCTGACATTTTGTAGAGTGCACGAGTCCATACACAGCGGATAGAAGTTGTGTTGTTTATTCTTACTTTATGGCATTCACCGTTCACAGAAAATAATGCAACATTTATTACAGATGTGAGGGGGAAAGGATTGCAACATCTGATACTGGATACTTCTCCCCTTAGCCATAATACATCTGTCTTCTCCTCTACCTGGGGTTTAATGATCATCTGACCGCTTTGTTTCTTTCTTTGCTTTCTTTTTTCTTTCACTTTCTTTCTTTTTCTTTCTATCATTCTTTCTTTGTCTCTCTCTTTTCTCTATTTTCCTTTTTTTATTCTTTTTCTCTCTCTTTCTCTACTTTATTTCTCTCTCATTTTCTGTCAGTCTCTTTCTCTCTCTCTCTTTTTTCCTCTTTCTTTTCTCTCTCCTTTCTTTCTTTTCCCTCTTTCTCTCCTCTCTCTTTTCTTTCTTTTTCTGTCTTTCCTCTCTCTTTCTTTCACTTTCTTTTTCTTTCTCTCATTCTTTCTTTGTCTCTCTCTTTTCTCTATTTTCCTTTTTTATTCGTTTTCTCTTTTTTTTTTCTCATTCTCTTTCTCTCTTTGTTTTCTCTCTTTTTCTTTCTTTCTTTTCTCTCTCATTTTCTGTCAGTCTCTCTCTCTTTTTTCCCTCTTTCCTTTCTATCTCTTACTCTCCCTCTCTTTCTCTTTCCTCTCTTTTCTTTTTCTTTCTCTCATTCTTTCGTTGTCTCTCTCTCTTTTCTCTATTTTCCTTTTTCTTATTCTTTCTCATTCTCTTTTTCTTTTTTTCTCTCTCTTTCTCTACTTTCTTTCTCTCTCATTTTCTGTCAGTCTCTTTCTTTCTCTCTTTTTTCCCTCTTTCCTTTCTATCTCTTTCTTTTCCCTCTCTTTCTCTCCTCTCTCTTTTCTTTCTTTTCTCTCTTTTCTTTCTTTCATTCTTTCTATATTTTTCTTTCTCTCATTCTCTTTCTTTCTTTTCTCTCTCTTTTTCTTCCTTTCTTTCCTCTCTCTCTTTTCTTTCTTTCGTTCCTTTTACAAGGCTTTGTGTTGTTTGAACTTGCACAAATGAACCTTACAACATTTTATAAACTTGGTGCAATGTTTGTTTCTTGACAAAGGAAAAAAAGCAAAATCCAAAATATTGATTTAAAAAATTCCCCATAACTTGACACTTAGGCCATTTGCCCACGGGAGAAAGTAACTGTAGATTTTGCTGCGGAAAACCCACGGATTTTCTAGATTTTCCAGATAAATCCGCAGGTTTACGCAAGTACAGACACTCCCCATGTTATCCTATGGGATATGGGGAGTTCTTTATCAATGCTGCGGTATGTGCGGCTGCGGAAAATGCGGCGGATTTCCTGCAGCCACATGTAACTGCATGTCAATTCATGCGGAATTAAATGCGGAATTCCTGCCCCTCCACTATGGAGATACAGGGCAGGAATTCTGCACGAAATCCGCACTGTTTCCGCAGGTTTACCGCAACAATTGAACCTGTGCAAATACCTGCAGAAAATTCCGCAGGTACGATCTCCCGTGGGCACATGGCATTAGACCATCACGTCAAATAAATGTTTTATATATTTCCTTTATCTGTAACACATATTGAAATATATGAGGGGAATTTATTACAACCAGCAGTTTACACAGAGGCTTAATAAATAAACCCACCAGAGTAAGGGTATGTTCCCACGTTGCTGATTTTCTGCACCCAAAACAGCATGTCTTGGCAGGAAAAACTCTGCGTAAAAAACACACATTTTTTGTCAGTTTTGCATTTTTCATGTGATTTTTTTATGCATTTTTTTAATGCATTGTGATAAGGACAACACTGGAAGAAACAATCAACATGTTAATTGTTTGGTGCAGTTTCTTCTGCATCAAAATATGTTAGGCTACTTTCACACATCCGGTTTGAGCACTGCGGCTCAATCCGGCTGTGAAACCTATGCAACGGATGCGGCGAAAACACCGCATCCTTTGCATAAGTTTTTACATGCGGCCCGTCCGTTTTTTTCCGGTTGCGGCACGCTACTGAGCATGCGCAGTGGAAGAAACCGCATGCGGCGGCGGGATACGTTTTTTCCGCATCATGCCGCATCCGGCGTCCATAGGCATGCATCGAAAAATGCGCCGCAGCGCGATGCGGTTTTTTTGCCGGAGCAAAAAAACTTTGCAGGCAACGTTCCATCCGGCCGCGGCATCGGCTAAATCTACCACATGCGGCAAAAACCAGACTGAACGCAAGCCCATGCGGCACAATACGGCACTAATGTAAGTCTATGCAAAAAAAACCCGCAACCGGCGGCAAAAAAAAACGGTTGTGGTTGTTCTGCAGAGCGCCGTATTGTGCCGCAGAGCAAAAACCGGATGTGTGAAAGTAGCCTTAAGGCAAAAAAAATCTGCAATGTATGCACAGGATTCTCATACTCTTTGCTGGGATACTTTTTCCCTCGCAGATTGATTAACATCTGCAAGAAAAAAAAATGCATTAAAAAACGCAGCGTGTGCACACAGCCTAAGTTGCACTTTTTAGGAGGTGCTCACCTTTTTATGAATTGGGTAGATTTCTGGATATTTATGACCCAGAAAATTGTTATTATTTTTTTTTTATTATTATTATTTATTTATAGAGCACCATTGATTCCATGGAGCTGTACATGAGAAGGGGGTTACATACAGAATACATATACAAGTTACAGTAGACAGACAGGTACAGAGAGAAGAGGGCCCTGCCCTTGCGGGCTTACATTCTATAGGATTTTGGGGAGGAGACAATAGGTGGGGTGTTGGTTGGGCGGCGGCTCCGCACGGTAGTGAGGTGGCGGCAGCTCCGCACGGTGGTGAGGCAGTAGCTGTGGTGGTGGTGAGGCAGTGGGGTCAAAATTAAATGAATGCTGGCCGTGGGCTAGTGCAGCTCTATCTTTTACAACAATTTTTTCCAAATATCGCAGTAACTTTTCTGGTCTATGTCCTATTCCACTCCCATTTTTTAGAAAAGTGCTATGAGCAGCAGAAAAGACAAAAACAAAGTTCCAAATTTTGTGCAAATATAGAGAGTGTCATAATTTGCAATGGGGCTGATGAAGTCACAGGGGATAAATTACCATGAGGGGGATTTTCAAAGTCAGATTTTCTTGCTGTTTTTTCCTTCTTAGTGCCGCACGATGTTTGATATATTTGGAGACACTTTTGTCTGTAGCTCTTTCTCTACTTTTTGCACCTATGAGTTTGTGACTTTATGAAGACATTTGTGCAAGTTTTTTTTGTTGAAAAAAGTTGTAAAAGGCGCTGAATGTCATTTTCCTCCAAAATAATATGACCTTTTGCTATTTTATACTGCTTCACCCTTTTAAAAGTGGATGATTATTTATGCAAATAATGTGTAAAACGGATTTATAAATTGCAACATTCTGAAAAGTTGTTAAAGAAAAGTTGTAAACTTTCTCCAATGCAGTCGGGGTTGCAAAAAATTGGAAAATCCCTTAGAGACAGAAATGTTATAATATATTATACATATATATATATTATATTTAAAGATGCAGAAATTCATTTTGGAAATTCGGTGCAAGTAACAAGAATGCCGGCAATTGCAAAACTAACTCCAAAAACATCTTTCATTAATAACTTTTTAAGAAATGATACATCTGGCTTAAGCCTTATCTACGTAGATGACTAATTTATCTGTGGAATCCTCAGATTTGCCGGATTGTCGGATTTGCTACATTTAATAGGAGCAGCCTTTATATATTGTATATACATGTAATAATATTGATACAATGTAACAGATATTTGTGGCTGATTTTATTTCTCTCCCCCTTGTGTTTGCCGCTGCCCGTCTGCGCCCCCTGTTTATGGATGCCGCAGCCCCCCGCTTCTCACACTTCAGCTCCTTCATCTCGTCATTATTTCCTTGCGTTCATCGATGTGTGAACTTTACGCCTTAAAGAGACATTAACAATAAAAATCTGAATAAACGAGACACCAAACAATTAAAGCAGTGAGGGTGAGAGGATGGGGGTAATTGTGCATTTATGTCCCGGAGCCGGAGCTCCTGCTGAGGCTTCACCGTGTGACAGGCCCGCGCCCTCCGACCGCCTCGCTGCGCTTAACCTTGGTCATAATAATCTCGCTGAGCACCTCCAGCCCCCGGCCGCGGTCATCGGGAGCCGTCAATCACTCTGGGCTCAGGACACATCCAGGCGGCACAGAAACTATTAAAAAATAAGAAACACAGAAGATGCACTGAGTGTATTGTAGCGAGAAAATAAAGCGCGTAGACTAGGCAATGGCGCGGTGCGGCGCCACATCCGAAACTCTAACATCTTCCGCTGCTTCATAGCCGGAGAATTACCTGCAATAAAGAAACACTTTACTTTGCCATACAAATCTATGTAGATACTAGCTGTACTACCCGGCTTCACCCGGGTTAATAACTGCTGTTAACAAAATAGAATGTATTAACAAAAATGTATTCTGCGCACAAAAAACACAAAACAAATAGATAGAAATGTAATTAGAATGTCTGTCTCACCCTCTGTATATATACAGTGCCTACAAGTAGTATTCAACCCCCTGCAGATTTAGCAGGTTTACACATTCGGAATAACTTGGCATTGTGACATTCGGACTGTAGATCAGCCTGGAAGTGTGAAATGCAGCAAAAAAGAATGTTATTTCTTTTTTTTTTTTTTTAAATTGTGAAAAGTTTATTCAGAGGGTCATTTATTATTCAACCCCTCAATCCACCAGAATTCTGTTTGGTTCCCCTAAAGTATTAAGAAGTATTTCAGGCACAAAGAACAATGAGCTTCACATGTTTGGATTAATTATCTCTTTTCCTGCCTTTTCTGACTAATTAAGACCCTCCCCAAACTTGTGAACAGCAGTCATACTTGGTCAACATGGGAAAGACAAAGGAGCATTCCAAGGCCATCAGAGACAAGATCGTGGAGGGTCACAAGGCTGGCAAGGGGTACAAAACCCTTTCCAAGGAGTTGGGCCTACCTGTCTCCCCTGTTGGGAGCATCATCCGGAAGTAGAAGGCTTATGGAACTACTGTTAGCCTTCCACGGCCTGGACAGCCTTTGAAAGTTTCCACCCGTGCCGAGGCCAGGCTTGTCCGAAGAGTCAAGGCTAACCCAAGGACAACAAGGAAGGAGCTCCGGGAAGATCTCATGGCAGTGGGGACATTGGTTTCAGTCAATACCATAAGTAACGTACTCCACCGCAATGGTCTCCGTTCCAGACGAGCCCGTAAGGTACCTTTACTTTCAAAGCGTCATGTCAAGGCTCATCTACAGTTTGCTCATGATCACTTGGAGGACTCTGAGACAGACTGGTTCAAGGTTCTCTGGTCTGATGAGACCAAGATCGAGATCTTTGGTGCCAACCACACACGTGACGTTTGGAGACTGGATGGCACTGCATACGACCCCAAGAATACCATCCCTACAGTCAAGCATGGTGGTGGCAGCATCATGCTGTGGGGCTGTTTAACAGCCAAGGGGCCTGGCCATCTGGTCCGCATCCATGGGAAGATGGATAGCACGGCCTACCTGGAGATTTTGGCCAAGAACCTCCGCTCCTCCATCAAGGATCTTAAGATGGGTTGTCATTTCATCTTCCAACAAGACAACGACCCAAAGCACACAGCCAATAAAACCAAGGCCTGGTTCAAGAGGGAAAAAATCAAGGTGTTACAGTGGCCTAGTCAGTCTCCTGACCTTAACCCAATTGAAATCTTGTGGAAGGAGCTCAAGATTAAAGTCCACATGAGACACCCAAAGAACCTAGATAACTTGGAGAAGATCTGCAAGGAGGAGTGGGCCAAGATAACTCCAGAGACCTGTGCCGGCCTGATCAGGTCTTATAAAAGACGATTATTAGCTGTAATTGCAAACAAGGGTTATTCCACAAAATATTAAACCTAGGGGTTGAATAATAATTGACCCACACTTTTATGTTGAAAATTTATTAAAATTTAACTGAGCAACATAACTTGTTGGTTTGTAAGATTTATGCATCTGTTAATAAATCCTGCTCTTGTTTGAAGTTTGCAGGCTCTAACTTATTTGCATCTTATCAAACCTGCTAAATCTGCAGGGGGTTGAATACTACTTGTAGGCACTGTATCTCTGTCTCTCTCTATCTCTTTGTCTGTCTCTTTCCCTGTCTGTCTATCTATCTCTGTCACTTTCCCTGTCTGTCTCTTTCCCTTTTTCCCTGTCTGTTTCCCTTTGTCTGTCTCTGTCTGTCTCTTTACCTGTCTGTGTCTGTCTCTTAACCTGTCTCTCTCTTTACCTCCCTTTCCCTGTCTGTCTCTTTCCCTGTCTGTCTGTTTCCCTGTGTCTGTCTCTGTCTCTTTGTTTGTGTCTGTCTCTTTACCTGTCTTTGTCTGTCTCTTTTACCCTGTCTCTCTCTTTCCCTGTCTGTCTCTTTCCCTGGCAGTCTGTCTCTTTGTCTGTCTCATTGTGTCTCTCTCTTACCC
This sequence comes from Anomaloglossus baeobatrachus, assembly GCF_048569485.1. NCBI lineage: Eukaryota > Metazoa > Chordata > Amphibia > Anura > Aromobatidae > Anomaloglossus > Anomaloglossus baeobatrachus. The sequence continues at coordinate 15,880,690 of NC_134361.1, forward strand.
TGTCTATGTCTGTTTCTTACCCTGTCCGTGTCTGCGTCTTTCCCTGTCTGAGTCTGTCTCTTTCCCTGGCTGCATTGTGACACGCCAACATTCCATATAAGGGCGTGGCTGCGCATTCTTCTGAAGTTCTGGCTGCACTGTGGCTCCCAGCTCTTCGCTTTAATGGAGGCAGGTTTTTTGGTGAATAACTGTAAAGCACGGGGTTAGAATTTCCCCTCAAAACATAGCCTATGACGCTCTCGGGGTCCAGAAGTGTGAGTGCGCAACATTTTGTGGCTGTAGCTGCGACGGTGCAGATGCCAATCCCGGACACACATATACACACATTCAGCTTTATTTATTAGATTTACAGGAAAATCCAAACTGGAGATAAGCGGCGCCGGAGCTGAGAGTCCGTTCTACATTATTCTCTTTGCTGCATTAAAATATTCATTATGCCTGAGAGGAAAATAGGGGTAAAATGCCATCGATAGTAAGGTAAATAGTAAAATATGTAAATAAAAAGTGATAAAATTGCTGCTGATTGTGACAGACAAGCAGGGAATATACTAAGGGCTGCATGTTTCACCACCGGACAGAGGTCTTCTTCAGGCCGGGGATGTATCTACTGACAGTAAGGACTGACAATACATGGAAGGTTGAGTGACCAGCATCGCCAAATGCTAATAACTGATGCATTTGAGGTTTTAACACCAGAAGATCACCGAGATGCGGATATATTTAGAGGGAGTCTGTCGGGATGATTTTACCTCTGAGCCTAATGCTACGGCTGTATAGATCATAGTCCAACAATAATAATGACACCAGTTCTGTAACAATCCGATGTGCCAGCGCTGAGAAATCAAGGTTTGAAGTCAAATGCAAATTACTCTAGAAGTGCAGTGTGGGCGAGGCCATATGCTCTAAGTGCACCCAGTGTCACTAGCACTGCACCCAGCCACAGTCTCAGCGGCACCAGCTCAGTCAGACACCATGGAATACCTTTTCCTTTGCTTCATCCTTTAACTCCTCGCCCCTCAGCCAGACTGTGCTGTCTCCTCCCCTGCAGGCTGCCTCTTCCTCTAGCTCAGGGGTGGGGAACCTTCTTACTGCCGGGGGCCATTTGGAATTTTCTACCAACCTTCGGGGGCCGCACCAAATTATCAACTTGAAAATTACCCTGCTGTATATGGTCAAACAATTCATTAACTCACCCCTATTGTGGTGGCTGGAGCGGCTTCTCTTTGCTGCAGCTGTGATGATAGGTGATATTGATCATGTTTCTCACAACTGCAATTCCAGGTCTGGAGAGGCTGGGGGCATAGACACTACATGAGACACTGGAGCATAGACATCACAGGAGATGCTGGGGTGCATAAATAACAGGAGAGGCTGGGGGTACACACATCACAGTAGGGGCTGGGGGCATATACATCACATGAGGGACATATATACGGTGCCTACAAGTAGTCTTCAACCACCTGCAGATTGAGCAGGTTTACACATTCGGAATTAACTTGGCATTGTGACATTTGGACTGTAGATCAGCCTGGAAGTGTGAAATGCAGCAAAAAAGAATGTTATTTCTTTTTTTTTTTTTTTTTAAATTGTGAAAAGTTTATTCAGAGGGTCATTTATTATTCAACCCCTCAATCCACCAGAATTCTGTTTGGTTCCCCTAAAGTATTAAGAAGTATTTCAGGCACAAAGAACAATGAGCTTCACATGTTTGGATTAATTATCTCTTTTTCCTGCCTTTTCTGACTAATTAAGACCCTCCCCAAACTTGTGAACAGCACTCATACTTGGTCAACATGGGAAAGACAAAGGAGCATTCCAAGGCCATCAGAGACAAGATCGTGGAGGGTCACAAGGCTGGCAAGGGGTGCAAAACCCTTTCCAAGGAGTTGGGCCTACCTGTCTCCACTGTTGGGAGCATCATCCGGAAGTGGAAGGCTTATGGAACTACTGTTAGCCTTCCACGGCCTGGACAGCCTTTGAAAGTTTCCACCCGTGCCGAGGCCAGGCTTGTCCGAAAAGTCAAGGCTAACCCAAGGACAACAAGGAAGGAGCTCCGGGAAGATCTCATGGCAGTGGGGACATTGGTTTCAGTCAATACCATAAGTAACGTACTCCACCGCAATGGTCTCCGTTCCAGACGAGCCTGTAAGGTACCTTTACTTTCAAAGCGTCATGTCAAGGCTCGTCTACAGTTTGCTCATGATCACTTGGAGGACTCTGTGACAGACTGGCTCAAGGTTCTCTGGTCTGATGAGACCAAGATCGAGATCTTTGGTGCCAACCACACACGTGACGTTTGGAGACTGGCTGGCACTGCATACGACCCCAAGAATACCATCCCTACAGTCAAGCATGGTGGTGGCAGCATCATGCTGTGGGGCTGTTTCTCAGCTAAGGGGCCTGGCCATCTGGTCCGCATCCATGGGAAGATGGATAGCACGGCCTACCTGGAGATTTTGGCCAAGAACCTCCGCTCCTCCATCAAGGATTTTAAGATGGGTCGTCATTTCATCTTCCAACAAGACAACGACCCAAAGCACACAGCCAAGAAAACCAAGGCCTGGTTCAAGAGGGAAAAAAATCAAGGTGTTGCAGTGGCCTAGTCAGTCTCCTGACCTTAACCCAATTGAAAACTTGTGGAAGGAGCTCAAGATTAAAGTCCACATGAGACACCCAAAGAACCTAGATAACTTGGAGAAGATCTGCATGGAGGAGTGGGCCAAGATAACTCCAGAGACCTGTGCCGGCCTGATCAGGTCTTATAAAAGACGATTATTAGCTGTAATTGCAAACAAGGGTTAATCCACAAAATATTAAACCTAGGGGTTGAATAATAATTGACCCACACTTTTATGTTGAAAATTTATTAAAATTTAACTGAGCAACATAACGGGTTGAACTAGATGGACTTGAAGTCTCCCTTCAACCTTAAAAACTATGATACTATGATAACTTGTTGGTTTGTAAGATTTATGCATCTGTTAATAAATCCTGCTCTTGTTTGAAGTTTGCAGGCTCTAACTTATTTGCATCTTATCAAACCTGCTAAATCTGCAGGGGGTTGAATACTACTTGTAGGCACTGTATATTACAGGAGAGGCTGGGGCATATACTTCACAGGAGAGGCTGTGGAATATGCATCACAGGAGATGCTGGGGCATATACATCACAGGAGACACAGGGACATATACATCACAGGAGACACAGGGTATACACATCACTGGAGAGGCTGGAGCATATACATCACAGGAGAGGCTGGGGGCATATAAATTACAGGAGAGGCTGGGGACATATACATTACAGGAGAGGCTGGGGCACAGAGCACGGACAGCTCTGGCGGTGGCACAGACAGCAATAAGGGGGCACCGACAGAACTGGGGGACAAGGACAGGACTAGCAGCAGCACGTACAGCTCTAGGGAGGCATGGACAGCACTAGGTGGGAGCAAGGACAGCACTAAGTGGCAGCACAGACAGCACTTGGTGGCAGCACGGACAGCACTAGGAGGCAGACAGACAGCACTAGGGGGGCACAAACATCAGGGGGCACGGGCAGCGCTGGTGGGGCACAGACAACAGTGGTGAGTACACTGCACTGGGGGTGGTACACAGCACTGGGGAGCACGGACAGCACAAGGGGTGCATGGACAGGACTGGAGGACAGGACACACAAGGGGTGCATGGACAGGACTGGAGGACAGGACACACAAGGGGTGCATGGACAGGACTGGGGAACAGGACATGGACAGCACTGTCCATGGCATGGACAGCAATGGCGGCGGCATGGACAGCATTAGGTGGTGCAGACAGCACTGGGGGAGTATAGAGATCACCAGGGGGGCACCCACACCACTAGGAGGGCATAAACAGCAGTGGGGGTTACACAGCACTGAGGGGGTACCCAGCACTTGGGGGTACACAGCACTGGGGGGTACACAGTACTAGGGGGTAGGCACAGTATTAGGAGGGGACAGCACTGGGTTGTGGACTCACAGTACTAGGGAGGAGGAGTCACACAGCACAGGTACAGGAGGGATGTACAGCAGGGCACGGCTACACACTCTCTTAACAGGAGCGGGTCGGCTGCATGTATTTCTATGCAGCCGTGATACCCCTGTTAGAAGAGTGTGCTGCGAGTCTCTCGCAAGTGTGACTCCAGCCGCTGTTCCTCTTTTTCTGTGGCATGGGAGCGCAGCACACCTCGCAATGCTGACCCTGCCCACAGAGTAAGCCTGAGCACGCTAGCACAGGCCAACGTGAGGACCTGATAGTATGCACACACATGTTGTCTGCACATCCTCGCATCATGCATTGGGGTTTAAAGGACAGCCAGCAAAAGCGCGGCTGCCACCTGAGCACTGTGGTCCACGGGGAGTGTGCTCGGAGGGGGCCACAGAGAAAGTCATGGTGAACCGCAAATGGCCCACGGACCAAAGGTTCCCCACCCCTGCTCTATCTTCTTCCCTAGCCTCTTCCTCTAGATCCTCCCCTGCAGGCTGCCTCTTCCTCTAGATCCTCCCCTGCAGGCTGCCTCTTCCTCTAGATCCTCCCCTGCAGGCTGCCTCTTCCTCTAGATCCTCCCCTGCAGGCTGCCTCTTCCTCTAGATCCTCCCCTGCAGGCTGCCTCTTCCTCTAGATCCTCCCCTGCAGGCTGCTTCTTCCTGCAGCTCATCCCTGGCAGGCTGCCTCTTCCTCTAGCTCATCCTCTGCAGGCAGCCTCTTCCTCTAGCTCACCCTCTGCAGGCAGCCTCTTCCTCTAGATCCTCCCCTGCAGGCAGCCTCTTCCTCTAGATCCTCCCCTGCAGGCAGCCTTTTCCTGCAGCTCATCCCTGGCAGGCTGCCTCTTCCTCTAGCTTCTCCCCTGCAGGCAGCCTCTTCCTGCAGCTCATCCCTGGCAGGCTGCCTCTTCCTCTAGCTTCTCCCCTGCAGGCAGCCTCTTCCTGCAGCTCATCCCTGGCAGGCTGCCTCTTCCTCTAGCTTCTCCCCTGCAGGCAGATTCTTCCTCTAGCTCCTCCCCGGCAGTCATCCTCTTCCTGTTGCTCCTCTCCTTTAAGCAACCGCCTACTCTGAAGGCAGCTTTTCCTGTCACTTCACTCCTCCACCGCAAGCAGCCTGTCCCTGTTGCTCCTCCACTGCAGGCAGCCTCTTCCACTAGCTCCTCCTCTGCAGACTGCCTCATCCTGTAGCTCCTTCCCTGCAGGCAGCCTCTTCTTCTAGCTCCTCCCCTGCAGGCAGCCTCTTCTTCTAGCTCATCCTCTGCAGGCTGCCTCTTCCTCTAGCTCGTCCCCTGCAGACAGCCTCTTCTTCTAGCTCCTCCCCTGCAGGCAGCCTCTTCCTGCAGCTCATCCCTGGCAGGCTGCCTCTTGCTCTAGCTTCTCCCCTGCAGGCAGATTCTTCCTCTAGCTCCTACCCAGCAGCCATCCTCTTCCTGTTGCTCGTCTCCTTTAAGCAACCTCCTACCCTGAAGGCAGCTTTTACTGTCACTTGACTCCTCCACCGCAAGCAGCCTGTCCCTGTTGCTCCTCCACTGCAGGCAGCCTCTTCCACTAGCTCCTCCCTGGCAGGCAGAATCTTCTTATTGTTCCTCCCCTGCAGGCAGCCACTTCCTGTAGCCCCTTCCTGCAGACAGCCACTTCCTGTAGCCCCTTCCTGCAGACAGCCACTTCCTCTAGCCCCCTCCTGCAGACAGCCACTTCCTATAGCCCCTTCTTGCAGACAGCCACTTCCTGTAGCCCCTTCCTGCAGACAGCCACTTCCTATAGCCCCTTCCTGCAGACAGCCACTTCCTGTAGCCCCTTCCTGCAGACAGCCACTTCCTGTAGCCCCTTCCTGCAGACAGCCACTTCCTGTAGCCCCTTCCTGCAGACAGCCACTTCCTGTAGCCCCTTCCTGCAGACAGCCACTTCCTATAGCCCCTTCCTACAGACAGCCACTTCCTGTAGCCCCTTCCTGCAGACAGCCACTTCCTATAGCCCCTTCCTGCAGACAGCCACTTCCTATAGCCCCTTCCTGCAGACAGCCACTTCCTGTAGCCCCTTCCTGCAGACAGCCACTTCCTGTAGCCCCTTCCTGCAGACAGCCACTTCCTGTAGCCCCTTCCTGCAGACAGCCACTTCCTGTAGCCCCTTCCTGCAAACAGCAACTTCCTATAGCCCCTTCCTGCAGACAGCCACTTCCTATAGCCCCTTCCTGCAGACAGCCACTTCCTATAGCCCCTTCCTGCAGACAGCAACTTCCTATAGCCCCTTCCTGCAGACAGCCACTTCCTGTAGCCCCTTCCTGCAGACAGCCACTTCCTATAGCCCCTTCCTGCAGACAGCCACTTCCTATAGCCCCTTCCTGCAGACAGCCACTTCCTATAGCCCCTTCCTGCAGACAGCCACTTCCTATAGCCCCTTCCTGCAGACAGCCACTTCCTATAGCCCCTTCCTGCAGACAGCAACTTCCTATAGCCCCTTCCTGCAGACAGCCACTTCCTGTAGCCCCTTCCTGCAGACAGCCACTTCCTATAGCCCCTTCCTGCAGACAGCCACTTCCTATAGCCCCTTCCTGCAGACAGCCACTTCCTATAGCCCCTTCCTGCAGACAGCCACTTCCTATAGCCCCTTCCTGCAGACAGCCACTTCCTATAGCCCCTTCCTGCAGACAGCCACTTCCTGTAGCCCCTTCCTGCAGACAGCCACTTCCTTTAGCCCCTTCCTGCAGACAGCCACTTCCTATAGCCCCTTCCTGCAGACAGCCACTTCCTATAGCCCCTTCCTGCAGACAGCCACTTCCTATAGCCCCTTCCTGCAGACAGCCACTTCCTATAGCTCTTTCCTGCAGACAGCCACTTCCTATAGACCTATCCCTAATGATATATCGTCGGGGTCACGGTGTTTGTGACGCACATCCGGCGTCGTTAGCGACATCGCAGCGTGTGACACCAACGAGCGACCTAAAACGATCGCAAAAGAGGTAAAAATCGTTGGTATTGGAGAGGTCGCTGCAACAGCAAAAATCGTTGACAGGTGAGTAGCGATGTTGTTCGTCGTTCCTGCGGCAGCACACATCGTTATGTGTGACACCGCAGGAACGACGAACAACTCCTTACCTGCCTCCACCGGCAATGCGGCAGGAAGGAGGTGGGCGGCATGTCCCGGCCGCTCATCTCCGCCCCTCCTCTGCTATTGGGCGGCCACTTAGTGACGTCGCAGTGACGTCGAACGAATCGCCCCCTTAGAAAGGAGGTGCTTCGCCGGTCACAGTGACGTCGCTAGGCAGGTAAGTCCGTGTGACGGGTGTTAGCGATGTTGTGTGTCACGGGCAGCGATTTGCCCGTGACGCACAACCAACGGGGGCGGGTACGCTCGCTAGCGAGATCGCAGCGTGTAAAGTGCCCTTTATACATCTAAGAGCATTAAATCAAGTTGTAGACAGTTTTGAATTTAGGTAAAGATCGTTGGCTCGAAATCGAGAGCTTCTAATAACAATAAATCTCTCTAATTGATCCCTCATTGTCCCAAACAAACCCTCCACTACAAAGACAATATCAAGGTGGACGCAGCTTCTTAGGATTTCCAAGTGTTAGATTATATGTGGCGCCCCTGAGGCTTCCGTCGCCACAGAGATATTGCACCTCAGCCAGAGGTGTGATATCCCATCCTGGGTAAGAATGGGGTGTTAAATAATGGGTTTACGGCGACAACTGCATAGCCAGTATATAATGATTGGAGCGAAGATAGGTCAAAAACATACTATGAATTTATTCAGATAAGAGTTGGAGGGTTACAGTCATTAGAGAAAAATAACTGTCTTGGCTTGAGTTAATAGATGGAGACAGATAGAAAAAAATAAATAACAGTTCATATCTCTTACATAGCTGTATTGTGTAAGTCGTCTCGGGATGGTCTGTAGATGGTCCGTCTTTCTCCTGTCACCTTCTGCCTCTCCCTCCTTCTTCCAAACCTTTGAAGTGTGGGCTTCTTTTATAACCCAAAACCCCTCCTCTGGATTGTCCTTATCTCTTTACATGGTAACACAAAAACTAACTATCCTTAATTTAGGTTAAGCATTACATCATGTCACGTGGTACATTTTACCCGCGAAATAAGTGTACTTGCGCACTAGAGACCTGTAACAAAACCTACTTCAATCTTATTTATAATTCCTTTGAAGCTCGCTGAGCTTTGACCTCAAAGTAACAGTAACTTACAGAAAGAAGTTTCTCATGGCTATTTCAGCCCTTAGCCCAACATTCTAAACAATATATAGCACTACTTTGACAACTTTGACAAACAATGTCAGATGGCTTTGATGGACAACTAACAGATGAGTTTGGTCTTACCATCTCAAACTCTTGGTTTAGCATTTTCCAACTCAACAGGCATCCTTAAAGGGATGGGCGACATATATACATATATTTATGAATATATGTAATCCAGTCTATGAATCAATCTCCATAAACTCACTATTTTACAGTCCCCCCTTATATGGAAGTTTGATGAACCCCGGGAAACCCTAACTCAATCGTATCATCATTCGTATCACATACATTCTTGTTGGAAATTCTAGACCAATATTTGACTTGATAAACCAATCTGCAACTTTCTGTCAAAAAGTCATCTTGCGATTTAACATTCCTCTAAGAATGTTATCTTCCTTTTTCATTTCTATTTTTATGTTCCTATATATCTTCTGAATTCTACACATCACAAAAACTTGATATATAATACACATCAAAACTAATAAAAATATGATTATGATGGGATTAAATAAAACATTACCAACCGCTGACTGAAAAGATGACTGAGACCAGGAATGTACAGATTTACTAAAACTCTTCCACCAAGTTCTACCTGACATTCCATTCCATTCGTGTTCAATATCACTTAATTCACCTTGTTCATGTCTGAATATAATTTCTGCTTCCTTTAACTGTTTCGTTAATAAATCTAACAAACCCTTGTCTTTCTTTATTTCACTTGTCCACATATCCCAAGGAAAATCATTTATCTGTGATAAATTGAATTGTATCGGAAATGCCGTTAAGTTTCTCTTTCCTATAGAAGTGATATTGAAACTTCCTTCTTTCTTTGAAAGAGATCTCACATTTCCTTCTATACAATACAAACCCATAGGTAGGTTTTCCTTATGTACACAAGCAGAATAGTAAACAGAAACCTTCTCTGTCTCAGACATGACCTGAAAACATATCTTACTTGGACTTACTGGAGTCACCAGATCATGTAGTGTCTGTACAGTCTCTATTCTCGCATGACAAGAAGAATGATTATGAAAACATGAATGATAAATCACCTTATCCTGTCCAGGTAAACACATCACCTTAGAAACAAAATGCAAACATGAAGAAATGTCTACTTGTTCAGTGTTCACTCCATCAAATGCAAAATCTGTGTACTGCAGTTGATAGAACACTTGTTGTGTGTTGCTCACAGGTATACCCAAAACTGTAACAGGAACAATAGTTCCTTCTCTTCCAATCACCGGGATTAGTGATGTGCCAACACAAACGTTTCGTTCACATCCTAACCACTTATTTACCCACAAATCCGTATGATTCAATGCAAAATCATACTCTACAGGTAAATTTCGCAGTATTCCCAGTGGAGTAATTCCACTCTGTAAAGCTTGTGCAATCAACTTCAAATTAGAAGAGTACTCTACCTGTATCTCCAGGCACGCTTTAGCTACTTGTGTTTCGTGTGTGCTTTCCACGAGAGCTAATGTAGCATCCTGTAGATGTGACACGGAAGAGCCTAGTACAGCAGCTGTATTCATTACCATCTTTTCAAGAAGTTGATTCAGACTCTTCTGAACCTTTACACCTTTTCCTCCAATAAAACCAATATTATCCAAATCTGACTTAAGTGTCTGTATACTCATGGCATTAGTCAGACTTCCCACTGTCCCAATTCCTCCCAGAATTCCTTCTAACACTCCTCTCTTACTCCTAGTCTGAGCTGTTCTTTTCCCAAACCACTGTTCTATCCCCATCTCCATGTTTATGAGATGTGATTGACACTGAGGAAACCTGGTAGAGATCTTCCAATGAGACATATTGAAAATCCACACCATTGTCATAAATTCTCCATCCCTTAATAAGGACTTGGACTGAAATTGATTAATTTGGAAAGGAGAAGACGGCATGAACCTCGTGTCTGTGCATGCACTATCTGCTGCTGACCAAATATTCACACTAACGTCTTTACAATGTCTGTAATGTGTCTTTGTTTCAACGCAACACTGGTAAATTCCAGAGTCCCTGGAAGATGGATTCTCTATGGAAAAAATGAACGTATCATCCATCCACCTGATATTACCAATCTGACCTCTGTGAATGACATTAGTTGGACTGTTTAAAAAACTTCCCAAAAATGATGAATTTTTGGTCCATGTCAACAAAGACTCAGAAGGCAATTTCAATCTTGTGTTACATTTTAACATTATGGGTAATGTATTTACTTTATTATGTACTGTCTGTGGTGAAACCCTTATTTCCGGAACTATAGTGTTAGTAACGGTAAACACTACAGATACCTGAACTTGCACAGGTTCCCGTGTTATCTGGAAATTCCATGTTTTGACCCAATCTTTATCTCCTTCTGTGATGGAGAGTAAAGAAGGATCCAGAATTTTCCCAAAAACCTGAGTTTTTAACAAAATTTCTGTTTTGGATCTTCCAAACTTTCCCTTTGCAATCATGTCATTTGTAATATCACCGGACCATACAGCAGGTTCATCACCTCTGATCTCTATGTTCCAGTATAGTACATCTGTAGGAGAACATTCCCATGTACCAGTTTTATTATTGTGTACATATTCTCCTTGTAATTGTGTGAATCTAGTTTTAGGTCCTGCAATCGCATGTAATATTATGTCTGTGTCGTGTATGAAATGTAATTCAATGCAACATTTTGTTCCATATCCCATGCAGATATTTCCTGTTATCTCCACAGAATCGTCCGTGATGTTCTCTGTCAGTAAGTTCCGTGTATCTGATCCTCTTGGTCTTCGTGAGTGTTGAATCTCTCTAGTCTGTTCATTCACATCATTGGCGATTGTTCCTTGATGTAACATGTAAACAATGATGAAAATAAAGCAAAGCAGCAGGAACGTAGATCCCATCACGTAGAAGCTTGTCTTGAGCTTGGGAAGATGTTCTTTCTCCAGAAGGCTTGATGTCATCTTTCCTTCACAGTCTTTAGGTTCTTTATTCCAGTTCGTATAGGAATCCATTTCTTCCTGGAAAGAAATGCAGTATCATTATTTTGTCACAAATATTTTGCACTGGTCAACGTGAACCCACACTTTTTGTGTTTTCCGGGTCTTTTTTACCACATTTGACACTCGGTGCACAAGAATCATGACTTGTCCCATAGTCTCAAGGACTTCAAAAGGACCTTCCCAATTACACTCCCATGGACCACTCTTGCGAAAGGTTTTGATCATCACTAGAGCACCTTTCTTGAATTTGGACTCATAGGGTGGCTCCATTTTCTGCATTCTTGATGCCGCATATGGCAGAATCGCTTTCAGGTTCTCCTGCAGCGATCTCAACCATTGGGACCTTGAGATAGCATCTTTTTGTGGAGTGGATAAAAATGGCTCATGTGGAAACCACAATGGCATTTTTCTTCCTGTCATCAACTCAAACGGAGTGAATTGAGTTGTAGAAGAGATTGAACCTCTTATACTCATCAGTATGAAAGGAACCTTGTCAACCCAAGTGTTACCTTTGTCCAAAAGCATCTTTGCAATTCTGGACTTGATTGTCCTATTCATTCTTTCCACAATTCCCGCAGATTGTGGATGATAGGGGACATGAAATTGCTGTCGCGCCCCTAGAATAGCACAAGCAGTTTGCATGATTTTACCTGTGAAGTGGCTACCTCGATCGGAGGTAATCATCCTTGGGATCCCCCAAGTACAAAAGACATGTTGTACCAATTCCCTTGCTGTGGACAAAGCATCATCTTTCCTAACAGGTAATATTTCTACCCATTTTGAGAACACATCTACCACAATCAATGCATACCTGAGACCATGTTTACCTGAGGGTAAAGGACCAATATAGTCTATCTGCAGTGTAGACCATGGACCATCTGCAGGTGCGATTCGTAGAAGTGGTGGCTTCTGTCCTTTAGGTCTTGGATTTATTTGGGCACAAATGAGACATGATAGTACAACACTTTGAACTGTTTCGTCCATTTTTTCCCAATAAAATTTCTCCTTGAGAATGACTAACAATTTCTGTTGTCCCAAGTGACCTAAACTCTCATGGTTGTATCGAGTGAATTCTACCTGTAGATGTTTTGGTACAACTGGACGCAATTCTCCATTTGAATTGTGACACAAAACCCCATTTTCACAGATGAAAGGAGGTTTTGGATCATCCAGAAAAATAACAAGAGAAGGATCTTTTCTCTGTTCTTCTGCAAATGAAGGTATGTACGTGTCTGCTCTTTGAACCGCTGAATTCTCAGAAGGTTCAGAGTCAAACACTTCCTCTCCAGTCAGGGCAGCTTCTTTGGCTAGAGCATCTGCGGTTGCATTTCCTACAGATAACTCATCATCAGATCTTTGATGTGCAGCGACTTTCACTATAGCAAATCTATTTGGGGCCCTAGATGCCATCTCAAAAATTGATTCTAGAGTTTCGCGGTGCAACAAGGCTTTGTTGGACGAGTCCACGTAGCCTCTCCTTTCCCAAACAGGCAGGTAATCGGTTAGGGATCTGACAACATAGGAGCTATCACTGTAGATTACCATTGGAGTTTGATCATCAGCTTCATTCAGCTGTAGGACCATTCTTACCGCTTCTATCTCTGCCCTTTGAGCTGAGAAATGACTCGGTAACTTGTGTTTTACCACTTGTCCTCGCTTGGAATAGAAAATTCCATATCCTGTGTGATAGTGTCCTTCCAGAAAAAATCTAGAACCGTCTACAAACACAGGTTCATCTGCGTCTTCTGACTGCCGTCTGAAGAGAGATGGACTTGGTTCATGGAACGTTTCTATGCAATCATGGGTTTGTCCTTCATACTGCATCAATTGAGGAAGAACATACTTGGCCTTATAATCTACCTCAATTTGATTTGGAGACAATGAGAGCAACCAATGGGCAAATCTCTGATTTGACACACCTGGGATGTTTTTCTCAAAGAGAAGTTTCAGTGTGGAATGTGGCGTTTGGAGAATAACCTTTTGGAACCCGATGATGTGTTGAGTGATTTTTATTGCAAAATACACTCCCACCAGGTGTCTTGCGCACACCTCAAACCCCCTCTCAACAGGTGAGAGAAGCTTAGAGAAGTACCCCAAGATTCTCCATTCCCCCCCTTGCAGCTGCAGCAAAACCACAGAGATGCTTGTCTCTGAAGTGTGTGCTTGAAGCGCAAAAGGTGCGTTCTTTTCCACCATACTTAACGCAGGTGCGTGTTGTAGATCATGCTTCAATTGTGTGAAGGCTTTTTCCTGTTCGACACTCCAGGGACCAAAATAATCATCATTGTCACCTTTTAAAAGATCATACAAAGGTCTGGCTTTGTCAGCAAAATTTTCAATGAAATCCCTTGAGTAATTTACAAGCCCTAAAAAATGTCTTAGTGCCTTGTGTGATGTTGGAATTGGAAGAGATGCAATTGCCTCTATTCTGTCCTGTAGGGGTCGCCGTGTACCTGGACTTAGCAGAACTCCTAAAAACCTGACCTCAGTCTGCATCAGCTTGACCTTTTTGGTATTCAGTTTTAAACCTGCATCATGCAGCAGCTCAAACAATTCTGCAAGCAAGATCACGTGCATCTCCTTGTCCTCCGTACTCAACAAGATATCGTCCACATATTGCAATAAACATTCCGGACGAGAAAATTTCGACAAAACGTTCGCTAGCGCCTGATGAAAAATGCTTGGCGACATACTTGCCCCCTGAGGAAGCCTACAGCATACATATTGCTGATCGAGGTGGTTGAATGCAAATCGATATTGGCAACTTTGCTCAATCGGTATACTGAAAAAACCATTACTGATATCCAACACTGAGAAATACCTTGCCTTAGCATCCAATCTCGACATCATGTCATGTGTATCAGCTACAATCGGTGCTACATTGGGAGTACACTTATTGAACATCCTCAAGTCCAACAACATCCTATAGCTACCATCGCTTTTCAGAACACACCACAATGGATTGTTACAAACCGAATTTGCCTTACGTATGACACCTTGAGCCAACAATTCCTGTATAATCTTCGACATTGGAGCAACTGACTCCGGAGGCAACTTATACTGACGCTGAGGAGGTGGGTCTCGGCCTTCAATTTTGACAATTACATCCTTCATTGTTCCAACCTCATTCCTGTACTGAGCCCATAAAGAAGGAAACCGCTGTACTAACTCAGTCAATACTTCATCACCACCAGTTTCAGGCCACAAATGATCTGCTGACACTACATCGGTCAAACAAATGGTCCCGACATGACTATATTCATCTGGATCAATAACTACCGCCTTACAACCGTTAGAATCTTTCCATACTGTTTTGTTACCCAAATCAATAATCCAGCCATGCTTTTCCATAAAATCAGTGCCAATTATATTCTCAGTATCCTGACAACACCAAATATCCATTTTCGTTTTCAAAAAACCAGGTATTTCCAAAGAAACATCCTGCGCTAAAGTCACCTTTGTTCCATTTTTACCACTGAAACCAACAATTGTGCATACAGGGGAATCTGGCTTTAAATGTAAATCAACATTTGTGACACTCAATTGCGCACCTGTATCAAGGAGAAATGTTACTTCCTGACCTTCAAGATTTACCTTTAAAAATGGTCGACCACAGCTATCCATTGAAACTCGAGTGACAAATTCCAGTGGATGCAGCCTGGGGACCGGCTTTGCCAGTCAGGATGATGGAGAAGGGAGAAGAGCAACAGGTGTCTTGCCCCTTCCATCCAATCCCTGTATGGACATTTCCCTTATCTGTCTGGTCAGAGGTGCATATGGTGATTGGTTATTTCTGTTGTCAGTATGAGTGGGCGTATATGGTGATTGGTTATTTCTGTTGTCAGTACGAGTGGGCGTGTATGAAGGTGGAGGTGCTGAAGATGGGGGAGGGGCACTGGATGTGTTTGGCATCAGTCCATTTTCCTTACCCAGCCTTTCCTCAACTCCCGCCCTCAGGAATTTCTTGCATTCCCACTTCAGGTGTCCGGGTTGGCCGCAAAAAAAGCAATGAATTGTGCTTTTCCTGTTACCCCCCCCTGAATTCTTGTTTTTAGAATTCAACACCGGTCTTTTGTTGTTTTTGATCTGTTTTTCCTGGGATACTAATGTGTCAGTGTTCCCTTCTATCATGGCTATTTTTGATTTTACCTGATTTTGCTTCATTCGTCTACGTATTCTATCAATAAATGACGTGACCTCTTGTAGACTTTCCATTCTAGAAGCTATTTCGAATGAAGCAGGGTCCAAATATTTAAACTTTTTAACAAAGGCCTTGATCATGGAAGGCGGTTCTTGATCAGATCCGATTTCCATTATCAAACGATATCCTTGCTCGAATTTCACGAGGAAGACAAACGGATCCTCCTGTATGTGTGTCTTAAGGTTTTCTAACAATTCGACTGTTGGGGTAGACTCTCCTGTGGTAAAGAGAATCAACTGTCTCAGCCTATCTTCCTTTGTGTCATGGATCAGGTCATTGTGTTCGTCAGTCCTAGGTGTTGCTTGTAACCTTTTTGCCATGTGGGAGGGAAGCCATACCCTGTAAATCTTGTTTCTCTGTTCATTTGTTAGATTATATTTATCGGAATGTGACTCAAAAATGTCCGCATTATGGAAGGCGTCCATTTTATCATCATATTTCGGTATGTCTTTAATGATTTTCATTAATTGGTCATGGATCTTAATGTTAAGACGGGCAGCCTTATCATGTAACTTCTTTTTCCGAAGTTCCCCCTCATTCAGACTCTCGTCCTCGGCCGTATCCAGCCTGTCCGGGATGTCTGAACCAGAACCAGGTGATGCGGAAGCATCTGTCTTGTTCTGTCTCGTATTAACAGATACATATTTAATATCTTTCCGTAGTTTTGATATTAAATCTGCTCTTGTTTCCAACTGATCCTCCAGATGTTCGATATGTTCTGCTAATATCGAACAATTTGGACAATCTGTTGTCTCTGAATCTGTGACGTGTGTGTCTGTTGTATTGGACGTGCCTGTTGTTATGGGTGTGTCAGTCACCATGCAGATAGTGTGTGCATATGGCTGTGCCCCACCCACCATGGAGTTGTAAGTGTATACCATACCCAATACATTCTGTATCTTTTTCTGTAACCGATTTACAGTAAAAAACTTTTTATCTAGCTTAGAATTCTCAAGTTCACATTGCCGGTACAGATTTGACCATAACTGTGCGTCACTATGTGTATGATCAAATAAATACTCTACATGACAGTTACTAAAATAATCATGAATAAAATCCATTTCTCACCAGTATGTGATGCTTGTCCTTGAATGGCTTCAACCGTCTGTTGGATGGAATGGCTTCAGATGGCTCCAACCGACTGGATGGATGGTCCTGAGAATGGCTCCAACCGTCAAGGCTTGACACATACGACCTCCTTGCAGCTTGTCACGTTAACCCTCTCTTAGGCTCGTGATGTGGACACAGTGTATCGTCTTTGCCTGCAGCACTTTGGACAGAAAGATTACTCCCAAACTCACAGACCCCCCTTCTTGGACAAAGGGCAGGGAATGACGTGAGAAAGAGAAAAAAAAAAAAAAGAGTCCTTCTGCAATAATAGGCAGCGTGAAAAAAATCACCTTTCACAGAAAACAGCTGTGGTTCACAATCATTCAGGCTGGTGCTCGCCAAATGTTAAATAATGGGTTTACGGCGACAACTGCATAGCCAGTATATAATGATTGGAGCGAAGATAGGTCAAAAACATACTATGAATTTATTCAGATAAGAGTTGGAGGGTTACAGTCATTAGAGAAAAATAACTGTCTTGGCTTGAGTTAATAGATGGAGACAGATAGAAAAAAATAAATAACAGTTCATATCTCTTACATAGCTGTATTGTGTAAGTCGTCTCGGGATGGTCTGTAGATGGTCCGTCTTTCTCCTGTCACCTTCTGCCTCTCCCTCCTTCTTCCAAACCTTTGAAGTGTGGGCTTCTTTTATAACCCAAAACCCCTCCTCTGGATTGTCCTTATCTCTTTACATGGTAACACAAAAACTAACTATCCTTAATTTAGGTTAAGCATTACATCATGTCACGTGGTACATTTTACCCGCGAAATAAGTGTACTTGCGCACTAGAGACCTGTAACAAAACCTACTTCAATCTTATTTATAATTCCTTTGAAGCTCGCTGAGCTTTGACCTCAAAGTAACAGTAACTTACAGAAAGAAGTTTCTCATGGCTATTTCAGCCCTTAGCCCAACATTCTAAACAATATATAGCACTACTTTGACAACTTTGACAAACAATGTCAGATGGCTTTGATGGACAACTAACAGATGAGTTTGGTCTTACCATCTCAAACTCTTGGTTTAGCATTTTCCAACTCAACAGGCATCCTTAAAGGGATGGGCGACATATATACATATATTTATGAATATATGTAATCCAGTCTATGAATCAATCTCCATAAACTCACTATTTTACATGGGGTCGCCTACTGGTCCACAGACTAAACTTGCACACACCAATTGGTAGGCATACACTGGGTCATGGATAGTGGCTGCAACCCCCATAGATGTATTCATGGGGCCGTAAGTCACATTTCTGGTCCCAATAGTGTGGGTGGGGCCTAGTCAGTGGGTGTGTGGGAGGAGTCAGAAAGTGAGAAAAAAGAAGGGAACTAGGAAGTTCAAGGCAGTGAGCAAGTGAAGTGAAGTGGAGTCAGCCTGTCAGGCAGAGAGGGAGTAGGAGAGGGAGGTAGTTACCTCAGGAGAGTGTGAGAGGGAGGTAGTTACCTCAGGAGAGTGTGAGAGGGAGGTAGTTACCTCAGGAGAGTGTAAGAGGGAGGTAGTTACGTCAGGAGAGTGTGAGAGGGAGGTAGTTACCTCAGGAGAGTGTGAGAGGGAGGTCGTTACCTCAGGAGAGTGTGAGAGGGAGGTAGTTACCTCAGGAGAGTGTGAGAGGGAGGTAGTTACCTCAGGAGAGTGTGAGAGGGAGGTAGTTACCTCAGGAGAGTGTGAGAGGGAGGTAGTTACCTCAGGAGAGTGTGAGAGGGAGGTAGTTACCTCAGGAGAGTGTGAGAGGGAGGTAGTTACCTCAGGAGAGTGTGAGAGGGAGGTAGTTACCTCAGGAGAGTGTGAGAGAGGGAGGTCGTTACCTCAGGAGAGTGTGAGAGGGAGGTAGTTACCTCAGGAGAGTGTGAGAGGGAGGTAGTTACCTCAGGAGAGTGTGAGAGGGAGGTAGTTACCTCAGGAGAGTGTGAGAGGGAGGTAGTTACCTCAGGAGAGTGTGAGAGGGAGGTAGTTACCTCAGGAGAGTGTGAGAGGGAGGTAGTTACCTCAGGAGAGTGTGAGAGGGAGGTAGTTACTTCAGGAGAGTGTGAGAGGGAGGTAGTTACCTCAGGAGAGTGTGAGAGGGAGGTAGTTACCTCAGGAGAGTGTGAGAGGGAGGTAGTTACCTCAGGAGAGTGAAGGAGTAAAGCCTGAGGAGAAAGTGGCAGAAGGAAGTTCCTGGTGAAGATCCTGGGGTCTAGTTAGGCCCAGGTGACACCGAGAAAGAAAGGATCCCAGGGCCATGGAAGGGCATATTGGCTCATGGCCTGTTCCACTGGAAGATCGGGTGGAGGGATCTGGCTGCATTCGGGGACGGTCTCCAGACAGAGGGAAGAAAGACAATTCCTCAAAAGTAACACCGAAGGCCTGGGGTGGTTGCAAGCGCCCAGGGCCACAACCCACCACAGATCCCCGGTGAAGAGGGCAAGATACAACTGCGGTTAGCCCCCTTTGTGCAGGCCCTGTGCTGGAGGCCAAGACCAGCTCAGCTACAACAGTCAAGGCTAAGAAGTCAGTCAGGAAAGGACACAAACAGGGGTGCACCGGTGACCTCTGAACTACCCGGGATCGGCAGAGGTCCCTGACAGTGGATCCCGGCAAACTGTGGGCAACCGGTTTGCTGCAGCACCAAGACGAAAACAGTGAGTAAAGATCTTAACTACAAGCCCTGTGTTGTCTGCTTTATCGTGCACTGCATCTACACCATAGAACCTACCAAGCACCAAAGGTTGCCCCGGGGTACCCGCTCTACCTGTGGAGAGCAAGAAACACCTCAGCTGCTATAACATCAGCCCCGGAGGTCCCTTCCAGCAGCTGCGGCCCAAAAGAGCTGCAATTTACCACAGGTGGCGTCACGAATATTTATATAAACATGATAATCACCACCCCCAATACCGCCACATTAATTGACCCAACAGGGTCACGGAATCGGGCCTCGCCACCGCTGACTACCCAGAGTCCCCTAAGGCCCTGTGGTGGGCGAGCCATATATCCTTCCCAAAATAAATATTTCCATCTGGAGAAAATACAACATTATTAATTTTAAGAATTTATATTTTTATAATTCTTTACCTTTCCAACAAATTGAAACAAAGTATAATTCACCGTTCAGTAAATTTTATAACTGGTCGAGGTTTAGTCACAAATTCTCAAGTAAAAAAAGATTTTTACTTAAATTTAATTTGAATATTGAGGAATTATATAATAATGCATCGAATCCAATAACAAGTAACACAAGTAATATTTACCTAAACTTTAATTCTATTTGTAAAAATCCTAATGTTCCATCTTGGGAACATCATCTAGCATCATTTATTCCATTTATCGCACATCTCCTGGATCTGCCCTCGACTTAAACTCTAAGGGGTACTTTGCACACTGCGACATTGCTAGCCGATTGTAGCGCTGTCCAGCGCGATAGTCCCCGCCCCCGTCGCAGATGTGATATCTTGTGATAGCTGCCGTAGTGAACATTATCGCTACGGCAGCTTCACACGCACTTACCTGCCCTGCAACGTCGCTCTGGCCGGCGACCCGCCTCCTTCTTAAGGGGGCGGATCGTGCAGTGTCACAGCGACATCACACGGCAGGCGGCCAATAGAAGCGGAGGGGCGGAGATGAGCGGGAGGTAACATCCCGCCCACCTCCTTCCTGCCGCATAGCCGCAGGACGCAGGTAAGGAGATGTTCCTCGCTCCTGCGGCTTCATACACAGCGATGTGTGCTGCCGCAGGAACAAGGAACAACATCGTATCTCCTATTGGTGCAACATTATGAAATTGTCTGACACTGCACAGATCACCGATTTTCGACGCTTTTGCGATCGTTTATTGGCGCATCTAGGCTTTACACGTTGTGACGTCGTTACCGGCGCCGGATGTGCGTCACTTTCAATTTGACCCCAACGATATCGCAGTAGCGATGTCGCAACGTGCAAAGTACCCCTTATCCTTTATATACAAGATCTCCTTCCTAAAGCCCCTCATGGATCCATCACACGGACACCATTAATCTTACTCTCTTTGGGACTGGAGAGTTTTCCTAGTAGATTCAGACATATTATTTATCAGATTATTTTCACAACTAAACATCCATTTGGTGACAAAGTGGAAATAGTTATCTGCTCCTCATATTCAATACATTATAGAAAGAATCATCACTTAATACTTTAGAATTCAATTTGGCCAAGAGAGAGTTTAATGAAAAAAATACTTTCTAGTGCTCACATAGCCTAAAGGCCCCGTCACACGCAACGACGGATCTAACGATATATCGGATTCCGTGACGCACATCCGGCATAGTTAGCGACGTCGTTGCGTGTGACACCAATGAGCGACCGTTAACGATGGAAAATACTCACCAAATCGTCCATCGTTGACACGTCGTTCATTTTCAAAAAATCGTTGATTGTTGAGCTCGCTGGTTGTTCGTCGTTCCCGGGGCAGAACAGATCGCTACGTGTGACACCCCGGGAACAACGAACAACAGCCTACCTGCGACCGCCGGCAATGCGGAAGGAAGGAGGTGGGCGGGATGTTACGGCTGCTCATCTCCGCCCCTTCGTTTCTATTGGGCGACCGCTTAGTTACGCCGCTGTGACGCCACACGAACCACCCCCTTAGAAAGGAGGTGGATTGCCGGCCAGAGCGACGTCACAGGGCAGGTAAGTCTGTGTGACGGGGCCTAGCGATATTGTGTGGCACGGGCCTTAAGGCGGTGACCTCCTTGGTAGAAAGTTTCACAACTGATCTTAGACTCGTTGCGACCCAGAATAGAGTTCTGTTACGGTACAATATTTTATGTTCTGTTACGGTACAATATTTTATGTTCTGTTACGGTATATTATGTTCTATTTAAACTTACGTTTTTTTCTATTCTTTCTGATGTTTTTGATCCTATTAGAATCTATATCTTGATAAGTCACTCGTTAAATTCCCATTCCCCCGTTCTTACCTATTGCTCCCATGTTTCCCTTCACTTTTCCTTTTCTCTCCTATATTATCCTCTTAATATTTAAAATTTCAATAAAAACAAGATTCGCATCCACTGTGAATGGGAAATATCACGCCGCAGTCACATGACCTCACTCTGCGTAATCCTAACACTGGGGCCCCGTGACCTTGTGTGACCCCTCCATTCACTTCTATGAGTCTGTAGACAGTGTATAGAGTAGTGGTCACAGCTGCACACAGTGGACCTGGGATTGGTGGGGGTCCCAGTGGTCGGACTCCAGAGATCTTGCAGTTAGGGGATATTGGTGGGAGCACGCCCTTAAGGTCGGGTTCTTGTACCCGTCTGATCTCATCTGTTCGTCCGTTTTATCAGGAGCCTCCGTCCTCCCTGAAGGATGATTATTTGTCATAAGTTTCAGAAGACAATGGATGAGACAAAAATACAAAGTATCCATGAATAATTAACCCTTTCCCCACGAAGCCTCGGATCCAGGGCAGCGGACTGTGATCCTGCGGGATCCCGCACGTCATGTGACCCCAGTGTATGGATACATTGTAACAATAAGACAAATACCAATGTGTCCGCGCACGGGCCGGGATCGCGCTCGCCAGTAATTTGCGCCCTTCGCGGTGCAGTTTCCGCCTCTCGCAGACTCTTCTGGAAGCTCCGGGTCAGAGACACAAAGGTGACGTCCCTGATTGCAGAAAACAGCGCCATGTGTTGTAGGCTTGATGAATTAAGAGGACGCTGCCAGCGTAATTACAGCGTAACCCTTCAATAAAGAAAGGGCAGCGCTGATTAACTGCTGAATAATTGGGGCTGATTGATGGCTTCTCCGCTCTCCTCCAGCCTCTATATGTCATTATTTTGCCTTTGGGCCTCATTTCACCGCCGTTTGCTTCCACTTTTGTCATCAGCTGTAATTTATGAGTGCAGCCGGCAGCTCTGCAAGAGAAAAGCCAAGAAATGGAAATCTCCGCACCCCAAGACGCGGCTCCTGGAAATGGCCGGCGGAGGGGCAGCTTCCCCCGGAGGCCTGGCAGCATGGCCCACACTGGTAATGGAGGCGATACAGAGGATGATGTATGGGGGATACGCGGTGCCCCTAATCCCCGGCTATATGACCCGAGGCAGCAGAGATGGAGCTGCACTCTCCGTCACCTGGGGAAATTAATAATTCTGGAGCCCTCGAGCCCCCCGCCACATGCCGTGCCAGCCCCTCCAGCTCCAGCCCTGCCGACTCCTGTCATTACCATGTGTTATACTGCCAAACAGACAGCAGAGGGCAGCACTGAGCGGGATGCAATACAATCCCCCGGACTGGGGAGGGGATACAGTGTCCACGAGTCACTGCTGCGTCCCCTTCCCGTGGAGGCTTTAAAGGGATTGCCCAGAAATATTTTATTTTTTCCTATGGGGCTAAGAATTACCGGCATTTGATTGCAAACATAGACCGGTCACGGGTCGCTCCCGACAGACCCTTCACAGGCCACTGCCGACATAGACCGGTCACAGGCCACTGCCAACATAGACCGGTCACAGGCCACTGCCGACATAGACCGGTCACAGGCCACTGCCGACATAGACCGGTCACAGGCCACTGCCGACATAGACCGGTCACAGGCCACTGCCGACATAGACCGGTCACAGGCCACTGCCGACATAGACCGGTCACAGGCCGCCGCCGACATAGACCGGTCACAGGCCACAGCCGACATAGACCGGTCACAGGCCACAGCCGACATAGACCGGTCACAGGCCACTGCCGTCATAGACCGGTCACAGGCCGCTGCCGACATAGACCAGTCACGGGCCGCCGCCGACATAAACTGGTCCACGGGCCGCTGCCTACATAGGCCCATCATGAGCCACTGCCGACATAGACCGGTCACGGGTCGCTCCCGACATAGACCAGTCACGGGCCGCCGCCGCCATAGACCCGTCACGGCCCGCCGCCGACATAGACCTGTAACACGGGCCGCCGCCGACATAGACCCGTCACAGGCCGCTGCCGACATAGACCCGTCACAGGCCGCTGCCGACATAGACCCGTCACAGGCCGCTGCCGACATAGACCCATCACGGGCCGCTGCTGAGATAGACCCGTCACGGGCCGCCGTCAAGATAGACCCATCACGGGCCGCCGCCGACATAGACCTGTAACACGGGCCGCCGCCATAGACCGGTCACGGGCCGCCGCCAACATAGACCGGTCACAGGCCGCCGCCGACAGACTGGTTACGGGCCGCTGCCAACATAGACCGGTCACGGGCCGCTGCCGACATATACTGGTCCACGGGCCACTGCCGACATAGACAGGTCACGGGCCGCTGCTGATGGCGATTCTGCAACTTCTCCTACGCTCAACCAATATATGTCACCTGCAGTCCTATGTAACACCACAGATAACACAGTGATATCTCTGAGTACAGATAATGTAGTAGATGTCACCTGCAGTCCTATGTAACACCACAGATAACACAGTGATATCTCTCTGAGTACAGATAATGTAGTGATGTCACCTGCAGTCCTATGTAACACCACAGATAACACAGTGATATCTCTCTGAGTACAGATAATGTAGTGATGTCACCTGCAGTCCTATGTAACACCACAGATAACACAGTGATATCTCTCTGAGTACAGATAATGTAGTAGATGTCACCTGCAGTCCTATGTAACACCACAGATAACACAGTGATATCTCTCTGAGTACAGATAATGTAGTGATGTCACCTGCAGTCCTATGTAACACCACAGATAACACAGTGATATCTCTGAGTACAGATAATGTAGTAGATGTCACCTGCAGTCCTATGTAACACCACAGATAACACAGTGATATCTCTCTGAGTACAGATAATGTAGTGATGTCACCTGCAGTCCTATGTAACACCACAGATAACACAGTGATATCTCTGAGTACAGATAATGTAGTAGATGTCACCTGCAGTCCTATGTAACACCACAGATAACACAGTGATATCTCTCTGAGTACAGATAATGTAGTAGATGTCACCTGCAGTCCTATGTAACACCACAGATAACAGTGATATCTCTCTGAGTACAGATAATGTAGTAGATGTCACCTGCAGTCCTATGTAACACCACAGATAACAGTGATCTCTCTGAGTACAGATAATGTAGTGATGTCACCTGCAGTCCTATGTAACACCACAGATAACAGTGATATCTCTGAGTACAGATAATGCAGTAGATGACACCTGCAGTCCTATGTAACACCACAGATAACACAGTGATATCTCTGAGTGCAGATAATGTAGTAGATGTCACCTGCAGTCCTATGTAACACCACAGATAACAGTGATATCTCTCTGAGTACAGATATAGTAGATGTCACTTGCAGTCCTATGTAACACCACAGATAACACAGTGATATCTCTCGGAGTACAGATATAGTAGACGTCACCTGCAGTCTTATGTAACACCACAGATAACACAGTGATATCTCTCTGAGTACAGATAATGTAGTAGATGTCACCTGCAGTCCTATGTAACACCACAGATAACACAGTGATATCTCTCTGAGTACAGATATAGTAGACGTCACTTGCAGTCCTATGTAACACTACGACATCAGGCCCTTTCCTCGTCTTCTTTGCATTGAATATTTTTTTTGTGTATTTTTTTTTCATTCTTTTCTGCAGATGATGACAGTGAGGAGCGTTCAGTGAGCTCCAGGGGGCGCTGCCAGCAGGATGATTGATGTCTGCCCGCTCCTTGCTGAACTTGATTTATAAGTCGGGGCGCGGAGGCAGGAGGAGCGGAGGAGAAGGACATTGATGTCTTCCCGGGGAGAACACAGACACTTTGGATTGAAGGCATGAAAGGCAAGAAATGAATGGCGAGCTGCTCGTCTGTCACCGCTGCCAGCTGACGTCTTACGGATGACGTGCCCTCCAGTCAAGGGCATCACTGCCCGCACCTCCGAGACCAGTGCGATCCCCTCCTCCTCCTCTCTGAAATGATTCCAAGCAGAGATGAATATTTACACAACAGCCGATCCTGATACAATTAGCGGAATTCCCAGATTCCGTCATTCACATTGATCACATTTGATACATTTCTTACTATCTGGGCAATGATTGATTGTGTATTTTATAGCCCTCGCTCCTCCAGCTCACCACCTGAAGGGATCGAAACCTCAGCCACATGTATCCTCAGGGGTCAGATCTATGTGCTGTGACCATTGTGTAATACTTTACTGATCTGGCGACACCTCACGTCTCCAGTCACATCCGGAGCTGCATTTATGGTTCTGCTGGTTTTCTGCAGCTTTCAGTCTATAAGACCTCAAATCTCACTACTGCCCCCTGCTGGATCAGAGATCACATGTTTCATTGTAGAGCATTATTATTATAATAATAATATTTATTCATTTATATAGCGATGTTAAATCCACAGCGCTTTACATACATTGGCAACACTGTCCCCATTGGGGCTCACAATCTAAATTCCCCATCAGTATGTTTTTGGGGTGTGTGAGGAAACCCACGCAAACACAGGGAGAACATACAAACTCCTTGCAAATGTTGTCCTTGGTGGGAATTGAACCCAGGACCCCAGCGCTGCAAGGCTGCAGTGCTAACCACTATAGAGTGCTAACCACTGAGCCACCGTGCCGCCCTATAGAGATGTTTTGTAATTAGTTTTCAAAAAAGTGCAAAATATTGTGTCTGTACCCATATACACAGAACCCGGGCGCTGCGCGGCACAGCCCGATAAACGAGAAGAAGAGAGCAAATGTGCAGTGTATATATGATACGTGGATGAGCGGATCGGCCAGAATAAGAAGTCAAGAGATTGACCCAAATAGGGAAAGAAAGTAGCAAAGTATTGTTACACACGTCTTACTCAATAAATCCCAGGGTCTTATCTCCCCTCATTGCCCCCCTGGTCTATAACATCCAAATCTGAATTGTAAAGTGCTGCGGAATATGTTGGTGATATATAAATAAAAAAATATTATTATTAATTGTCTTATCATATTTTGTTCACAGCAGAACATGTGAATATAGCAATAAGAGGCTAAAATTTAACTTTTAATTCTAATATATTAAAAGCCCAAGAGGGGAACATGTAACCATAAAACTCCCCAGTGCTCTGAGATCTCAGATAATAGCTTATCGTAGCACAGGGAGTCAATAATGTATAACAAACATAACAAAAAAACACAAAATACATAAATGATAAATTGAGTAGATTATATCCACCCGTGGGACAGTGGTCCACCTACTAGGGAAGAAAAAATAATCAAAAAAACTCAATATACATAAATCAAGAGCTAAATGTTGGTCCTCAATGGAAAGACCAACACAAATACTATTGCTCAATATGCAAATAAATGGGAACAATCTCACCCATATTCAGTGGTCTAGGGCAACTCAGGATTTCCTCCGTGTGGGTCCTCTTTGTATCATCAGGTCGTCACTGACCCTACATAAACCTAGGAGATTGATTTAACCTGTTGCCCAAACTTCTGTCCTGACAAGGACAGACCACAGCTGGCCCTCTCTATATACCCCTACACCGATCCTAGCCACGTCCCGACGCGTTTCATCACATAAGACTCATCAGGGGACTCCGGTGTTCAGATAGAGGCCAGAGGTCCTAAGCCCTCGCTCCCAGAATAACACAGGGGAACCAGAGCCACAGTGGTAGAGGGTATATAAATGGTATCAGTCCAATAGGAATTATAGGCCAATTAGGAGACTCACCAGTGGTGATTCAGTTGCGCAGGTGGATCCATATCTAATATAATACACAGTGATGTCCCATGATAACGCCCCCTCCTGCACTGACCTCGTGTTCACTTGGAACGCAAACAGCTTCCACACTGAGATCCCATAGAGCACTTCCGGTCTCGCGGCGATAAACCGGAAGTGCGTCACATCGAGGGCGGGACCATCGCTACAGGCTAGCGCGCACGCTCCAAGCCAAAGGCACAGAGCGGCGTTCGATTCACCTACCGGAAATGAGGTGAAGGGATAAGGAGGCGGTGGGAGTGGCAGGTGCGTCACTCAAACATCAAACCGCCCACCGCCCAGCCAGTGAGATCACGGATAATGATGGCACGCCTTACATTCCCAGTGCCTAGAAAGCACATAGGGAAACAGACCCCGGTCGACTACACATCTCGTACGCCGGATCAAGTCCCGGTCCCACATCTCAAGCAATGAGATGCACTAACAACCCCATTGTCAGGAGGGGGGCACCATGCAGGTCGCAGTGCTCATAACCCAATAACAAACACAAAACCCAACAGATGGGGGGTACCCCATTAGTACATAAGGAAAGGGGATCATGGGGCAGGATCACATCACTGGATACACCTATCTAGAAATCACCACACATCTTAATATGAGTCATCTTAATGATCCTATTCAGTGTATTCGGATTTCATTACACATAAAACTATAGTCATGTTACCCAGATGTTACAAATGTGTACAAATCCAGGGTTCCACATATATAGAGGGATTAATCCATGTATTCACTGTCCCTCCAAGACTATACAGGTTACATTTACTTCAAAAGAATGGTCAAGGTTATCATTGGCTGGTAATTCTCCTAATGTCTAGATAAAGCTGGCAAATTGAAGCTGTTCATTTAGGCCCCCCGGGGACGAGGTGCCTAATCTAAATATCCATTTCGTTTCCTGTTGGAGAACCCGCCTGTCCCAGTCGCCACCCCGCTTTGGTCTGGGGACGACATCAATACCCACAAAACGGATAGCTGTAGGATTACCACCATGTTTGGCCCAAATGTGTCTGGATAGTGGTTTGTCCCTCTTGTGTTCGATGTCGCCAAGGTGGTCTCCAATTCTTTGCCTAAATTCGCGGATCGTTTTCCCCACATACTCTAAGCCACAGTTACAGGTAGCTTTGTAAATCACTCCTTGAGTGCGACAATTTATTAAATGACGTATTTCAAAGTCCCTGTCCAACACCATACTCCTGAACGTTTTCCCAGCTTCCAGGTAGGGGCATGCTATGCATTTAGAGCATCTAAAGCAGCCTTTCACCTCCCTGGACAGCCAATTAGTCTCCTGGTGTCGTTCAAAGTGACTATGTACAAGCCTGTCACCAAGGGATCTCCCTTTTTTGTAGGTGATCAGTGGTCGTTCAGGCAAGGAGGGGCCCACATCTCTATCCATTAAAAGAATAGGCCAATGGTTCTCCAGTATTCATAATGAAGCAAAGAACACCCCTAGAATGGAATTGTTGATGGACCGGGAGAAGCCATTGGAGCAGAACGGTTTCTCTCGCTTCATCACAACTTTCAACAACGGAGCTGCTGAAATCCGCAAAATACTGGAGAACCATTGGCCTATTCTTTTAATGGATAGAGATGTGGGCCCCTCCTTGCCTGAACGACCACTGATCACCTACAAAAAAGGGAGATCCCTTGGTGACAGGCTTGTACATAGTCACTTTGAACGACACCAGGAGACTAATTGGCTGTCCAGGGAGGTGAAAGGCTGCTTTAGATGCTCTAAATGCATAGCATGCCCCTACCTGGAAGCTGGGAAAACGTTCAGGAGTATGGTGTTGGACAGGGACTTTGAAATACGTCATTTCATAAATTGTCGCACTCAAGGAGTGATTTACAAAGCTACCTGTAACTGTGGCTTAGAGTATGTGGGGAAAACGATCCGCGAATTTGGGCAAAGAATTGGAGACCACCTTGGCGACATCGAACACAAGAGGGACAAACCACTATCCAGACACATTTGGGCCAAACATGGTGGTAATCCTACAGCTATCCGTTTTGTGGGTATTGATGTCGTCCCCAGACCAAAGCGGGGTGGCGACTGGGACAGGCGGGTTCTCCAACAGGAAACGAAATGGATATTTAGATTAGGCACCTCGTCCCCGGGGGGCCTAAATGAACAGCTTCAATTTGCCAGCTTTATCTAGACATTAAGAGAATTACTAGCCAATGATATCCTTGACCATTCTTTTGAAGTAAATGTAAGGCTATGTGCACACGCTGCGTTTTTTTGACGCTGCGTTTTTGTGCGTTTTTGGCCGCGAAAAACGCACAAAAACGCACCTGCGTCGAAAAAACGCGGCAATAAACGCACGCGTTTTGCCGCGATTTGGTGCGTTTTTTTGCTGCGTTTTGCTGCGTTTTTGCTCACTGCGTCTTTATGCGTTTTTTATCAGTGAACAAAAAAAAAAAAGGTCTGATGTCATTTCCTTCTTCAATGTGTTCTTCATTCTCCACTAGTGTATGCAGAAGAGCAGACAGCTGCAGAACTACAAGTCTCAGCATCCTCGATCCAATAGTGTATGCAGGAGAGCAGACAGCAGCTGTCGAACTACAAGGCTCAGCATATGCAGAAGAGCAGACAGCTGCAGAACTACAAGTCTCAGCATCCTCGATCCAATAGTGTATGCAGGAGAGCAGACAGCAGCTGTCGAACTAGAAGGCTCAGCATCCTCCATCCAATAGTGTATGCAGGAGAGCAGACAGCAGCTGTCGAACTACAAGGCTCAGCATCCTCCTTCCAGGACTGTATGCAGGATTTCTTTGCCCCCCCCCAAAAAAAAATGACATGGGCTTCGCCATATTTTTGTATGCTAGCCGGGTACAGCAGGCAGGTACGGGCTGCCCCCAACCCCCAGCTGCCTATTTGTACCCAGCTGGGAACCAAAAATATAGGGAAGCCCTTTTTTTTTTAAATTATTTCATGAATTTCATGAAATAATTTAAAAAAAAAATGACGTGGGCTTCGCCCAATTTTTGAGTCCAGCCGGGTACAACTAGGCAGCTGGGGATTGGAATCCACAGTGCAGGGTGCCCATGCTTTCTGGGCACCCCCGCTGTGAATTGCAGTCCCGCAGCCACCCCAGAAAATGGCGCTTTCATAGAAGCGCCATCTTCTGGCGCTGTATCCAACTCTTCCGGCTGCCCTGGTGACGGGTGGCTAGCCGGGTAATAATGGAGTTAGGGTTAGCTGTATATTATCAGCTAGCCCTAAGCCCGAAATTCATGGTGTCACGCCAATATTAGACATGGCCACCATGAATTTCTAGTAAAGATAAAAAAAAAACACAACACAGAAAAATATTTTTATTAGAAATAAAACACAACACAATTAGTGACTCCATCTTTATTGAAATAAAGAAGCCCCCCTCCGCAGTAATCCTGGGTCAGGGTCCCGCGCCGTCCAATCCGGATCCAATATCATCTGATCGGTTTGCTGGAAGGCGAAGCGATCAGATGATGTGTCAGGATCAAGTGCCTGAATCACATGACACAGCAGCTGATTGTATAAACGACTTTTATACAATCAGCTGATGCATCAGCGCAAAAAAAAAAAAAAAAAAAATAATAATACTCACTTATGTGCTGAATACCGGCAGCTCCTGCAGCGATGGGGCGGGAGTCTGATCCCGTCCGATCGCTGCAGCAGCTGCCGGTTATCAGGGATGAAGTCTCCTGACGCATCCGCTGATACCGGCCGGGCGCCCGCGTCATCGCGATACTTACGATCACCTGATGCGTCAGGTGACTGCATCAGGTGATCCATCGCCAGGTCCTGCATCCATCGGAGCCGGAGGTTTCCCGGCCGTCTGCACACAGCCGGAGCGGGGGGTGGCGATACCGTGAGAGGAGCTGGGAGCGGGCATGGCACCGGGAGTCTGCAGACAGGTGAGTATAACTTTTTTTTTTTTTTTTCTACTGTTAACTTTTGTTTTCGCAGCCGCTTCCATCTCCTGCCTGTACATGGCGCCGCATGGCAGCTGACATGCACAGGACGGGAGGTGGAAGCGACGGTGACGGTACCGGGAGGATTCACGCTTCTGTCTATACTGACAGAAGGAATCCTCTTCCTGTACACGTCACTTTACTACCCACCTCCTGCGTTTATAGCTGCGTTTTTGGTCTTAGAAACGCACCAAAACGCACCAAAACGCAGCTATTTGCGTTTCTCATTGCGTCTTTCAACATCCCATTGAACTCAATGGATGAAAAGCGCAGTGAAAAACGCGGGAATAATTGACATGCTGCGTTTTTGTGGTCACCACAAAAACGCAGCTGAAAAAAAACGCTGTGTGGGGACAGCAAAAATGAAAACTCATAGACTTTGCTGGGGAAGCAAAGTCATGCAGTTTTGAGGCCAAAAACGCACCCGAAAAACGCGCAAAAACGCCGCGAAAAACGCACCGTGTGCACATAGCCTAACCTGTATAGTCTTGGAGGGACAGTGAATACAGTGATTAATCCCTCTATATATGTGGAACCCTGGATTTGTACACATTTGTAACATCTGGGTAACATGACTATAGTTTTATGTGTAATGAAATCCGAATACACTGAATAGGATCATTAAGATGACTCATATTAAGATGTGTGGTGATTTCTAGATAGGTGTATCCAGTGATGTGATCCTGCCCCATGATCCCCTTTCCTTATGTACTAATGGGGTACCCCCCATCTGTTGGGTTTTGTGTTTGTTATTGGGTTATGAGCACTGCGACCTGCATGGTGCCCCCCTCCTGACGATGGGGTTGTTTGTGCATCTCATTGCTTGAGATGTGGGACCGGGACTTGATCCGGCGTACGAGATGTGTAGTCGACCGGGGTCTGTTTCCCTATGTGCTTTCTAGGCACTGGGAATGTAAGGCGTGCCATCATTATCCGTGATCTCACTGGCTGGGCGGTGGGCGGTTTGATGTTTGAGTGACGCACCTGCCACTCCCACCGCCTCCTTATCCCTTCACCTCATTTCCGGTAGGTGAATCGAACGCCGCTCTGTGCCTTTGGCTTGGAGCGTGCGCGCTAGCCTGTAGCGATGGTCCCGCCCTCGATGTGACGCACTTCCGGTTTATCGCCGCGAGACCGGAAGTGCTCTATGGGATCTCAGTGTGGAAGCTGTTTGCGTTCCAAGTGAACACGAGGTCGGTGCAGGAGGGGGCGTTATCATGGGACATCACTGTGTATTATATTAGATATGGATCCACCTGCGCAACTGAATCACCACTGGTGAGTCTCCTAATTGGCCTATAATTCCTATTGGACTGATACCATTTATATACCCTCTACCACTGTGGCTCTGGTTCCCCTGTGTTATTCTGGGAGCGAGGGCTTAGGACCTCTGGCCTCTATCTGAACACCGGAGTCCCCTGATGAGTCTTATGTGATGAAACGCGTCGGGACGTGGCTAGGATCGGTGTACGGGTATATAGAGAGGGCCAGCTGTGGTCTGTCCTTGTCAGGACAGAAGTTTGGGCAACAGGTTAAATCAATCTCCTAGGTTTATGTAGGGTCAGTGACGACCTGATGATACAAAGAGGACCCACACGGAGGAGATCCTGAGTTGCCCTAGACCACTGAATATGGGTGAGATTGTTCCCATTTATTTGCATATTGAGCAATAGTATTTGTGTTGGTCTTTCCATTGAGGACCAACATTTAGCTCTTGATTTATGTATATTGAGTTTTTTTGATTATTTTTTCTTCCCTAGTAGGTGGACCACTGTCCCACGGGTGGATATAATCTACTCAATTTATCATTTATGTATTTTGTGTTTTTTTGTTATGTTTGTTATACATTATTGACTCCCTGTGCTACGATAAGCTATTATCTGAGATCTCAGAGCACTGGGGAGTTTTATGGTTACATGTACCCCTCTTGGGCTTTTAATATATTAGAATTAAAAGTTAAATTTTAGCCTCTTATTGCTATATTCACTACTATTTGATAAGTGGCCTCCCTCTGTTCGAGGTTTGCTGACATCACAGCAGAACATGGAACAGATCAGAAGGTGAAACTTGCAGCATTTCTAACAGAAGGATGGAAGGGTCGACTTTCAAGTCATAAAAAAAGCATTAGAGAGGCAGAGTCTCCCAGTAGAAAAGATAGTCGGAGGTCAAAAGTCTGTTGTCAAGTGGGTAGAAAAATTTGTAAATGGAAAAATTCAAGAAAAATATTCCTCATGTAATGCTACCACCAGGGGGCGCAGGTGCACAGGAGAGATGTGGAGCTCCTACGTGTAATGCGGCATCTGCCCACTAGATGTCACCAGTATCTAGACAGGGAGGTAGCAGAATGGTCATACAAGCCGAGAGTCAGAGCCGGGAGGTCACGTCAGTGCAAAGGAGGAAGAGGAGCCGAAGTCACGCAGAAGTCTAAGGTCGGCAGCCGGGAGGTAATGTCCGATACAGATGGAAAGCAGAACCGTAGTCAGAGAGCAAGCCGAGGTCAGAAGCGAAAGGGGAACGCAAGTACAAAAAGGGGGGAAGCGGGAGTGAGGGAACCAGACACACGGACAATCAGGAAGTCAGGGAGCACAGACTAGATGGACAGAACAAAGGACAGGGAGAGGAGTCGAGGAAGCGGGACGAGGATCAGAAGAAACTCACAACAACCAGAAGCGCACACTGCACAGCAGGAACTATCACTGGTGACGTTCTGGTGGAAACAGCCCACAGATAAAGCAAGGCGATTACTGGAACGAAGCACCAAGCAAGCCCCACCACCGGCAAGGACCCGGGAAATAAAAACAGAGCAATAGACAAAACCCAATGGCTCTGCAAGAAGCAGAGCCAAAGGTGACTCGTTACACCTCAATGTAAAATTACTGAGACTTAGAACATCCACCATCTGCAGCATATAATATAATCAATAGACCCAGAGATTCTGGAGAAATCCATGTGCACAAGGGACAAAGTGAACGGTCAGTATTGGACGCTCGTGATCTCTGGGCCCTCGGGCCACACTGCATTAAATACAGGGATAATTTGGTTTTGCAAATCACTACATGAGCCCAGGCATAATCCAGAAATCAGTGACTGTGATCACAGTTCTCCGTGCAATCTACAGATATAAGTTACATCTCTATGATATGAAGAAGAAGCTGAATATCAGTACAATCTAGAAATGCTGTTGTCTTCTCTGCTAATTTTTAATAGATGGAGGCAAAAAGGAAAATTGTTCTTTGGTCAGGTAAAGCAGAATGTGAAATTCTTCATGCATACTACAGACGATGTGTCCTGTGGAGGTAGGCGAAGAGGGACCATCCAGGTTGTTATCGAGGAGAGGGACCATCCACCTTGTTATCGAGGAGAGGAACTATACAGCTGGTTATCGAGGAGAGGAACCATCCACCTTGTTATCGAGGAGAGGAACCATCCAGCTTGTTATCGAGGAGAGGAACCATCCAGCTTGTTATCGAGGAGAGGAACCATCCAGCTTGTTATCAAGGAGAGGAACCATCCAGCTTGTTATCAAGGA
The DNA here is from genome assembly GCF_048569485.1 of Anomaloglossus baeobatrachus. Lineage (NCBI taxonomy): Eukaryota > Metazoa > Chordata > Amphibia > Anura > Aromobatidae > Anomaloglossus > Anomaloglossus baeobatrachus. Next base: position 15,915,432 of record NC_134361.1, read on the forward strand.
GAGAAATCATCCAGCTTGTTATCGAGGAGAGAAACTATGCAGCTTGTTATCGAGGAGAGGAACCATCAAGCTTGTTATCAAGGAGAGAAATCATCCAGCTTGTTATCGAGGAGAGAAACTATGCAGCTTGTTATCGAGGAGAGGGACCATCCAGCTTGTTATCAGTGGACAGTTCTGAATCTTTGAAAGTATGGGGAGACATTAGTGCCTGTGGCAGTGGCAGCTTACACATAAAGAGCACCATCAGTGCTGAGAATTATATAAAGGTGATAGAACGACATCTGCTCCATGCACACAACATCATTTTCTGGGAAGGCCTTCTATATTACAGCTGGACAATGATAAACCATTTACTGCCTTTTTTACAGCAGCACGGCTCTATAGAAGAAGAGTTTGGGGATTAACCAGCCTCCTGCAGTAAAGACCTTCCACCAATAGAAAACATTTCGCTCATTGCGAAATGAAAAATCTGGTAAAGGACCCCGAACTGTGGCGCAGCGAAAATCTGACATCAGGCAAGAAATGACAATAGTCCTCTCCCAAAACTCCAGCATATGTCTCCTCATTTCTTAAACATTTACAGACTGTTATTAAAAGAAAAGAGGATGATGCACAATAGTGTACACAGCCCAGGTATTATGGTGGACACAGCTCCAACGCACTGGTGGACAAGGCCTGAGCACAATGGTGGACAAGGCCCGAGCAGAATGGTGGACACGGCCCAGGCACAATGGTGGACACAGCCCAGGTATTATGGTGGACACAGCTCCAACGCACTGGTGGACAAGGCCTGAGCACAATGGTGGACAAGGCCCGAGCAGAATGGTGGACAAGGCCCGAGCAGAATGGTGGACACGGCCCAGGCACAATGGTGGACACGGCCCAGGCACAATGGTGGACACGGCCCAGGCACAATGGTGGACACGGCCCAGGCACAATGGTGGACACGGCCCAGGCACAATGGTGGACACGGCCCAGGCACAATGGTGGACACGGCCCAGGCACAATGGTGGACACGGCCCAGGCACAATGGTGGACACGGCCCAGGCACAATGGTGGACACGGCCCAGGCACAATGGTGGACATGGCCGAAGAACACTGATGGACACAGTCCGAGCACAATGGCTGACAAAGCCTGGGTACAATAGTGCACCCGGCTTTGGCATAATGGTGGACACAACACAGGCATAATGGTGGATATGGCCCGAGAACAATGATGGACACGGCCCGAGATGGCTGATGGACACGGCTTGAGATCAATGGTGGACACGGCCAGAGCACAATGGTGGACACGGCCCGGGTACAATAGTGGACACGGCTTTAGCATAATGATGGAGATTCTTGTTTTCTGCACATTTTACACAGTGGTTCACCTTTTTTGGGATTGGTGTTGTAGGATGGGAGGTGCATGGGGGCGCCTGCTTTACTGTCTATCTCCTCGCCTCTTGTATCCATAGTGGAGCCAACATTGCAGAATCCCATTACATCATATGGTCCTGGATGGAGGCAGAGGATGATGAGCCTCAGCCTTCACCTCAGTGATGGTACAGTATATATATATATTATGTATTGTTGTGGTTGAGCGGCGGGGACCGTGTTTTGATCCGGTCATTATCCTCTGCGCACGTGAAAGGTAAATTACCTGCTTATTACCTGCTTAACCCAGCAGGAAGTACGCCGCCGCCTCGAAATCACTAAGGTTGACAAATCTCCGGGCTCGGATGGCTACACCCCAGAGTACTACAGGAATTGAGTTCTGTGATAGACCATTATTTTTAATCTTCTCAGATTCCTTAATAACAGGGTCGGTACCGCAGGACTGGCGCATAGCAAATGTGGTGCCAATATTCAAAAAGGGGACAAAAACTGAGCCGGGAAATTATAGGCCGGTAAGTTTAACCTCTACGGTTGGTAAAATCCTTGAGGGTTTCTTGAGAGATGCTATACTGGAGTATCTCAAGAAAAATAACCTTATGACAGAGTATCAACATGGGTTTATGAGGGATCGATCCTGTCAAACTAATTTGATCAGCTTCTATGAAGAGGTAAGTTCAAGCCTGGACCAGGGAAATGCAGTGGATGTTGTGTATATGGACTTTTCAAAAGCTTTTGATACGGTGCCACACAAAAGGTTGGTACATAAAATGAGAATAATGGGGATAGGGGAAAATATGTGTAACTGGGTTAAAAACTGGCTCAGTGATAGGAAACAAAGGGTGGTTATTAATGGTACGTACTCGGACTGGGTCTCAGTTCATAGTGGGGTACCACAGGGGTCAGTATTGGGCCAGCTTCTTTTCAACATATTTATAAATGACCTTGTTGGGGGCATGCGGAGTAGAATTTCAATATTTGCAGATGATACTAAACTCTGCAGGGTAATCAATACAGAGGAGGATAATTTTATATTACAGGGAGATTTATGTAAATTGGAGGATTGGGCTGAGAAGTGGCAATTGAAGTTTAATGTAGATAAATGTAAGGTCATGCACTTGGGTAGAGGAAATAACATTTATGATTATGTACTTAATTGTAGAACACTGGGTAAAACAGACACAGAAAAAGACTTGGGTGTATGGGTGGATGGTAAACTTCACTTTACTGGCCAGTGTCAGGCAGCTGCTGCCAGGGCTAATAAAATAATGGGATGTATTAAAAGAGGTAGAAGTGTTCATGAAAAAAATATAGTTCTACCTCTGTACAAGTCACTAGTGCGACCGCACTTATATACTGTGTACAATTCTGTTCACCGATATATAAGAAGGACATAGCTGAACTGGAGAGGGTGCAGAGAAGAGCCACCAAGATTATTAGAGGAATGGGGGGGCTGCAATACCAAGACAGGAAAAACGAAGGCTTAGGGGGGATCTAATCACAATGTATAAATATATGAGGGGACAGTACAGAGACCTTTCCAAAGATCTTTTTACACCTAGGCCTGCGACTGGAACACGGGGGCATCCGCTACGTCTTGAGGAAAGAAGATTTAATCATAATCACAGACGAGGATTCTTTACTGTACGAGCAGTGAGACTATGGAACTCTGCCGCATGATGTTGTAATGAGTGATTCACTACTAACATTAAGCAGAGCCTGGATGCCTTTCTTGAAAAATATAATATTACCAGTTATGTATATAAGATTTTATGACAGGGTATTGATCCAGGGAACTAGTCTGATTGCCGGATGTGGACGAAGGAAGGACATTTTTTCCCCATTGGAACTTGTTTGCCACATTGGGGTTTTTTTGCCTTCCTCTGGATCAACATGTTAGGCTACAGGTTGAACTAGATGGACTTAGGGGTACTTTGCACACAGAGATAAATCTGCGGCAGATCTGTGGTTGCAGTGAAATTGTGGACAATCAGTGCCAGGTTTGTGGCTGTGTACAAATGGAATAATATGTCCACAATTTCACTGCAACCACAGATCTGCCAAAGATTTATCTGTGTGTGCAAAGTAGCCCTTAGAGTCTCCCTTCAACCTTAAAAACTATGATACTATGAAATAACATTAGAAGTGAAACATTTTGCCATTTCCATCAAGCGCTGGGCTGTGGTGGTAAATCATTGGCGCTGCAGCCCATCAGCGCCTCGTTACTTTTATCTGGCGCTCCCCCATTGTTTCTGCTCGCTCACCTGATCCGCTTCATGACAGAGGCTTTCCAGTGGCTGATTACGATTTGCATTCTATTGTCTGTCCTTTTATATTTTTATCATATCTTCACTGTGTCATTTTTATGCAGATCCTCACATTAGGACGGCGGCGGCGGCCTCCATCCCCATCCAAACAGCTGGCGCCATTTGCATGAGAATAGCTGCCCTTTCTGATTTGTTTGTTCTTTTGAAATTAGGTGAATATCTCAGTAAAACGCTCCAAACAAATGCAGATAAAGGGAGGAAAAAAAAAATACAAAAAATCGTCACGGCCGGGAGCGGAGGCGGCTGAAATCACGATACTTTACATATAAAAGCAGCAGAATCAGATGACGACACGGATCATCGGGCAAATTAAAGAGCGAGAACGATATTCTCCTAATACTGCAATAATACAAATATAACACAAATAATGAGCGGAATCATCACAATAAGGGAATATAATGGACTAATACTAATCACAGTCATCTTTATTTTTTTCATTTTTTATATAGCACTAACATATTCCGCAGCGCTTCACATACATCAGGAACACTGTCCCCATTGGGGCTCACAATCTACATTCCCTATTTGTATGTTTTTGGAGTATGGGAGGAAACCCACGCAAACACGGGGAGAACATACAAACTCCTTGCAGATGTTGTCCTTGGTGGGATTCGAAGCCAGGACCCCAGCACTGCAAGACTGCAGTGCTAACCACTGAGCCACCACAAGACCGCAGTGCTAACCACTGAGCCACCGTGCCGCCCATCATCACATGATACCGATGACTCCGGACACAGAGGATGCTCTAAACATCGATACATTGTCCTCTTATACTGATACATTTAATGTACAGGGATAAAATCAATTTTGAAGGTATTTTGCCACAATGATTTATACCTGGGACCCCAATAAATACAAGATAATGAGGGTCCCCTTTAGTCCACAGATTTAATGTATAGGGGATGGCCATCTTCTCTGATTTCTCCATTGAAGTCTATGGGAGCTACTACATAAGACTTTATACCTTTGCCCCTAATGCCTCCTGTGATGAAGGTGACGCCGGATTAACCTCAGTTATGTCATTTCCTATGGACTTTCTTGTACTGGAATGCACTGGGCTCGTGGATGTGGCTCCCGGGCACCAGTCATGGTTTTATAGAGCAACACTCCGCATAGGGGGGGTCTCCACCTGACAGCTTGAGGCAGGTTTGGGTTGTTCTGGTTCCTACACCTCCGGTGCATATATGATGCATTATAGACCCCTGCCCTACAGGGATCACTGAGGCTTCCATGATCTGGGTCACCCCAGGCTCTCCCCCTCCCTCTATATATAGGGGATAAACTCGTCCCATGTTCTCTTGCCCGATTCCTCTGGAACATGAGTCCAGACCTAGCAAAGGAGGACGAGGCGATAGAGGACTGATGGCGGCTTCAGGGGCAGGTGAAGGACAAGGCGATAGAGGACTGATGGCGGCTTCAGGGGCAGGTGAAGGACAAGGCGATGGTGACTTTTTTGACCCTTTCCCAGCACATCCATTTTTTAAGCTTTGGAGCAGAGAGAGACCGTAGAACCTAAAAAAGTAGTTTTATTTTTTAAAATCACAAACAAAAATATTTGTGAATGAAGTATTTTCGGTGTTTTTGAGCAGAATTGTATCATTATAATGTCAGAATTGTTCTTTATTTAATTTCTTCGGTTGTTTATATAACACAATAAAGAGATTAAAAAAGAAAACAAAGCAGCTGCGGCCGACGTGTTATTGTTAATAGGGTCATGAGGAGGGATGATATAAAGGGGAACTGCACGTTCCAGCGACTCTTCTGTGTCCAGGAGGAATATCACAATATCTGGGCATTATATGACTTGTATCCTGCATTTCTCTCCAGTTTTAGATGTTATACACCATGGGGGTGATGGGCCCGGATGTTATACACCATGGGGGTGATGGGCCCGGATGTTATACACCATAGGGGTGATGGGCCCGGATGTTATACACCATGGGGGTGATGGGCCCGGATGTTATACACCATGGGGGTGATGGGCCCGGATGTTATACACCATGGGGGTGATGGGCCCGGATGTTATACACCATGGGGGTGGTGGGCCCGGATGTTATACACCATAGGGGTGATGGGCACGGATGTTATACACCATAGGGGTGATGGGCCCGGATGTTATACACCATAGGGGTGATGGGCCCGGATGTTATACACCATGGGGGTGATGGGCCCGGATGTTATACACCATGGGGGTGATGGGCCCGGATGTTATACACCATGGGGGTGATGGGCCCGGATGTTATATACTGAGGGGTGACGGGCCCGGATGTTATACACCGGAGGGTGATGGGCCCGGATGTTATACACCGGAGGGTGATGGGCCCGGATGTTATACACTGAGGGGTGATGGGCCCGGATGTTATACACTGAGGGGTGATGGGCCCGGATGTTATACACTGAGGGGTGATGGGCCCGGATGTTATACACTGAGGGGTGATGGGCCCGGATGTTATACACCGGAGGGTGATGGGCCCGGATGCTATACAATGTGGCTGAAGGAGACATTGGACGTCCTTACGTGTGCAGCATTACGTTTCTCTATACCATGTAGTTTCTTCCTTCCATAAACAGCGCCCCCCCATCTGTGAACATCTCCGGTATTGCACTTCATCCCTACAAAAGTGAATACCAGACCAATGTGCAGGTGTGGTTTTACTTGCAGCTGATGTGGAACTACAACTCCCAGCCGTCAGTGATTGCTGGGAGCTGTAGTTCTGCTGTCTACAGTCGGGGGCCTAAATAATAAACAAACTGAAACAATTTCTGCATTTTGGATGATTTCCCGCTTTCAGAGGTAACACTTTGTAACCTGAATTCCTTCCCCCTTCGGACCCCTCCTCCATTATGTAGCGTGTTGCTGGTATCTTGCAGCTCGTCCTTCAGCCGCCATCCTGTCTTTTGGAGGGATTTCTGCTCTGGATCGGCACACACTGGGCCTCATTGACGCCTCCGCCGTCCGGATCTTCCGGCATTGGCGCTATTTATTCCGCGGCTCCATTAGTTAATGCTGGCTGTGCAGGCCGGAGGTTTGCGCAGGACGCTGCTGCTGCTGTCAGATGAGTGAGCGCGCGCACAGATGCCTCCTGACAGCGGCTCTGATTCTGCGGAGCTTCCAGTGCCAAGTAACGTGTTTACCGCCGCCGATTGCCAAGTTTACTGTCAATTTCCAGATCATTTCCATTCGGCTGTTTATTCCGGGCGTTTGATGGACGGCTCGCGCACATTTATCTCTTTGCATGTAGACAAACTAATTAATATTTTCCCTCTAGGCAAATATTTTTTCTTAGATCTAAAAGTGGGTTCTATTCACGGCGCTTTGTTGTGTCAATCATCGCTCTGTTATTTTCCACTTTGCGGAAATCGACTTGAGAGCGTGTCACATCTCATGTTCTACATCACACCAACATATAGATCCGCGGTATACACAGAATGCAACGCGGGAAAGACGACAAAACGCCGAGGAGCAGCCCGGAACATCTCTTAAAGGGGAAGTCCACGCAGGATGGCGGCAAATTTCATCGCTGCGCTTTCATTTTTTTTTCCTCTTCATCCAAAAGCCGTAACTTTAATATTTTTCTTCTGATACAGCCGTGTAAGGGATTGTACTCAGCATAGTTCTACTCATCAGTAGCATTGAGCATGTGCGACCACTCTGCAGCCTCTGTGTATAGGAGTGATGGTCGTACATGCTCACTGCACGCTCCATCCTCTGTCTATAGGAGTGGTTGTCGCACATGCTCACTGCACGCTCCATCCTCTGTCTATAGGAGTGGTGGTCGCACATGCTCACTGCACGCTCCATCCTCTGTCTATAGGAGTGGTGGTCGCACATGCTCACTGCATGCTCCATCCTCTGTCTATAGGAGTGGTGGTCGCACATGCTCACTGCACACTCCATTCTCTATCAATGGGGGTGATGGTTGCACATGCTCAATGCACGCTCCATCCTCTGTCTATAGGAGTGGAGGTCGCACATGCTCACTCCATTCTCTCTCTGTAGGAGTGATGGTCGCACATGCTCACTGTATGCTCACTGCACGCTACATCCTGTTTTCAAGGAGGAAAATCTCCTGATCTCCAGTCTGATATATACTGATACATTGTAACAAACCATACAGGATAGAACTTTGTGATGCCTATGAGTTTCCATCACACAGGATTGTCTCTAGACTGATACATTGTAATAGACCATCTTCTGTGGGATAGCTGCAGAAAAAATGGAAAGCGCAATAGGGTCTTAACCAATAAAAACACTAAGGGCTCATGCGCACGTAACTGCTGAATATTCTGCAGCGATTTGACAGCACATGTACACGTCACATGGCTGCAGAAACACTGCATAATGGACGCAGTTTTTCTGTACAAAAAAAGCCGCCCCCACCATAGACAGCGGGAGCTGCATCCAAAGCGCATGGGATAATTGACATGCTCATTTTATGAACACATCGATTTGGGTCAAAATTTTAGCACCCAAATCGCTGCATTCATAAAAGCATCGTGCGCACGCATCATGCACAATCTACATAGATTGTGCGAGGGACGCAGGACGCATGCATTTACGCTGCAGTGCTATACGCAGGACGCATGCAGTTACACTGCAGTGCAATACGCAGCATAAATGCATGTCAGTACGCAACGTGCGCATGAGCCCTTAGGCAGTAAAAAAAGTAAACTCACCTATAGAGGTTGTGCCAGTCACAACCCCTATAACAGCCAAAAGGTGCTCATCTTTTCATGTTCTTTTGGTCTGCTGTCCTGATGAAGAGGGCTGATTCCCTTGAAACGCGTTCACCTGAACCTGCATGGAAGAAATAAAGACATACATTTAATCTATATGAGCATTGTGGTGTGAGTGCGACAAAGACCCCCTTTTCTCTCCTATACTCTGAGAGGCAGGAGATCAGGTTGGGTTTATCATTTAAGCCCCTGAATTTAAATAAGAATAGTGTTTATATCAGAAATTCACCTATAATAAGATTCTAGAAATAAGGACGCGGAGCGCCGCCTTTTATATCTGAGGTGGGGGAGGGGTACTGCATTGCATGTTAGTGGTGACACCCCGCGAGCAGTGGCCCCTCGTGCGTCATTGCCGGTCTGATAATGTAGCCAGCTGCATCAAATGACGGGTCATTATCCCAAGAGCGATCAGTGCGGCACCATAATCAGGGCTTAAAGGGACAGAAATCCATCACTCGGGGCCGAGCAGTGACAGCAAGAGACTGTATACACCACCCTATATACAACTGCCCTCTGTGTGCACCTGCTCTATACACACCTTCCCAATATATACACCTGTATACTCACCTGACCACTATACACCTGCCCTGTATATATACACCTGTATATACACCTGCCCTGTATACAACTGTCCTATATATACGTACCTGTATACACAACCTTCCAATATATACCTGCTCTTTATATATACCTGTACGAAAACTTTCCCAATATAACCTGCCCTATATACACCCGTCCTGTATACACCCACCCTATATATACACACCTGTATACTCACTTGACCATTATGTACCTGCCCTGTAATATAATATAATATAATATATATATATATATATATATATATAGACACACACACACACAACTTCCCAATATACCCCTGCCCTTTATATATATACCTGTATGAAAACTTTCCCAATATATACCTGCCTTATATACAGTATATACCTATCCAGTAACCACCTGTCCTGTATACACCCACCCTATATATACGCCTGCCCTATACATACACCCCCAATATACATCTGTCCTGTATACACCCACCCTATATATACACCTATATACTCACCTGCCCCATATAAGCCTGTATACTCAACTACCCAGTATACACCTTCTCTCTCATTTATTTATATACACACACACATATACCTAAATACTCACCTTCCCAGTATACACCTGCCCTATATATACACCTGCATACTAGCATACACCAGCTCTATATATACACCTGTATACTCACCTGCTCTATACACTAGCCTTGTTTAGCCTGTATTCACACTGAATGCGGCAGCGGTGCGGTATTCCTGTGGTCTCCGCTGTTTCCCTGCACTGGATTTGTCTGGTGATCAGTCTGCAGCACAGGTGAGCACTGTGATGCCATCTGCTGCTGAGACCGCACTTATTAGAGAAATGGGAAACTTTTATCTAAGCTACAACATAGAGCAGCAGCTGAAAATCCTCCCTTCATTCTTTATGGAGCTGCCGGAAAAAGCCGGGAAGATACACTGGGAAGATGCACTGGGAAGATGCACTGGGAAGATGCACTGGGCAGATGCACTGGGAAGATGCACTGGGAAGATACACTGGGCAGATACACTGGGAAGATGCACTGGGAAGATGCACTGGGCAGATGCACTGGGAAGATGCACTGGGAAGATACACTGGGAAGATACACTGGGAAGATGCACTGGGAAGATGCACTGGGAAGATACACTGGGTAGATGCACTGGGTAGATGCACTGGGCAGATGCACTGGGCAGATACACTGGGCAGATGCACTGGGCAGATGCACTGGGCAGATACACTGGGAAGATGCACTGGACAGATGCACTGGGAAGATACACTGGGAAGATACACTGGGAAGATACACTGGGAAGATACACTGGGAAGATGCACTGGGAAGATGCACTGGGAAGATGCACTGGGAAGATGCACTGGGCAGATGCACTGGGCAGATGCACTGGGTAGATGCACTGGGCAGATGCACTGGGTAGATGCACTGGGCAGATGCACTGGGAAGATACACTGGGAAGATACACTGGGCAGATACACTGGGCAGATACACTGGGCAGATACACTGGGCAGATACACTGGGAAGATACACTGGGAAGATACACTGGGAAGACACACTGGGAAGATACACTGGGAAGATACACTGGGCAGATACACTGGGAAGATACACTGGGAAGATACACTGGGTAGATACACTGGGTAGATGCACTGGGCAGATGCACTGGGCAGATGCACTGGGCAGATGCACTGGGCAGATGCACTGGGCAGATGCACTGGGCAGATGCACTGGGCAGATACACTGGGTAGATGCACTGGGCAGATGCACTGGGAAGATGCACTGGGAAGATGCACTGGGAAGATACACTGGGAAGATACACTGGGAAGATACACTGGGAAGATACACTGGGAAGATACACTGGGAAGATACACTGGGAAGATACACTGGGAAGATACACTGGGAAGATGCACTGGGAAGATGCACTGGGTAGATGCACTGGGCAGATGCACTGGGAAGATGCACTGGGAAGATACACTGGGCAGATGCACTGGGAAGATACACTGGGAAGATGCACTGGGAAGATGCACTGGGAAGATGCACTGGGAAGATACACTGGGAAGATACACTGGGAAGATACACTGGGAAGATGCACTGGGAAGATGCACTGGGAAGATGCACTGGGAAGATGCACTGGGCAGATACACTGGGAAGATACACTGGGCAGATACACTGGGAAGATACACTGGGCAGATGCACTGGGCAGATGCACTGGGCAGATGCACTGGGAAGATGCACTGGGAAGATACACTGGGAAGATGCACTGGGAAGATGCACTGGGAAGATGCACTGGGAAGATGCACTGGGAAGATGCACTGGGAAGATGCACTGGGAAGATGCACTGGGAAGATGCACTGGGTAGATGCACTGGGAAGATACACTGGGAAGATACACTGGGAAGATACACTGGGAAGATACACTGGGAAGATACACTGGGAAGATACACTGGGAAGATACACTGGGAAGATACACTGGGTAGATGCACTGGGTAGATGCACTGGGAAGATGCACTGGGCAGATACACTGGGAAGATACACTGGGCAGATACACTGGGAAGATACACTGGGAAGATACACTGGGTAGATACACTGGGCAGATACACTGGGTAGATACACTGGGCAGATGCACTGGGCAGATGCACTGGGAAGATACACTGGGAAGATGCACTGGGAAGATGCACTGGAAAGATGCACTGGGAAGATACACTGGGAAGATACACTGGGAAGATACACTGGGAAGATACACTGGGAAGATACACTGGGAAGATACACTGGGAAGATGCACTGGGTAGATGCACTGGGAAGATACACTGGGAAGATGCACTGGGTAGATGCACTGGGTAGATGCACTGGGAAGATGCACTGGGAGGATGCACTGGGAAGATACACTGGGAAGATACACTGGGAAGATACACTGGGAAGATACACTGGGAAGATACACTGGGAAGATACACTGGGAAGATACACTGGGCAGATACACTGGGCAGATGCACTGGGAAGATACACTGGGAAGATACACTGGGAAGATGCACTGGGCAGATGCACTGGGAAGATGCACTGGGCAGATACACTGGGCAGATACACTGGGCAGATACACTGGGAAGATACACTGGGCAGATACACTGGGAAGATACACTGGGCAGATGCACTGGGCAGATACACTGGGCAGATACACTGGGAAGATGCACTGGGCAGATACACTGGGCAGATACACTGGGAAGATACACTGGGAAGATGCACTGGGCAGATACACTGGGCAGATACACTGGGAAGATACACTGGGCAGATACACTGGGCAGATACACTGGGCAGATACACTGGGAAGATACACTGGGCAGATGCACTGGGCAGATACACTGGGAAGATGCACTGCAGAGAGAGCAGAGGTTCGGGGCTCCCGGCTGATTAATAATGAAGGCAATCTACCTGTTGTCCACGCCGGGAGCAGCTCCGCACACTGCAGACAGCGGAACGCGGGTGTCTGGCCTCTGTCTGCTCCCGCCTCCACTTTCTCTGTGACACACGCGCGCACATTGATGACGTCACCACCCGCGCGCGGCTGTGTCATTTGAAAAGTTACCGGCAGGACAAGCAGCTGCGTGGCGGGGTCCCTGCAGAGAGGTGAGGGGTGACAAATAGCCTGAGGAGGGGTGACAAATAGCCTGTGGAGGGGGAGGTGAGGGGTGACAAATAGCCCGAGGAGGGGGAGACGAGGGGTGACGAACAGCCCAAGGAGGGGGAGGGGTAACGAACAGCCCGAGGAGAGGGAGGGGTGACAAATAGCCCGAGGAGGGGGAGGGGTGACAAATAGCCCGAGGAGGGGGAGGGGTGACAAATAGCCCGGGGAGGGGGAGGGGTGACAAATAGCCCGGGGAGGGGGAGGTGAGGGGTGACAAATAGCCCGAGGAGAGGGAGGGGTGACAAATAGCCCGGAGAGGGGGAGGTGAGGGGTAACGAACAGCCCGAGGAGAGGGAGGGGTGACAAATAGCCCGGGGAGGGGTGACAAATAGCCCGGGGAGGGGGAGGGGTGACAAATAGCCCGGGGAGGGGGAGGGGTGACAAATAGCCCGGGGAGGGGGAGGGGTGACAAATAGCCCGGGGAGGGGGAGGGGTGACAAATAGCCCAGGGAGGGGGAGGGGTGACAAATAGCCCGAGGAGGGGGAGGGGTGACAAATAGCCCGGGGAGGGGGAGGGGTGACAAATAGCCCGGGGAGGGGTGACAAATAGCCCGGGGAGGGGTGACAAATAGCCCGGGGAGGGGGAGGTGAGGGGTAACGAACAGCCCGAGGAGAGGGAGGGGTGACAAATAGCCCAGGGAGGGGGAGGGGTGACAAATAGCCCGGGGAGGGGCGACAAATAGGAGGCGGAGGGGTGACGAACAGCCCGAGGAGGAGGAGGGGGAGGGGTGACGAACAGCCTGAGGAGGAGGAGGAGGGGGAGGGGTGACGAACAGCCCGAGGAGGAGGAGGGGGAGGGGTGACAAGCAGCCCGAGGAGGGGGAGGGGTGACAAATATCCCGGGGGGGTGACGAACAGCCCGAGGAGGGGGGGGGGGGTGACGAACAGCCCGAGGAGGGGGGGGGGTGACGAACAGCCCGAGGAGGAGGAGGAGGAGGGGGAGGGGTGACGAACAGCCCGAGGAGGAGGAGGGGGAGGGGTGACAAGCAGCCCGAGGAGGAGGAGGGGGAGGGGTGACAAGCAGCCCGAGGAGGAGGAGGGGGAGGGGTGACAAGCAGCCCGAGGAGGAGGAGGGGGAGGGGTGACAAGCAGCCCGAGGAGGGGGAGGGGTGACAAGCAGCCCGAGGAGGGGGAGGGGTGACAAATATCCCGGGGAGGGGAGGGGTGACAAATAGCCCGAGGAGGAGGCGGGGAGGGGTGACACATAGCCCGAGGAGGGGGAGGGGTGACAAATAGCCCGAGGAGGGGGAGGTGAGGGGTGATGAATAGAATGAGGAGGGGTAGGATTTGGATTGGAATAGGGGCTTTAGGGCCTTATGATGAATGCAGAGAGTAGTGGGGAGGTTGAGGAGGACATTGTATGTGAATTTTAAGGCAGCCTGTCCAGTCCCCTATGTGCTCCAGCAGCATTCACATCTGTATGTCAGAATCCTCGGCCTCACCAGCCTCATACAGATATTAATGCTGCTGGAGGGCATAGAGGGACCTGATAGGATCCCTTTAAAATGAATTGGATGGAGGGAGAATGCTAAGTTAGCTTTCTCTCCACAATTCATTATATGGCCTCATAGACTCCTCCGCACTCCATCATTATATGGCACTTAGTGTCCTCCCCACCCCATAATTCATTATTTGGCCCTCATAGTGTCCTCCCCACCCCACAATTCATTATATGGTATTAATGTCCTCCCCACTCCACAATTCATTATATGGCCTTCATTGCGTGTTCCCCACCCCACAAATCATTATATGGCCCTCATAATGTCCTCCCCACTCCACAATTCATTATATGGCCTTCATTATATCCTCCCCACAATTCATTATATGGCCCTTAGTGTCCTCCCCACTCCACAATTCATTATATGGACCTCATAGTATCTGCCCCACCCTACCCCACAATTCATTATATGGCCCTAAAGGCCCTGTCACACGCTACGATATATCTAACGATATGTTGTCGGGTCACGGAATTTGTGACACACATCCGGCATCGTTAGAGATATCGTAGCGTGTGACACCTCCGAACGATTGTTATCGAGCAAAAATACTCACCTTATCGTTGACACGTCGTTTATTTTCATAATGTCGTTCCTCTTTCTGCGTGCCGGTTGTTCGGCGTTCCTGAGGCAGCACGCATTGCTTTGTGTGACACCCCAGGAACAACGAACACAGCTTACCTGCGTCCCGCCGGCAATGAGGAAGGAAGGAGGTGGGCGGGGTGTTCCGGCCGCTCATCTCCGCCCCTCCGCTTCTATTGGGCGGCCGCTTAGTGACGTCGCTATGACGCCGAACGAACCGCCCCCTTCAGGAAGAGGATGTTCGCCGCCCACAGCGACGTCGTTAGGGAGGTAAGTGCGTGTGACGGGGGTTAACGGCATTGTGCGCCACGGGCAACGAATTGCCCGTGACGCACAAACTACGGGGGGCGGGTACGATCGCACAATATATTGTAGCGTGTAACGCCGCCTTTAGTGTCCTCCCCACTCCACAATTTATTATATATCGCTGGTTGTGCCTTGTCCCCTCCATCCCACAATTCATTATGAAGCTATCAGGGGCTTATGATAAATTGTGGGGGAGGACACATGACAGGGACTAAGGGGTACTTTGCACATTGCGACATCGCTAGCATCGGCTAGCAATGCCGAGCGCGATAGTCCCCGCCCCCGTCGCAGATGTGATATCTTGTGATTGCTGCCGTAGCGAATATTATCTTTACGGTAGCTTCACATGCACTTACCTGCCCTGCGACGTCGCTCTGGCCGGTGACCCGCCTCCTTCCTAAGGGGGAGGCTCGTGCGGCGTCACAGCGACGTCACATGGCAGGCGGCCAATAGAAGCGGAGGGGCGGAGATGAGCGGGATGTAAACATCCCGCCCACCTCCTTCCGCATAGCCGGTGGACGCAGGTAAGGAGATGTTCCTCGCTCCTGCGGCTTCACACACAGCGATGTGCGCTGCCGCAGGAACGAGGAACATCGTATCTCCTATTGGTGCGACATTATGAAAATGACAGACACTACACAGATCACCGATTTACAACGCTTTTGCGATCATTTATCGGTGCTTCTAGGCTTTACACGTTGCGACGTCGTTACCGGTGCCGGATGTGCGCCACTTTCGATTTGACCCCGACGATATCGCAGTAGTGATGTCGCAGCGTGCAAAGTACCCCTAAGGCTTTGGGGATTTGCAATTGTGCTGCAAATCCTCATGTGTTGGCAGGAAGAACACTGCATACAATATGCGTTTTGCTCGTAAAATGCTGCGTATTTACTGCAACAAAATCGCAATGTGTGCACATAGCCTTAAAACTAATTGGGGGGAGTCAGAGAGACTGATTAGTTTATATTTATTGGGCGGCAGAGATTATAGTTAATGGGGGGACAGTGCCGGTTTATTTATCATTGTACATTGTGAATGGTGGTGGCTAATTATATAATATAGTCTGGTACATATTTATATTCAGGGGCGCAGTCTGGGGGATTTTTATTCAAGAGGTAAATGTTTGTATACAATATACTGTATGTGACCTTGTTATTTTCAGGGCCGCGGTGATCAGTCACAAGACGAGTCGTGGTTGAAAGATGGCGATATGAAGGTCTGACCAGACGGAGAAGAAACAACAGAAAACAACTCATCAGATGGGACGTCAGCGGTAACTTTGACAATCTTTATCCTGTGCGGTATGACCTGGAGTATTGCTGTTATTTGTTGAATCCCTTAGGCCACATTCTCACATTCGTGGCATATGTCCGTGTGTTGCCAGACTTTTTTTTATCATACAGCACACGGACTCCTAGAGTTTCATAGATCCATTCACATATCCTTGAAAATCACAGACTCGAGAATGAGATCTGCGAGACTCAGAGCATGTGCTGCTCTGATCCAATTATGAGGAATAGCACATAACCCATGGGTCTGTGCGCTGTCTGAGAAAAAAGGCAGCACACTGACACTGCACACAGAAGCAGGAATGTAGCCTCATTATGTATAGCACTGTCCATTAGTATTTAGTGCACTCGCTGTGTAAAGCGCTGTCCTTAATTACAGAGTTTTCCCTTTTTATTATGTAGAACACTGTCCCTTATTAGTATCATCCCTAGTTATGTATAGCGCTGTCCCTTATTATATAGTGCCCTCTCTTGTTATGTATGGCACTGTCCCTTATTATATAGTGCCCCCTCTTGTTATGTATAGCGCTGTCCCTTATTATATAGTGCCCCCTCTTGTTATGTATGGCACTGTTCCTTATTATATAGTGCCCCCTCTTGTTATGTATAGCGCTGTCCCTTATTATATAGTGCCCCCTCTTGTTATGTATGGCACTGTCCCTTATTATATAGTGCCCTCTCTTGTTATGTATAGCGCTGTCCCTTATTATATAGTGCCCTCTCTTGTTATGTATGGCACTGTCCGTTATTATATAGTGCCCTTTCTTGTTATGTATAGCGCTGTCCCTTATTATATAGTGTCCTTACTAGTTATGTATACTGCTCTCCCTTATTATATAGTGTCCACTCTTGTTATGTATAGCGCTGTCCCTTATTATATAGTGCCCTCTCTTGTTATATATGGCGCTGTCCCTTATTATATAGTGCCCTTTCTTGTTATGTATAGCGCTGTCCCTTATTATATAGTGTCCTTGCTAGTTATGTATACTGCTCTCCCTTATTATATAGTGCCCCCTCTTGTTATGTATGGCGCTGTCCCTTATTATATAATGTCATCTCTTGTTATGTATGGCACTGTCCCTTATTATATAGTGTCCTCTCGTTATGTATAGCGCTGTCCCTTATTATATAGTGTCATCTCTTGTTATGTATGGCGCTGTCCCTTATTATATAGTGTCCTCTCTTGTTATGTATGGCGCTGTCCCTTATATGGTGTCCTCTCTTGTTATGTATGGCACTGTCCAATATTATATAGTGTCCTCTCTTGTTACAGTCATATGAAAAAGTAGTTAGGAGTGTTCAAATCAAGAAATTGATAAGGGTGCCCATACTTTTGCACCGGTCAAATTTTGTTTAAATGCGGATTGCACATTTTCTGTTAATACAATAAACCTCATTTCAATCCAGAAATATTACTCAGTCCATCAGTTATTAGATATATGAAACTGAAATAGCTGGTGCAAAAACCCAAATTGTTATAAAGAAAAAAGGTTAACATTAATAAGGGTGCCCAAACTTTTTCCTATGACTGTATGTATGGTGCTGTCCCTTATTATATAGTGTCCTCTCTTGTGTATAGCGCTGTCCCTTATTATATGGTGTCCTCTCTTGTTATGTATGGCACTGTCCAATATTATATAGTGTCCTCTCTTGTTATGTATGGCGCTGTCCCTTATTATATAGTGTTCTCTCTTGTGTATAGCGCTGTCCCTTATTATATGGTGTCCTCTCTTGTTATGTATGGCGCTGTCCCTTATTATATAGTGTCCTCTCTAGTTATGTATAGCGCTGTCCCTTATTATATAGTGTCCTCTCTTGTTACGTATGGCGCTGTCCCTTATTATATAGTGTCATCTCTTGTTATGTATGGCGCTGTCCCTTATTATATAGTGTCCTCTCTTGTTATGTATGGCACTGTCCCTTATTATATAGTGTCCTCTCTTGTTATGTATGGCGCTGTCCCTTATTATATAGTGTACTCTCTTGTTGTGTATAGCGCTGTCCCTTATTATATAGTGTCCTCTCTTGTTATGTATGGCGCTGTCCCTTATTATATAGTGTCCTCTCTTGTTATGTATGGCGCTGTCCCTTATTATATAGTGTCCTCTCTTGTTATGTATGGCGCTGTCCCTTATTATATAGTGCCATCTCTAGTTATGTATAGTGCTGTCCCTTATTATATAGTGTCCTCTCTTGTTATGTATGGCGCTGTCCCTTATTATATAGTGTCCTCTCTTGTTGTGTATAGCGCTGTCCCTTATTATATAGTCTCCTCTCTTGTTATGTATGGCGCTGTCCCTTATTATATAGTGTCCTCTCTTGTTATGTATGGCGCTGTCCCTTATTATATAGTGTCCTCTCTTGTTATGTATGGCGCTGTCCCTTATTATACAGTGTCCTCTCTTGTTATGTATGGCGCTGTCCCTTATTATATAGTGTCCTCTCTTGTTATGTATGGCGCTGTCCCTTATTATATAGTGTCCTCTCTTGTTATGTATGGCGCTGTCCCTTATTATACAGTGTCCTCTCTTGTTATGTATGGCGCTGTCCCTTATATGGTGTCCTCTCTTGTTATGTATGGCGCTGTCCAATATTATATAGTGTCCTCTCTTGTTATGTATGGTGCTGTCCCTTATTATATAGTGTCCTCTCTTGTGTATAGCGCTGTCCCTTATTATATGGTGTCCTCTCTTGTTATGTATAGCGCTGTCCCTTATGATATAGTGTCCTCTCTTGTTACGTATGGCGCTGTCCCTTATTATATAGTGTCATCTCTTGTTATGTATGGCACTGTCCCTTATTATATAGTGTCCTCTCTTGTTATGTATGGCACTGTCCCTTATTATATAGTGTCCTCTCTTGTTATGTATGGCGCTGTCCCTTATTATATAGTGTCCTCTCTTGTTATGTATGGCGCTGTCCCTTATTATATAGTGTCCTCTCTTGTTATGTATGGCGCTGTCCCTTATTATATAGTGTCCTCTCTTGTTGTGTATGGCGCTGTCCCTTATTATATAGTGTCCTCTCTTGTTATGTATGGCGCTGTCCCTTATTATATAGTGTCATCTCTAGTTATGTATAGCGCTGTCCCTTATTATATAGTGTCCTCTCTAGTTATGTATAGCGCTGTCCCTTATGATATAGTGTCCTCTCTTGTTATGTATGGCGCTGTCCCTTATTATATAGTGTCATCTCTTGTTATGTATGGCACTGTCCCTTATTATATAGTGTCCTCTCTTGTTATGTATGGCGCTGTCCCTTATTATATAGTGTCCTCTCTTATGTATGGCGCTGTCCCTTATATGGTGTCCTCTCTTGTTATGTATGGCGCTGTCCCTTATTATATAGTGTCCTCTCTTGTTATGTATGGCGCTGTGCCTTATTATATAGTGTCCTCTCTTGTTATGTATGGCGCTGTCCCTTATTATATAGTGCCCTCTCTTGTTATGTATAGCACCATCTATTATAAAACGTATTCCCGTTATTTTTGTTATTCGCAGCGCCCTCTCTTTATTATATAATCCTCTCTTGTTAGATATAAAATGACTGCTGATGGAGCAGCATCTAACCAGAAGACTGGCCCATCAGCTAAAACGAGTAGCGCGATCAGCTGAGCTGTCACTGAGGTTACCCGCTGTCACTGGATCCAGCGGTGGCCGTGAGTTACCTGACTGACAGCAGCTGATCGCGCTACTCATCTCATTAGCTGCGTGGAGGTGACCGGAGCGGCGGTGTCTTCTGCTGCTCCTGTCACCTGCATGCAGCAGAGCTGGAAGCGACGCTGGAGGTCCGTGGATTACGCCGGACATGGAGGGCTTTGTCGGGGTTAATAAATTGGTAATGAGGGAATTTGTTTGTGTTTTTTTTATTTCTAATAAAGGATTTTTCTGGTGTGTGTGTTTTTTAACTGTCACTTACAGATTAATCATGGAAGGAATCTCGGGGAGACGCCTGACATGATTAATCTAGGATTTAGTGGCAGCTATGGGCTGCCAATAACTCCTTATTACCCCGATTTGCCAACGCACCAGGGCAAATCGGGAAGAGCCGGGTACAGCCCCAGAACTGTCGCATATAATGTATGCGGCAATTCTGGGCGGCTGCTGACTGATATTGTTAGGGTGGGGGGCTCCCCATAACGTGGAGCTCCCCATCCTGAGAATACCAGCCTTCAGCCGTATGGCTTTATCTGGCTGGTATTAAAATGGGGGGGACCGCACGCCGTTTTTTTTTTAATTAATTATTTATTTATTTCACTGCACAGTATGGACACGCCCACCGGCTGCTGTGATTGGGTGCAGTGAGACAGCTGTCTCTCAGCGTGGGGGCGTGTCTCACTTCAACCAATCACAGCAGCCGGTGGGTGGGTAAAGCAGGGAATACGAGATTGTTTAATGAGCGGCCGGCTTTTTCAAAATAGTAAAAGCCGCCGGAGTTTTTATAACAGCCGTGCAGCGCCGCGCCGGAGATCGGGGAACGGTAAGTATGAGAGAGGGGGGGGAACTGACTGACAGACAGCGAGAGGGACAGATAAGACAGAGAGACCGACCGACAGACATAGAGACCGACCGACGGACTGAGGGAGAGAACGAAACAGAAAAAGAAAAAAGACCGACATCACATGAAAAAAGCACAAAACGTACAGGGAGCAAACAGAGATGCGTCCGTGTCACTCGGACGTGCGCACAAACCCATTGACTTTCATTGGGTCCGTGCTGCGTGTTGCGTGCAGAAAACGGACATGCATCCGTGCAAAACGCACACAGGTACGGACACGGACAAACGGAAATGCATCAAAAACGCACGTGGAGCTTTTATCATACAATAACATTGGTGCACGTTTGGCCGTGTCTCCAGTATACACGGAAACGGACCAAACACGCACGAGTTTCATGGATGTGTGTTTCAGGCCTAAAACAGTTTTTACAAACAAATATTGTTTTTCTGTAGCTTTTGTGCTGCTTTCTCTATTACTTGATGTTAAATTGGTTGTTCGATACCTAAAATGCCCGAGCAGCAGTGTGAGTGACACCAGTGCCCCCCAATGATGATTGATTTCAATGCGGTGATAGAAACCGGTGCTGATGTCACTCGACCTTCTTCTGTCACCGTACCCCAGAGATGTCCTGTTTCAGTGAAACAAGCTGTGGGCCAGCAGTGACAGTAGTAGACTGCTGGCGCTGCACTCACCTCTACCACAGCTTCTATTACCGTAATGTGACGCCAATAGCAGTGATGAAAGCAGCTGTGATGACTGCAGCACCACCCCCTTGTGATGTCCTGTTTCAGAGAAACAGGATGTGGGCCAGTGGTGACACAGGCACAGAGTGCTGACGCTGCGCTCACCTCCACCATAGCTCCTATTATCACGATGTGACACAAACAGCACAATGAAAGAAACTGTGGTGAGTGCAGCGCCACCGCCTTGGTAATGTCCTGTTTCAGAGAAACAAGCTGTGGGCTGGTGGTGAGTGAAGGAGAGTGCTGGTGCTGCGCTCACTTCTACCACAGCTTCGATTACCACAATGTGATGCGAATAGCAGCAATGAATGAAGCTGTGGTGACTGTAGCGTGGCCCCCCTGTTGACAGCCTGTTTCAGAGAAAGAGGCTGTGGGCCGGCGGTGACAGGAGCAGAATGCCGGTGCTGCGCTCACCTCTCCCACACCTTCTATTACTGTAATATGATGCAAATAGCGGTGATGAAAGACACGGTGGTGACTGCAGCGCCACCTCCTGGTGATGTCCTGCTCCAGGCAGAGTGATAGAAAGGAGAAGCGACTGCAGGGTCATCCTCCTGTTCAACAGAAACTACCCTCAATTGAAACCTCACAGGAATTAAAGTGAAAAAGCAGATATAGAGATTAGGAGGATAGGATATTTTAAAAAAGAAAATGATAAAACTTTCTAGGAACTTCTATACACATGGACTGCGGAGGCAGAGGCGTACACATGGCCTGCGGAGGCAGAGGCGTACACATGGCCTGCGGAGGCAGAGGCGTACACATGGCCTGCGGAGGCGGAGGCGTACACATGGCCTGCGGAGGCGGAGGCGTACACATGGCCTGCGGAGGCGGAGGCGTACACATGGCCTGCGGAGGCAGAGACGTACACATGGCCTGCGGAGGCGGAGGCGTACACATGGCCTGCGGAGGCGGAGGCGTACACATGGCCTGCGGAGGCAGAGGCGTACACATGGCCTGCGGAGGCAGAGGCGTACACATGGCCTGCGGAGGCGGAGGCGTACACATGGCCTGCGGAGGCGGAGGCGTACACATGGCCTGCGGAGGCGGAGGCGTACACATGGCCTGCGGAGGCAGAGACGTACACATGGCCTGCGGAGGCGGAGGCGTACACATGGCCTGCGGAGGCGGAGGCGTACACATGGCCTGCGGAGGCGGAGGCGTACACATGGCCTGCGGAGGCGGAGGCGTACACATGGCCTGCGGAGGCGGAGGCGTACACATGGCCTGCGGAGGCGTACACATGGCCTGCGGAGGCGTACACATGGCCTGCGGAGGCGTACACATGGCCTGCGGAGGCGTACACATGGCCTGCGGAGGCGTAGGCGTACACATGGCCTGCGGAGGCGTAAGCGTACACATGGCCTGCGGAGGCGTAGGCGTACACATGGCCTGCGGAGGCGTAGGCGTACACATGGCCTGCGGAGGCGTAGGCGTACACATGGCCTGCGGAGGCGTAGGCGTACACATGGCCTGCGGAGGCGTAGGCGTACACATGGCCTGCGGAGGCGTACACATGGCCTGCGGAGGCAGAGGCGTACACATGGCCTGCGGAGGCGGAGGCGTACACATGGCCTGCGGAGGCGGAGGCGTACACATGGCCTGCGGAGGCGGAGGCGTACACATGGCCTGCGGAGGCGGAGGCGTACACATGGCCTGCGGAGGCGGAGGCGTACACATGGCCTGCGGAGGCGGAGGCGTACACATGGCCTGCGGAGGCGGAGGCGTACACATGGCCTGCGGAGGCGGAGGCGTACACATGGCCTGCGGAGGCGGAGGCGTACACATGGCCTGCGGAGGCGGAGGCGTACACATGGCCTGCGGAGGCGTACACATGGCCTGCGGAGGCGTACACATGGCCTGCGGAGGCGGAGGCGTACACATGGCCTGCGGAGGCGTACACATGGCCTGCGGAGGCGTAGGCGTACACATGGCCTGCGGAGGCGTACACATGGCCTGCGGAGGCAGAGGCGTACACATGGCCTGCGGAGGCAGAGGCGTACACATGGCCTGCGGAGGCAGAGGCGATGGATCTTGTGCAGGATTCTGTGAGGAGCGGCTGGATCTTCTCTCTTCTGCGGACTTTATATAAACCTTTGGATAGTTTCCTCGCTCTCTGGGAAATGGTAAGAAAATTATAGCTTCAGTATCTGAGGGTGATCTTCAGCGCACAAAGTCATAAAAGATCGATGCCAGATTTGTTTATTTGCTGTAAATATTTATTTATAGAATATTTCATACACGACGTCTCGGTGGCTACGGCCTTTAACAGTTTTATCTGTGTGATAATGATAAAGTCACAGAAAAGGAGAACGTGTGCCCATATAAAAGGGAAATATAATAGAGTAATGGGGGCAACTCTGTATTGGGGTGAAGAAAGGGAAGAGAGGAAGAAGAGGAAAATGACATGGCTGAAGAAGACGAAAAGGCTGAAAACCGTCTGAGGGCAGAAAAGGAGCAAAAGAAAAAAGGAAAGAAAACAAGAAAAAAAAAATATAAAAAAGTTGAGCAGGACAAGGAAGTAAATACAAGAGAACAACTTAAAGGATGATTTCCGAAATAACAGGATAGAATAGCAGACTGAAGGATTATTAATTAGATATTGTAAAGGCGATAATGTCATAGTAAAGGTAGAGTCTGAATATCTGCACTTGGAGTAAGTACATAAGACTGGTGTAACCCTGGAGTTCTGTGCACTACATGGCAGAGACGCTGACGGACTCTCCTCACCGCTCCCCACACTACTATTTCCACCAGCATCTTTACCCGCTTGGCTACCGGATTCCAAGACCCAAGCATGTTACGTGGGTTTCCTGGCTGCGTGCTTAGTTTACACGTGCACTCCTCTTTTCTTATGTGGCAGCGCGAGCACACCTAATCTGTTCCCAGCTTATGGCTGGAGAGCTCCAGGTGACTCGTGTCCACAGCCTATGGGAGTACCAAGTATCTAAGGCATCTTCCCCTATTGGGAGGTGCCTTTGCAACATTGTATCTTGTGTCTCGTGGTTGCAAGCTCGTTGTCTGGTCCATGGATCTTGCTCCAAATTTGGTACTTGCTTGTATGCCCGATTTTCGTTCCTGATTCCTTACCAAAACATGTTCCGAGTGCCCGATCCTGAGCCAGTGTGCTGGTCCATTACTGGTTCCTAGTTTCAGCCTGCATTCCTGATTCTGTTCCTTATCCATTTCTGGTTTCCTGTTCCAGCCTGTGTTCCTGTCTCTGTACCCGTGTCCTGGTACCAGCCTGTGTTCCTGCCTCTATACCCGTGTCCTGGTACCAGCCTGTGTTCCTGTCTCTGTACCCGTGTCCTGGTACCAGCCTGTGTTCCTGTCTCTGTACCCGTGTCCTGGTACCAGCCTGTGTTCCTGTCTCTGTACCCGTGTCCTGGTTCCAGCCTGTGTTCCTGTCTCTGTACCCGTGTCCTGGTTCCAGCCTGTGTTCCTGTCTCTGTACCCGTGTCCTGGTACCAGCCTGTGTTCCTGTCTCTGTACCCGTGTCCTGGTACCAGCCTGTGTTCCTGTCTCTGTACCCGTGTCCTGGTACCAGCCTGTGTTCCTGTCTCTGTACCTGGGTCCTGGTACCAGCCTGTGTTCCTGTCTCTGTACCCGTGTCCTGGTACCAGCCTGTGTTCCTGTCTCTGTACCCGTGTCCTGGTGCCAGCCTGTGTTCCTGTCTCTGTACCCGTGTCCTGGTTCCAGCCTGTGTTCCTGTCTCTGTACCCGTGTCCTGGTTTCAGCCTGTGTTCCTGTCTCTGTACCCGTGTCCTGGTACCAGCCTGTGTTCCTGTCTCTGTACCCGTGTCCTGGTACCAGCCTGTGTTCCTGTCTCTGTACCCGTGTCCTGGTACCAGCCTGTGTTCCTGTCTCTGTACCTGTGTCCTGGTACCAGCCTGTGTTCCTGTCTCTGTACCCGTGTCCTGGTACCAGCCTGTGTTCCTGCTTCCAGCCCCGTCTGTATCTGTAGCAGCTTGCACCCTGCCGGTTATCCTGATCCTGTTCTCTGCTAGTGTCAGATTTTGCAGATTCGGGGACTGCCTTGGAGTGGTACCTAGCAGCCTCCTGCAGCACAATCCTAACCTCACCACCAGGGGCTCTAGAGAAGACCAGGCATCCTCTTAAGGCCCATTTACACACAACAATATCGCTAACGTTACGTCGTTGGGGTCACGGAATTTGTGACGCACATCCGTCGTTGTTAGTGACGCCGTTGCGTGTAACAGCTCCGAGCGAGTGTTAACGATCAAAAATACTCACTTTATCGTTGATCGTTGACACGTCGTTCATTTTCAAAATCTCGGTGGTCGTTGTGGACGAAGGTTGTTCGTCATTCCCGAGGCAGCACACATCGCTGCGTGTGACACCCCGGGAATGAGGAACATCACCGTACCTGCGTCCTCCGGCAACGAGGTAGGCGTATCATTAATGCGGCTGCTCTCCGCTTCTATTGGTCGGCCGCTGTGTGACGTTGCTGTGACGCCGCACAAATCGTCCCCTTAACAAAGAGGTTGTTCGCCGGCCACAGCGACGTCGCTAGGAAGGTAAGTAGTGTGACGGGTATTAGCGATATTGTGCGCCATGGGCAGCGATTTGCACGTGACGCACAAACAACTGGGGCGAGTACGCTCGCTATCGATATCGTAGCGTGTAAATCGGCCTTTAGTCTAGGTTAGGCCGGCGATCCGTGGTCCAGTGGATCCACGTCCCCGTCACAGTCAGATCAGTTGTTGCCATTCCACCTATAACAACTGGCAATGATAACGTGGCAGACCCAGTCCCATGCAAATAACTAAAAGAGCAAAATACCAAATGAGTAACATAATCATACAAAGTCCTATGTAACCATGGTATAGTACATGGTGCATTATGCTGCCCGAGCCTGTGACTTAAATGGGAGGTTGCTAGTTTATGCAGTATATTGCTGTGTAAACCGGCCTTTACACACTGCGATATCGGTCCCGATATCGCTAGTGTGGGTACCCGCCCCCATCTGTTGCGCGACACGGGCAAATCGCTGCCCGTGCCGCACAACATCGCCCAGACCCGTCACACATACCTGCACGGCAACGTCGCTGTGACCGGTGAACCGCCTCCTTTCTAAGGGGGCGGTCCGTGCGGCGTCACAGCGACGTCACTGAGCGGCCGCCCAATAGCAGCGGAGGGGCGGAGCTGAGCGGGACATAACATCCCGCCCACCTCCTTCCCTCCGCATAGCGGCCGGGAGGCAGGTAAGGAGAGGTTCCTCGTTCCTGCGGTGTCACACGCAGCGATGTGTGCTGCCGGAGGAACGAGGAACAACTTCGTTACTGCTGCAGTAACGATATTTGAGAATGGACCCCCATGTCACCGATGAGCGATTTTGAACGTTTTTGCAACGATGCAAAATCGCTCATCGGTGTCACACGCAGCAACATCGCTAATGCGGCCGGATGTGCGTCACCAATTCCGTGACCCCAACGAGTTTGCATTAGTGATGTCGTAGCGTGTAAAGCCCCCTTTAGGCTGCAGGGGGAATAATCATAAGAAGACATTGTGCAGACATAAGGCGCTTATGTAGAAAGATGGGGCCTAAGGAGCAATGTGTAGAGCGGACACGGGACCTGCACGTATTGTAGAGAAATAAGAAAGAGAGGAGAGTTATAGGGGGAGATACAGGGCAATGTGTAGAGCGGACACGGGACCTGCACGTAATGCAGAGATATAAGAAAGAGAGGAGAGTTATAGGGGGAGATACAGGACAATGTGTAGAGCGGACACGGGACCTGCACGTAATGTAGAGATATAATAAAGAGAGGAGAGTTATAGGGGGAGATACAGGACAATGTGTAGAGCGGACACGGGACCTGCACGTATTGTGGAGAAATAAGAAAGAGAGGAGAGTTATAGGGGGAGATACAGGACAATGTGTGCAGCGGACACGGGACCTGCACGTATTGTAGAGATATAAGAAAGAGAAAGGAAGAAATTCCAGCAACTTCAGGAGAAAGTAGAATTTTCTTAAAAAACAGTTTCTTTATTGGTAATAAAAATATTAATATTCCATCCAAGCAAGACAAAAATAAAGAGGCAAGACAGAGGAGCTGTTTCCTACGCGTTTCAACCTGAATAGGTCTTAATCATGGAATGCGCATTCCATGATTAAGACCTATTCAGGTTGAAACGCGTAGGAAACAGCTCCTCTGTCTTGCCTCTTTATTTTTGTCTTGCTTGGATGGAATATTAATATTTTTATTACCAATAAAGAAACTGTTTTTTAAGAAAATTCTACTTTCTCCTGAAGTTGCTGGAATTTCTTCCTTTCTTCATGTGTTCCCACCCAGGTCAGGGTGTTTCCGTGCACCGGAGGTAAGATTTGGGAGTGAAGAGGGGAGAGCTGAAGTTTCTTCGTTTTTGATATAATAAAGAGAGGAGAGTTATAGGGGAGATACAGGGCAATGTGTAGAGCGGACACGGGACCTGCACGTATTATAGAGAAATAATAAAGAGAGGAGAGTTATAGGGGGAGATACAGGGCAATGTGTAGAGCGGACACGGTATCTGCACGTATTGTAGAGAAATAAGAAAGAGAGGAGAGTTATAGGGGGATATACAGGACAATGTGTAGAGCGGACACGGAACCTGCACGTATTGTAGAGATATAAGAAAGAGAGGAGAGTTATAGGGGGAGATACAGGGCAATGTGTAGAGCGGACACGGGACCTGCACGTATTGTAGAGATATAAGAAAGAGAGGAGAGTTATAGGGGGAGATACAGGACAATGTGTAGAGCGGACACGGGACCTGCACGTATTGTAGAGATATAAGAAAGAGAGGAGAGTTCTAGGGGGAGATAAAGGACAATGTGTAGAGCGGACACGGGACCTGCACGTATTGTAGAGATATAAGAAAGAGAGGAGAGTTATAGGGGGAGATACAGGGCAATGTGTAGAGCGGACACGGGACCTGCACATATTGTAGAGAAATAAGAAAGAGAGGAGAGTTATAGGGGGAGATACAGGACAATGTGTGGAGCGGACACGGGACCTGCACGTATTGTAGAGATATAAGAAAGAGAGGAGAGTTATAGGGGGAGATACAGGACAATGTGTAGAGCGGACACGGGACCTGCACGTAATGTAGAGATATAAGAAAGAGAGGAGAGTTATAGGGGAGATACAGGACAATGTGTAGAGCGGACACGGGACCTGCACGTATTGTAGAGATATAATAAAGAGAGGAGAGTTATAGGGGGAGATACAGGGCAATGTGTAGAGCGGACACGGGACCTGCACGTATTGTAGAGATATAAGAAAGAGAGGAGAGTTATAGGGGGAGATACAGGGCAATGTGTAGAGCGGACACGGGACCTGCACATATTGTAGAGAAATAACAAAGAGAGGAGAGTTATAGGGGGAGATACAGGACAATGTGTAGAGTGGACACGGGACCTGCACGTATTGTAGAGATATAATAAAGAGAGGAGAGTTATAGGGGGAGATACAGGGCAATGTGTAGAGCGGACACGGGACCTGCACGTATTGTAGAGATATAAGAAAGAGAGGAGAGTTATAGGGGGAGATACAGGACAATGTGTAGAGCAGACACGGGACCTGCACATATTGTAGAGATATAGGAAAGAGAGGAGAGTTATTGGGGGAGATACAGGACAATGTGTGGGAGCGGACACGGGACCTGCACATATTGTAGAGAAATAAGAAAGAGAGGAGAGTTATAGGGGGAGATACAGGACAATGTGTAGAGCGGACACGGGACCTGCACATATTGTAGAGAAATAAGAAAGAGAGGAGAGTTATAGGGGGAGATACAGGACAATGTGTAGAGTGGACACGGGACCTGCACGTATTGTAGAGAAATAAGAAAGAGAGGAGAGTTATAGGGGGAGATACAGGACAATGTGTAGAGCGGACACGGGACCTGCACGTATTGTAGAGATATAAGAAAGAGAGGAGAGTTATAGGGGGAGATACAGGGCAATGTGTAGAGCGGACACGGGACCTGCACGTATTGTAGAGAAATAATAAAGAGAGGAGAGTTATAGGGGGAGATACAGGACAATGTGTAGAGCGGACACGGGACCTGCACGTATTGTAGAGATATAAGAAAGAGAGGAGAGTTATAGGGGGAGATACAGGGCAATGTGTAGAGGGGACACGGTACCTGCACGTATTGTAGAGAAATAAGAAAGAGAGGAGAGTTATAGGGGGAGATACAGGGCAATGTGTAGAGCGGACATGGGACCTGCACGTATTGTATAGATATAATAAAGAGAGGAGAGTTATAGGGGGAGATACAGGGCAATGTGTAGAGCGGACACGGGACCTGCACGTATTGTAGAGAAATAAGAAAGAGAGGAGAGTTATAGGGGGAGATACAGGACAATGTGTAGAGCGGACACGGGACCTGCACGTATTGTAGAGAAATAAGAAAGAGAGGAGAGTTATAGGGGGAGATACAGGACAATGTGTGGAGCGGACACGGGACCTGCACGTATTGTAGAGAAATAAGAAAGAGAGGAGAGTTATAGGGGGAGATACAGGACAATGTGTAGAGCGGACACGGGACCTGCACGTATTGTAGAGAAATAAGAAAGAGAGGAGAGTTATAGGGGAGATACAGGACAATGTGTAGAGTGGACACGGGACCTGCACGTATTGTAGAGATATAAGAAAGAGAGGAGAGTTATAGGGGGAGATACAGGACAATGTGTAGAGCGGACACGGGACCTGCACGTATTGTAGAGAAATAATAAAGAGAGGAGAGTTATAGGGGGAGATACAGGGCAATGTGTAGAGCGGACACGGGACCTGCACGTATTGTAGAGATATAAGAAAGTGAGGAGAGTTATAGGGGGAGATACAGGGCAATGTGTAGAGCGGACATGGGACCTGCACGTATTGTAGAGAAATAAGAAAGAGAGGAGAGTTATAGGGGGAGATACAGGGCAATGTGTAGAGCGGACACGGGACCTGCACGTATTGTAGAGAAATAATAAAGAGAGGAGAGTTATAGGGGAGATACAGGACAATGTGTAGAGCGGACACGGGACCTGCACGTATTGTAGAGATATAAGAAAGAGAGGAGAGTTATAGGGGGAGATACAGGGCAATGTGTAGAGCGGACACGGGACCTGCACGTATTGTAGAGATATAAGAAAGAGAGGAGAGTTATAGGGGGAGATACAGGACAATGTGTAGAGCGGACACGGGACCTGCACGTATTGTAGAGAAATAATAAAGAGAGGAGAGTTATAGGGGGAGATACAGGACAATGTGTAGAGTGGACACGGGACCTGCACGTATTGTAGAGATATAAGAAAGAGAGGAGAGTTATAGGGGGAGATACAGGACAATGTGTAGAGCGGACACGGAACCTGCACGTATTGTAGAGATATAAGAAAGAGAGGAGAGTTATAGGGGGAGATACAGGACAATGTGTAGAGCGGACACGGGACCTGCACGTATTGTAGAGAAATAAGAAAGAGAGGAGAGTTATAGGGGGAGATACAGGGCAATGTGTAGAGTGGACACGGGACCTGCACGTATTGTAGAGAAATAATAAAGAGAGGAGAGTTATAGGGGGAGATACAGGACAATGTGTAGAGCGGACACGAGACCTGCACGTATTGTAGAGATATAAGAAAGAGAGGAGAGTTATAGGGGGAGATACAGGACAATGTGTAGAGCGGACACGGGACCTGCACATATTGTAGAGAAATAATAAAGAGAGGAGAGTTATAGGGGGAGATACAGGACAATGTGTAGAGCGGACACGGGACCTGCACGTATTGTGGAGAAATAATAAAGAGAGGAGAGTTATAGGGGGAGATACAGGACAATGTGTAGAGCGGACACGGGACCTGCACGTATTGTAGAGATATAAGAAAGAGAGTAGAGTTATAGGGGGAGATACAGGACAATGTGTAGAGCGGACACGAGACCTGCACGTATTGTAGAGATATAAGAAAGAGAGGAGAGTTATAGGGGGAGATACAGGACAATGTGTAGAGCGGACACGGGACCTGCACATATTGTAGAGATATAAGAAAGAGAGGAGAGTTATAGGGGGAGATACAGGACAATGTGTAGAGCGGACACGGGACCTGCACGTATTGTAGAGATATAAGAAAGAGAGGAGAGTTATAGGGGGAGATACAGAACAATGTGTAGAGCGGACACGGGACCTGCACGTATTGTAGAGATATAAGAAAGAGAGGAGAGTTATAGGGGGAGATACAGAACAATGTGTAGAGCGGACACGGGACCTGCACGTATTGTAGAGAAATAAGAAAGAGAGGAGAGTTATAGGGGGAGATACAGAACAATGTGTAGAGCGGACACGGGACCTGCACGTATTGTAGAGAAATAATAAAGAGAGGAGAGTTATAGGGGGAGATACAGGACAATGTGTAGAGCGGACACGGGACCTGCACGTATTGTAGAGAAATAAGAAAGAGAGGAGAGTTATAGGGGGAGATACAGGACAATGTGTAGAGCGGACACGGGACCTGCACGTATTGTAGAGAAATAAGAAAGAGAGGAGAGTTATAGGGGGAGATACAGGACAATGTGTAGAGCGGACACGGGACCTGCACGTATTGTAGAGAAATAATAAAGAGAGGAGAGTTATAGGGGGAGATACAGGACAATGTGTGCAGCGGACACGGGACCTGCACGTATTGTAGAGAAATAAAGAGAGGAGAGTTATAGGGGGAGATACAGGACAATGTGTAGAGCGGACACGGGACCTGCACGTATTGTAGAGAAATAATAAAGAGAGGAGAGTTATAGGGGGAGATACAGGACAATGTGTAGAGTGGACACGGGACCTGCACGTATTGTAGAGAAATAAGAAAGAGAGGAGAGTTATAGGGGGAGATACAGGACAATGTGTAGAGCGGACACGGGACCTGCACGTATTGTAGAGAAATAATAAAGAGAGGAGAGTTATAGG
This sequence comes from Anomaloglossus baeobatrachus, assembly GCF_048569485.1. Lineage (NCBI taxonomy): Eukaryota > Metazoa > Chordata > Amphibia > Anura > Aromobatidae > Anomaloglossus > Anomaloglossus baeobatrachus. Next base: position 15,947,974 of record NC_134361.1, read on the forward strand.
GGGAGATACAGGACAATGTGTAGAGCGGACACGGGACCTGCACGTATTGTAGAGAAATAATAAAGAGAGGAGAGTTATAGGGGGAGATACAGGACAATGTGTAGAGTGGACACGGGACCTGCACGTATTGTAGAGAAATAAGAAAGAGAGGAGAGTTATAGGGGGAGATACAGGGCAATGTGTAGAGCGGACACGGGACCTGCACGTATTGTAGAGAAATAATAAAGAGAGGAGAGTTATAGGGGGAGATACAGGACAATGTGTAGAGCGGACACGGGACCTGCACGTATTGTAGAGAAATAATAAAGAGAGGAGAGTTATAGGGGGAGATACAGGACAATGTGTAGAGCGGACACGGGACCTGCACGTATTGTAGAGAAATAATAAAGAGAGGAGAGTTATAGGGGGAGATACAGGACAATGTGTAGAGCGGACACGGGACCTGCACGTATTGTAGAGATATAAGAAAGAGAGGAGAGTTATAGGGGGAGATACAGGACAATGTGTAGAGTGGACACGGGACCTGCACGTATTGTAGAGATATAAGAAAGAGAGGAGAGTTATAGGGGGAGATACAGGACAATGTGTAGAGCGGACACGGGACCTGCACGTATTGTAGAGAAATAATAAAGAGAGGAGAGTTATAGGGGGAGATACAGGACAATGTGTAGAGCGGACACGGGACCTGCACGTATTGTAGAGAAATAAGAAAGAGAGGAGAGTTATAGGGGGAGATACAGGGCAATGTGTAGAGCGGACACGGGACCTGCACGTATTGTAGAGAAATAAGAAAGAGAGGAGAGTTATAGGGGGAGATACAGGACAATGTGTAGAGCGGACACGGGACCTGCACGTATTGTAGAGATATAAGAAAGAGAGGAGAGTTATAGGGGGAGATACAGGACAATGTGTAGAGCGGACACGGGACCTGCACGTATTGTAGAGATATAATAAAGAGAGGAGAGTTATAGGGGGAGATACAGGACAATGTGTAGAGTGGACACGGGACCTGCACGTATTGTAGAGATATAAGAAAGAGAGGAGAGTTATAAGGGGAGATACAGGACAATGTGTAGAGCGGACACGGGACCTGCACGTATTGTAGAGATATAAGAAAGAGAGGAGAGTTATAGGGGGAGATACAGGACAATGTGTAGAGCGGACACGGGACCTGCACGTATTGTAGAGAAATAAGAAAGAGAGGAGAGTTATAGGGGGAGATACAGGACAATGTGTAGAGCGGACACGGGACCTGCACGTATTGTAGAGAAATAAGAAAGAGAGGAGAGTTATAGGGGGAGATACAGGACAATGTGTAGAGCGGACACGGGACCTGCACGTATTGTAGAGATATAAGAAAGAGAGGAGAGTTATAGGGGGAGATACAGGACAATGTGTAGAGCGGACACGGGACCTGCACGTATTGTAGAGAAATAAGAAAGAGAGGAGAGTTATAGGGGGAGATACAGGACAATGTGTAGAGCGGACACGGGACCTGCACGTATTGTAGAGATATAAGAAAGAGAGGAGAGTTATGGGGGAGATACAGGACAATGTGTAGAGCGGACACGGGACCTGCACGTATTGTAGAGAAATAAGAAAGAGAGGAGAGTTATAGGGGGAGATACAGGGCAATGTGTAGAGCGGACACGGGACCTGCACGTATTGTAGAGATATAATAAAGAGAGGAGAGTTATAGGGGGAGATACAGGACAATGTGTAGAGCGGACACTGGACCTGCACGTATTGTAGAGAAATAAGAAAGAGAGGAGAGTTATAGGGGGAGATACAGGACAATGTGTAGAGCGGACACGGGACCTGCACGTATTGTAGAGATATAAGAAAGAGAGGAGAGTTATAGGGGGAGATACAGGACAATGTGTAGAGCGGACACGGGACCTGCACGTATTGTAGAGAAATAAGAAAGAGAGGAGAGTTATAGGGGGAGATACAGGACAATGTGTAGAGCGGACACGGGACCTGCACATATTGTAGAGAAATAATAAAGAGAGGAGAGTTATAGGGGGAGATACAGGACAATGTGTAGAGCGGACACGGGACCTGCACGTATTGTAGAGATATAATAAAGAGAGGAGAGTTATAGGGTGAGATACAGGACAATGTGTAGAGTGGACACGGGACCTGCACGTATTGTAGAGATATAAGAAAGAGAGGAGAGTTATAGGGGGAGATACAGGACAATGTGTAGAGCGGACACGGGACCTGCACATATTGTAGAGATATAATAAAGAGAGGAGAGTTATAGGGGGAGATACAGGACAATGTGTAGAGCGGACACGGGACCTGCACGTATTGTAGAGAAATAATAAAGAGAGGAGAGTTATAGGGGGAGATACAGGGCAATGTGTAGAGCGGACACGGGACCTGCACGTATTGTAGAGATATAAGAAAGAGAGGAGAGTTATAGGGGGAGATACAGGGCAATGTGTAGAGCGGACACGGGACCTGCACGTATTGTAGAGAAATAAGAAAGAGAGGAGAGTTATAGGGGGAGATACAGGACAATGTGTAGAGCGGACACGGGACCTGCACGTATTGTAGAGATATAAGAAAGAGAGGAGAGTTATAGGGGGAGATACAGGACAATGTGTAGAGCGGACACGGGACCTGCACGTATTATAGAGAAATAATAAAGAGAGGAGAGTTATAGGGGGAGATACAGGACAATGTGTAGAGCGGACACGGGACCTGCACGTATTGTAGAGAAATAATAAAGAGAGGAGAGTTATAGGGGGAGATACAGGACAATGTGTAGAGCGGACACGGGACCTGCACGTATTATAGAGAAATAATAAAGAGAGGAGAGTTATAGGGGGAGATACAGGACAATGTGTAGAGCGGACACGGGACCTGCACGTATTGTAGAGAAATAAGAAAGAGAGGAGAGTTATAGGGGGAGATACAGGACAATGTGTAGAGCGGACACGGGACCTGCACGTATTGTAGAGATATAAGAAAGAGAGGAGAGTTATAGGGGGAGATACAGGACAATGTGTAGAGCGGACACGGGACCTGCACGTATTGTAGAGATATAATAAAGAGAGGAGAGTTATAGGGTGAGATACAGGACAATGTGTAGAGTGGACACGGGACCTGCACGTATTGTAAAGAAATAAGAAAGAGAGGAGAGTTATAGGGTGAGATACAGGACAATGTGTAGAGTGGACACAGGACCTGCACATATTGTAGAGAAATAAGAAAGAGAGGAGAGTTATAGGGGGAGATACAGGGCAATGTGTAGAGCGGACACGGGACCTGCACGTATTGTAGAGATATAAGAAAGAGAGGAGAGTTATAGGGGGAGATACAGGACAATGTGTAGAGCGGACACGGGACCTGCACGTATTGTAGAGAAATAAGAAAGAGAGGAGAGTTATAGGGGGAGATACAGGGCAATGTGTGGAGCGGACACGGGACCTGCACGTAATGTAGAGATATAATAAAGAGAGGAGAGTTATAGGGGGAGATACAGGACAATGTGTAGAGCGGACACGGGACCTGCACGTATTGTAGAGATATAAGAAAGAGAGGAGAGTTATAGGGGGAGATACAGGGCAATGTGTGGAGCGGACACGGGACCTGCACGTATTGTAGAGAAATAATAAAGAGAGGAGAGTTATAGGGGGAGATACAGGACAATGTGTAGAGCGGACACGGGACCTGCACGTATTGTAGAGATATAAGAAAGAGAGGAGAGTTATAGGGGGAGATACAGGGCAATGTATGGAGCGGACACGGGACCTGCACGTATTGTAGAGAAATAAGAAAGAGAGGAGAGTTATAGGGTGAGATACAGGACAATGTGTAGAGCGGACACGGGACCTGCACGTATTGTAGAGATATAATAAAGAGAGGAGAGTTATAGGGGGAGATACAGGACAATGTGTAGAGCGGACACGGGACCTGCACGTATTGTAGAGAAATAATAAAGAGAGGAGAGTTATAGGGGGAGATACAGGACAATGTGTAGAGCGGACACGGGACCTGCACGTATTGTAGAGAAATAATAAAGAGAGGAGAGTTATAGGGGGAGATACAGGGCAATGTGTAGAGCGGACACGGGACCTGCACGTATTATAGAGAAATAATAAAGAGAGGAGAGTTATAGGGGGAGATACAGGGCAATGTGTAGAGCGGACACGGGACCTGCACGTATTATAGAGAAATAATAAAGAGAGGAGAGTTATAGGGGGAGATACAGGACAATGTGTAGAGCGGACACGGGACCTGCACGTATTGTAGAGAAATAATAAAGAGAGGAGAGTTATAGGGGGAGATACAGGACAATGTGTAGAGCGGACACGGGACCTGCACGTATTATAGAGAAATAATAAAGAGAGGAGAGTTATAGGGGGAGATACAGGACAATGTGTAGAGCGGACACGGGACCTGCACGTATTGTAGAGAAATAAGAAAGAGAGGAGAGTTATAGGGGGAGATACAGGACAATGTGTAGAGCGGACACGGGACCTGCACGTATTGTAGAGATATAAGAAAGAGAGGAGAGTTATAGGGGGAGATACAGGGCAATGTGTGGAGCGGACACGGGACCTGCACGTATTGTAGAGAAATAATAAAGAGAGGAGAGTTATAGGGGGAGATACAGGGCAATGTGTAGAGCGGACACGGGACCTGCACGTATTGTAGAGAAATAAGAAAGAGAGGAGAGTTATAGGGGGAGATACAGGGCAATGTGTAGAGCGGACACGGGACCTGCACGTATTGTAGAGATATAAGAAAGAGAGGAGAGTTATAGGGGGAGATACAGGGCAATGTGTAGAGCGGACACGGGACCTGCACGTATTGTAGAGATATAAGAAAGAGAGGAGAGTTATAGGGGGAGATACAGGACAATGTGTAGAGCGGACACGGGACCTGCACGTATTGTAGAGATATAAGAAAGAGAGGAGAGTTTTAGGGGGAGATACAGGACAATGTGTAGAGCGGACACGGGACCTGCACGTATTGTAGAGAAATAATAAAGAGAGGAGAGTTATAGGGGGAGATACAGGACAATGTGTAGAGCGGACACGGGACCTGCACGTATTGTAGAGAAATAAGAAAGAGAGGAGAGTTATAGGGGGAGATACAGGACAATGTGTAGAGCGGACACGGGACCTGCACGTATTGTAGAGAAATAAGAAAGAGAGGAGAGTTATAGGGGGAGATACAGGACAATGTGTAGAGCGGACACGGGACCTGCACATATTGTAGAGAAATAAGAAAGAGAGGAGAGTTATAGGGGGAGATACAGGACAATGTGTAGAGTGGACACGGGACCTGCACGTATTGTAGAGAAATAAGAAAGATAGGAGAGTTATAGGGGGAGATACAGGACAATGTGTAGAGCGGACACGGGACCTGCACGTATTGTGGAGAAATAAGAAAGAGAGGAGAGTTATAGGGGGAGATACAGGACAATGTGTAGAGCGGACACGGGACCTGCACGTATTGTAGAGAAATAAGAAAGAGAGGAGAGTTATAGGGGAGATACAGGACAATGTGTAGAGCGGACACGGGACCTGCACGTATTGTAGAGATATAAGAAAGAGAGGAGAGTTATAGGGGGAGATACAGGGCAATGTGTAGAGGGGACACGGTACCTGCACGTATTGTAGAGAAATAAGAAAGAGAGGAGAGTTATAGGGGGAGATACAGGACAATGTGTAGAGCGGACACGGGACCTGCACGTATTGTGGAGAAATAAGAAAGAGAGGAGAGTTATAGGGGGAGATACAGGACAATGTGTAGAGCGGACACGGGACCTGCACGTATTGTGGAGAAATAAGAAAGAGAGGAGAGTTATAGGGGGAGATACAGGACAATGTGTAGAGCGGACACGGGACCTGCACGTATTGTAGAGATATAAGAAAGAGAGGAGAGTTATAGGGGGAGATACAGGACAATGTGTAGAGCGGACACAGGACCTGCACGTATTGTAGAGAAATAAGAAAGAGAGGAGAGTTATAGGGGGAGATACAGGACAATGTGTAGAGCGGACACGGGACCTGCACGTATTGTAGAGAAATAAGAAAGAGAGGAGAGTTATAGGGGGAGATACAGGACAATGTGTAGAGCGGACACGGGACCTGCACGTATTGTAGAGATATAAGAAAGAGAGGAGAGTTATAGGGGGAGATACAGGACAATGTGTAGAGCGGACACGGGACCTGCACGTATTGTAGAGATATAAGAAAGAGAGGAGAGTTATAGGGGGAGATACAGGACAATGTGTAAAGCGGACACGGGACCTGCACGTATTGTAGAGAAATAAGAAAGAGAGGAGAGTTATAGGGGGAGATACAGGACAATGTGTAGAGCGGACACGGGACCTGCACGTATTGTGGAGAAATAATAAAGAGAGGAGAGTTATAGGGGGAGATACAGGGCAATGTGTAGAGCGGACACAGGACCTGCACGTATTGTAGAGATATAATAAAGAGAGGAGAGTTATAGGGGGAGATACAGTACAATGTGTAGAGCGGACACGGGACCTGCACGTATTGTAGAGAAATAAGAAAGAGAGGAGAGTTATAGGGGGAGATACAGGACAATGTGTAGAGCGGACATGGGACCTGCACGTATTGTAGAGATATAATAAAGAGAGGAGAGTTATAGGGGGAGATACAGTACAATGTGTAGAGCGGACACGGGACCTGCACGTATTGTAGAGATATAATAAAGAGAGGAGAGTTATAGGGGGAGATACAGTACAATGTGTAGAGCGGACATGGGACCTGCACGTATTGTAGAGATATAAGAAAGAGAGGAGAGTTATAGGGGGAGATACAGGGCAATGTGTAGAGCGGACACAGGACCTGCACGTATTGTAGAGATATAATAAAGAGAGGAGAGTTATAGGGGGAGATACAGTACAATGTGTAGAGCGGACACGGGACCTGCACGTATTGTAGAGATATAAGAAAGAGAGGAGAGTTATAGGGGGAGATACAGGACAATGTGTAGAGCGGACACGGGACCTGCACATATTGTAGAGATATAAGAAAGAGAGGAGAGTTATAGGGGAGATACAGGACAATGTGTAGAGGGGACACGGGACCTGCACGTATTGTAGAGAAATAAGAAAGAGAGGAGAGTTATAGGGGGAGATACAGGACAATGTGTAGAGCGGACACGGGACCTGCACATATTGTAGAGAAATAATAAAGAGAGGAGAGTTATAAGGGGAGATACAGGGCAATGTGTAGAGCGGACACGGGACCTGCACGTATTGTAGAGATATAAGAAAGAGAGGAGAGTTATAGGGGGAGATACAGGGCAATGTGTAGAGCGGACACGCGACCTGCACGTATTGTAGAGATATAAGAAAGAGAGGAGAGTTATAGGGGGAGATACAGGGCAATGTGTAGAGCGGACACGGGACCTGCACGTATTGTAGAGAAATAAGAAAGAGAGGAGAGTTATAGGGGGAGATACAGGACAATGTGTAGAGCGGACACGGGACCTGCACGTATTGTAGAGAAATAAGAAAGAGAGGAGAGTTATAGGGGGAGATACAGGACAATGTGTAGAGCGGACACGGGACCTGCACATATTGTAGAGAAATAAGAAAGAGAGGAGAGTTATAGGGGGAGATACAGGGCAATGTGTAGAGCGGACACGGGACCTGCACGTATTGTAGAGAAATAATAAAGAGAGGAGAGTTATAGGGGGAGATACAGGACAATGTGTAGAGCAGACACGGGACCTGCACGTATTGTAGAGAAATAAGAAAGAGAGGAGAGTTATAGGGGGAGATACAGGACAATGTGTAGAGCGGACACGGGACCTGCACGTATTGTAGAGATATAAGAAAGAGAGGAGAGTTTTAGGGGGAGATACAGGGCAATGTGTGGAGCGGACACGGGACCTGCACGTATTGTAGAGATATAAGAAAGAGAGGAGAGTTTTAGGGGGAGATACAGGACAATGTGTAGAGCGGACATGGGACCTGCACGTATTGTATAGATATAATAAAAAGAGGAGAGTTATAGGGGGAGATACAGGGCAATGTGTAGAGCGGACACGGGACCTGCACGTATTGTAGAGAAATAAGAAAGAGAGGAGAGTTATAGGGGGAGATACAGGACAATGTGTAGAGCGGACACGGGACCTGCACGTATTGTAGAGAAATAAGAAAGAGAGGAGAGTTATAGGGGGAGATACAGGACAATGTGTGGAGCGGACACGGGACCTGCACGTATTGTAGAGATATAAGAAAGAGAGGAGAGTTATAGGGGGAGATACAGGACAATGTGTAGAGCGGACACGGGACCTGCACATATTGTAGAGATATAAGAAAGAAAGGAGAGTTATAGGGGGAGATACAGGACAATGTGTGCAGCGGACACGGGACCTGCACGTATTGTAGAGAAATAAGAAAGAGAGGAGAGTTATAGGGGGAGATACAGGACTATGTGTAGAGCGGACACGGGACCTGCACGTATTATAGAGAAATAAGAAAGAGAGGAGAGTTATAGGGGAGATACAGGACAATGTGTAGAGCGGACACGGGACCTGCACGTATTGTAGAGAAATAAGAAAGAGAGGAGAGTTATAGGGGGAGATACAGGACAATGTGTAGAGCGGACACGGGACCTGCACGTATTGTAGAGAAATAATAAAGAGAGGAGAGTTATAGGGGAGATACAGGACAATGTGTAGAGTGGACACGGGACCTGCACGTATTGTAGAGATATAAGAAAGAGAGGAGAGTTATAGGGGGAGATACAGGACAATGTGTAGAGCGGACATGGGACCTGCACGTATTGTAGAGAAATAAGAAAGAGAGGAGAGTTATAGGGGGAGATACAGGACAATGTGTAGAGCGGACACGGGACCTGCACGTATTGTGGAGAAATAAGAAAGAGAGGAGAGTTATAGGGGGAGATACAGGGCAATGTGTAGAGCGGACACGGGACCTGCACGTATTGTAGAGAAATAATAAAGAGAGGAGAGTTATAGGGGAGATACAGGACAATGTGTAGAGCGGACACGGGACCTGCACGTATTGTAGAGATATAAGAAAGAGAGGAGAGTTATAGGGGGAGATACAGGGCAATGTGTAGAGCGGACACGGGACCTGCACGTATTGTAGAGAAATAATAAAGAGAGGAGAGTTATAGGGGGAGATACAGGACAATGTGTAGAGTGGACACGGGACCTGCACGTATTGTAGAGATATAAGAAAGAGAGGAGAGTTTTAGGGGGAGATACAGGACAATGTGTAGAGCGGACACGGGACCTGCACGTATTGTAGAGAAATAATAAAGAGAGGAGAGTTATAGGGGGAGATACAGGACAATGTGTAGAGTGGACACGGGACCTGCACGTATTGTAGAGATATAAGAAAGAGAGGAGAGTTATAGGGGGAGATACAGGACAATGTGTAGAGCGGACACGGGACCTGCACGTATTGTAGAGAAATAATAAAGAGAGGAGAGTTATAGGGGGAGATACAGGGCAATGTGTAGAGCGGACACGGGACCTGCACGTATTGTAGAGATATAAGAAAGAGAGGAGAGTTATAGGGGGAGATACAGGACAATGTGTTTAGAACGGACACGGGACCTGCACGTATTGTAGAGATATAAAAAAGAGAGGAGAGTTATAGGGGGAGATACAGGACAATGTGTAGAGCGGACACGGGACCTGCACGTATTGTAGAGAAATAATAAAGAGAGGAGAGTTATAGGGGGAGATACAGGACAATGTGTAGAGCGGACACGGGACCTGCACGTAATGTAGAGAAATAATAAAGAGAGGAGAGTTATAGGGGGAGATACAGGGCAATGTGTGGAGCGGACACGGGACCTGCACGTATTGTAGAGAAATAAGAAAGAGAGGAGAGTTATAGGGGGAGACACAGGACAATGTGTAGAGTGGACACGAGACCTGCACGTATTGTAGAGATATAAGAAAGAGAGGAGAGTTATAGGGGGAGATACAGGACAATGTGTAGAGCGGACACGGGACCTGCACGTATTGTAGAGATATAAGAAAGAGAGGAGAGTTATAGGGGGAGATACAGGACAATGTGTAGAGCGGACACGGGACCTGCACGTATTGTAGAGATATAAGAAAGAGAGGAGAGTTATAGGGGGAGATACAGGACAATGTGTAGAGCGGACACGGGACCTGCACGTATTGTAGAGAAATAATAAAGAGAGGAGAGTTATAGGGGGAGATACAGGACAATGTGTGGAGCGGACACGGGACCTGCACGTATTGTAGAGAAATAATAAAGAGAGGAGAGTTATAGGGGGAGATACAGGGCAATGTGTAGAGCGGACACGGGACCTGCACGTATTGTAGAGATATAAGAAAGAGAGGAGAGTTATAGGGGGAGATACAGAACAATGTGTAGAGCGGACACGGGACCTGCACGTATTGTAGAGATATAAGAAAGAGAGGAGAGTTATAGGGGGAGATACAGGACAATGTGTAGAGCGGACACGGGACCTGCACGTATTGTAGAGAAATAATAAAGAGAGGAGAGTTATAGGGGGAGATACAGGACAATGTGTAGAGTGGACACGGGACCTGCACGTATTGTAGAGATATAAGAAAGAGAGGAGAGTTATAGGGGGAGATACAGGACAATGTGTAGAGCGGACACGGGACCTGCACGTATTGTAGAGAAATAATAAAGAGAGGAGAGTTATAGGGGGAGATACAGGACAATGTGTAGAGCGGACACGGGACCTGCACGTAATGTAGAGAAATAATAAAGAGAGGAGAGTTATAGGGGGAGATACAGGGCAATGTGTGGAGCGGACACGGGACCTGCACGTATTGTAGAGAAATAAGAAAGAGAGGAGAGTTATAGGGGGAGACACAGGACAATGTGTAGAGTGGACACGAGACCTGCACGTATTGTAGAGATATAAGAAAGAGAGGAGAGTTATAGGGGGAGATACAGGACAATGTGTAGAGCGGACACGGGACCTGCACATATTGTAGAGATATAAGAAAGAGAGGAGAGTTATAGGGGGAGATACAGGACAATGTGTAGAGCGGACACGGGACCTGCACGTATTGTAGAGATATAAGAAAGAGAGGAGAGTTATAGGGGGAGATACAGAACAATGTGTAGAGCGGACACGGGACCTGCACGTATTGTAGAGATATAAGAAAGAGAGGAGAGTTATAGGGGGAGATACAGAACAATGTGTAGAGCGGACACGGGACCTGCACGTATTGTAGAGATATAAGAAAGAGAGGAGAGTTATAGGGGGAGATACAGGACAATGTGTAGAGCGGACACGGGACCTGCACGTATTGTAGAGAAATAATAAAGAGAGGAGAGTTATAGGGGGAGATACAGGACAATGTGTAGAGTGGACACGAGACCTGCACGTATTGTAGAGATATAAGAAAGAGAGGAGAGTTATAGGGGGAGATACAGGACAATGTGTAGAGCGGACACGGGACCTGCACGTATTGTAGAGAAATAAGAAAGAGAGGAGAGTTATAGGGGGAGATACAGAACAATGTGTAGAGCGGACACGGGACCTGCACGTATTGTAGAGATATAAGAAAGAGAGGAGAGTTATAGGGGGAGATACAGGGCAATGTGTAGAGCGGACACGGGACCTGCACGTATTGTAGAGAAATAAGAAAGAGAGGAGAGTTATAGGGGGAGATACAGAACAATGTGTAGAGCGGACACGGGACCTGCACGTATTGTAGAGATATAAGAAAGAGAGGAGAGTTATAGGGGGAGATACAGGACAATGTGTTTAGAACGGACACGGGACCTGCACGTATTGTAGAGAAATAATAAAGAGAGGAGAGTTATAGGGGGAGATACAGGACAATGTGTAGAGTGGACACGGGACCTGCACGTATTGTAGAGAAATAAGAAAGAGAGGAGAGTTATAGGGGGAGATACAGGACAATGTGTAGAGCGGACACGGGACCTGCACGTAATGTAGAGAAATAATAAAGAGAGGAGAGTTATAGGGGGAGATACAGGGCAATGTGTGGAGCGGACACGGGACCTGCACGTATTGTAGAGATATAATAAAGAGAGGAGAGTTATAGGGGGAGATACAGGACAATGTGTAGAGCGGACACGGGACCTGCACGTATTGTAGAGATATAAGAAAGAGAGGAGAGTTATAGGGGGAGATACAGGACAATGTGTAGAGCGGACATGGGACCTGCACGTATTGTAGAGATATAAGAAAGAGAGGAGAGTTATAGGGGGAGATACAGGACAATGTGTAGAGCGGACACGGGACCTGCACGTATTGTAGAGATATAAGAAAGAGAGGAGAGTTATAGGGGGAGATACAGAACAATGTGTAGAGCGGACACGGGACCTGCACGTATTGTAGAGATATAAGAAAGAGAGGAGAGTTATAGGGGGAGATACAGAACAATGTGTAGAGCGGACACGGGACCTGCACGTATTGTAGAGAAATAATAAAGAGAGGAGAGTTATAGGGGGAGATACAGGACAATGTGTAGAGCGGACACGGGACCTGCACGTATTGTAGAGATATAAGAAAGAGAGGAGAGTTATAGGGGGAGATACAGGACAATGTGTAGAGCGGACACGGGACCTGCACGTATTGTAGAGATATAAGAAAGAGAGGAGAGTTATAGGGGGAGATACAGGACAATGTGTAGAGCGGACACGGGACCTGCACGTATTGTAGAGAAATAATAAAGAGAGGAGAGTTATAGGGGGAGATACAGGACAATGTGTAGAGTGGACACGGGACCTGCACGTATTGTAGAGATATAAGAAAGAGAGGAGAGTTATAGGGGGAGATACAGGACAATGTGTTTAAAACGGACACGGGACCTGCACGTATTGTAGAGATATAAGAAAGAGAGGAGAGTTATAGGGGGAGATACAGGACAATGTGTAGAGCGGACACGGGACCTGCACGTATTGTAGAGAAATAATAAAGAGAGGAGAGTTATAGGGGGAGATACAGGGCAATGTGTAGAGCGGACACGGGACCTGCACGTAATGTAGAGAAATAATAAAGAGAGGAGAGTTATAGGGGGAGATACAGGGCAATGTGTGGAGCGGACACGGGACCTGCACGTATTGTAGAGATATAAGAAAGAGAGGAGAGTTATAGGGGGAGATACAGGACAATGTGTAGAGCGGACACGGGACCTGCACGTAATGTAGAGAAATAATAAAGAGAGGAGAGTTATAGGGGGAGATACAGGGCAATGTGTGGAGCGGACACGGGACCTGCACGTATTGTAGAGAAATAAGAAAGAGAGGAGAGTTATAGGGGGAGACACAGGACAATGTGTAGAGTGGACACGAGACCTGCACGTATTGTAGAGATATAAGAAAGAGAGGAGAGTTATAGGGGGAGATACAGGACAATGTGTAGAGCGGACACGGGACCTGCACATATTGTAGAGATATAAGAAAGAGAGGAGAGTTATAGGGGGAGATACAGGACAATGTGTAGAGCGGACACGGGACCTGCACGTATTGTAGAGATATAAGAAAGAGAGGAGAGTTATAGGGGGAGATACAGAACAATGTGTAGAGCGGACACGGGACCTGCACGTATTGTAGAGATATAAGAAAGAGAGGAGAGTTATAGGGGGAGATACAGGACAATGTGTAGAGCGGACACGGGACCTGCACGTATTGTAGAGAAATAATAAAGAGAGGAGAGTTATAGGGGGAGATACAGGACAATGTGTAGAGGGGACACGGGGCCTGCACGTATTGTAGAGAAATAAGAAAGAGAGGAGAGTTATAGGGGGAGATACAAGACAATGTGTAGAGCGGACACGGGACCTGCACGTATTGTAGAGAAATAAGAAAGAGAGGAGAGTTATAGGGGGAGATACAGGACAATGTGTAGAGTGGACACGGGACCTGCACGTATTGTAGAGATATAAGAAAGAGAGGAGAGTTATAGGGGGAGATACAGGACAATGTGTAGAGCGGACACGGGACCTGCACGTATTGTAGAGAAATAAGAAAGAGAGGAGAGTTATAGGGGGAGATACAGAACAATGTGTAGAGCGGACACGGGACCTGCACGTATTGTAGAGAAATAAGAAAGAGAGGAGAGTTATAGGGGGAGATACAGGACAATGTGTAGAGCGGACACGGGACCTGCACGTATTGTAGAGATATAATAAAGAGAGGAGAGTTATAGGGGGAGATACAGGACAATGTGTAGAGCGGACACGGGACCTGCACGTATTGTAGAGAAATAATAAAGAGAGGAGAGTTATAGGGGGAGATACAGGACAATGTGTAGAGTGGACACGGGACCTGCACGTATTGTAGAGAAATAAGAAAGAGAGGAGAGTTATAGGGTGAGATACAGGACAATGTGTAGAGCGGACATGGGATCTGCACGTATTGTAGAGAAATAAGAAAGAGAGGAGAGTTATAGGGGGAGATACAGAACAATGTGTAGAGCGGACACGGGACCTGCACGTATTGTAGAGAAATAAGAAAGAGAGGAGAGTTATAGGGGGAGATACAGGACAATGTGTAGAGCGGACACGGGACCTGCACGTATTGTAGAGAAATAATAAAGAGAGGAGAGTTATAGGGGGAGATACAGGACAATGTGTAGAGTGGACACGGGACCTGCACGTATTGTAGAGAAATAAGAAAGAGAGGAGAGTTATAGGGTGAGATACAGGACAATGTGTAGAGTGGACACGGGACCTGCACGTATTGTAGAGAAATAAGAAAGAGAGGAGAGTTATAGGGGGAGATACAGGACAATGTGTAGAGCGGATACGGGACCTGCACGTATTGTAGAGAAATAATAAAGAGAGGAGAGTTATAGGGGGAGATACAGGACAATGTGTAGAGCGGACACGGGACCTGCACGTATTGTAGAGATATAATAAAGAGAGGAGAGTTATAGGGGGAGATACAGGACAATGTGTAGAGCGGACACGGGACCTGCACGTATTGTAGAGATATAAGAAAGAGAGGAGAGTTATAGGGGGAGATACAGGACAATGTGTAGAGCGGACATGGGACCTGCACGTATTGTGGAGAAATAAGAAAGAAAGGAGAGTTATAGGGGGAGATACAGGACAATGTGTAGAGCGGACACGGGACCTGCACGTATTGTAGAGATATAAGAAAGAGAGGAGAGTTATAGGGGGAGATACAGGACAATGTGTAGAGTGGACACGGGACCTGCACGTATTGTAGAGATATAAGAAAGAGAGGAGAGTTATAGGGGGAGATACAGGACAATGTGTAGAGCGGACACGGGACCTGCACGTATTGTAGAGAAATAATAAAGAGAGGAGAGTTATAGGGGGAGATACAGGACAATGTGTAGAGCGGACACGGGACCTGCACGTATTGTAGAGAAATAAGAAAGAGAGGAGAGTTATAGGGGGAGATACAGGGCAATGTGTAGAGCGGACATGGGACCTGCACGTATTGTAGAGAAATAAGAAAGAGAGGAGAGTTATAGGGGGAGATACAGGACAATGTGTAGAGCGGACACGGGACCTGCACGTATTGTAGAGATATAAGAAAGAGAGGAGAGTTATAGGGGGAGATACAGGACAATGTGTAGAGCGGACACGGGACCTGCACGTATTGTAGAGAAATAAGAAAGAGAGGAGAGTTATAGGGGGAGATACAGGGCAATGTGTAGAGCGGACACGGGACCTGCACGTATTGTAGAGAAATAAGAAAGAGAGGAGAGTTATAGGGGGAGATACAGGACAATGTGTAGAGCGGACACGGGACCTGCACGTATTGTAGAGATATAAGAAAGAGAGGAGAGTTATAGGGGGAGATACAGGACAATGTGTAGAGCGGACACGGGACCTGCACGTATTGTAGAGAAATAAGAAAGAGAGGAGAGTTATAGGGGGAGATACAGGGCAATGTGTAGAGCGGACACGGGACCTGCACGTATTGTAGAGATATAAGAAAGAGAGGAGAGTTATAGGGGGAGATACAGGGCAATGTGTAGAGCGGACACGGGACCTGCACGTATTGTAGAGATATAAGAAAGAGAGGAGAGTTATAGGGGGAGATACAGGACAATGTGTAGAGCGGACACGGGACCTGCACGTATTGTAGAGATATAAGAAAGAGAGGAGAGTTATAGGGGGAGATACAGGGCAATGTGTAGAGGGGACACGGTACCTGCACGTATTGTAGAGATATAAGAAAGAGAGGAGAGTTATAGGGGGAGATACAGGACAATGTGTAGAGCGGACACGGAACCTGCACGTATTGTAGAGATATAAGAAAGAGAGGAGAGTTATAGGGGGAGATACAGGACAATGTGTGGAGCGGACACGGGACCTGCACGTATTGTAGAGATATAAGAAAGAGAGGAGAGTTTTAGGGGGAGATACAGGACAATGTGTAGAGCGGACACGGGACCTGCACGTATTGTAGAGAAATAAGAAAGAGAGGAGAGTTATAGGGGGAGATACAGGACAATGTGTAGAGCGGACACGGGACCTGCACGTATTGTAGAGAAATAATAAAGAGAGGAGAGTTATAGGGGGAGATACAGGACAATGTGTAGAGCGGACACGGGACCTGCACGTATTGTAGAGAAATAAGAAAGAGAGGAGAGTTATAGGGGGAGATACAGGACAATGTGTAGAGCGGACACGGGACCTGCACATATTGTAGAGAAATAAGAAAGAGAGGAGAGTTATAGGGGGAGATACAGGACAATGTGTAGAGCGGACACGGGACCTGCACGTATTGTAGAGAAATAAGAAAGATAGGAGAGTTATAGGGGGAGATACAGGACAATGTGTAGAGCGGACACGGGACCTGCACGTATTGTGGAGAAATAAGAAAGAGAGGAGAGTTATAGGGGGAGATACAGGACAATGTGTAGAGCGGACACGGGACCTGCACGTATTGTAGAGATATAAGAAAGAGAGGAGAGTTATAGGGGGAGATACAGGACAATGTGTAGAGGGGACACGGTACCTGCATGTATTGTAGAGAAATAAGAAAGAGAGGAGAGTTATAGGGGGAGATACAGGACAATGTGTAGAGCGGACACGGGACCTGCACGTATTGTGGAGAAATAAGAAAGAGAGGAGAGTTATAGGGGGAGATACAGGACAATGTGTAGAGCGGACACGGGACCTGCACGTATTGTAGAGAAATAATAAAGAGAGGAGAGTTATAGGGGGAGATACAGGACAATGTGTCAGCAATAAATGCCAGAGTGACCTATAAATGGGGGATCCCCGGCTACTATTGAGTCCAAGGGAAGAAAGGAAAAATGGGTAAAAATTAGAGCATATACGACGCAGTGTATACCGGCAGTATATAGTAAATCACATGGAGCACAGGGGTGAATATGTAGCATTGTAGCAAAAACAAAATACCACAGCAACAGCACGTCTAATACAAAATGTCATATCTTTATTGAGTGTTTTTGGATTCATTGTTTGAAATGTATAAATGCAATGATCCTCACCTTCTTCTGATTTCTCGATACGATCTCCTCGTCTTCTGGACATGGCTATTTCTTCTAATACCTGGATTTTAATTGTGCGACAGATCGTCCCAATGAAGGGGGATGTGCAGGGATCAGTGACCGTGTGTATACAGCGTATACAGCGTATAGCAGAGTCACAGTGCGTGAGAGATATCGTGTCGGATACGTTGGGTGGTCTCTCCCACAAATCGAGAACGCAGGAGCATTTACCCAGAGAGATAACAAATGATGAATCACAGGGAAGAAACCTCGTATCGGGAACCGTTCTCCAGATTACGGATTTACTAAAGACATTTATATTGGAACTGTATATATACAGTGAATGCACCAGCAGAATAGTGAGTGCAGCTCTGGAGTATAATACAGGAGGTACCTCAGGATCAGTAATGTAATGTATATACACAGTGACTGCACCAGCAGAATAGTGAGTGCAGCTCTGGAGGATAAGACAGGATATAACTCAGGATCAGTAATGTAATGTATATATTCAGTGACTGCACCAGCAGAATAGTGAGTGCAGCTCTGGAGGATAATACAGGAGGTAACTCAGGATCAGTAATGTAATGTATATATTCAGTGACTGCACCAGCAGAATAGTGAGTGCAGCTCTAGAGTATAATACAGGAGGTAACTCAGGATCAGTAATGTAATGTATATATTCAGTGACTGCACCAGCAGAATAGTGAGTGCAGCTCTAGAGTATAATACAGGAGGTAACTCAGGATCAGTAATGTAATGTATATATTCAGTGACTGCACCAGCAGAATAGTGAGTGCAGCTCTAGAGTATAATACAGGAAGTAACTCAGGATCAGTAATGTAATGTATATATTCAGTGACTGCACCAGCAGAATAGTGACTGCAGCTCTAGAGTATAATACAGGAAGTAACTCAGGATCAGTAATGTAATGTAGGTACACAGTGACTGCACCAGCAGAATAGTGAGTGCAGCTCTGGAGTATAATACAGGAGGTAACTCAGGATCAGTAATGTAATGTATATACACAGTGACTGCACCAGCAGAATAGTGAGTGCAGCTCTGGAGGATAAGACAGGATATAACTCAGGATCAGTAATGTAATGTATATATTCAGTGACTGCACCAGCAGAATAGTGAGTGCAGCTCTGGAGGATAATACAGGAAGTAACTCAGGATCAGTAATGTAATGTAGGTACACAGTGACTGCACCAGCAGAATAGTGAGTGCAGCTCTGGAGTATAATACAGGAGGTAACTCAGGATCAGTAATGTAATGTATATACAGACTGACTGCAGCAGCAGAATAGAGAGTGCAGCTCTGGAGTATAATACAGGAGGTATCTCAGGATCAGTAATGTAATGTATGTACACAGTGACTGCACCAGCAGAATAGTGAGTGCAGCTCTGGGTTATAATACAGGAGGTCACAACAAAAGAGAAAAAAGCAACCGCACATGTATCACATGCACACCAGAATATAGGATAAAAAATTGCCTTTATTGTATACCAATATTAAAAACATTTAAAAGATACAAATGAACAAGCCACCAGAGGTGGAGGCAAGAGTGCCCTGGGCAGGGAAGATCACAGTAACAATAATGATCACATGCGTAAATACAACAATCAAAAAGAGGATTATTGCTGTGAAAAAAGTGTGCCAATATATAATACTGAATGCCCAACAATATTGAATCTGGACAACCAGGGGTGTAAAAGTAACAATTGTATGCAGTATTTAGAGGGAACAAGAATGAATATAATGATTCAAACAACAGGATCACAGAGACATGAGTTACGCAAATGATGAAAAGATGTAATAATCCAAAATATTCATCATAAATACATCAAAAAAGGTAAGCCTGAGTGGAAAATTACCATGCCAAGTAACCTGATTGTACTCCCTAGACCTGTATATAAGGGTACAGTGCATATAACCTATATATGTACCGAAGGATAGTACTAACAAGGGACTGCACAGAAGTCTGGTTAGAAAATACAATACCCCAAATGGTTAATGAAGGTTATGCAGAATGGCACAAGGGGATGCCCAGGGCAGGCAGGCCGACGCGTGTCGCCGCCTGAGCGGTGTCCACTCACTCTACCGCACCAGGTAGCACCCCCCTTTTTTCATTGTTTTTCCTTATTCCAGATTATTGGTGCGCTCCTATCAAAATTTGTATAATACAGGAGGTAACTCAGGATCAGTAATGTAATGTATATACACAGTGGCTGCACCAGCAGAATAGTGAGTGCAGCTCTGGAGTATAATACAGGAGGTAACTCAGGATCAGTAATGTATAATGTATGTACACAGTGACTGCACCAGCAGAATAGTGAGTGCAGCTCTGGAGTATAATACAGGAGGTAACTCAGGATCAGTAATGTATGTACACAGTGACTGCACCAGCAGAATAGTGAGTGCAGCTCTGGAGTATAATACAGAAGGTAACTCAGGATCAGTAATGTAATGTATGTACACAGTGACTGCACCAGCAGAATAGTGAGCGCAGCTCTAGAGTATAATACAGGAGGTAACTCAGGATCAGTAATGTATGTACACAGTGACTGCACCAGCAGAATAGTGAGTGCAGCTCTGGAGTATAGTCCAGGAGGTAGCTGAGGGGCAATGAATGATAAGTAATGTAATATTTGGTTATGTAGATAGATCTACCCCTCAGTAGTCTCTGGGGGTCTTTGCTGTCTGTGCCTCTGCACCTCCATACACCTCGGTGGCTCTACCTTGCTCAGATATGTCAGGTCCCATCATATCTCCCCATTATTTTGGCTCATTGGTGCAGTGGAACATTCAGCTCTTTATTGCGATCGCTGAGGAATTCTTCGTACACAGACTACAAAGGACGAGGAGGGGAGTGAGCGCCATTTTGCATTATTCATTTCCGTGATTACAAGTGATAATTATGTGGCCACGTTTTTAATATAACAAATGTAATTTCAAACAGACATCAAATCTCAGCCGACGCCGAACATTCCCGAGGATCAGACGCCGTCGAGATGTTCCTCACATCTTACATTAATAAGACACGTTAACATCCAGCGGCGGATGTGTCGGCTGCATCTGATTTGGGGGCATTCCTGTAACCTGGCAGCCGCGATCACACGCCGCCGGCATCAAACACCGCAACAAGGCGAAAACTTTCTGAAATCATTTCTACCATTTGTCCCAAAGTGATTATTGTGGAGGCGGCGCTGACCGAGGTGCTGAATCCTCCAGTCACAACGCCTCTAAACCCAGATATCTGTGGTGTTACATAGGACTGCAAATGACTGTGGAGACACGGGGATCACTGTGTGTACCTGTTGTGGAGACCCGGGGGTCAGTGGGTGCTCTCCTGTGGAGACGTGGGGGTCAGTGGGTGCTCTCCTGTGGAGACCCGGGGGTCAGTGGGTGCTCTCCTGTGGAGACGCGGGGGTCAGTGGGTGCTCTCCTGTGGAGACCCGGGGGTCAGTGGGTGCTCTCCTGTGGAGACGCGGGGGTCAGTGGGTGCTCTCATCCACTGGCCCGGCCGCCTTTAGAAAGACAGCGTGGCTCAGGGCTCATCCCAACTGAACACACGACCTCCTTAACCATGGGCGTAACACTACTCAGACAACACAGGGTGAGGGAACCACAATATTAAGACTTTATTGTATCCTCAAACAATTAACGGCACATAACACATAACCAGCAAAACACACAAATGTAACAGGCAACAGAGTCTCCCCCTTCCGCTGGCTCACCAGGGGTTTAGAATGTCCATGCCTCAGAGGTTCCAGGGCTATTTACTCCAATCCAGCAGCACCCCGCTTTTGGCGGGCACCCACCGAGATAGGAATAACGCCAGATTTAGGAAGCTGGCTGAGGTCTGCAACGTCTGCAGTCGGATGACTGGATTGTCCCAACCTGGGTTTCCTCCTTAAGTAGTCTCTGGTATGATGATATAATCCTGGCAGCCGGAGTCGAAATCCCTAGCCTGTGGTATGGTCTCCAATCGGAATCGAAGTCCCTAGATTGAAGCCATGTAGCCAAGTGATCCTCTAGTCGGAGCCAAAGTCCCTAGACCGAGTCCACAAGGCATCCTGGTTCTGATCCCCTAGCCAGCTCCTAACAGCTTAAACTGGATCATGCAACATCCATCAACAACCTGGTGACTCCAAGAAGTTACCTTTTATAGCCATAACCTTCCCTTAGTATATACTGTGCCCTTATCGGATTGGTTGTACAAGGTTGCTTCTCTTATTGGATGAATTTCAAGCTATATTCAAATATCCAGAAACAAGGGTGAGACAGGTACATTACATCACATCTAGCAATTCACTTAGGGGTACTTCACACACAGCGAGATCGCTACTGAGATCGCTGCTGAGTCACGTTTTTTGTGACCTCATTAGCGATCTCGCTGTGTGTGACACTGGATCTGGCCCCTGCTGTGAGATCGCTGCTCGTTACACACAGCCCTGGTTCGTTTTTTTATTGTTGCTCTCCCGCTGATAAGCACACATCGCTGTGTGTGACAGCGAGAGAGCAACAATCCTGAATGTGCAGGGAGCAGGAGCCGGCGTCTGACAGCCTGCGGTAAGCTGTAACCAAGGTAAACATCGGGTAACCAAGGTGGTTACCCGATATTTACCTTCGTTACCAGCCTCCGCAGCTCTCACGCTGCCAGTGCCGGCTCCTGCTCCCTGCACACGCTAAGTTAAGCGGTGTGAGCTGGTAACTAAGGTAAACATCGGGTAATCATACCCGATGTTTACCTTAGTTACCAGTGTCCGCAGCTTCCAGACGCCGGCTCCGTGCAAGCGCAGCGTCGCTTGCACGTCGCTGCTGGCTGGGGGCTGGTCACTGGTCGCTGGTGAGATCTACCTGTTTGACAGCTCACCAGCGACCATGTAGCGATGCAGCAGCAATCCTGACCAGGTCAGATCGCTGGTCGGATAGCTGCTGCATCGCTAAAGTGTGAAGGTACCCTTAGTAATACAATGGAAGTTGACATAATTGAGTTATCTGAGTGTCTGGCCTTCAGTAGCCAAAACAATTACATGAGTCAACAAGAGTCTTGTAAAAACAATGAGGGCTTATCCCCCGTCTATAAACAAACTGTCTTCATGTCTGGCTCAATGTTAAGAAAGTTAACCAATGCTAAGCATTGACAGAGTCCATGTCGTCACATTCCTCCCCCTTCTTATTAGCCAGACATGATGGGCTTCCGATCATCCTTCTCCTCTTGACGGCATTGTCCTTTTTAATGGTGAGGTCAGCAGCAGAGGCTCGCATCTATACACCTCCCCCTGATTACCTCCCCCAGGTTCAGCAGCCATATTGTGGACAAGCACTAAGGTGGGGTCCATGAGTTGGGCCTGCATACATTTCTTACTATTAATCTTCCGCCAGTCAATAGCCACAGTGTGGTTAGGCTTACTCACGGTTCGTGGCTCAGAAGTGGATGCTGGAGACTGGGAATGTGAATTATCCTTG
Source organism: Anomaloglossus baeobatrachus (assembly GCF_048569485.1). Taxonomy (NCBI): domain Eukaryota; kingdom Metazoa; phylum Chordata; class Amphibia; order Anura; family Aromobatidae; genus Anomaloglossus; species Anomaloglossus baeobatrachus. The sequence continues at coordinate 15,970,911 of NC_134361.1, forward strand.
GAAAAGATGTTAGAAAGATCCACATCAGGGTCCTGCTTGGCTTGGAAGTGGGTGATGGTTGCTACAAACTGGCTGGATAGTCCTTGTCCTAGGTCATACTCCAAAATAACTGGTGTGAGCAGGTAATCCACAAGCCCCACTTCCACTTCCCTCTGGGTTGTATCCGAAACAGGCTTGGTGGGGCCATCCATGAACCCCATTTCAACTTCCTCTAGGCTAGCCACCGAAACAACAGAAGTAGGGTTTACCATCCATGAGCCCTACATTAACTTCCTCCTGGTTAGTCCCCGAAACAACAGGTGTGGGGAGGCTGTCCATAAGCTCCATATGGACCTCTTCCTGGTCAGAACCCAAAATAACAGGGGTGGGGATGCTGTTCATAAGCTCCACATCAGCCTTGCTCTGGTCAGTCTCCACAATGACAGGTATGGGGAGGCTGTTCACAAGTCCCACATCGATCACTTCCAGGTTAGTCCCCAAAATACCTGGTGTGGGGAGGCTGTCCACAAGTCTCACATCAACCTCTCCCTGATCATGTCCCAAAATAACTGGTGTTGGGACGGTGTCCACAAGCTCCACCTCGACCTCTCCCTGGTCGGTCCTTAGGTCCAACTGCACACATGCCAGAGGGATGTCCAAGCGCTGGTCCTCAGTCAGGGACATGGATAATTGGGAATCTGGTAAATGGTCTTCTAGGGAAACAATAACTTGGCTTACCAGGGTAATGGAGGAACCAGTGTCTCGTAGTCCCTGGCTCTTGACCGGCTGAGCTGGCAGATGGGCTCCAAGCATGCGGCCTCTGTTTTGGAGACAATCTTTATCGATATGTCCATGGCGCCCACATGTATAACAGCGCCGTAGATTGGGCAAGTCACAGGCCCTGTTTGTAGACCTTTGTTTTGGTGCAGCTTCTGCTGGGTAGCGGGACCATCCTTCTCGAGCAGCGGGTGTTAGCAGTACGGCAGCTGGAATCCCATAAACATATTCCAGAACCCAAGCCCTCTCTTCTCTTGAGGATCTAGGCCCCAATGCAGCCAACAATGCTGTGGCTTGGGCCATTTGGGACCATTGTTGATTCCCGATTGTCACTAGATCCATGATGCGGCACATAGTTTAAATCCTCTGGGTCAATATCGGTGGGATCCTCATCGTCCTTTGCATCATTCTGGGCATCCCAACGGACTAATTTCCAGATCAAGTCTGACCGAGTCCCAGCGTTCCAGTAGATAATCTTTCGCCTCTGGCACAGATCCTGTAGCATCCATTTACTGCTGCGGTCGTAACTCCTCTCTGGTCCTTGTCCCATGGCTGAGCTGGTGGGGTTGTACATGGCAGCGTCCGAAACCTGAATGCCTCCCCTATGGCCTGCTGGGTATGCTTATGTGCCTCCCTGGTTGTTGAGCCCTGGACGGTGTCCACAAACACCAGTCCGCTGCAGCTCCCCTGGGTAACCCAGGCTGAGTAGTGTCCCACTGCTGCCACCAATTGTGGAGACACGGGGCTCAGTGGGTGCTCTTGTCCGCTGGCCTGGTCGCCTTTAGAAAGACAGCGTGGCTCAGGGCTCATCCCAACTGAACGCCCGACCTGGGGGAATCACAATATTAAGACTTTATTGTATCCCCAAAATATTAACGGCACATAATCAGCAAAACACACAAATGTAACAGGCAACAGAGTCTCACCCTTCGGCTGCTCACCAGGGATTAGAATGTCCGTGCCTCAGAGCTTCCAGGGCTACTTACTCCAATCCAGCAGCACCCCGCTTTCGGCGGGCACCCACTGAGACTGGAATGACGCCAGATTTAGGAATCTGGCTGAGGTCTGCAAAGTCTGTAGCCAGGTGACCAAATTGTCCCAACCTGGGTTTCTTCCTTAAGTAGTCTCTGGTATGATGATATAATCCTGGCAGCCGGAGTCGAAATTCCTAGACTGCGGATATGGTCTCCAATCGGAATCGGAGTCCCTAGATTGAAGCCATGTAGCCAAGTGATCCTCTAGTCAGAGCCAAAGTCCCTAGACCGAGTCCACAAGGCATCCTGGTTCTGATCCCCTAGCCAGCTCCTAACAGCTTAAACTGGATCATGCAACAACCTGGTGACTCCAAGAAGTCCCCTTTTATAGCCATAGTCTTCCCTTAGTATATACTGTGCCCTTATCGGATTGGTTGTACAAGGTTGCTTCTCTTATTGGATGAATTTCAAGCTATATTCAAATATCCAGAGACAAGGGTGAGACAGGTAAATTACATCACATCTAGCAATTCACTTAGTAATACAATGGGAAGTTCGCATAATTGAGTTATCTGGGTGTCTGGCCTTCAGTGGCCAAAACAATTACATGAGTCAACAAGAGTCTTGTAAAAACAATGAGGGCTTATCCCCCGTCTATAAACAAACTGTCTTCATGTCTGGCTGCTAAGCATTGACAGAGTCCATGTCACAGTGACATCTACTACATTATCTGTATTCAGATATCATTGTGTTATCTGTGGTGTTACATAGGACTGCAGGTGACATCTACTACATTATCTGTACTCAGATATATCATTGTGTTATCTGTGGTGTTACATAGGACTGCAGGTGACATCTACTACATTATCTGTACTCAGAGATATCACTGTTATCTGTGGTGTTACATAGGACTGCAGGTGACGTCTACTACATTATCTGTACTCAGAGATATCACTGTGTTATCTGTGGTGTTACATAGGACTGCAGGTGACATCTACTACATTATCTGTACTCAGATATATCACTGTGTTATCTGTGGTGTTACATAGGACTGCAGGTGACATCTACTACATTATCTGTACTCAGAGATATCACTGTGTTATCTGTGGTGTTACATAGGACTGCAGGTGACATCTACTACATTATCTGTACTCAGAGATATCACTGTGTTATCTGTGGTGTTACATAGGACTGCAGGTGACATCTACTACATTATCTGTATTCAGATATCATTGTGTTATCTGTGGTGTTACATAGGACTGCAGGTAACATCTACTACATTATCTGTACTCAGAGATATCACTGTGTTATCTGTGGTGTTACATAGGACTGCAGGTGACATCTACTACATTATCTGTACTCAGAGATATCACTGTGTTATCTGTGGTGTTACATAGGACTGCAGGTGACATCTACTACATTATCTGTACTCAGAGATATCACTGTGTTATCTGTGGTGTTACATAGGACTGCAGGTGACATCTACTACATTATCTGTATTCAGATATCATTGTGTTATCTGTGGTGTTACATAGGACTGCAGGTGACATCTACTACATTATCTGTACTCAGATATATCATTGTGTTATCTGTGGTGTTACATAGGACTGCAGGTGACATCTACTACATTATCTGTACTCAGAGATATCACTGTTATCTGTGGTGTTACATAGGACTGCAGGTGACGTCTACTACATTATCTGTACTCAGAGATATCACTGTGTTATCTGTGGTGTTACATAGGACTGCAGGTGACATCTACTACATTATCTGTACTCAGATATATCACTGTGTTATCTGTGGTGTTACATAGGACTGCAGGTGACATCTACTACATTATCTGTACTCAGAGATATCACTGTGTTATCTGTGGTGTTACATAGGACTGCAGGTGACATCTACTACATTATCTGTACTCAGAGATATCACTGTGTTATCTGTGGTGTTACATAGGACTGCAGGTGACATCTACTACATTATCTGTATTCAGATATCATTGTGTTATCTGTGGTGTTACATAGGACTGCAGGTGACATCTACTACATTATCTGTACTCAGAGATATCACTGCGTTATCTGTGGTGTTACATAGGACTGCAGGTGACATCTACTACATTATCTGTACTCAGAGAGATATCACTGTGTTATCTGTGGTGTTACATGGGACTGCAGGTGACCTCTACTACATTATCTGTACTCAGAGATATCACTGTGTTATCTGTGGTGTTACATAGGACTGCAGGTGACATCTACTACATTATCTGTACTCAGAGATATCACTGTGTTATCTGTGGTGTTACATAGGACTGCAGGTGACCTCTACTACATTATCTGTACTCAGAGATATCACTGTGTTATCTGTGGTGTTACATAGGACTGCAGGTGACATCTACTACATTATCTGTACTCAGAGAGATCACTGTGTTATCTGTGGTGTTACATAGGACTGCAGGTGACATCTACTACATTATCTGTACTCAGAGATATCACTGTGTTATCTGTGGTGTTACATAGGACTGCAGGTGACATCTACTACATTATCTGTACTCAGAGATATCACTGTGTTATCTGTGGTGTTACATAGGACTGCAGGTGACATCTACTACATTATCTGTACTCAGAGATATCACTGTGTTATCTGTGGTGTTACATAGGACTGCAGGTGACCTCTACTACATTATCTGTACTCAGAGATATCACTGTGTTATCTGTGGTGTTACATAGGACTGCAGGTGACATCTACTACATTATCTGTACTCAGAGAGATCACTGTGTTATCTGTGGTGTTACATAGGACTGCAGGTGACATCTACTACATTATCTGTACTCAGAGATATCACTGTGTTATCTGTGGTGTTACATAGGACTGCAGGTGACATCTACTACATTATCTGTACTCAGATATATCACTGTGTTATCGGTGGTGTTACATAGGACTGCAGGTGACATCTACTACATTATCTGTACTCAGATATATCACTGTGTTATCTGTGGTGTTACATAGGACTGCAGGTGACATCTACTACATTATCTGTACTCAGAGATATCCCTGTGTTATCTGTGGTGTTACATAGGACTGCAGGTGACCTCTACTACATTATCTGTACTCAGAGATATCACTGTGTTATCTGTGGTGTTACATAGGACTGCAGGTGACATCTACTACATTATCTGTACTCAGAGAGATCACTGTGTTATCTGTGGTGTTACATAGGACTGCAGGTGACATCTACTACATTATCTGTACTCAGAGATATCACTGTGTTATCTGTGGTGTTACATAGGACTGCAGGTGACATCTACTACATTATCTGTACTCAGAGATATCACTGTGTTATCTGTGGTGTTACATAGGACTGCAGGTGACATCTACTACATTATCTGTACTCAGAGATATCCCTGTGTTATCTGTGGTGTTACATAGGACTGCAGGTGACATCTACTACATTATCTGTACTCAGATATATCACTGTGTTATCGGTGGTGTTACATAGGACTGCAGGTGACATCTACTACATTATCTGTACTCAGATATATCACTGTGTTATCTGTGGTGTTACATAGGACTGCAGGTGACATCTACTACATTATCTGTACTCAGAGATATCCCTGTGTTATCTGTGGTGTTACATAGGACTGCAGGTGACATCTGCTACATTATCTGTACTCAGAGAGATATCACTGTGTTATCTGTGGTGTTACATAGGACTGCAGGTGACATCTGCTACATTATCTGTACTCAGATATATCACTGTGTTATCTGTGGTGTTACATAGGACTGCAGGTGACATCTACTACATTATCTGTACTCAGATATATCACTGTGTTATCGGTGGTGTTACATAGGACTGCAGGTGACATCTACTACATTATCTGTACTCAGATATATCACTGTGTTATCGGTGGTGTTACATAGGACTGCAGGTGACATCTACTACATTATCTGTACTCAGATATATCACTGTCTTATCTGTGGTGTTACATAGGACTGCAGGTGACATCTACTACATTATCTGTACTCAGATATATCACTGTGTTATCGGTGGTGTTACATAGGACTGCAGGTGACATCTACTACATTATCTGTACTCAGATATATCACTGTACAAAAAGAGCCACAGCCACTCCATGATTTACCAGGAATTAACATAACACAGTGAGAAGACCATGATAGTCATAATACCTGAATGGGGACTAGGACAAGTCGTGAATTTAGAATACAAACAAGAGAAATTGCGACCAAAGTCCAGGGTACAAAGTGAAAAAGCTTTATTGGTAAACAGGTGCAGGGCGGCACAAACAAGTGTGGACACAGACAATGATCTTAAACCGGACTATAAACACACCAAAATACTGATTACTAATGGTTATCTGTTAGCTGGTATATATATATATGTGTAATCAGATAGTAGAAAGTCCACCCAGGAAACTGCATAACATATACAGGCTGAAATATGGACCCCAAACCAATTCATCAAAGGATCATTATGGCAACCACATAAGTAGTATGTTGGAATAAAATAAATGACAAACAGGGTTGCACAAGGTTAGTGAAGGGTTATAAGACAGATCCCAGCCTCCAATGATAAGGGAACAGTGATAATTGCAGATTTACCTGGGATATGTGAAGACCAAAAGAGCCTGCGTCCAGCCCGACGGCCGTTTCGGCTGTAAAGCCTTCGTCAGGGGGCGTGGCAAGTGAGGGGAAGAGGAAGTTAAAAAGAGGGCGTCCGCCAATCAGGGTGAGTGGGAAGGATGACGTCTCCAAGATGCGGCGCTGTCAAGGGCGACCAGGGACGCTTCGTGCGCGCCGCGCCGCTCCCTGCCCGACGCTTCCGGTCACATGACCGCCATGTGTGCGCATCACATGGCAGTCACGAGAGCGGACGTCACACAGGGTAATGCGGCGCGGCACCGCATCCACGTCCCCGCGCCTATGGCATAAGTGCGCGCACATCTCTTACGGCCGAGACAGTATGGTAAATGAGAATAACATATTATTGACCATAATGCAGCACCATATGATATATGATAAAATATAGCATAATACTAGCTATTATGCATGAATATCCGGCATTCTCAAAAGATCTAATCATAGGCCATACCTTATGTTAAAGAAAGTCATCATCATTAATCAAAAGATCATAATACAATTCATATTGCATGTCAAGGTACAGGATTAAATGGATAAAGTTAACGCCTATACACAAAATATTATTAAATTATTACCAAATGTCAAACAATGATAGCATGTGAGTGCACATAATTGCGCCCATAGTCACCCGACACTTTGACGTGTGGGCCCACACCAACAGCACACATATACATGCATACAGACATTCACATACGCACATATGCACATACACATACTCACACTCACACACACTCTCTCTCTCACATTTGCACATATATGTGTCAGTCACACAAACACACTCACACACACATATGTGCACAGGTGTACACGCATATAGTATCGAAAAATCACCATCATCATCAAAAAGATCATAGTACAGATCACATTATATGTCAAAAAATACAAAATAGATAATGAAAGCGTTTATTACACCAAATATTAAATATTAAATTGCTACCAGATGCCAGACAGTGATAGCATATGAATGCACATGTGCGCGCCCATAGTCTCACAACACACCACCACACATACAATTGCATACAGGGGGGAGCCACACATACCCACACACACAAATGTGCATACACTCACCCATACTGTCAACTGTCATAGCACATGCATGTGTGGGTGCTCTGCATTCAGTGATGTGTACCTTGACATGCAATATGAATTGTATTATGATCTTTTGATTAATGATGATGACTTTCTTTAACATAAGGTATGGCCTATGATTAGATCTTTTGAGAATGCCGGATATTCATGCATAATAGCTAGTATTATGCTATATTTTATCATATATCATATGGTGCTGCATTATGGTCAATAATATGTTATTCTCATTTACCATACTGTCTCGGCCGTAAGAGATGTGCGCGCACTTATGCCATAGGTGCGGGGACGTGGATGCGGTGCCGCGCCGCATTACCCTGTGTGACGTCCGCTCTCGTGACTGCCATGTGATGCGCACACATGGCGGTCATGTGACCGGAAGCGTCGGGCAGGGAGCGGCGCGGCGCGCACAAAGCGTCCCTGGTCGCCCTTGACAGCGCCGCATCTTGGAGACGTCATCCTTCCCACTCACCCTGATTGGCGGACGCCCTCTTTTTAACTTCCTCTTCCCCTCACTTGCCACGCCCCCTGACGAAGGCTTTACAGCCGAAACGGCCGTCGGGCTGGACGCAGGCTCTTTTGGTCTTCACATATCCCAGGTAAATCTGCAATTATCACTGTTCCCTTATCATTGGAGGCTGGGATCTGTCTTATAACCCTTCACTAACCTTGTGCAACCCTGTTTGTCATTTATTTTATTCCAACATACTACTTATGTGGTTGCCATAATGATCCTTTGATGAATTGGTTTGGGGTCCATATTTCAGCCTGTATATGTTATGCAGTTTCCTGGGTGGACTTTCTACTATCTGATTACACATATATATATATACCGGCTAACAGATAACCATTAGTAATCAGTATTTTGGTGTGTTTATAGTCCGGTTTAAGATCATTGTCTGTGTCCACACTTGTTTGTGCCGCCCTGCACCTGTTTACCAATAAAGCTTTTTCACTTTGTACCCTGGACTTTGGTCGCAATTTCTCTTGTTTGTATATCAGATATATCACTGTGTTATCTGTGGTGTTACATAGGACTGCAGGTGACATCTACTACATTATCTGTACTCAGAGAGATATCACTGTGTTATCTGTGGTGTTACATAGGACTGCAGGTGACATCTACTACATTATCTGTACTCAGAGATCTTGAAATTCAGAAAACAAGACTTATTTATTACAATCTGCAGACATTTTCTGGCTGTAGTGACTCGTTATGAACATTATTGTGGGGTCAATAGCAGAACACGATCCCGACACCCACCATACCTCAGCTACCATCGATATGTGGCGGGAGGAGGACGTGGATGTCCGGGGATTGTGGTCTCATGGAGATGTGAGGACTCTGCTCACTTGTCTTTGACTTTTCCTGATCTCCTATTAGAGGACAGGACGACTGTCGCTGCTGTCATGATCACTGGTGGGAGACGTCTCGTCTGTGGGGGATGGGGCTGTGGTGACAGATGTCCCATGTCTCATCCCTATGAAATTATATACATAGCGACTCTGGGCACTGGTCCAACCAGACATCTGTACCGGATCCGATCTGACCGTCAGGACGCCGCTATCGTACCAGGGCAGACACTGGCACTCAGGCCTCATTTTCCCGTCAGGGCGCCGCTCTTGTACCAGGGCGGACAGTAGAGCTTAGGCCTTATTTTCCCGTGAGGACGCCGCTGTCGTACAAGGGTGGACAGTGGAGCTCAGGCCTCATTTTCTCGTGAGGGCGCCGCTCTTGTACCAGGGCAGACAGTAACATTCAGGCCTCATTTTCGCGTGAGGGCGCCGCTCTTGTACCAGGGCGGACAGTAACATTCAGGCCTCATTTTCACGTGAGGGCGCCGCTCTTGTACCAGGGCAGACAGTAACATTCAGGCCTCATTTTCGCGTGAGGGCGCCGCTCTTGTACCAGGGTGGACAGTAACATTCAGGCCTCATTTTCGCGTGAGGGCGCCGCTCTTGTACCAGGGCGGACAGTAGAGCTTAGGCCTTATTTTCGCGTGAGGGCGCCGCTCTTGTACCAGGGCAGACAGTAACATTCAGGCCTCATTTTCCCGTGAGGGCGCTGCTATCGTACCAGGGTGGACAGTAACATTCAGGCCTCATTTTCGCGTGAGAGCGCCGCTCTTGTACCAGGGCAGACAGTAACATTCAGGCCTCATTTTCCCGTGAGGGCGCTGCTATCGTACCAGGGTGGACAGTAACATTCAGGCCTCATTTTCCCGTGAGGGCGCTGCTATCGTACCAGGGCAGACAGTAACATTCAGGCCTCATTTTCGCGTGAGGGCGCCGCTCTTGTACCAGGGTGGACAGTAACATTCAGGCCTCATTTTCGCGTGAGGGCGCCGCTCTTGTACCAGGGCGGACAGTAGAGCTTAGGCCTTATTTTCGCGTGAGGGCGCCGCTCTTGTACCAGGGCAGACAGTAACATTCAGGCCTCATTTTCCCGTGAGGGCGCTGCTATCGTACCAGGGTGGACAGTAACATTCAGGCCTCATTTTCGCGTGAGGGCGCCGCTCTTCTACCAGGGTGGCCAGTAGAGCTTAGGCCTCATTTTCGCGTGAGGGCGCCGCTATCGTACCAGGGTGGACAGTAACATTCAGGCCTTATTTTCGCGTGAGGGCGCCGCTCTTGTACCAGGGCAGACAGTAACATTCAGGCCTCATTTTCGCGTGAGGGCGCCGCTCTTGTACCAGGGCGGACAGTAGAGCTTAGGCCTTATTTTCGCGTGAGGGCGCCGCTCTTGTACCAGGGCGGACAGTAGAGCTTAGGCCTCATTGTTTGTCTTCTGTCTGTGATGAAGTCATCATAGTCTATGGAGCTGGTCACATGTCCGGGCATCTTTGCCTTGAATCGAGCCGTCCGCACAAAATCATGCAGACTTCCAGTCTTGATATGATTTTCAGATCATAATCGCCCATACAAGTCCATGTGTGGTGAAGAAGTCGGGCGGCTCTGGTGCCCTCCGCTTACTGCACCTTCCTGACCGGTTTAGTAGGAGAAGAGCGAGAAACCTCCATCATTTATTTCATCTCAGCAAAACTGATGGTAAAAACCGGCACTGACTAAAACCACTGAGGAAACGCGGACAGAGGCGTGCGAGAAAAATCACTGAGGTGTGTATGAGGCCTTATACTGGGGGAAGGAAGCGGGCGCCATGACAACTGCACACAGAATATACCACTGTCCAGGACGACCACGAACAATGTCCACCATTCACCATGACAACCATGTACACTGTCCAGCATCCACCATGACAACCATGTACACTGTCCAGCATCCACCATGACAACCATGTACACTGTCCAGCATCCACCATGACAACCATGTACACTGTCCAGCATTCACCATGACAACCATGTACACTGTCCACCATCCACCATGACAACCATGTACACTGTCCAGCATCCACCATGACAACCATGTACACTGTCCAGCATCCGCCATGACAATCATGTACACTGCTCAGCATCCGCCATGACAATCATGTACACTGCTCAGCATCCGCCATGACAATCATGTACACTGCTCAGCATCCGCCATGACAATCATGTACACTGCTCAGCATCCGCCATGACAATCATGTACACTGCTCAGCATCCGCCATGACAATCTTGTACACTGCTCAGCATCCACCATGACAATCATGTACACTACTCAGCATCCGCCATGACAATCATGTACACTGCTCAGCATCCACCATGACAATCATGTACACTACTCAGCATCCGCCATGACAATCATGTACACTGCTCAGCATCCACCATGACAATCATGTACACTACTCAGCATCTGCCATGACAATCGTGTACACTGCTCAGCATCCGCCATGACAATCATGTACACTGCTCAGCATCCACCATGACAATCATGTACACTGCTCAGCATCCGCCATGACAATCATGTACACTGCTCAGCATCCGCCATGAGAATCATGTACACTGCTCAGCATCCGCCATGACAATCATGTACACTGCTCAGCATCCGCCATGACAATCATGTACACTGCTCAGCATCCGCCATGACAATCATGTACACTGCTCAGCATCCGCCATGACAATCATGTACACTGCTCAGCATCCGCCATGACAATCATGTACACTACTCAGCATCCACCATGACAATCATGTACACTACTCAGCATCTGCCATGACAATCATGTACACTACTCAGCATCCGCCATGACAATCATGTACACTGCTCAGCATCCGCCATGACAATCATGTACACTAGTCAGCATCCGCCATGACAATCATGTACACTGCTCAGCATCCGCCATGACAATCATGTACACTAGTCAGCATCCGCCATGACAATCATGTACACTAGTCAGCATCCGCCATGACAATCATGTACGCTGCTCAGCATCCGCCATGACAATCATGTACACTACTCAGCATCTGCCATGACAATCATGTACACTACTCAGCATCCGCCATGACAATCATGTACACTGCTCAGCATCCGCCATGACAATCATGTACACTACTCAGCATCTGCCATGACAATCATGTACACTACTCAGCATCCGCCATGACAATCATGTACACTACTCAGCATCCGCCATGACAATCATGTACACTGCTCAGCATCCGCCATGACAACATCGTATACTGCCTACACTCCACCATGACAACCATATACACTTTCCACCATTCACCATGACAACCATGTACACTGTCCAGCATTCATCAGAACATCCACATATATCATTCACCATGACAACCAAAAACAGTCCTCTCTTCACTATGGCAACCATCATCCAACAATCATCATGCCAATAACCACAATGACAACCACCAACCACATTCATCAACCACCAATAACAGCCACATATATCGACCACCAATCCCCATGACAACCACATATATCATGCCAACGACCACAATGACAACCACCAGCTCAGTTGTAATAATGGAAACAACGCATGTAATCTTCCAGAATGTACTGATCCCCTTCCCGGCACAGGACACCGTAGTCTAGGGGTGCGCGGCGCTGGCTCCGGATCTGGTGGCAGCACCTGGCTATAGCACAAGCCTTCTTATGGCTGTCAAATGGAAGAATAATCATGTCTCTTGGAAGAAGGAAAGGAAAAAAATGAAAGTGCAAAAATTTGCCAGGACAAGGTTCGCTCCTAATTTCCATGTGATAAATGGCGCTCCCCGGGGCGGGCGCGGGACCGCTCGCTTTACTGCGTTACTATGATCGCGCCTTCCTGGAACATTTTCTAAATCTGCATTTAAAAAGCGAAGTGGAAATCTTCATATTTAATGAGATTTGCGCAGTCACCAGGCGGCAGAGGCGCGGTGTGAGTGACGGAGCCATAGGACGGCCTGTGATGAGAGGATGCCCCCGGGCACAGCCCCATCGTTAACGCGCTGACATTCACTCCTCCACATACAGATGTACAATGTGTCACTGATACAACATCTGACACCGGCAGCCCGAGACAAAGGAGCCAGGATCAAGGCGTCTCACGTCTCCAAATCACTCCTGAAAAGACACAGCCACGAGAAGACGGCGGCTCTGAAAATAACAGCCTAATGTACAGGGATGTACGATGGCGGCGACTATACACAGTCAGTGACTGATAACAGCGCCACCACAGGGCACAGGACGGGAGAGGTATATACACAGGATAGTCACTGAGGCCGGTCATTATAATATCCACAAATACACGTCCCAGTCATCCACATGTGACCAGTGTGGCAGGCATCTCGCTCTCTCCGGAAACCATCAACAAGCAGCTGCCGACAAATCTGGAAGGGGAAGGAGCTACAGCCGGCATACGGGGCGTCACCAATGTCCATGGAGTCATGTCACAATAAGGCCCTGTGCACACAGTGCAGTTTTTTGTGTTTTTTTTGGTGCCTATCCTTATCCCAGCAAAGTCTGAGAAATCAGAAGTGCTGTGCACACATTGCTTTTTTTTTTCCTTGCAGTTGGTGGTGCAAAAAAAAGAAGCAGTGTCAATTGTTGGTTCATTTTTTTAGCCCTTCCTCCATTGAATTCACTAAAAAAGCACCAAAAAAACGTACCAAAAACCCACTAAAAATGCACCGAAAATGCATGTGTTTTTAGTGCATTTTTTGCCCACAAGGTGCGTTTTTTGGTGCTGAAAATGTCTGCATTGTGTGCACATATCCTGATCCACATGCAGCTGGGAGGGGACTGTTTTCCCTGGAAATCATCAATAAGCTGCTGTTGACTGATCTTGCAGGACGGTGCTGAGGCACACACTAGGAAAGTCACCAGTGCTTCATTTTATAAGATCCATGAATAAATATCACAATAATCCACACAATCCACTGTAGGAAATTCCTATGTTTTCCCTGGAAGCCATCAATAAGCTGATGCTGCCGGCCAGCAGTGATCGGCCCGGTGAGTGCGGCTTCTCACAAGATGCGTAGCGATCATTCTGGGCGTCTGAGGACATCCATGTTTCTGTACTTTGTAAGTACAATGTTTCCTGCGTTTAGATGAGTGAATCGATTCCTGATGAATGGCATAAAAATACATTGTTTTCGTTAGAGTCCAATTTCTTTTTCGGGAATGGATTTGAACGAATCCGGCAAAATGGCGGCCAACTGACTACCATAGTGCTGGGATCTTTATGGGGGCTGGAAAGAGGTTAAGTATTGAAAGCTTATACTCCCCTGTCCAGCAGCCGCAGCTCCCTGACAGGTCCTCTGCTGGCTCTCTCTGGTCACTCTTCAGGCACTCATAGCTGGGGATGTTCGGTTTGCATTCGCCAATATCAGATTCGGCACAAACCTTGGTTGGTTCGTTCGAGTTCGGCTTACCGAACACATTGCTCAAAAGTCAGCTATGTTCGGTAAGTGTTCATGGGCAGAAAACCTACTCCCGGCCCCATCACAGCCATGTCAGGGCTTAGTGGCAGCTGTCATTAACCCCTTATTACGCCGATTGCCACCGCACCAGGGCAATCGGGAAGAGCCTGGCACGGATGCGGCAATCGTGGGCAGCTGCAGGCTGCAATTTTTAGGCTGGGGGGTCCCAATAACCCTTGGTCTCCTCAGCCTGAGAATATCAGCCCCTAGCTGTCGGGCTTTATCTTGGCTTCAAACTAGGGGGGACTGCAGGACAGTTTTTAAAATAACTTTTTTTAAAAAGCTGCATGCAGTTCCTCTTATTTTGATACACAGCCAAGATAATGCGCATGGCTGGAGGCTGCAGCCTGTAGCCGTATACTTTATCTGTGCTTGTATCAGTAGATTGAAGGACACTACGAAATTTTTATTAATTTATGTACTTTATATCACGATATAGACGCGCAGACACTGTCTGGGGGTGGGGTCTGAGTGCAGCCAATCAGAGACGCCGGTGGGCGGGGAAAGCAGTGAATATGGATGAGGGATAAACAGCGGCCCCGGAAGCAGTTACAGCCACGCTGGAGACTCGGTACGTTTCTCCTGCTTTATTTTTTTTGAAACACATAAGTTTGACCTCCCATTGAATACAATGGGCTCAGTACGTTCGCCAGACTGTTTTTAAATGTTAATTTTGATTAAGCCTATTTTTATTTGGACACAATCACATGGTAAATCTCTCTGGGTTCTCATAGACGTGACATCCCCTTTAATTGTGTCCAAATTACGATCCTATCCCCCCCTCCAATGAGCCCAATCCTGGGATCGGAGACGACCAGGTGGTCACATTGCTCCAGTGGAGGGGTCTCGTTTTTTTTTTTTTTTTCCCTCACCAAAGACACAACAACCCGAAATCTCTCGCCCCACCCAACCGCGCGCCGGCGACTACAATGCGAAAATTCACTTCATTCAATTAATGAGCTGGAATCGGGGAGACATTACATGGTAAATGAGGTTTACATATGATAATGTCGGATTTGTCACGTAAAGATTGCTTCTTTTCAGCCGCATGAAAGGAGTAAATTTCGCTTTTGTGCAGCTCGCACAATGCTAATAAAAAAGACGAAACCCTCAACAGAGCGGCCACAATGCCGCAAGTCTGTAATTCTAATGAGCTGAAGAGATTACTGTTATTTTGGCATAAAAGCAAATCTGCACTAAATAATAAATAGTGTAAAATGCGGCGCGGCCGGGGGAGGGGGCGCGCAACAATCTGATATTCCTTATTGCGCCGCTATCATAATTATATCCACCTTCTCTAAGTGAACCATGGAAAACATGAAAAGTTCCACACAAAAAACGCGTTTTGTTCTTCCTCGCTGCGAGACGCCCGCGCACATTTACTGCATTCGCAAATTCTGAAATATTTTGGGGGCTCGTAAAAAATTAGCAGTTGATCGCAGCTTTGTAAACTTTTTTTTTTAGAAACTGGATATTAAGGTTCTGATAGAAAAAGTCTATAAAAATCTATTAAAAAGGAAATTATATGGAGCGAATTACTAAGGATTAGGAAGAATAATATCCCTGGTGGGCCGGTGGGTGGTAACATGTTATCTGTCAGGGTTTATCAGGCTCCTGGTAGGTTTGTAGAAAGAGACTGCTCTGTAGGGGTTTATTAGAATTTTATCCTTTAAAGGTAAAAAAAATAAATAAATAAAAATAAATAAATAATAATAATAATATCCAAAACTATTATCCCTGGTGTTCCATCAGACAGGATAAATGTCATGGTGTTAAGAATTCCCAGGTAGGCTGGTAGAAAGTGTGTCCCAGGCTTTTCTCATATACATAATATCCCTGGTGATCCAGTACAAAAAAATAATATCCTTAGTGTTCAATTACATAGAATGATATCCTTGGTGGTCTAGTAAGTAAAATGCCATCCATGGGGGTTTAGTGGTCCCTTAGAATAATATCCCTGGTGGTGCAGTAGGTAAAATCCCATCCATGGGGGTTTAGTCGTCCCTTAGATAGAATGATATCCCTGGTGGTCTAGTAAGTAAAATGCCATCCATGGGGGTTTAGTGGTCCCTTAGAATGATATCCCTGGTGGTCCAGTAGGTAAAATGTCATCCATGGGGGTTTGGTGGTCCCTTAGAATGATATCCCTGGTGGTGCAGTAGGTAAAATGCCATCCCTGGGGGTTTAGTGGTCCCTTAGATAGAATGATATCCCTGGTGGTCTAGTAAGTAAAATGCCATCCATGGGGGTTTAGTGGTCCCCTAGAATGATATCCCTGGTGGTCCAGTAGGTAAAATGTCACCCATGGGGGTTTGGGGGTCCCTTAGAATGATATCCCTGGTGGTGCAGTAGGTAAAATGCCATCCCTGGGGGTTTGGTGGTCCCTTAGAATGATATACCTGGTGGTGCAGTAGTTAAAATGCCATCCATGGGTGTTTAGTGGTCCCTTAGAATGATATCCCTGGTGGTGCAGTAAGTAAAATGCCATCCATGGGGGTTTAGTGGTCCCCTAGAATGATATCCCTGGTGGTCCAGTAGGAAAAATGTCACCCATGGGGGTTTGGGGGTCCCTTAGAATGATATCCCTGGTGGTGCAGTAGGTAAAATGCCATCCCTGGGGGTTTGGTGGTCCATTAGAATGATATACCTGGTGGTGCAGTAGGTAAAATGCCATCCATGGGTGTTTAGTGGTCCCTTAGAATGATATCCCTGGTGGTGCAGTAAGTAAAATGCATCCATGGGGGTTTGGTGGTCCCTTAGAATGATATCCCTGATGGTTCAGTGGGTAAAATGTCATCCTTGAGGGTTATAGCATGTCCCTGGTGGGCTTGTAGAAAGTGAAAGCTCTCTAGTGATAATTAGAGTGTGGATATAATACAGCAGTCCAGTGGTGAGATGAGAAATTCTATCCACAATATGGAGAAGGTACATGACGTAATCACTGTATGTCCAGTGCTGCTGCCCCCGGTGTGTAACATCCAGCAGATTTCCCCGGACCACAGCGCCCGTTGTGTACGATCTGGCCCCATTTCCCCAGGTTTATAACCTCTGCCCCCCTCCCTGTTGTTTCTGTGTATAACCTCAGGCCCGCACCATGTCGTCTGCCATCAGTACCATGTGGCAGAGCGGCCGGTGGTGCGGAGCTCACTGATACCAGCGCATCCTGTAATAGGAGCCACCGGTGTAACAAGTCCGCACCTGACATTTCTTCCTCGGGAATCTCCTGTGACTGATATTACTGAGCAGTAGATTTGGAGCCTCCATAATGTAACAGAGCGGGGGGCGAGCGCTGAGGAGCAGAGGGCAGAAAAGTCATCACTGCGTGGCTCAGTGGTTAGCATTGTTACTTTGCAGCGCTGGGGTCCTGGCTTCAAATTCCAGTGAAGACATCTGCAGGAGTATGTTCTCACCGTGTTCTCGTGGCTTTCCTCCCTTACTCCAAAGACTGATAGGAATATGGATTGTGAGCCCCAATGGGGACAGGGCAGGTAATGTCCATAAAGCAATGAGGAATATTCCCACTGCTCTGCTGACCCCATAACTGCAGAGTCCAGACCTCCTGTGGTAGCATCAGCACAAACACTGCACCCACCGGGGGCTTCATCACCAAGCACAATGCCGACCCATACATCACCAAGCACAATGCCGAGCCATACATCACCAAGCACAATACAGAGCCGTACATCACCAAGCACAATGCCAACCCATACATCACCAAGCACAATGCCGAGCCGTACATCACCAAGCACAATGCCAACCCATACATCACCAGCACAATGCCAACCCATACATCACCAGCACAATGCCGAGCCATACATCACCAAGCACAATGCCAACCCATACATCACCAAGCACAATGCTGAGCCGTACATCACCAAGCACAATGCTGAGCCGCACATCACCAAGCACAATGCCAACCCATACATCACCAAGCACAATGCCGAGCCATACATCACCAAGCACAATACAGAGCCGTACATCACCAAGCACAATACAGAGCCGTACATCACCAAGCACAATGCCAACCCATACATCACCAGCACAATGCCGAGCCATACATCACCAAGCACAATGCCAACCCATACATCACCAAGCACAATGCTGAGCCGTACATCACCAAGCACAATGCTGAGCCGCACATCACCAAGCACAATGCCAACCCATACATCACCAAGCACAATGCCGAGCCATACATCACCAAGCACAATACAGAGCCGTACATCACCAAGCACAATGCCAACCCATACATCACCAGCACAATGCCGAGCCATACATCACCAAACACAATGCCAACCCATACATCACCAAGCACAATGCCGAGCCATACATCACCAAGCACAATGCCAACCCATACACCACCAAGCACAATGCTGAGCCGCACATCACCAAGCACAATGCCGAGCCATACACCACCAAGCACAATGCCGAGCCGTACATCACCAAGCACAATGCCGAACCATACATCACCAAGCACAATGCCGAGCCATACATCACCAAGCACAATGCTGAGCCATACATCACCAAGCACAATGCTGAGCCGCACATCACCAAGCACAATGCCGAGCCATACACCACCAAGCACAATGCCAACCCATACACCACCAAGCACAATGCTGAGCCGCACATCACCAAGCACAATGCCGAGCCGTACATCACCAAGCACAATGCCGAGCCATACATCACCAAGCACAATGCTGAGCCATACATCACCAAGCACAATGCCGAGCCATACATCACCAAGCACAATGCTGAGCCGTACATCACCAAGCACAATGCCGAGCCATACATCACCAAGAACAATGCCGAGCCATACATCACCAAGCACAATACCGACCCATACACCACCAAGCACAATTCCGAGCCGTACATCACCAAGCACAATACCGAGCCGTACATCACCAAGCACAATACCGACCCATACACCACCAAGCACAATGCTGAGCCGCACATCACCAAGCACAATGCCAACCCATACATCACCAGCACAATGCCGAGCTGTATATAACCAGCACAATGCTGAGCCATACATCACCAAGCACAATGCCGAGCCGTACATCACCAAGCACAATGCCGAGCCGTACATCACCAAGCACAATGCCGAGCCATACATCACCAAGCACAATGCCGAGCCATACACCACCAAGCACAATGCCGAGCCATACATCACCAAGCACAATGCTGAGCCGCACATCACCAAGCACAATGCCAACCCATACATCACCAAGCACAATGCCGAGCCGTACATCACCAAGCACAATGCTAAGCCGCACATCACCAAGCACAATGCTGAGCCGCACATCACCAAGCACAATGCCGAGCCATACATCACCAAGCACAATGCCGAGCCGTACATCACCAAGCACAATGCCGAGCCGTACATCACCAAGCACAATGCTGAGCCGTACATCACCAAGCACAATGCCGAGCCGTACATCACCAAGCACAATGCCGAGCCGTACATCACCAAGCACAATGCCGAGCCGTACATCACCAACCACAATGCCGAGCCGTACATCACCGAGCACAATATAGTGCCGTACATCACCAAGCACAATGCTGAGCTGCACATCACCAAGCACAATGCTGAGCCGCACATCACCAAGCACAATGCTGAGCCGTACATCACCAAGCACAATGCCGAGCCGTACATCACCAAGCACAATGCCGAGCCGTACATCACCAAGCACAATGCTGAGCCGTACATCACCAAGCACAATGCCGAGCCGTACATCACCAAGCACAATGCTGAGCCGTACATCACCAAGCACAATGCCAAGCCATACATCACCAAGCACAATGCCGAGCCGTACATCACCAAGCACAATGCCGAGCCGTACATCACCAAGCACAATGCCGAGCCGTACATCACCAAGCACAATGCCGAGCCGTACATCACCAAGCACAATGCCGAGCCGTACATCACCAAGCACAATGCCGAGCCGTACATCACCAAGCACAATGCCGAGCCGTACATCACCAAGCACAATGCCGAGCCGTACATCACCAAGCACAATGCCGAGCCGTACATCACCAAGCACAATGCCGAGCCATACATCACCAAGCACAATGCCGAGCCACACATCACCAAGCACAATGCCGAGCCGTATATAACCAGCACAATGCTGACCCATACACCACCAAGCACAATGCTGAGCCATACATCACCAAGCACAATACCGACCCATACATCACCAAGTACAATACCGACCCATACATCACCAAGCACAATGCCGAGCCGTACATCTCCAAGCACAATGCCGACCCATACATAACCAGCACAATGCCGAGCCGTACATCACTAAGCATAATGCCGAGCCGTACATCACTAAGCACAATGCCGAGCCGTACATCACTAAGCATAATGCCGAGCCGTACATCACCAAGCACAATGCCGACCCATACATCACCAAGCACAATACAGAGCCGTACATCACTAAGCATAATGCCGAGCCGTACATCACCAACCACAATGCCGACCCATACATCACCAAGCACAATGCTGAGCCGCACATCACCAAGCACAATGCTGAGCCGTACATCACCAAGCACAATGCCGAGTGGTACATCACCAAGCACAATGCCGAGCCGTACATCACCAAGCACAATGCTGAGCCGTACATCACCAAGCACAATGCCGAGCCGTACATCACCAAGCACAATGCTGAGCCGTACATCACCAAGCACAATGCCGAGCCATACATCACCAAGCACAATGCCGAGCCGTACATCACCAAGCACAATGCCGAGCCATACATCACCAAGCACAGGGTTCCCCAACTCCAGTCCTCAAGGGCCGCCAACAGTGCATGTTTTCAGGATTTTCTTAGCATTGCATGGGTGTTGGAATCATCAACTGTGCAGGTGATTAAATTATCACATGTGCAATACTAAGGAAATCCTGAAAACATGCACTGTTGGCGGCCCTTGAGGACTGGAATTGGGGACCCATGACCAAGCATAATGCCGAGCCGTACATCACCAAGCACAATGCCGAGCCGTACATCACCAAGCACAATACAGAGCCGTACATCAACAAGCACAGTGCTAAGCCGTACATCACCAAGCACAATGCTGAGCCGTACATCACCAAGCACAATGCTGAGCCGTACATCACCAAGCACAATGCCGAGCCGTACATCACCAAGCACAATGCCGAGCCGTACATCACCAAGCACAATGCCGAGCCATACATCACCAAGCACAATGCCGAGCCATACATCACCAAGCACAATGCCGAGCCATACATCACCAAGCACAATGCCGAGCCATACATCACCAAGCCCAATGCCGAGCCGTACATCACCAAGCCCAATGCCGAGCCGTACATCACCAAGCACAATGCCGAGCCGTACATCACCAAGCACAATGCCGAGCCGTACATCACCAAGCACAATGCCGAGCCGTACATCACCAAGCACAATGCCGAGCCGTACATCACCAAGCACAATGCCGAGCCGTACATCACCAAGCACAATGCCGAGCCGTACATCACCAAGCACAGGGTTCCCCAACTCCAGTCCTCAAGGGCCGCCAACAGTGCATGTTTTCAGGATTTTCTTAGCATTGCATGGGTGTTGGAATCATCAACTGTGCAGGTGATTAAATTATCACATGTGCAATACTAAGGAAATCCTGAAAACATGCACTGTTGGCGGCCCTTGAGGACTGGAATTGGGGACCCATGACCAAGCATAATGCCGAGCCGTACATCACCAAGCACAATGCCGAGCCGTACATCACCAAGCACAATACAGAGCCGTACATCAACAAGCACAGTGCTAAGCCGTACATCACCAAGCACAATGCTGAGCCGTACATCACCAAGCACAATGCCGAGCCGTACATCACCAAGCACAATGCCGAGCCGTACATCACCAAGCACAATGCCGAGCCGTACATCACCAAGCACAATGCCGAGCCGTACATCACCAAGCACAATGCCGAGCCCTACATCACCAAGCACAATGCCGAGCCGTACATCACCAAGCCCAATGCCGAGCCGTACATCACCAAGCCCAATGCCGAGCCGTACATCACCAAGCACAATGCCGAGCCGTACATCACCAAGCACAATGCCGAGCCGTACATCACCAAGCACAATGCCGAGCCGTACATCACCAAGCACAATGCCGAGCCGTACATCACCAAGCACAATGCCGAGCCGTACATCACCAAGCACAATGCCGAGCCGTACATCACCAAGCACAATGCCGAGCCGTACATCACCAAGCACAATGCCGAGCCGTACATCACCAAGCACAATGCCGAGCCGTACATCACCAAGCACAATGCCGAGCCGTACATCACCAAGCACAATGCCGAGCCGTACATCACCAAGCACAATGCCGAGCCATACATCACCAAGCACAATGCCGAGCCGTGCATCACCAAGCACAATGCCGAGCGTTGGATGGAGCAGTGTTCTATGCAAGGACGGATCACACTGCACTATCTGCGTCTGATGGATGAGTCCAGGTTTGGTGAATGGAGGACATTAACCCCTGATTGCATTGTGCCCGCTGTAGAGGTGGAGTAGGAGGATGCTCTGGGCTGTTATCAGGGGGCGGCTATAGCCTTTTGACTCCACACATTGTGGATAATTGTTCCATTTGTGAGAACAGTTTGGGTTATACCCTCTTCTGTTCCAGTGCACAAGGTCCAGACCCCAGAACCCATCCTATAATGTGACCCCGGCCTCCCCCAATATCAGGGTCACCTCATAAATGATCTCCTGCAGGAAGGGGCAAAAATTCCCACAGACCCCTACAAAATCTTGTAGAAATTCTGAAAGCGCTGAGCTGGTATATCTGCAGAGGACGACTCCATATTACTGTCTATGGATATGGATGAGGTCAGAGAAGCCCCCGGAGGTGGATGTGGAGGGTCCCAGGCAGCTTTGGATGTGACCTTAGAAGACTTCGGCTCTTTTGCTGTTATTGAGGGAATCCGGGACGAGGAGACACAATCAATGTGAAGCCTGGAGAGGAGACGTGTGAAGTCATTAATCTCACACCTCGGAGGTAATTAATCAGCCCATAAATTAATTGTTGTCATATCAACTGATGACTCTCCAGCAACATTGTAACCGCCTGACAGTAAACACTTCCCTCTCCATTACTGCAGGGCGGATAACTGCTCTATCGTCCACCGGAGATGCTCCCAAATCAATACCACATACACTGACAAGCAAAAGGGTAACAATGTTTTGCACTT
This sequence comes from Anomaloglossus baeobatrachus, assembly GCF_048569485.1. Classification (NCBI taxonomy): domain Eukaryota; kingdom Metazoa; phylum Chordata; class Amphibia; order Anura; family Aromobatidae; genus Anomaloglossus; species Anomaloglossus baeobatrachus. The sequence goes on from NC_134361.1 coordinate 15,994,444, forward strand.
GTGACTTCCTGGCTCCATATCTTACTGTCCTCTACAGCTCTGAGTGTGAGACGACCTTCATTTTATAGACAATCATCTTCTCTATCTCATACATAAATGTGACTTGCAGATATTTAGCATATGATTAGTTATGCAGATTCTCATCAGTCACTGCATTGTTACTGTTTTGCTCTTTCTCTATACTACAAATCACAACCTGTTCTCACATTCCCTAATAGCTCAGTGTGTTATTAGGTTGACTCCCAAGTGAAAAGTCACCGGTTGGAATCGAGGAGCCGCCATGAAGATTTTCCAAGAAAAGAGAATCGGCATCATCCAGCTCATTGATATTGATCTCTCGGCCAAGAAAATTGCCAAACTGCATCATGTGAGGCCATGACAGGTGGAAGAATAAGAGATGGAGTCCGTCCATTCAAAAGCCAAGAGATGACGTCCAGGCAAAATATAGGAGTCAACAACAACAAATCGTCTCATCACAAGGTCTATCAGTTCTGGTGACATCCGGCAGTGGAGGCGGCTCGTCTGCTCCATAATAGTGACATCACAGACGTCCATGGAAGCACCGAGCAACGCACGTTTCACAAGTCTGGAATGGTGGCCCGAAAAAAGGGAAAAAGGGGAGAACGGATCGAGAAATTGGAGGAACTGTCAGGTTCGGTGGAGGAAGCCTGATGATATTGCGGTGCCAAAGGCGTTGGATACCAGACCAGGATGAATGGTGGTCTCAGTGCTGAGCTATATGCGGGGGATCCTGGAAGTCGAGTTACTTCATACACTCGAGTATTGGGTATGAAGAGGACGACATAGTGTTCCAGGAGAACAACGACCCGAAGCATATGGCAACATTGGGGAAGAAATGGTTCAATGACAATGAAGTAGAGGCGCTGGATTGTCCCCACAGTCCCCAGACCTCAACCCAACACCTGTGGGCTTACAGCCTCTGGATGACACCCATACTATTAGATTAGGCGGGCTGCCCAGCACTATATAAGTGCACCACATAGGAACGGAGACCCCAGGTTACAAGGCCTACATTAATGGGCCTGGCTGCATCCTGTATAACGATATGAGAAGTGCAAAAAATATATATAAAATATATATGAGGCATTAGTCAATATTTTGGCCAAAATACGGAAGCCCACACCCAATGTCACTATACTAATGTAAAAATCTAAACCACAAAAAAGAGGGAAAAAGATGTTTATTTTTCACCAAAAATTCAAGAATAATTCACACCGACAAGGTGAATGATGTTTACCTGCCCAGGCCAAAGAAACCAATGCACGATCACGATGCAGCGAAACCCACCAAAAAAGATGGAGGCAGCACAGGTGCAAAACACCGATTGCGCAGTCGCTCACACACTGCCACTCCATCGAGGGGGTGATTGCTAAGTATTAAAATTGCACAAATATGGGTTGTATAGGGCGCCGTTCACACATGTAGGTGCACAGTGTCTAGCTTATAGCCTATTAATGACTCCCATACTAATGGCTATACAAGCCAGTTTGTGAGCGACGGCTTCATCAGTGTTTTGCACCTGTGATGCCTCCATCTTTTTTGGTGGGGTTCACTGCATCCTGTTAGTGACTTGGATTCTTTGGCCTGGGCAGGTAAACATCATTGCCCTTCTTGGTGTGAATTATAATGACATGTGATCGGACATGAGCCCACACCCCTTATACTACAGCCCCACAACCTGGTGATGACATCACTGATATGTGATCAGACATGAGACCACACTCCTTATATACAGCCCCACCCCTTGGTGATGACATCACTGATATAATGACGTGATTAGACATGAGACCACACCCCTTATATACAGACCCACCCCCTGGTGATGACATCACTAATATACTGACATGTGATCAGACTTGAGACCACACCCCTTATACTACAGCCCCTCCCCCTGGTGATGACATCACTGGTATAATGATGTGATCAGACATGAGGCCACACCCCTTATATACAGCCCCACTCCTCCTCTATTACTGCTGACCCCCGCCTGTATACCTGTGTGAGAGGTTGTCGTCCCATTACTATGGTCCTTTCCCCCTGATGCCTCCTGTCTCTGTTCAGTTTGCAGTTGGTCGTCGTCTCCTCGTCCTCCTCCGGATTTAGAGGACATGTTGCGGATGCTGTAAGACATTTATTTTTATTGGAGTGAGCATATTTCATGTATTTTCCGGCTCCGTCGCTGTGAGATAAGTTTGGCAGGAAAGTATAAAATGTTACGACTACAAGAAACCATCAAATCTGCGGTAGTTGTCAGTCTGAGACATTATGGAGAGTAATTTATACTTTGTTTCATTGGGAAATTGTGTTAATTGCTGGAAGTGAGACGATACAGAGTCTGCAAGAGAAGAGCGGGTGAAGGGGAGGACGGCGTCTGCAAGGATAAACCTGCGCGGCACAGCCTATGTACACAACCAGCATGGCGCCCGCGCAGGGGATTCACCAACTGTCCCAGATCATCACCAGGACGGGCAGCAGATCTGCTATTGAGGGGAGTCAGGAAACATTTGTGTCAGCTCTTTAGATGAGAGGAAGATGAAGGTCACAGGGAGCTACATTGTGGAACAATCCCCACTCTGAGCAGTCCCCGCCCATGCACAGTCCTGATTCCCCGCCCATGCACAGTCCTGATTCCCCGCCCATGCACAGTCCTGATTCCCCGCCCATGCACAGTCCTGATTCCCCGCCCATGCACAGTCCTGTGTCCCTGCCCACGCTCAGTCCTGATTCCCCGCCCATGCACAGTCCTGATTCCCCGCCCATGCATAGTCCTGATTCCCCGCCCATGCATAGTCCTGATTCCCCGCCCATGCACAGTCCTGATTCCCCGCCCATGCACAGTCCTGTGTCCCTGCCCACGCTCAGTCCTGTGTCCCTGCCCACGCACAGTCCTGTGTCCCACAGGGCCCCGCCCCTGCTTACCAGGCAGGATGACAGGCAGAAAATGACTAATGCTGGAGGTGAAGACACCCCCTCCCAGTGGTGTCACCCCCATTACTTACTGCCCTATTCTTGCGTATTTTTCTTATAAAATTCCTGTTTTCTCCTTGGGTGTAATTGTCGTTTTCTGCACAGATCCGCTCCAGACTCGGATCATTGGAGCTATTTGTAGAGTTTGGTTCAGGCCCTGGAAGAGGCAAAAGTCAGATCGGGAACAGGAGCGTTATTACATCTCTGGGTTACCTCTAATGGGGGCCGCGAGCACCCGCCGAATCCACTGACCCATAGTGATAAAGAGGCGAGAAAGTGAGAAAATAATATTAATGATAAGGATGATAATATTGATGATGATGATGTTATTCATTATGATGATAGTGAATAGGATGATGATTTTATTAATAATGGTGATACTGAGGAGGAGGAGGAGGAGGATCAGTGATGATGATGTCATTGTTATTCCTAGTGTTAATATTGACGGTAATTTTACTAATAGTGATGACGGTGTTGATTTTATTCTTGATAATAGTGACGGATGACGAGGATAATCTTATTTTTAGATGATGGGGATGATAAGAAGGAGGACAATGATGATGATGATGATGGTGATGAAGGCTATCTGTACGTTACAAATAAACATATTACAATGTAACATATAAAACCACAAGTTCAACAGTTCTAGTGATTATGTTATTTTTCTGATATATTTTCACACTTTCTGTACTTATGTACAGTGTATTGCGATGTCACGCAGAGTTTTGCACAATCTTCCCCGACTGTCATGGCAGCATCAGGCTTTGTTCAGAAAGTTCAGATTCTGACACTTCACCCGATGGTTTTTCTGGTGTTTGGAATCAACACAGGCAGACTCGGGAGTGGACCTGCTGTGTACTGAATCATAAGCAGGCTAGCAAGAGTTAATCTTTGCTGGTCTGCTTGCTCCTTTGATCACATGTGGTGGGGAAGCCAATCACATCTTCTCCCCTCCTATTTATGCTGGTTGAATCCTTCCTATGCCAGCTATAGTTTGTTTTTGTTGGTCTATGAGGTGCGGTGTCCCAGACTTTCTGATGAAGCTGTGCTCATTGCTTGGTGCAGTTGTGGAGTTTAACCCTCTTGCTTTGTTGCTTCCTTCCTGCTCTTCTTTTTCTCCTTATTGGTTTATGCTGTGTGACAGGGTTTTGGTTTTTCCTTGTCTGTCTTTATCTGTGGTTTCAACACACTCCTGTCCCATCTCTCTCTGGGGGAGGGGGAATCAGATCAGTACTGGTCAGGAGCAGGGCCAGGAAGGAGACTCAGGCATCTCTACCATCAGAAGTATCCCTGAGATTACGGATAGCATAGGCCCCATTAGCTTGAGGGACAGCTTAGGAGCCGCTATCCCATAGTCATAGTGACACTTAGCTTTTATGTTTATGCTCATCTTGCAATATAAAACCATTTAGAGGGGATCTCCATGTTGGACGTTTCCCAGAAATAATCTGATAATAGGGTGTCCTGATGGAGGGATCATCTACAACCCGTCTACAAGTGTTTAGTCTCCCTGCAGCGCCTCCGCAGGAAGCATGAAGCATTACACAGAAATCCTGTATAATGTATGGTCGTATTGGGCGGTTCTTGTAGTTCGGCTCGGCTTATCGATGAGTGACAGTAGGTTTTGAGCCCCGTCCTGACCATTCCTCTCCAGGAAGCCAGGTGACAGAGGGTCTCGAGCCCCTGTCATGACCATTCCTCTCCAGCAGGACAGGTGACGGAGGGTCTCGAGCCCTTGTCCTGACCATTCCTCTCCAGCAGGGCAGATGACGGTGGGTCTCGAGCCCCCGTCCTGACCATTATTCCCCAGCAGGGCAGGTGACGGTGGATCTCGAGCCTCTGTCCTGACCATTCTTCTCCAGCAGGGCAGGTGATGGTGGATCTCGAGCCTCTGTCCTGACCATTCCTCTCCAGCAGGGCAGGTGACAGTGGGTCTCGAGCCCCTGTCCTGACCATTATTCCTCAGCAGGGCAGGTGACGGTGGATCTCGAGCCCCCGTCCTGACCATTTTTCTCCAGCAGGGCAGGTGACGGTGGGTCTCGAGCTCCCGTCCTGACCATTCCTCTCCAGCAGGGCAGGTGACAGAGGGTCTCGAGCTCCCGTCCTGAACATTCCTCTCCAGCAGGGCAGGTGACGGAGGGTCTCGAACTCCCGTCCTGACCATTCCTCTCCAGCAGGGCAGGTGACGGAGGGTCTCGAGCCCCCGTCCTGACCATTCCTCTCCAGCAGGGCAGGTGACGGTGGGTCTCGCGCCCCCGTCCTGACCATTCCTCTCCAGCAGGGCAGGTGATGGTGGGTCTCGAGCCCCCGTCCTGACCATTCCTCTCCAGCAGGGCAGGTGATGGTGGGTCTCGAGCCCCTGTCCTGACCATTATTCCCCAGCAGGGCAGGTGACGGTGGGTCTCGAGCCCTTCTCCTGACCATTCCTCTCCAGCAGGGCAGGTGGCAGTGGGTCTCGAGCCCGTGTCCTGACCATTATTCTCCAGCAGGGCAGGTGGCAGTGGGTCTCGAGCCCCTGTCCTGACCATTCTTCTCCAGCAGGGCAGGTGACGGTGGGTCTCGAGCCCCTGTCCTGACCATTCCTCTCCAGCAGGGCAGGTGATGGTGGGTCTCGAGCCCCTGTCCTGACCATTCCTCTCCAGCAGGGTAGGTGATGGTGGGTCTCGAGCCCCTGTCCTGACCATTATTCTCCAGCAGGGCAGGTGGCAGTGGGTCTCGAGCCCCTGTCCTGACCATTCTTCTCCAGCAGGGCAGGTGACGGTGGGTCTCGAGCCCCTGTCCTGACCATTCCTCTCCAGCAGGGCAGGTGATGGTGGGTCTCGAGCCCCCGTCCTGACCATTCCTCTCCAGCAGGGCAGGTGATGGTGGGTCTCGAGCCCCCGTCCTGACCATTCCTCTCCAGCAGGGCAGGTGATGGTGGGTCTCAAGCCCCCGTCCTGACCATTCCTCTCCAGCAGGGCAGGTGATGGTGGGTCTCGAGCCCCCGTCCTGACCATTCCTCTCCAGCAGGGCAGGTGATGGTGGGTCTCGAGCCCCCGTCCTGACCATTATTCCCCAGCAGGGCAGGTGATGGTGGGTCTCGAGCCCCTGTCCTGACCATTCCTCTCCAGCAGGGCAGGTGATGGTGGGTCTCGAGCCCCTGTCCTGACCATTCTTCTCCAGCAGGGCAGGTGATGGTGGGTCTCGAGCCCCCGTCCTGACCATTCTTCTCCAGCAGGGCAGGTGATGGTGGGTCTCGAGCCCCCGTCCTGACCATTCTTCTCCAGCAGGGCAGGTGATGGTGGGTCTCGAGCCCCCGTCCTGACCATTATTCCCCTGCAGGGAAGGTGATGGTGGGTTTCGAGCCCCCGTCCTGACCATTCCTCTCCAGCAGGGCAGGTGATGGTGGGTCTCAAGCCCCTGTCCTGACCATTCCTCTCCAGCAGGGCAGGTGATGGTGGGTCTCGAGCCCTTCTCCTGACCATTCTTCTCCAGCAGGGCAGGTGATGGTGGGTCTCGAGCCCCCGTCCTGACCATTCTTCTCCAGCAGGGCAGGTGATGGTGGGTCTCGAGCCCCTGTCCTGACCATTCTTCTCCAGCAGGGCAGGTGACGGTGGGTCTCGAGCCCCTGTCCTGACCATTATTCTCCAGCAGGGCAGGTGACGGAGGGTCTCGAGCCCCTGTCCTGACCATTCCTCTCCAGCAGGGCAGGTGATGGTGGGTCTCGAGCCCCCGTCCTGACCATTCCTCTCCAGCAGGGCAGGTGACGGAGGGTCTCGAGCCCCTGTCCTGACCATTCCTCTCCAGCAGGGCAGGTGATGGTGGGTCTCGAGTTCCCGTCCTGACCATTATTCTCCAGCAGGGCAGGTGACGGTGGGTCTCGAGCCCCCGTCCTGACCATTCCTCTCCAGCAGGGCAGGTGACGGAGTGTCTCGAGCCCCTGTCCTGACCATTCCTCTCCAGCAGGGCAGGTGACAGAGGGTCTCGAGCCCCTGTCCTGACCATTATTCTCCAGCAGGGCAGGTGACGGAGGGTCTCGAGCCCCCGTCCTGACCATTATTCCCCAGCAGGGCAGGTGACGGTGGGTCTCGAGCACCTGTCCTGACCATTCCTCTCCAGCAGGGCAGGTGACGGAGGGTCTCGAGCCCCTGTCCTGACCATTATTCTCCAGCAGGGCAGGTGACGGAGTGTCTCGAGCCCCTGTCCTGACCATTCCTCTCCATCAGGGCAGGTGACGGTGGGTCTCGAGCCCCTGTCCTGACCATTATTCTCCAGCAGGGCAGGTGATGGTGGGTCTCGAGCCCCCGTCCTGACCATTCTTCTCCAGCAGGGCAGGTGATGGTGGGTCTCGAGCCCCTGTCCTGACCATTCTTCTCCAGCAGGGCAGGTGACGGTGGGTCTCGAGCCCCTGTCCTGACCATTCCTCTCCAGCAGGGCAGGTGATGGTGGGTCTCGAGTTCCCGTCCTGACCATTATTCTCCAGCAGGGCAGGTGACGGTGGGTCTCGAGCCCCCGTCCTGACCATTCCTCTCCAGCAGGGCAGGTGACGGAGGGTCTCGAGCCCCCGTCCTGACCATTCTTCTCCAGCAGGGCAGGTGATGGTGGGTCTCGAGCCCCTGTCCTGACCATTCTTCTCCAGCAGGGCAGGTGATGGTGGGTCTCGAGCCCCCGTCCTGACCATTCTTCTCCAGCAGGGCAGGTGATGGTGGGTCTCGAGCCCCCGTCCTGACCATTCCTCTCCAGCAGGGCAGGTGACGGAGGGTCTCGAGCCCCCGTCCTGACCATTCCTCTCCAGCAGGGCAGGTGATGGTGGGTCTCGAGCCCCTGTCCTGACCATTCTTCTCCAGCAGGGCAGGTGACGGTGGGTCTCGAGCCCCCGTCCTGACCATTCCTCTCCAGCAGGGCAGGTGACGGAGGGTCTCGAGCCCCCGTCCTGACCATTCTTCTCCAGCAGGGCAGGTGACGGAGGGTCTCGAGCCCCCGTCCTGACTATTCCTCTCCAGCAGGGCAGGTGACGGAGGGTCTCGAGCCCCCGTCCTGACCATTATTCTCCAGCAGGGCAGGTGACGGTGGGTCTCGAGCACCTGTCCTGACCATTCTTCTCCAGCAGGGCAGGTGACGGAGGGTCTCGAGCCCCCGTCCTGACTGTTATCTCACCTTTTCGGTGTTTTTTCTGATATTTTTTCTCGCCCGTACTCCCCGCACCGCCCTTCATTCACGTCCTCCATTTTTCTCCTTTTTATTTACTTGATTGATGATGTACGTATTTGTGCCCCTCCCCCGTCCTCGGCGGTGACATCCGTGAGTGTTTCCTCCGAGCTGATTTAATTTTTAATTTTCCTGAATCAGTGTTAACCAGGGTGGGTTTTTTTTGGGGGGGGGGGGGATGGTAATTGTTGTCAAGAGCGCTCAGACTGTCAGAATATCCTTCAATCTAGAAGCCGTTAGATTCTGTGCAGAAGTAATTACCGAAATTCCATTCAGTTGTAATAATAACCTGCCACTGATGACGGCAATTACCGCCAGACGTAATACAAATCAAAGGAGCATTTTTCTCTGACAAGAGCGGTTTTTGTAGCCGAGGTTTAGCGCTGTTGACAATGATGATGATGTGCTTGTATCATTCTTAATCATGGCAGCCGGGGCGCGGCGGCGGCGGCGGCGATGAGAGCGAACCAGCGCCCGGCTGGGAAAATGCCACTAATTGTGTGTTTCATCTGACTCCGTCCGTGTTTTATTTCAGCGCAGGGATCCATTTGAGCTGAATAAAGGTTAAGTGTTGTGCGTCTCACCCTTTGTCAGGAGAAAAGACACCAGTGGATACGGTGAACGCTGCCGCCGCCGCCGGGGCTTTCCTGCCCGCGACCACGAGGAAAGAAGTTACCGGTAATTACAGCAGCGACCTGAGAGGAGAATCACACCGATTACCGCTTATTAGATAATGTGCAAAGAAAAGGAGAAATATTACATTACCGGAATTTACCAAATTCACAGATTTCACATCCGTGGAAATGATTTGCCAATTCTTAGATTTTGTTTCCCAAAATATAAACTAAAAAGAGCTTCATTCAAAGCAAAAGCTGATGATGAGCGGAAAGTCCAAAGCCTTCACCGGGGAGGGGAGCAGAGCCGGACCCCAAAATCTGCCAGACACAAAGTGAATGCTTGTATCAGTGCAAACGTTCAATCTGTTTGACAACTATTTTCCCATAGAAACAAAATAGGACATTACTATAAGATCTTCTCTGGTCTTAAGATATTGCTGTTGTCTCCTTAGCACAGGTTATCACCCTCAGATCCGTGGGAGCCCGTGGCATTTGCATTGATCAGCTATCCAGGAGACCATAGCACCATAAGCTGAGTAGTGGCCATTCTTAGTATTACAGCTCAAGTCACATTCACTTCAATAGGAGACAAAATATTGCTGGCGTCTCCTTAGCACAGGTCATCCCCATCAGATCCATGGGAGCCTCTGAGACTGACATTGATCAGCTGTCTGGGAGACCACAGCGCTATACGCTGAGTAGTGGCTATTCTTGGTATTACATCTCAGGGCATATTCACTTCAATAGGAGCCAAGATATTGCTGGCGTCTGCTTAGCACAGGTCATCCTCATCAGATTCATGGGAGCCTGTGACATTGGCATTGATCAGCTATCCGAGAGACCACAGCGCTATACAATGAGTATTGGCCATTCTTGGTATTACAGCTCAGGTCACATCCACCTCAATAGGAGCAAAGGTATTGCTGTTGTCTCCTTAGCACAGGTCATCACCCTCAGATCCATGGGAGTCCGAGGCACTGGCATTGATCAGCTGTCCAGGAGACCACAGCGCCATACACTGAATAGTGGCCATTCTTGGTATTACAGCTCAGGTCACGTTCACTTCAATAGAAGCCAAGCTATTGCTGGCGTCTCCTTAGCACAGGTTGCCACCCTCAGATCCATGGGAGCCCGTGGCACTGACATTGATCAGCTGTCTGGGAGACCACAGCGCCATATGCTGAATAGTGGCCATTCTTAGTATTACAGCTCAGGTCACATTCACTTCAATAGGAGCCCAGAGATCCCTGTTGTCTCCTCAGCACAAGTTATCACCATCAGATCCGTGGGAGCCTCTGGCACTGACATTGATCAGCTATCCGCGAGACCACAGCGCCATACACTGAGTAGTGGCCATTCTTGGTATTACAGCTCAGGTCACGTTCACTTCAATAGAAGCCAAGCTATTGCTGGCGTCTCCTTAGCACAGGTTGCCACCCTCAGATCCATGGGAGCCCGTGGCACTGACATTGATCAGCTGTCTGGGAGACCACAGCGCCATATGCTGAATAGTGGCCATTCTTAGTATTACAGCTCAGGTCACATTCACTTCAATAGGAGCCCAGAGATCCCTGTTGTCTCCTCAGCACAAGTTATCACCATCAGATCCGTGGGAGCCTCTGGCACTGACATTGATCAGCTATCCGCGAGACCACAGCGCCATACGATGAGTAGTGGCCATACTTGGAATTACAGCTCAGGTCACGTTCACTTGAATAGGAACCGAGCTGCAGTACAGAAAACGTCCACTACATGGTGCAGTGACCTGTCCCGCACTGTACACTGAGTACACGCGGCTGTCACAGGGCTGGGGGTCCCGGGTATTGGATGCCCACCAATCTGATGCGGATGATCAATTCTAAGAGCCAGAAAAACTCTTTAGAAATTGATACATTTGTGTTCAGAGATCATTTTTTTCCATTAGTGTAACATTATAGATGTGCGGGGATGTGAATATTTCTGCAATCTTCCATTTTTCCCTGGCCTCTTCTCTGTCCTCGGTGAGACCTCCGGAGGCCGTGTCACCTGGTTTACCAGTCATCCGAATAAATAAATGAGATTTGTCATTGAACATAATGCGCTGCTCGACCCTCGCGTCATAGACAGAATATAAAGCGAAGCCACTAAATGGGCAGAAACCGATCTGAGCAGACGACATCTGGATTTATCGCCATCCTCCCCGGCGAGGCTGCAGGAAGTCACCGCGTCCCGGACGCCCTTGTGGGAACTTCTCTGGATCCTGCACGGACACGATGTTCAAACAATGACTCCTCCTCATCGAATACATCGAATATTCAGTATTTACAAGAGGCTTCTATGTGCACTAGTGGAAAATATATCAGCACAGCGCTGCGCTCAGCTCCGCCCTCTGCGACATGATGTCATACAGTCTATCGTAATCTCCATGTCTAGGAAGCAGGGTGCAACCAACAGGGAGGACATTGCACGTCAGGGGAGTCACCAAGCTTTGCGAAGGGCTGAAATATGCACTAGTTCCTCCCTCTTCTCCTCCCTCTTGTATATCAGCACCTGCTACAAAACCCCTTCCTCCATCTATAGCACATGCTCCTCCCTCTTGTCTCTGAGCACCTTTTACAACGCTCCTCCCTCACTCCTTCAATTGCATATGCTCCTCCCTCTTGTATCTGAGCACCTTTTACAACGCTTCTCCCTCACTCCTTCAATTGCATATGCTCCTCCCTCTTGTATCTGAGCACCTTTTACAACGCTCCTCCCTCACTCCTTCTGTAGCACATGCTCCTCCCTCTTGTTTATCAGCACCTGCTACAAAACTCCTCCCTCACTCCTTCTATAGTGCATGCTCCTCCCCCTTGTATATCAGCACCTGCTACACAGCTCCTCTCTCACTCCTACTATAGCACATGCTCCTCCCTCTTGTATATTAGCACCTGCTACAAAACTCCTCCCTCACTCCTTCTATAGCGCATGCTCCTCCCCCTTGTATATCAGCACCTGCTACACAGCTCCTCTCTAACGCCTACTATAGCACATGCTCCTCCCTCTTGTATATCACCACCTGCTACAAAGCTCCTCCCTCACTCCTACTATAGCACATGCTCCTCCCTTTTGTATATCAGCACCTGCTACAAAGCTCCTCCCTCACTCCTACTATAGCACATGCCCCTCCCTCTTGTATATCAGCACCCGCTACAAAGCTCCTCTCTCACGCCTACTATAGCACATGCCCCTCCCTCTTGTATATCAGCACCCGCTACAAAGCTCCTCTCTCACTCCTTCTATAGCACATGCTCCTCCCTCTTGTATATCAACACCCGCTACAAAACTCCTCCCTCACTCCTACTATAGCACATGCTCCTCCCTCTTGTATATCAACACCCGCTACAAAACTCCTCCCTCACTCCTTCTATAGCACATACTCCTCCCTCTCCTATCACAACACATTACATGTCTCTTCCCACTTTTATTATAATTTAATGGGTTAATTCTGCAAGTGCTGAGACAGGCTGCTCTTCATCAAGCTCTGGTCATACAGTCTGTTACTAGAAGATGATCTGTGCAGTGAAGAAAGTAATTCTGTCCACAAACCCTAACGAGGTGATTCTGACTCCTATTATTGTGATTAGTAAACAAATTACTCCCTCCCATCAAAGCTACACAAGCCCCTCCTACTCCTCAGTGCACTCTATATAAGCCCCTCCCATCAGAGCTCATTCTACACAAGCCCCTCCTACTCCTCAGTGCACTCTATATAAGCCCCTCCCATCAGAGCTCATTCTACACAAGCCCCTCCCACTCAGTGCACGCTGTATAAGCCCATCCCATCAAAGCTCATTCTACACAAGCCCCTCCTACTCTTCAGTGCACTCTTTATATCTCCTCCCATTCATGGTATACACTCTTGTTAAGGTTTTACTTAAGACTTCTACACCTGACCCGCCCGGTTCTTTTACAGACTAGATGTCTCAGCTGCGCCATCCTAAAGGCTCCTGCGCGGACTGAGACAGCCTTTAGCAGATGATTCATTTGACCACTTAGAACAATTGCTCCTTAAGCTGCAATCATGGGTTCCACATACCTCCTTAAGAAACTGGGGGAAGGTGCAGAGTAAAATAAGCTATACCAAAGTTATACATTGCCAGGAGAAACACAAAACTAACAGGCTGTAGTTGCAAGCATTATCACCCGCAGGGAATGGAAGCCTGGGGAGGCTTTAAATCATTTCACCCGCTGGGTTATAAGGTAGACTGAATTGCATCATAGGAAACACTTGGCAGAAAGGCAATGAATACAACATGTGTAAACACAGAGACAAGTAGTTCAGAAGCGGGATAATGACTGAACCTGACTGTGGCTCAGTGGAGAGGGAAATGGACCACAGCACATTAGGCTGCCAGATAAAATCTAAGGCATGACAGTATCTTCCCCATCCATAAGAGACCACTGAACCCTCTGAATTACCCATCCTTCAATGTCGCAGATAAAACTCTTTTACCATGCAGGTGTTGTGAATACATTTTCCAGTTTGGGGCTCCCTCTTGTGGTCAGTGATGGCGGTGCAGTTGATTTGTGGAATGAAAGCCACACACCTGCAGAGGACTGGCAATCAGGGTCACACTGGGACTATATAACTGAGTAGTTTTCTCTTGTTACTTGCCGATGCTCAATGGCCTCCTGTGTGTTAAAGACATTCTGTAACCAGCTCTGCTCACTTCCAGAACTCCTCTCAGATAAATGGTCTTTGTACCTCTGCTTATTGTTTCCACTTTTTTGTTGTTTTTTCTGCTTTGATACTAAGGCTATGTTCGCACGTTGCGTTTTTTCCCGCGTTTCTGCAGCGTTTTTGGCAGCAGCGTTTTTGGGCAAAAACGCATGCGTTTTTGATTTCCAGCAAAGTCTATGGGAAAAGCAGAATTCCTGTCTGCACTTTGCTTTTTTTTCTGCAGCATTTAATTTGCATATTTGTGGTCAAAAACCATGCTGAAAAAGAAGCAGCATGTCAGTTGTTTTTGCCATTTCTGCAGCGTTTCCTTAACATTGGAGTCAATGAGAAATGGCAAAAAGCAACCAAAATCACAATTCCTGCGTTTTTCATGCTTTTTACCTGCTTTTCAACTGCGTTTTTGGCTCCAAAAACGCATGCTTTTCTGGCCAAAAATTAATGGGTTCTAATGTTCCTTTACACACACACAATAACCGAAAATTTAAATGTAAAAAATTAATAAACTTTAGCTATTTTTCTGTTAAAATGTGCATAACCACTATTATTACATTAAAAATGATAATTTCCCATATAATTTTATTAAAAGTTAATTTTATACTTTTTTTCTCTTTTTTCATTCTTTTTGACTAATTCAACTTTATTTCTCAGTGTCTTGATCTCAAAAACGCATCTGCAGAAACGCAGGTGAAAACGCAGGTAAAAAGCGCTAAAAACGCACTAAAAACGCGGTAAAAACGCATGCGTTTTTAGCGCTAAAAAATTGTCAAAAGCCATTTGGTCAAAAACCAAGGGAAGGAAAACGTGCAGAATAAACTGCAGGTACTCCGACGCAACGTGCGGACATAGCCTAATGCTTGATTCCTATTTTGTTTGTGTTGAGTTCTGGGTGGAATGGGATCATTCCCTGCTGGGAGTGTCCGTATACTTAGCTTCATGATTCGGTAAGGTATTGTGTTTGTCATGCTTGGTATTAATTCAGTCCCTCATCTATATTAGTGTTTTGGATCCTAGTAACATCAGAGTGCTGATACAGTGCGGGAGAGGTTGTGTGACCTCAGGATTTTTCCATATCAGAAATGCTGGTATATATTAGGGTTTTTTACGGCTGCAGACAGTTGCTCCTTCCTATCCTTTCCTATAAAGATAGTTTGGGCCTCACCTTTGCTGAATCTGTCTTTTCTAGCTTTGTACTGTGTTTTTCTATATCACTGTAGCCTTTACATGTGGGGGGCTATCTATCTATCTTTGGGGACTGCTCCGAGGCAGATTAGCTTTCTTATATCTCTATCTGTGAGAATATTTAGTTCTCCGGCTGTGTCGAGACGACTAGGTCATCGTAGGCTCATCCCATGGCTACTTCTAGTTGTGTGTAAGGATTAGGTCTGCAGTCCGTTAAAGTTCCAGCCACTCTGGTACCATTTGGGATTCTGCATTTTTTGATTCTCCTCGGTCCCTGAATCATAACAGCAGGTCTCCCACATTAACCCAGGAGTTCTCCTCTGGACCGACACCCTTCCATGAAACAAGACACTGTAACCAGTGTCTGACACCCAGTACTCGCTCCACCTCATACTCCTAATCCTCCTCCAAATCCACCTCAATTATGTCCAGAGGGAAATAGTTCAGAACCCGAACAGCAACTGAATCTGCCTGTGGTCCAGTGGAGAGGGAAACGGGCCACAGCAGAAGAGGCTGCAGGATTAAATACGAGGCATGACAACTCTGCACAAGCCCCTCCTACTCCTCAATGCACTCTATATCAGCTCCTCCCATTCATGTTATACACTCTACACAAGCCCCTCCTACTCCTCAATGCACTCTATATCTGCTCTTCCAATTTATGTTATATACTCTACACAAGCCTCTCCTACTTCTCAATGCACTCTATATAAGCTCCTCCCAAACATGTTATACACTCTACATAAGCCCCTCCTTCTCTTTAGTGCACTCTATATAAGCTCCTCCTGCTCCTCAGCGCACTCTACATAAGCTCCTCCCATTCATATTATACACTCTATATAAGCTCCTCCTGCTCAGTGCACTCTACATAAGCCCCTCCTCTTTAGTGCACTCTACATAAGCTCCTCCCATTCATGATATTATACTCTAAGCTCCTCCCATTCATGATATTCTACACTCTATATAAGCTCCTATCTGTTATAGAATCGGAAATAATAGTTCCCTGCCTTTTCCTCTTCCCTCTTTGCAGTAGTATGTGACCCCTTCCCTGTACGTGACTAATCTTCCTCCGGGGAGGCTGTGCAGAGCGGTGGCCGGGCTCTCGCATTAGAATAATTACACCAGTCACATTTCTGGGAGAAAATTAAAGCTAAAGGTCACTACGTAAAATAGAGCGAACGATCGGATCTGGATAAACAAAGCGCGGCGCACAGATTAGATTGCTCGGCGCCGCTACGCCAGAAGTCGTTTACCTTTCGCTCCGCGCCGTGATAGTCACTGACTCCGACAATATATTAAAGTAATTTCTGCCATTATCTATGGTGATGGTTCAGTGTGAGCCCCCCCCACCCCCCTCTGTGAGGAGTCACATGACCCAGACAGTGATACATTGTATCACCGAGGTTCTGCATAGATCTCAGCCGCTGGCTGTGCACAGGGTTTCCAGACTAAAGTCAGCGCTGGTGCAGCCAAATGTATGGAAAACCATTCACGACCAATCCGCCCCAAAGATCCAGCACCTTATTGTGACCAATGGGAGAAGCCACGCGGAGACCCCGATTCATCATTTGTGCGGGGTTTTTTGTTGCTTTCCTTTTTTGTCTTGTGGTATTCCTTGACCTTTTTCTGGCTCGTCAGGAGTTTTCTTTTATTACAATTTTCTGTATTTTTGCACTTTTTGTCGCCCTTCCTGTTGGAATGTGGCTCCACCAAAACAGAGTTTTACATTTTTGTTGTTTTTGTTTTTTAACTTTTTGTAAATATCACACGCTCAGATTTGTAAGTTTTGTTTTTCTTCTTTTTCTTATATTTTACATCACATTATCTTAAGTCTTAAGAAGACTTTGATTTTGTTTGCGGATTGAAATTTCTATTAAAACCTAAACTGCTTGCATCGTCGATGATATTCTACTTTAATATGTAGTGTAAAGGCCGCTTTACACACTGCGATATCGGTCCCGATATCGCTAGCGTGGGTACCCGCCCCCATCTGTTGTGCGACATGGACAAATCGCTGCCCGTGCCGCACAACATCGCCCAGACCCGTCACACATACTTACCTGCCCGGCGACGTCGCTGTGACTGGCGAACCGCCTCCTTTCTAAGCAGGCGGTCCGTGCGGCGTCACAACGACGTCACTGAGCGGCCGCCCAATAGAAGCGGAGGGGCGGAGATGAGCGGGACGTAACATCCCGCCCACCTCCTTCCTTCCTCATAGCGGCCGGGAGGCAGGTAAGGAGAGGTTCCTCGTTCCTGCGGCGTCACACGCAGTGATGTGTGCTGCTGCAGTAACGATAATCGAGAATGGACCCCCATGTCACCGATGAGCGATTTTGCACGTTTTTGCAACGATGCAAAATCGCTCATCGGTGTCACACGCAGCAACATCGTTAATGCGGCCGGATGTGCGTCACAAATTCCGTGACCCCAACGACTCCGCATTAGCGATGTCGCAGCGTTTAAAGCCCCCTTAAGGGCCGACATACACTCACCACTATTGTCCCCAGTTTCCAGAGCTGCTTCAATCCTCTTCTCACTCACGTGTCTTCACATCACTCTTTGCTGGAAGTCTCTATTACAATATTAAGGCCGCTTTACACGCTTCGACATCGCTAATGCGAACTCGTTTGGGTCACGGAATTGGTGACGCACATCCCGCCGCATTAGCGATGCCGTTGCGTGTGACACTGATGAGCGATTTTGCATCGTTGCAAAAACGTGCAAAATCGCTCATCAGTGACATGGGGGTCCATTCTCAAAAATCATTACTGCAGCAGTAACGAGGTTGTTCCTCGTTCCTGCAGCAGCACACATCGGTACGTGTGACACCGCAGGAACGAGGAAGCTCCCCTTACCTGCCTCCCGGCCGCTATGCGGAATGAAGGAGGTGGGCGGGATGTTCATCCCACTCATCTCCGCCCCTATTGGGCAGCGGTTCAGTGATGCTGCTGTGACGCTAAACGAACCGCACCCTTAGAAAGGAGGCGGTTCGCCGGTCACAGCGACGTCGCAGGGCTGGTAAGTAGTGTGACGGGTCTGGGTGATGTTGTGCGCCGTGGGCAGCGATTTGCCCATGTCGCACAACAGATGGGGGTGGGTACCCACGCTAGCGATATCGGTCACAATATCGCAGCGTGTAAAGCGGCCTTTAGTCTATGGAACGTCAGAATGAGGCTCTATAGACTCACAAGTAAATGAGACTCCAGCTGACGCATAGAACATAGAGTGATCTGGTGAGACGGAATAGAAGACATGGGAGTAAGAAGAGGAGCAGAAACAGGAGGAGGCGATGAGTGACTGTATCACCGCACTTAGGGGACCTTTGCACACTATGACATCGCAGCTGCGATGTCGGTGGGGTAAAATCGAAAGTGACGCACATCCGGCGTCGCTCTCGACATCGTAGTATGTAAACCGTTTTAACTACGGTTACCGAGCGCAAAAGCGTCGGTATCGTATGATCGGTGTAGTGTTGGTCATTTTCATTATTTTGGCTGCAGCGACGGTATGATGTTGTTCCTCGTTCCTGCGGCAGCGCACATCGCTGTGTGTGAAGCCGCAGGAGCGAGGAACTTCTCCTTACCTGCGTCCCGGCTGCAATGAGGAAGGAAGGAGGTGGGTGGGATGTTTACGTCCCGCTCATCTCCAACCCTCCGCTTCTATTGGCCGCCTGCCGCGTGACGTCAGTGTGACACCGCACGACCCGCCCCCTTAGGAAGGAGGCGGGTCGCTGGCCAGAGCGACGTCGCAGGGCAGGTGAGTGCGTGTGAAGCTGCCGTAGCGATAATGTTCGTGACGGCAGCTATCACCAGATATCGCAACTGTGAAGGGGACGGGGACTATGGCGCTCGGCATCGCAGCATCGGCTTGCGATGTAGTGTGCAAAAGGCCCCTTACACTATACGACATCCACATTTACATAGGTTTGGTCAGCTTCAGTCATGAGAAAAATGCTATTGTGCCCTCATTGAGCCGAATGCACTGAGCCCTTGGCCAAACCATGGGTGGGTGGGCTATAGCCCGGGTGGGTGCGCCACAGCCTCTTCATTGACATATTTAATAAAACTTTTTTATATATAAAACTCAATTTTATAAAATCTTAAGTACGAGCCTGATTTTTATAGGGGCTAAGTCCCCCATATGAGTGTCTAATATCTGATGGATTCACTTTAAGAATTGACTCCTGGTGCAAAATAGTAAAGAACAAGCTCAGAGTCGGGAAATTACAGGCTGAACCCAATGGTGACGGTGGTGTCAGAGGAGGCGGAAGTATCAGCGGAGGCAGCGATGCTATTGGTAGAGACAGTTGTGGTATTGGCGCAATAAGCGCTGGGGATGACACTGGCAGAGGCAGTCGGGTTATTGGCGGAGTTAGAGACAATATTGGTGGAGACAGTGGTTCCAATCATGGAAATGGTGATGGTGTTATTGGAGTCAGTAGTGGTATTAGTGGTGATGACGCTGGCAGAGACATTAGTGGTGTTGGTGAAGAAACTAATAGTATTGGTGCAGGTGAATGTGACGGTGGTAATAGTGAAAGCAGTCGTGGTAATGGTGAGGGTGGCGGTGGTATTGGTGGACGCAGAGGTGGTATTGACATAGGCATAGGCAGTGGTGGTATTCGCGGAGGCGATGGTGGTATTCGCGGAGGCGATGGTGGTATTAGCGGAGGCGATGGTGGCATTAGCGGAGGCAATGGTGGTATTAGCGGAGGCGATGGTGGTGTTAGCGGAGGCGATGGTGGCCGTCCACCAGTTAACATCTTGTTACTTTGCAATGTGTCGCGGTGAATCACAGATTGTCCAGGGGGATTACACGGCAGGGGGGCAGTCAGGGCTGAGGGTCTCCTCTCGGTGCAGGCGATTCTCCGGTGAAGTGCGGCCGAGTTATTCCCCGAAATTACAGTAAACAAATCTACAACTGGAGACTTTCTATGTCTCCTCCAGAGACGGCACTGACTGCTCACGAGCGCTGCCTGCACATTGTAACAACACGTCAGCTGTGAGACGTCTTAGGTTCGGATGCTCAGACTATGAAAGCAAAAAATAACGTTTTCCAGTCACTGACAGCAAGCAGCCATGCTGAGAATGGTGACATATGAGGACAAAGGGAGTCATTTTTAATGGCTTCCAGCACTTGGGTGACAACTTTGCCCCTCCACTCCTATTGGCCGCCTGCCGTGTGATGTCGCTGTGACGCCACACGACCCGCCCCCTTAATAAGGAGGCGGGTCGCCGGCCAGAGCGACGTCGCAGGACAGGTGAGTGCACGTGAAGCTGCCGTAGCGATAATGTTCTCTACGGCAGCTATCACCGTGATATCGCAGCTGCGACGGGGGCGGGGACTATCGCGCTCGGCATCGCAGCATCGGCTAGCGATGTCGCAGCGTGCAAAGTACCCCTAAGAGTGGTGAACGCTCGAAACGCGCACCATCTCCCACACCCCTCATTCTCATGGGGATTTTTTATGTCCAGGATGTGAATTTTTCACCACCTTTTTAATGCATATATAATAAAGAATATTTTTTACTTTTATTGGACGTGGATGCTGGAATCTCTTTTCTCTGCATAGATATAAAACACAGTACACAACTACAGTATATACGGTAATATCGGTGCACACAGTGCGGTGACGCAGCGGATCTCTGCAGAGAGCGGGGCCCGATCTCCACACTCTGCCGCTCTCTGTAAACCGCAGGTCAATTATGTGATCTACAGAACAGCCGCGGACGCACAAAGGAGGCGGAGACGTGGAGCGCTCATAGGGATATACTGGGGCCATATTACAGTGTGGGGATATACTGGGGCCATATTACAGTGTGGGGATATACTGGGGCCATATTACAGTGTGGGGATATACTGGGGCCATATTACAGTGTGGGGATATACTGAGGGCCATATTACAGTGTGGCCTTATACTGAGGGCCATATTACAGTGTGGGGATATACTGGGGCCATATTACAGTGTGGTCATATACTGGGGCCATATTACAGTGTGGTCATATACTGGGGCCATATTACAGTGTGGTCATATACTGGGGCCATATTACAGTGTGGTCATATACTGGGGCCATATTACAGTGTGGCCATATACTGGGGCCATATTACAGTGTGGGGATATACTGAGGGCCATATTACAGTGTGGTCATATACTGGGGCCATATTACAGTGTGGTCATATACTGGGGCCATATTACAGTGTGGCCATATACTGAGGGCCATATTACAGTGTGGGGATATACTGGGGCCATATTACAGTGTGGTCATATACTGGGGCCATATTACAGTGTGGTCATATACTGGGGCCATATTACAGTGTGGTCATATACTGGGGCCATATTACAGTGTGGTCATATACTGGGGCCATATTACAGTGTGGTCATATACTGGGGCCATATTACAGTGTGGTCATATACTGGGGCCATATTACAGTGTGGTCATATACTGGGCCATATTACAGTGTGGTCATATACTGGGGCCATATTACAGTGTGGTCATATACTGGGCCATATTACAGTGTGGTCATATACTGGGGCCATATTACAGTGTGGTCATATACTGGGGCCATATTACAGTGTGGTCATATACTGGGCCATATTACAGTGTGGTCATATACTGGGGCCATATTACAGTGTGGGGATATACTGGGGCCATATTACAGTGTGGTCATATACTGGGGCCATATTACAGTGTGGTCATATACTGGGCCATATTACAGTGTGGTCATATACTGGGGCCATATTACAGTGTGGTCATATACTGGGGCCATATTACAGTGTGGTCATATACTGGGCCATATTACAGTGTGGTCATATACTGGAGCCATATTACAGTGTGGACATATACTGGGGCCATATTACAGTGTGGTCATATACTGGGGCCATATTACAGTGTGGTCATATACTGGGGCCATATTACAGTGTGGTCATATACTGGAGGCCATATTACAGTGTGGTCATATACTGGGGCCATATTACAGTGTGGTCATATGCTGGGGCCATATTACAGTGTGGTCATATACTGGGGCCATATTACAGTGTGGTCATATACTGGGGCCATATTACAGTGTGGTCATATACTGGAGGCCATATTACAGTGTGGTCATATACTGGGGCCATATTACAGTGTGGTCATATACTGGGGCCATATTACAGTGTGGTCATATACTGGGGCCATATTACAGTGTGGTCATATACTGGGGCCATATTACAGTGTGGTCATATACTGGGGCCATATTACAGTGTGGTCATATACTGGAGGCCATATTACAGTGTGGTCATATACTGGGGCCATATTACAGTGTGGTCATATCAAATATACAAGTTGGGGGTTACTTGGGGAATAGTGATCACAAAATAATAAGTTTTCATGTATTCTTTAGTAAGATGTATAGTAGAGGGGCTACAAGGACACTAAACTTCAGGAAAGCAAATTTTAAACGGTTGAGAGATGATCTTAGTGCAATAAACTGGGATGATGTACTAAGTAATAAAAGTACACAAAGCAAATGGGAGACTTTTATGAGCATCCTGAATAGGGCTTGTGCAGAAAATATACCCTATGGGAACAAACATGCTAGAAATAGGAGGAAACCCCTATGGCTAAATAGAGCTGTAAGGGAAGCAATAAAAGAAAAACAGAAAGCCTTAAAAGAATTAAAGAGGGTAGGTAGTGATGAGGCATTATATAATTATAGAAAATTAAATAAAATATGTAAAAAGCAAATTAAGTTAACTAAGTTTGAGACAGAGAGACTCATTGCGAGAGAAAGTAAAAATAATCCTAAAATATTCTTTAACTACATAAACAGTAAAAAACTGAAAAGCGATAGTGTTGGCCCCCTTAAAAATAGTCTTGGTGAAATGGTGGAAGGGGATGAGGGTAAAGCCAACCTGCTGAATGACTTTTTTTCTACGGTTTTTATACAAGAAAATGCCATGGCAGATGACATGACCAGTGATACCATAAATTCACCCTTGAATATTACCTGCTTAACCCAGCAGGAAGTACGCCGCCGCCTCGAAATCACTAAGGTTGACAAATCTCCGGGCCCGGATGGCATACACCCCAGAGTACTACAGGAATTGAGTTCTGTGATAGATAGACCATTATTTTTAATCTTCTCAGATTCCTTAATAACAGGGTCGGTACCGCAGGACTGGCACATAGCAAATGTGGTGCCAATATTCAAAAAGGGGACAAAAACTGAGCCGGGAAATTATAGGCCGGTAAGTTTAACCTCTACGGTTGGTAAAATCCTTGAGGGTTTCTTGAGAGATGCTATATTGGAGTATCTCAAGAAAAATAACCTTATGACAGAGTATCAACATGGGTTTATGAGGGATCGATCCTGTCAAACTAATTTGATCAGCTTCTATGAAGAGGTAAGTTCAAGTCTGGACCAGGGAAATGCAGTGGATGTTGTGTATATGGACTTTTCAAAAGCTTTTGATCCGGTGCCACACAAAAGGTTGGTACATAAAATGAGAATAATGGGGATAGGGGAAAATATGTGTAACTGGGTTAAAAACTGGCTAAGTGATAGGAAACAAAGGGTGGTTATTAATGGTACGTACTCGGACTGGGTCTCAGTTCATAGTGGGGTACCACAGGGGTCAGTATTGGGCCCACTTCTTTTCAACATATTTATAAATGACCTTGTTGGGGGCATGCGGAGTAGAATTTCAATATTTGCAGATGATACTAAACTCTGCAGGGTAATCAATACAGAGGAGGATAATTTTATATTACAGGGAGATTTATGTAAATTGGAGGATTGGGCTGAGAAGTGGCAATTGAAGTTTAATGTAGATAAATGTAAGGTCATGCACTTGGGTAGAGGAAATAACATTTATGATTATGTACTTAATCGTAGAACACTGGGTAAAACAGACACAGAAAAAGACTTGGGTGTATGGGTGGATGGTAAACTTCACTTTAGTGGACAGTGTCAGGCAGCTGCTGCCAGGGCTAATAAAATAATGGGATGTATTAAAAGAGGTAGAAGTGTTCATGAAAAAAATCTAGTTCTACCTCTGTACAAGTCACTAGTGCGACCGCACTTATATACTGTGTACAATTCTGGTCACCGATATATAAGAAGGACATAGCTGAACTGGAGAGGGTGCAGAGAAGAGCCACCAAGATTATTAGAGGAATGGGTGGGCTGCAACACCAAGACAGGAAAAACGAAGGCTTAGGGGGGATGTAATCACAATGTATAAATATATGAGGGGACAGTACAGAGACCTTTCCAAAGATCTTTTTACACCAAGGCCTGCGACTGGAACACGGGGGCATCCGCTACGTCTTGACGAAAGAAGGTTTAATCATAATCACAGACGAGGATTCTTTACTGTACGAGCAGTGAGACTATGGAACTCTCTGCCGCATGGTGTTGTAATGAGTGATTCACTACTAACATTTAAGCAGAGCCTGGACGCCTTTCTTGAAAAATGTAATATTACCAGTTATGTATATTAGATTTTATGACAGGGTATTGATCCAGGGAACTAGTCTGATTGCCGGATGTAGAGTCAGGAAGGAAATTTTTTCCCCATTGGAACTTGTTTGCCACATTGGGGTTTTTTTTGCCTTCCTCTGGATCAACATGTTAGGCTACGGGTTGAACTAGATGGACTTAGAGTCTCCCTTCAACCTTAAAAACTATGATACTATGATACTATGATATACTGGGGCCATATTACAGTGTGGTCATATACTGGGGCCATATTACAGTGTGGTCATATACTGGGGCCATATTACAGTGTGGTCATATACTGGGGCCATATTACAGTGTGGTCATATACTGGGGCCATATTACAGTGTGGTCATATACTGAGGCCATATTACAGTGTGGTCATATACTGGGCCATATTACAGTGTGGTCATATACTGCGGCCATATTACAGTGTGGTCATATACTGGGCCATATTACAGTGTGGTCATATACTGCGGCCATATTACAGTGTGGTCATATACTGGGGCCATATTACAGTGTGGTCATATACTGGGCCATATTACAGTGTGGCCATATACTGGGGGCCATATTACAGTGTGGCCATATACTGGGGCCATATTACAGTGTGGTCATATACTGGGGGCCATATTACAGTGTGGTCATATACTGGGGCCATATTACAGTGTGGTCATATACTGGGGGCCATATTACAGTGTGGCCATATACTGGGGGCCATATTACAGTGTGGCCATATACTGGGGCCATATTACAGTGTGGTCATATACTGGGGGCCATATTACAGTGTGGCCATATACTGGGGCCATATTACAGTGTGGTCATATACTGGGGGCCATATTACAGTGTGGCCATATACTGGGGGCCATATTACAGTGTGGCCATATACTGGGGCCATATTACAGTGTGGTCATATACTGGGGGCCATATTACAGTGTGGCCATATACTGGGGGCCATATTACAGTGTGGCCATATACTGGGGGCCATATTACAGTGTGGTCATATACTGCGGGCCATATTACAGTGTGGTCATATACTGGGGCCATATTACAGTGTGGTCATATACTGGGGCCATATTACAGTGTGGTCATATACTGGGGCCATATTACAGTGTGGTCATATACTGGGGCCATATTACAGTGTGGTCATATACTGGGGCCATATTACAGTGTGGTCATATACTGGGGCCATATTACAGTGTGGTCATATACTGCGGCCATATTACTGTGTGGTCATATACTGGGGGCCATATTACAGTGTGGTCATATACTGGGGCCATATTACAGTGTGGTCATATACTGGGGCCATATTACAGTGTTGTCATATACTGCGGTCATATTACTGTGTGGTCATATACTGGGGCCATATTACAGTGTGGTCATATACTGGAGCCATATTACAGTGTGGCCATATACTGGGCCATATTACAGTGTGGTCATATACTGGGCCATATTACAGTGTGGCCATATTACAGTGTGGTCATATACTGCGGGCCATATTACAGTGTGGTCATATACTGGGGCCATATTACAGTGTGGTCATATACTGGGGCCATATTACAGTGTGGTCATATACTGGGGGCCATATTACAGTGTGGTCATATACTGGGGCCATATTACAGTGTGGTCATATACTGCGGCCATATTACTGTGTGGTCATATACTGGGGCCATATTACAGTGTGGTCATATACTGGGGCCATATTACAGTGTGGTCATATACTGGGGCCATATTACAGTGTGGTCATATACTGAGGCCATATTACAGTGTGGTCATATACTGGGGGCCATATTACAGTGTGGTCATATACTGGGGGCCATATTAGTGTGGTCATGTACTGGGGGCCATATTACAGTGTGGTCATATACTGGAGGCCATATTACAGTGTGGTCATATACTGGGGCCATATTACAGTGTGGTCATATACTGGGGCCATATTACAGTGTGGTCATATACTGGGGGCCATATTACAGTGTGGTCATATACTGGGGCCATATTACAGTGTGGTCATATACAGGGGCCATATTACAGTGTGGTCATATACTGGGGCCATATTACAGTGTGGTCATATACTGGGGGCCATATTACAGTGTGGTCATATACTGGGGGCCATATTACAGTGTGGTCATATACTGGGGCCATATTACAGTGTGGTCATATACTGGGGCCATATTACAGTGTGGTCATATACTGGGGCCATATTACAGTGTGGTCATATACTGGGGCCATATTACAGTGTGGTCATATACTGGGGCCATATTACAGTGTGGTCATATACGGGGGCCATATTACAGTGTGGTCATATACTGGGGCCATATTACAGTGTGGTCATATACTGCGGGCCATATTACAGTGTGGTCATATACTGGGGCCATATTACAGTGTGGTCATATACTGGGCCATATTACAGTGTGGTCATATACTGCGGCCATATTACTGTGTGGTCATATACTGGGGCCATATTACAGTGTGGTCATATACTGGGCCATATTACAGTGTGGTCATATACTGGGGCCATATTACAGTGTGGTCATATACTGGGGCCATATTACTGTGTGGTCATATACAGGGGCCATATTACAGTGTGGTCATATACTGGGGCCATATTACTGTGTGGTCATATACAGGGGCCATATTACAGTGTGGTCATATACTGGGGCCATATTACAGTGTGGTCATATACTGGGCCATATTACAGTGTGGTCATATACTGGGGCCATATTACAGTGTGGTCATATACTGGGGCCATATTACAGTGTGGTCATATACTGGGGGCCATATTACTGTGTGGTCATATACAGGGGCCATATTACAGTGTGGTCATATACTGGGGCCATATTACTGTGTGGTCATATACAGGGGCCATATTACAGTGTGGTCATATACAGGGGCCATATTACAGTGTGGTCATATACTGGGGCCATATTACAGTGTGGTCATATACTGGGGCCATATTACAGTGTGGTCATATACTGGGGGCCATATTACAGTGTGGTCATATACTGGGGGCCATATTACAGTGTGGTCATATACTGGAGGCCATATTACAGTGTGGTCATATACTGGAGGCCATATTACAGTGTGGTCATATACTGGAGGCCATATTACAGTGTGGTCATATACTGGGGCCATATTACAGTGTGGTCATATACTGGGGGCCATATTACAGTGTGGTCATATACTGGGGGCCATATTACAGTGTGGTCATATACTGGGGCCATATTAGTGTGGTCATATACTGGGGGCCATATTACAGTGTGGTCATATACTGGGGCCATATTACAGTGTGGTCATATACTGGGGCCATATTACAGTGTAGTCATATACTGGGGCCATATTACAGTGTGGTCATATACTGGGGCCATATTACAGTGTAGTCATATACTGGGGCCATATTACAGTGTGGTCATATACTGGGGGCCATATTACAGTGTAGTCATATACTGGGGCCATATTACAGTGTGGCCATATACTGGGGCCATATTACAGTGTGGTCATATACTGGGGCCATATTACAGTGTGGTCATATACTGGGGCCATATTACAGTGTGGCCATATACTGGGGCCATATTACAGTGTGGTCATATACTGGGGCCATATTACAGTGTGGTCATATACTGGGGCCATATTACAGTGTAGTCATATACTGGGGCCATATTACAGTGTGGTCATATACTGGGGGCCATATTACAGTGTGGTCATATACTGGGGGCCATATTACAGTGTGGTCATATACTGGAGGCCATATTACAGTGTGGTCATATACTGGGGCCATATTACAGTGTGGTCATATACTGGGGGCCATTATATAGTGTGGGGGAAATACTTGGGGCCATCATAGCGTGTAAGTAGGGCTACTGATGGTCTTCTTACATTGGGGGGATACTGAGTGCCATTTTACAGGGTGGGCTACTGGAGGCCGTCATACAGTGGTGGAGGCTGCTGAGTGCCAATTAGAAATGTTGTAAATACAAACCCCAGAGTTCAGACCTTCCTCAAAATACAGACCCCAGACTAAGCTATCCCATCAATATAGACCCCCAATCAATCTAGCCATAAAAACATATACCAAAACACACCACTCCTATAATAATAATAATAATACTTATTCGCTTATATATCGCTATTCATTCCACATTGCTTTACATATATCACTGTCCCCATTGGGACTCACAACCTAATTTCTCTATCAGTATGATCTTTGGAGTGTGTGAGGAACCTGGAGAACACGCACAAAACATAAGGAGAACATACAAACTCTTTGCAGATTTTGTCCTTGGTGGGATTTGAACCCAGGACTAGAGTTGAGCGCGGTTCGTGGTTCGTGGTTCTCCAGTTCGCGGCTCGAGTGATTTTGGGGCATGTTCTAGATCGAACTAGAACTCGAGCTTTTTGCAAAAGCTCGGTAGTTCTAGAAACGTTCGAGAACGGTTCTAGCAGCCAAAAAACAGCTAAATCCTAGCTTGGTTTCTGCTGTAATAGTGTAAGTCACTCTGTGAATCACACTATTATCACATTTCAGTGTATAGTGTGCGTGAACAGCGCCTTCAGATCACTGCTGTTTCTATAATGGCGATCGCCATTTTTTTTTTTTTTTCTTGTCTTCCTTCCCTAAGTGCGCGCGTCTTGTGGGGCGGGCCAGCATGTCAGCCAATCCCAGACACACACACAGCTAAGTGGACTTTGAGCCAGAGAAGCAACGGCATGTGTGATAGGATCTGCATGTCACATGTCCCTGCATTATAAAACCGGACATTTTCTTCCAGGACGCCATTATCTGCCTTCTGCGTCTTTGGTGTCAGACATCACTGTCGCAGCTCCGTCCTCCTGAGTCCTATAGCCGATACAGCTGTATGCGCTGCATACACAGCGTTAGACAGCATAGGGAGAGCACTTTATAGCAGTCCTTTTAAGGGCTCCAACCGGCAGGGTCAGAGAGCCATAGGTGACAGGTCCTGCAAACAGCAACAGCGTCTGTGTAGCCCAGGTCAGGGATTTCCTACCTGCATTTCACCATTAGGAGGGAATAGAAAGGCAGTCTTCCATTCCTCTACCCAGAGCACCACAATCCTGCCACTGTACCCTCTTGTCCTCTGCACACTCCAACTGATAACTAAGCCATTATACTAGCAAACACTCAGTGTACCTAGTGGCATCCTATACATGGCTATTGGACTTTGCTATAGTCCCACTAGTGCAAAGACATTTGCAGAGCGCGTCTGCCTGCATTGCACACTACAACTCATTCTAACCAAGCCATTATACTAGCAAACACTCAGTGTACCTAGTGGCATCCTATACGTGGCTATTGGACTTTGCTATAGTCCCACTAGTGCAAAGACATTTGCAGAGCGCGTCTGCCTGCATTGCACACTCCAACTCATTAAAACCAAGCCATTATACTAGCAAACACTCAGTGTACCTAGTGGCATCCTATACGTGGCTATTGGACTTTGCTATAGTCCCACTAGTGCAAAGACATTTGCATAGCGCGTCTGCCGGCATTGCACACTCAAACTCATTTTAACTAAGCCATTATACTAGCAAACACTCAGTGTACCTAGTGGCATCCTATACGTGGCTATTGGACTTTGCTATAGTCCCACTAGTGCAAAGACATTAGCAGAGCACATCTGCCTGCATTGCACACTACAACTCATTCTAACCAAGCCATTATACTAGCAAACACTCAGTGTACCTAGTGGCATCCTATACGTGGCTATTGGACTTTGCTATAGTCCCACTAGTGCAAAGACATTTGCATAGCGCGTCTGCCTGCGTTGCACACTACAACTCATTCTAACCAAGCCATTATACTAGCAAACACTCAGTGTACCTAGTGGCATCCTATACGTGGCTATTGGACTTTGCTATAGTCCCACTAGTGCAAAGACATTAGCAGAGCACATCTGCCTGCATTGCACACTACAACTCATTCTAACCAAGCCATTATACTAGCAAACACTCAGTGTACCTAGTGGCATCCTATACGTGGCTATTGGACTTTGCTATAGTCCCACTAGTGCAAAGACATTTGCAGAGCGCGTCTGCCTGCATTGCACACTCCAACTCATTAAAACCAAGCCATTATACTAGCAAACACTCAGTGTACCTAGTGGCATCCTATACGTGGCTATTGGACTTTGCTATAGTCCCACTAGTGCAAAGACATTTGCATAGCGCGTCTGCCTGCATTGCACACTCAAACTCATTTTAACTAAGCCATTATACTAGCAAACACTCAGTGTACCTAGTGGCATCCTATACGTGGCTATTGGACTTTGCTATAGTCCCACTAGTGCAAAGATATTAGCAGAGCACATCTGCCTGCATTGCACACTCCAACTTTTTTAAACTAAGCAATTTTACTAGCAAACACTCAGTGTACCTAGTGGCATCCTAAACGTGGCTATTGGACTTTGCTATAGTCCCACTAGTGCAAAGACATTTGCAGAGCACGTCTGCCTGCATTGCACACTACAACTCATTGTTACTAAGCCATTATACTAGCAAACACTCAGTGTACCTAGTTGTATCCTAAACGTGGCTATTGTACTTTTGTCTATTCACAGTATTGGAACGATATTTGCAGCACGTCTGCCTGCATTGCACACTCTAACTTTTTTAAACTCAGCCATTTATAGTAGCAAACACTCAGTGTACCTAGTTGTATCCTAAACGTGGCTATTGTACTTTTGTCTATTCACAGTATTGGAACGATATTTGCAGCACGTCTGCCTGCATTGCACACTCTAACTTTTTTAAACTCAGCCATTATACTAGCAAACACTCAGTGTACCTAGTTGTATCCTAAACGTGGCTATTGTACTTTTGTCAATTCACAGTATTGGAACGTTATTTGCAGCACGTCTGCCTGCATTGCACACTCAAACTTTTTTAAACTCAGCCATTTATAGTAGCAAACACTCAGTGTACCTAGTTGTATCCTAAACGTGGCTATTGTACTTTTGTCAATTCACAGTATTGGAACGTTATTTGCAGCACGTCTGCCTGCATTGCACACTCAAACTTTTTTAAACTCAGCCATTTATAGTAGCAAACACTCAGTGTACCTAGTTGTATCCTAAACGTGGCTATTGTACTTTTGTCTATTCACAGTATTGGAACGTTATTTGCAGCACGTCTGCCTGCATTGCACACTACAACTCATTGTTACTAAGCCATTTATAGTAGCAAACACTCAGTGTACCTAGTTGTATCCTAAACGTGGCTATTGTACTTTTGTCTATTCACAGTATTGGAACGTTATTTGCAGCACGTCTGCCTGCATTGCACACTCTAACTTTTTTAAACTCAGCCATTATACTAGCAAACACTCAGTGTACCTAGTTGTATCCTAAACGTGGCTATTTTACTTTTGTCTATTCACAGTATTGGAACGATATTTGCAGCACGTCTGCCTGCATTGCACACTCTAACTTTTTTAAACTCAGCCATTATACTAGCAAACACTCACTGTACCTAGTTGTATCCTAAACGTGGCTATTGTACTTTTGTCAATTCACAGTATTGGAACGTTATTTGCAGCACGTCTGCCTGCATTGCACACTCAAACTTTTTTAAACTCAGCCATTATACTAGCAAACACTCACTGTACCTAGTTGTATCCTAAACGTGGCTATTGTACTTTTGTCAATTCACAGTATTGGAACGATATTTGCAGCACGTCTGCCTGCATTGCACACTCAAACTTTTTTAAACTCAGCCATTATACTAGCAAACACTCACTGTACCTAGTTGTATCCTAAACGTGGCTATTGTACTTTTGTCAATTCACAGTATTGGAACGTTATTTGCAGCACGTCTGCCTGCATTGCACACTCTAACTTTTTTAAACTCAGCCATTATACTAGCAAACACTCACTGTACCTAGTTGTATCCTAAACGTGGCTATTGTACTTTTGTCAATTCACAGTATTGGAACGTTATTTGCAGCACGTCTGCCTGCATTGCACACTCAAACTTTTTTAAACTCAGCCATTTATAGTAGCAAACACTCAGTGTACCTAGTTGTATCCTAAACGTGGCTATTGTACTTTTGTCAATTCACAGTATTGGAACGTTATTTGCAGCACGTCTGCCTGCATTGCACACTCAAACTTTTTTAAACTCAGCCATTTATAGTAGCAAACACTCAGTGTACCTAGTTGTATCCTAAACGTGGCTATTGTACTTTTGTCTATTCACAGTATTGGAACGTTATTTGCAGCACGTCTGCCTGCATTGCACACTCTAACTTTTTTAAACTCAGCCATTATACTAGCAAACACTCACTGTACCTAGTTGTATCCTAAACGTGGCTATTGTACTTTTGTCAATTCACAGTATTGGAACGTTATTTGCAGCACGTCTGCCTGCATTGCACACTCAAACTTTTTTAAACTCAGCCATTATACTAGCAAACACTCACTGTACCTAGTTGTATCCTAAACGTGGCTATTGTACTTTTGTCAATTCACAGTATTGGAACGATATTTGCAGGACATCTGCCTGCATTGCACACTCTAACTTTTTTAAACTCAGCCATTATACTAGCAAACACTCACTGTACCTAGTTGTATCCTAAACGTGGCTATTGTACTTTTGTCTATTCACACTACTGCAAATCTATGTGCAGCACCTCTGCATGACAACCTCGTGCTCTGTTTTTAATAAGCTATAATGATAGCACAAAATACTGCCATTTTGTGGCATCATAGAACTGGCTGTTGTATTCCATTAGTGCCCCACTGGTGACAAGCTATTTCTAGCACCTCTACATCACACCCTCATGCACATTTAGCTACGCTAATGTTATAGCAAACTCATGGAATTCATTGCTGCATTTCATAATTCGGAGGGATAGAAAGTCAGGCTTCCTTTAGCTTTTCCTTCTGTTCATAGACAGCATCTCCAAGACAAATTTCCCCTCCACGTCTAAGTGTGGAGAGGCAGCTAGTGCGCATGCGTGTGCCGATGTACCCCAGCTGCAGCATAATTACAGTGTTTCGCCTAGTGAGTATGCTCAGCCTGACTGTGCCATTCCTGACGCTAAGTCTTCATTTCGGGATACAGCGCATGCTCCCACACTAAGTGTGAAAAGCCTCTTTGCACAGGTGCTTGCATTCTGTGCCGGGTCTAAGTCCTGTTTTGTGCCTAGACACCATGCTAAAGCTGATAGTCTTTTTTCAGAGACTGTATTTCATGCTACTGAGCATGCTCAGGCACTTCCTGCATCAGAGACTAGGTCCGGTAATGAACTCTTTGGCCCTGGCCCTGATGTGGGGGTCCCATATAGACCACAGGGCATCAGGTGTCCTCCCAAATGGCTTGCAGAGGCCCACACCTATGACTTGTCACCGCATTATTGATGGTCAGACGATGACTGGTGAGGTGTTTGGGTCATGGCAGCCATGAGGTCATCATTGAAGTTGCGTTTCCAAATAGGACGCTAGTTATGCCACTCATGACGTGTCACTCTGCTTTTGTCTCCAGGAGGTGCATTGTGGTTCACCCTGGTTTGGGGCGGACCCAGGTTATAAAAGGGGCTGGAGCCAACAAGGAGGTGCGCAGTCTTCTATTATGCTCCGAAAGAGCACACCTCCATGTGTTGAACCCATTGCGGCTTTAGGCCAGAGGTAGGCAGGGATAGGGTGGTGGATGCAGGCCACCACCACAGTTGGTAACGCAGAACGGTTAAGACCAGCTCCTGTCCTAACAGTCCTGCTTGTGCAGCCCAGTGGCATTAACAGGCCTGCTGCTGCTGATGCGCCTGCTGTCCACAGGTGTGGCCCCTACGCACACGGTCAGCGTACTCAATGGCCCCTGTGTTGTTAACAGGGAGTTCCTGGGCTGGGTGGGCATGTGGACCCTGTGACGCTAACAGGGCTCACAGTCTCCAGATCCGAATGGCGTCTAACTCGGTTCAGGCTACTATTAGTTTCATAGCCACACAGCTCTGTATCCTCCACCAAACCTTCAAGTTGCCAACCTCTCCTTTTCCAACTGGGAGCACGGTGGACACTGACTGCTGAAGGTGATATATACCTTTCTCTTTCTTTTCTTATTAATTTTTGTTATATAGCGGTCACAGATTATATACCACTTTATCCAAATCTGCCAGTCCCACTGTAACAGATGTTGTTTCTTCAGCAAATGTTACAGTTGTTTAACCACCAAATCCACGGACCAAAATTTTTTTCCCCTTTCCAACACACCTGTTCCCCTTTCCAACAGCATCTGTCCTTTTTCAACTCATTTTGGGATATGACCAAAAGTGCAACTGTGCAGGGACACCGTACTCAACGCCATCTCAGCACAGCAGCCATCCCTCGGTCCCTCCGATGTGGACAAGTAAAAGACCATTTCCTCCTATCCATGACAAAGTGTTGAGATTCACTCTGTGCAGCACTGGTGTTTAGTGGAAAAGTAGATCTAAGATTGCGTACCACCTTCTGCAGATACTCCTGTATACGTGCGTCTATTTCTATGGCAGGAATTAGTTCGCCAAATTTTGTCTTGTACCGGGGATCTAACAGTGTGGCAACCCAGTATTCAGGATTACTTCAAATTCATACAATCCGAGGGTCATGTAGGTAGTGCAGCAAGAAGGCGCTCATGTGTCTTGTGCATCCAGGAGGACCAAGTCCTTGGTGTGTTGGTGGCAGAGAGGTGAGAATCGTGCCTCCTTCCTCTGCCCTCTACCCACAACCTCGCACAACCGAAATGTGAGCAAGCTCTCACTCATCTGCTGAGTCTTCCATGCCCATCGCCAGTTCGTCCTCCATTTCTTCATGGGCTCCTGCACTTTCATCAACACTTTTTGCTGATACTATGCGCCCTTGTTAATCCCTCTCCCTCACCATGACTGCCGCATAGGTGCCGCTGACCATCTGGACCTCGTAGATCTTGTTATCCCTTCCGCATATGACTCCTCCTGTACTTCCTCCCCTTCCTCTTGTCCCAACACCTGACTCCGAATAATAATTACAGTGTGCTCCATCATGTAGATGACCAGAATTGTCACGCTGAGAATGGCATTGCCAGTGCTAAACATCTTCGTCGACATTTCAAAACTGTGTAGCAGGGTGCATAGGTCCTTGATCTGACACCACTCCAGCAGCGTGATCTGCACCACCTCTGGATCAAGTTATCCCAGGCTATATGTCTTACCGTATTTCAGCAGGGCTCTGCGGTGCTGCCACACACGCTGCAACATGTGCAGATTCCAATTCCTGCGTGTCGGAACATCGCATTTCCGGCGTTTAACTGCCAGACCCTAAGACTTCCGGAGTGATGAAAGTTGTTGAGCTGCTGTGTGCGCACGATGGAAGTGAGCACATAGCGAGCGTGCCCGCTGCACAAGGCCATGTAGGCCGTGATGGTGTTTTAAAAATTGCTGGAGAATTCGGATCAACACGTGAGCCATAAAAGGCACGTGTGTCACATTGCCCTGAGGATGGCCCGCAGCCAGGTTTGCATCATTGCCGCACACGGCTGTTAAGTCACCAACGGAGTCCGCTCCGTCAATTTGTACTCCGGTCGCCAGGTGACAACGTGTTCCTTTCATGAATAGTGCTGATGATGGGAGAGTAGTCGATGCCAGCGGCGCAGGTGGACGCAGGTTATGCTCACCCACTGGGCTGCATTACCTTGACAGATGCAGAATCTCTGGCTGAATGTAGCTGGTGGGTATCTCACAGATGAAATACCATCATTCAGCTACAACCAATGGGAAGACACCACACCCTTTTTTATGCCCATCCTGTCTGCAGACCACTGCCAGACATAGCTATGAACCTCTGGTTAATTTTACCCCCAGTTCAGTTTTATGATTTTGTGTGCTTGTTACCTGACTACTTTTCCTGCTTGCTGTTTATGTACCTTGTTGGCCGATACGCATTTCACCTCTGCTTGTTTTCTGATTAAGTCCTGGCCGTCCCATTCTGTTCCTGTTCCTCAATTAATGTTTTGACCCTGCCTGACTACTATTCTCTGTAATAGCGGTGTGACTCACATTTCCCATACATTTCAAAGTAAAACTTTGACCGCCTGATGGCATTGAGCTCTGCTGCCAGCATAGTAAGGAGGTGTGTGGTAGTCCTTGTGCGCAGTTGCAAGGAAGGGTGGCCTGACCACACAGGGTTTGCGCAAAGGTAGAGGACCCACACGAGGTTGAAGAGGCAGAAGCAGTGTATTAACTTCTACATACAGAACAAGGATTGAAACAACTCGTGGGGACGGCAAGACTTGTACAGCAGACCCTTCTCCATCTCTCACCATAGTTTGCCAGTGCCCAGTCAGTGACATGTAATGACCCTGTCTATGCTTACTGGTCCAAGTATCTGTGTTGAAATGCACCCTGTCGCACACAGATTTTCTCAAGGAAGTGGTGATGTTGTGTGCGACATGCCGGTGTAGCGCGGGCATGCTTTTCTTGGAGAAGCAGTGGTGATTGGGCATCTGGTACTGGGGCACAGCGACAGACATAAGGTCTGTAAAATCCTGTGTGTCCACTACGCGTAAAGGCAGCATTTCGGTAGCCAACAGCTTACAGAGGGATAGAGTCAACCACTTAGCTTTGTCATGGGTCGCAGTAAGTGGCCTTTTATTTGACCACATCTGAGGGACAGAGATCTGGCTGCTGTCTGTAGACGGTGTTGAGTAGGGTGTCCCTGGAAAAATGCAGGTTTGTGAGAAAAGTGCAGGCGGAGACATGATGTTGCCTTCATCTTGCCTTCAGATCTGTTCATCTTGTATCATTTTTAAAAAACACAGCAAGCAAGGGTTACTCCAAGCGGAGTCTCCCTTTTTTTCCAAAAATTGGGCCCCACACAGACACCTTATCAGTGGCAGCACTTGTGCCCTAGTTGCAAACAGGATGTTTTGATTTGCATCAAGCACGTTCCAAATCCACAAGCATTTACTCTCCCCAGGATGACACAGGGGTAGTAAATTCCTTCTGGATCCATGACTTGTTCATTTTGATGAACGTCAGTCTGTCCACATTGTCACTGGACAGACGCGTGCGCTTATCTGTCAGCACACACCCAGCAGCACTGAATACACGTTCAGAGACAACGCTGGCAGCTGGACACGACAAAATCTTCGAGGCGTAACTGGAGAGCTCTTGACATTTTTCTAGATTTGAAGCACAAAAGGAGCAAGGCTCCATTTGCAAAGTCATTGCATCGATGTTCATTTGGAGATACTCCTGTATCATCCTCTCCAGCCGTTGACTATGTGTCAGACTTGTTGTCTCTGTTGGCCTTGCAAAGGAGGGTCTAAAAAAATTATGAAAAGATTCCATAAAATTGCTGTTACCAGCACCAGATACGGTCCTACTGGTACGGGTAGACTGTTGAAGATGACGAGGCCGTCCCATGTTTGTCAAGTTACAACTGGGAGAATCACTCCCTTCACCTGCACGGTTGTTTGGTGGAAAAGCCGAGCTAAGATCGAGTAACAGCTTCTGCTGATACTCCTGCATACGTGCGTCCCTTTCTATGGGTGGAATTATGTCACAAAATTTGGACTTGTCCCGGGGATCTAATAGTGTGGCAAGCCAGTAGTCA